>NC_089721.1:42743050-43943050 GCF_031753505.1 Anomalospiza imberbis
GGCCCCACCTGAATGCTATGTCTAGCTATTGGGTCCCCAGTAGACAAAGGACATTAACCTGCTGGAGCAAGTCCAGAGGAAAGCCACCAGGATGATTAGGCGAATGGAGCACATCTCCTCTGAGGAAAAGCCAAGAGAATTGAGACTGTGAAGCCTGGAAAAGAGAAAACTTCAGGGTGAGCTGATTGCAGCCTTCCATTACCTTAAGAGAGCTTACAAGAAAGATGGAGAGAGATTATTTATTATTTACAACAGGGGCATGTAGTGATAGAACAAGGGGAAATGGTTTAAACTGAGAGTGGGTCTAGATGAGGTATTAGGAAGAAATTCTTTATATGAGGGTGGTGAGGCACTGGGGCAGGTGACTCAAGCAAGTTGTGGATATCCCATTCTAGAAGCATTTAAGGACAGGTTGGATGGAAGCATGAGTAATCTGGGAAGGTGTCCCTGCCCATGGAAGGGGGTTTGGAAGTAGATGATCTGTAAGGTCCCTTCTAACACAGACCATTCTATGATTCTGTGGTTCTCTGTATGTTGAGTCTTCCAAATATGACTGCAAAATCCTCTAGCCCTTGGGTCAATCAGAGTTCAGTGGAATTTAAGTTCATGTTCTTTTGTTTTGCCCTGTCATTTAGCAGATGAGGAATATGTAAAGGCAGACCTTGAGATCAATACAATGTGTCCTCACAGTTCAGGGACTCAGGGTCCTAAAGCATTTGTCTACAGAACACTAATTATTTCTTTGTCATCAGTCCTCTTTTACAAATGAGCACTGATTGGATGTGTTTTCCCAAGACAAATTTTTATACTGAACATCTGCTACTTTACAACATATGCTTGTCCTTAAGAAGCTCCAATTAATTATAATCAACAGCTAAAATGAGTAAGGTGGAAAAGCCATTTCCATATATGTGCCTAGCAGGTAGTCATCCAACTGAATAACAAGGGGTGTCCTTCAAAAAACAGTGTCACTAATACCAAAATTATTCTTCTTGTAATGCAAGTATTCATAATAAAATAATTTCCCTAATAATACATGAACAAGTAAGTAACTGTAAAACTTGATTCCTCCTCAAAGCCTGATAGAGACATAGCTGATGTGAGTGGAAGGAGCCATAGGTTTTAAGGGAAGCTGGGCCTGGCTCTGAGAGGACCCAGATCTTGATTCTCCAATGTAATTGACTGTAGTAGTTGACAATAAAATGATTACTTGGAAATATTCAGAAATGTGGAGGCAAAGTAAAAAGGAGTAGGAGACTGGTAATGAAAATAATGTCAGAACTTATTTTCTTAGTCCATCAAGGAAATAAAGGATGCCTTAACAGAGAAACATAAAAGTATTTGGAATGCAGAATAACAATCTTCAGCACTTCCCCAAGAATATTGTGAGTTGGAAGAGACCTACAAGGATTGTTGAGTCCAGGTCTTAAGTGAAAGGCCTGTGCAGGGATCAAACCCACTACCTGGATGTTATTAGCACCATGCTCTAACCAGCTTAGATGCCCACTGGTGGCTAATTTGGAATCTCTTCTGTACCCTGCCCTTTTAATCACACACTGGAATGAAGAAAAAGTACAAAGTATTGACATTTTGAAACAAGGTAAAAACCCCTGATTTTGGTGAAAGTAGCACTAACTGCACAAAAATGTGGAGAAAAAAGACTGAGAACTTTTCCCAGTAAAATATATTTTACTACGTGCATGTTTGATCTCTGTGAAACAATAACATTTATCTCTTTGGAGGAATTGTTTTGGGCCAATTGGACGGTAATTTTTCAAGGCATTTTCTAGCTTCCTTTATTATACTTGAACAGTATTCAAAAGATAGGAATAGATGGTATAATGTCATATTGTTTTTAATTGTTAGACCATGACACTTGCTGAAAGGAGGGGAATGCTACATGGGTATCTCACAATATGTTCAAATACGCATTTTAACCATGTTTGATAGGCGTGAAAGAAGCTTAGTACATTTTACACATTATTTATTATTCAGGTTTCCATACAACTCTTGGTGTTCAGAGTCCATACTTGATTATTAAAATATGTGCTCTAATCAAAGTCTCCGGCTCATTCAAAGGAGAATTTAAGATCAAGTAACTAAAACACATTATTGGCAGATACTATAGAAATAACAGAAAGGGAATAGCACATTAGTCCAGACTGCTATCAGTACAAAATTATCCCTTAAACAATATCTTCCAATGCTTAACTGTTAGTGTTCTTAGAGATGGAGCTTTTTTTCACCATTTCTCAAGGGAGATTGTTTCATAAACAAATAGCACTTAATGTCTAGTATGATTTTTTTATTTGGTTGAATTTTCAAAACACATATTTGCACATCATTATTGGTTCATTTAGCAGAACATAGCAAAAGTAGCATTTCAATATGCATTTTTAACAAAAAAATCAGAAATATAATCTGTTCTCTACAGTTAAAAACAGCATGCAACTTACTCTGCTTACTGCACTGAAGAATCTCAGCTCTACCTCTGTTTATACACAAAAAATACTAAATAAAAGCAAGGAAAAGGAAGCAAATATTTGAAGTTGTTCTGCCTGTACCTTTATCAAATTAAAAATTTCATATTTGTTTTCAATTATTTAAGTTGTTTCAGAATTTTTGTCTTAGCTTGTTGTAACCCTATCTGATTTTTAAGAAATAAAGGGAGTAAATGTTATATCAGTTTCATTAATTCAAAAATATTCAATTAATGTTCCTAGTCTACTTTTTCAGATATTATTTTTATTGCTAGTTTCAAATGTCTAATATTGTGGTTACTACTGATGTTGGTGACAATAAAAATAGAAGGTAAGGAGGGAGTATTAAACCTGATTTTTCAGCTTTGGTCCTGGGCTCTTTCTTCAGAGTAAATAGCTGTTACCACTCATATTTTCAACCAGAAGGTCTGTATTTTTTAGAGCAACCTTAGCAAGGGTCACAGCCGAGTAAGTAGGAGACTATATTTTATTCCACAAGACCTCTCATTTTCCCTTTGAGAGAATATAAAATAGATATCAAAACACAACATCTTCAAACTATAATCACACTTCTCTTCAGCAGGAGAACATAGAATTGGTAAGATCCAATGCAAAATAAAAATAATTTCCATGCATTTTAGTCTTTGCAGGTCTTTTTTCTGATGCTTGATGCCATGTTTGTCTGTAAAATGATGCTCTTCTTGTAACAGCTGAAAGACCACAGATAAGCCTATGAACTTCTGACAATATGTAAGATATTTGAGGAATTTGCCATTTAAATGTTACTCTTAAAGTACATCATAACTTCTGCATTCACTTATGCTATTCCTGGACTTACTTGCTGCTCAAAACTACAAAGAACATTCAGTGCAAACACTGAAACTCTTGTGTTTTCCTTGTCTCTTTCCTACTTTGACTAGGAAATCGCCACTGATTATTAAGAGAAAAATAAAATAACCAAAATTGTATGTACAAATAAAATAAAATTTGTAAAAAAACAAATATGGGAAACCTTGCCTATTTGTGGTGTCCTCTCTTCTGAGGTAGGCATACACATAATCTAATTTCTATTGGTTTCTAATTTTATCATGGAAAATAGTAACTATATTCTCACCAATAAACTTTATTTAACACAAGAAAGTTCGTTCAAACAATCCTTTTCTGCTCTTGGGAAGTGGCAAAGATGGATAGTAACAAGGACCTTTCATATCTGTCAGTTCTAAGCTGAAAACTTCTCCACAGCAAAAGAGTGACTTGATGCATAGAACACTGATGGGCTCCTATTACAAAGAAATAATCCAGGCAAAAATAAAATTCTTAAAAATCTCAAAAAGTAATCCAGCAGTCAGAATGGTTTGAAGCTGTAATCCTGGCTCTGCCAGTCAGTGTACTGTATTGAATTTCTTACTTAATTTTGCAATTTATAAGATCCTTATTATCAAATACACAAATTCAATTCACAAAAAATCTTATCAATACACAAATAAACTTTACCAAGGACAACTATATGAAACCAGGCCATCTACTGTCTCTTCTGTGGGTTAATTTTCCTTTTTCCTGCCATATATATGTCTTGTTCTGTATACATTATCTTGTAGTCTCCCCTTCCGTTGTGGAATTCATAATTGTGGCAGTTCCTGGAGCTGAAAAAGTATGCCTGTGTTAACATATTCTAACTACAGACCAGCAGTGTACTGCTAAACACTGCAGGTAAATACTGCAATAATTCCACAATATTTGTGCTCCTGAATAGCATATCAAAATGAACATGTAGCTAGCTAAGTGAAAGCATTTAAGACTGAAGGATAAATGCAGATGGAGAAGATACCAAAGAATTTAGAAATCCACAGATTTCAGTGAGATAGAATCGAAGGTGGTCTAGGTACAGCAAGATAGGGTGGTGTTTGGATGAATGATGAAGATCAGATTGTGTCCAAGTGAAATGATAACAAGCACACAAGAGAAAAGACTAAAAGACAAGCAGTAGCATCTTCGGGAAAAAGGTAAGCAGCAAAAATCAAATAGTGTTGGTGGAATTATCTTCATCAAATAAAGCAAGTTATCTGATGATAACTACTACTTAGTTTGAGTTATAGCTCAGAAGGTTTATCAAGCTCCTGCTTCCACAAGAAACTTTTATGGCTAAATTACCTGGTTGTAAATTGTTCTAAAACTTTGGTGGTGAACCTGTGCAGAATGCAGTCCTTGTTTCCTTCTGCTACAAACTGGTAAATGTACGTTTACTACTTCTCCTGAGGTCACACTGGAGTTGTTTGTACAGAAGATGTTTCTGAGCATCCTCCCCAACCTGTCAGCATTCACTTTTAGGATCTATAAAAGCAAATGCTCTAGAAAAGCAAATGTGATCAATTTCCACTATAATTTATAGTGTAACTTCTTTCCAAGATCAGTTGCTACAGGTGTTTAGAACTAAGTTAAATGAAACTGTGGAATATCCCCATGGAATAATCCCCATGGTATAGTCTATAAATACCTTTACTACCTTTACAAGACACTTTTTTTTCCTTCTTTTTTTTTTTTTTTTTTTTTTTTTTTTTTTTTTTTTTTTTAATTTTTCATTCCTCCTAATCCTAGAGCTGCCACATCTGCCAGTTGCCTCCTTTAGGCAGCTCCTCACTCTTGAAAAATGTTTTGGATAATTTCCAGTTCATTCTTGCAGGAAATGAGGATTTGCTTCCTCACTTGGGATACCTGCTGTTAGGTTTATTCACTAATAAGCATGATAAATGTTTTAGCCTTTGATCAGTGTTAAATTAACAAGTAAGCTCCATAGGAAAAGTCTTTGAGGCTCAGAGGCTCAGGATGGTGAATGTGTTGGAAATATGATTGATTGTCTTGCTGGGAGAAATTTCCATAAAAAAACTTTTATCATGCTGTTATATTCTGAACAATTAAATCAAAAGTGAGAGATATCTAGCCTTCAAAGAAGACAAGAGGAAGGAAGAAACAGAATATACTTCACATGACTTTGTTTCAATCTATATAGACTGATTTTCCTGGAATGGTTTTTTTTCGGGTTTTTTTTTAATTATTGTTTTTCATCTGTCTTACTTGAATAATTATTTTCCTACACTGGCAAATTATTTTTATTTATCTGCTTTCTTTTTTCCATTTTACTAGGTCTAGCAGGGATTAAATTAGTTTTCCTTATTATATTCCATGTTGTCCTCTGCTTTAAATTTGTGACCAAACCAGTTCTGACAATTCAAGAATGTATTAGCTATTGTTGAACACCACTTACACAATATCAAGATGCTATATGTTTTTTATTCTGTTTCTTCCAGACTATAGGCTGGAGGCGGGCAAGAGAAATTTTGTAATTAACTTACTTATGAATTTCATACTATTGCGACTGCAGTGTAATATTCACTTATACAAGAAAACTTTAGCATGTCTGGCTTTGATACAGATAACTATATATTAATCACAGCAGGAGATTTAAATGGATTTGAAAAATATTTCCTAAAAAGCAAAAAAAAATAAGTTAAATTGAGCTTGGGCTAATTTTGAGAAGTATCACCCACTCCTTTTTAGGGTGTAGCAGTGTACCCTGTGGGTGCTCAATTAGTCTTCATGGAAGATTAATCAAAGGTTAATCTGTCAAACACACATACAGAAATAAGTTTGTGAAATGGTGTAAAGCACCAAAAACTAAGGCTCAATGAGCCTCTTAAAAGAGCTTACCGTTTTTTTATGTACTCCAAGTTAAACACATAGGAGAAATACTGACAAGATACTTTTAAGTGGTCAAAACAACAAAAAATTTTACTGGGAACTTCAGAAAATCAGAGAAGACTGGCAAAATTTTAGAGCAGCATTCAATCAACATAAAACCATCTACAATGCATTAACTTAGCCCATTCAACTTAGCAAACTCCAAGCCCATCCAATTTTAAGTTAATCAAAATTCTGAGAAGAGATAATTAGATGGAGAAAGAGAAAGAAGGGAAGATAGAAAAGATAGAGAACAAACATGACTACCACTCCTGTGTTCAGCTCATGGAGATTCCAAGAGGAGGTAGAGTCAAGACGTGCTGACCTTGTGTCTCAGGTTAAATACCCTTTGGCTTTCCTGTGCCCTTCCCCACATGGGAGTTCCAGTCATCTGGCCACTCTGGGGCTGAACTGGGGCTCCAGGGGCAGGAGTGGAGCATTGCCTGCAATGTGCCAGGGGTTGGCGGCCGCTGTGGGGCTGGGATACAGGCTCTGGTGGGTGGGATACATTGCATCACCACCACAAGGCCCAGCCTGCTCCTTTCCCCACACACATCCAAAATGTTATGAGCCAGGAATCTCTTGCAGTCTCTCACAAATGGTAGACTCAGCTTCCTGTAATCCAGAGGTTACTCTGAATCTTTTTTTTTTTTCCTACTGTATATATACAGTGCCCAGTAACCTTGCCATCCACTAGAGTAATCCTAATTTCTCTTTTTCTTTAAACAAAATGCCCAGCAGCTAACATCCCTGTTTTCACTGGTGCCATTCAGAAAGTATACAATGCATGCCATAGATCACAGTCTGTTTCCATATATCTATGAATGGGTCATTGGGCTGACAGTATGAAGTACCTGGCCTAAAACAATGCTATATTACAAAATTACCTTCCCTTGAGGCCAGCTGTCAGATTGTTACTGTGAGAGGCATCTGGTAACAGACAAATGTGCATACCTATTGGCTCCCACTTTCTTATTAAAATTTAAGGCTTTCTTCTTAAGAATAGAAATATTTATTACTTTTTTTCAGTCTTTGTAAACTTTTGCCCTTTGTTTCAAGTCTTTGCTGTTCCTCTGTTAACTAAAATGGCAGAAAAAAAATTCTTTCCTTGACCTTGTCAGAAAGCTTAAGAGATTTTTAATTTCAGTCTTTATATTCATGATCCGTTTTGCTTTCTTATACTATAAACAAAAAAATGCTTGCCTTATTTTTTTTTTTTATTCTGCAAAAATCTTTCCTAGGAGAAAACAAATCTGGTTTTGCATATAATCTCATTTTGTTCCTTGTTCTTTATAGCACAGTTTTTGGAACTCACAACACAGAAAGATTCATGGTCTGCCTTAATTTATGGTTGTATATTATCTATTTTACAGTGGAATATTATCCATTGATATGTGTGAAAACCCTGGCAGAGGTCTCAGGAATTATTCCCATTTTCTGCAGAGTCTCATTGGAAAATAATTATTTTTCATGACTACATTTTTTAAATTTAAAAAGATAGGAGGAGAAATACCCTACAGCACTATTCTTCTCTCCTCATGAAAATCTGTCTTACCAATGGAACTGTAGTTCTGCAAGAGAAAATAATTCATATTTTTACACGAATGAACCACTGAAACACTCTGCTTTAAATTGAAGATTGCCAGTTCAGCAGTACTATTGGCTCAGTATTGAAATATGTTGACAGAAAACACAAGTGGACATGTAGGGAAAAAAAAAAGGGAGAAAAAAAGCAGAGACTGGAAACACCAGACACCAGGTCTGCTTCCTAAACCAAGACCACTTGTGGAGACATACACCATAGGTCAGATATTCAGCAGGTTTGGTCAATATAATCTCATGAATAATAATGAATAATTTTTAAAACGGATTCATTTTTCCTCCACTGCCCTAAAAGTCTTTTACTTTTTTTAATACTGAAACTGTTTTCACATAAATAACTTAAATGCCCTCTTTATACAGTATTACAGCTTTGTGCTCAGTCCCTTTAGACAGAATTACACTGACTGAAGCAACAGAATAAATACTCTTTTCACTGAACCTTGTTATATGAAGTAGAGGAGATATGACCACTGCATTTATTTTATGAGGAAGGGCTAGCTGTGATTCACAGCCCAAAGCAAGAGTGTCAGATAGTTCCTACCAGCTCAGAGTAGGATATCACAAGGTTGATACTGAAATCCAAAGATGGGGTCATTTTAATGTAAACGTCTCTTAATCTATTTTTAATGGCTAGTTTAAGCATATGCCATTTCAGCTTAGGTTTATTGAGTTATTTTTTTCATGTGAATCCTGCTTTTGCCAAGAATTCTATATGAAATATATATATATACTATATATATATATATATGTATAAACAAAAATATACAAAATATATATACTATATATATTTTTATATATGTATATGAAAAAATATATTGTATGGAAATATGCATTTTGCTGAGCTCAACCTGCTAATATTTCATCAGTCTATGGATCTAGACTCATTAATCAGAATCTCAAATCCAGAACCTTCTAGTTTTTCTAGTAATTTTATTGTCATTATCATTTTTATCATAGGCTACCCAAATTAGTTATTCCAGTCTCAGTGTGCATGCAGAGATGTTTTACTCTGAGTGATTTATGATGATTAGGACTATAAACAGGAAAAGGTAGGTTTTTGGAAAATTTCAAAATAGTTCCTCCATGGAAAGCAACACCAACTGTACTAGAAAAACGGCAATGCTTAGATGAATCTTCATCTTAAGTGTACACTTTATTTTCTGTGGATATATTAGTGTTGCCTGATGAAAAATTGTCTACACCTGGTAAGCTAACACAATATTTATTCTTCAAAGCCCACTGGTTCATGGACTGCAAAACGCCCATTGTGTAAGAAGAACTGGAAGGTCCCCAGCCCAAGTTTCTGCAGTTCACCAGTCAGTCAGTTCTTTTTGGGTCCCTGACCATTAGGGACCACCAAAGGGACCCCCAGGGCAGAAGAATACATGTATAAAGGAGAGGGAAAATCTGTTCATGATTTCAGGAAAATTATTATCATATGTATGTTTATTCTGCGACAATCAATTAATGTGCATGTAAAATACAGTATATAAACAGAATTTTTCATGTATACATTATGCACAATATTTCGGAAGACATGTCCCCTCATGCATCTGGCTAAATAAAGATTTCCTGCTTCTTGATGCCTCACTGGTGTTGAGGAGTTTTTTACCTTTTACTGAATTATTGGTAACATTAGCACAACTCAGATTTGAAGAGACCAGTGTTGTCCAAGAAGGCTCTATGACATCAACAAATGTAGTAAGCTAGGAGAAGCAAGTGATATGTCATATCCATTGCATTTGGTTTCTTTCTTGATATCAGAAGACAAGGCAAGTGACATGTACCTAGCCACATTCAGATGGAAATTAGGTTGTTCAGGTTTGAAAACTCCTTGTGGGCATACTAGAAGATGAAGGGGAGAAAGTAGTACCGATCAATATTGAATTAATTTGATAAAACAAAATTAGTGGACTTAACAAGGCCCGAAACTTCCCTGCAAAATAATAACAAGCACGTGGAAGCATCAAAGTGACATTTGTATTGCCTATTATGGCTTTCACCTTGAGACCCATATGTTGCTGACAATAGCAGTAGAATCTGTCAAATGGAAAGAAAGTTTATGACGCACCATTTGAAAAGACAGTGTTGACAACCTACAAATGTTAATGCCAATTGATTCTCTTTCCTAAGGTAATGTGCTCTGTAGAACGTAGGTATCTTGCACCACACAGTTATAAGCTTTATTTGGAACTATATGAAGCAGATTGTCTCTGCTGAATACTGAATATTGAAAAACATTAAAAAGAAAATGGAGCTTGTATTGCATCACTCATCTTCAGACACCGGTGTTAAATTCTGGAAGTGGGGACTAGAGATTTTTCAGAGAATGGATCTTTTAGTTTGTATATCACCATTTCCCATCTTATTCTAAGTAATTTGTCCTATATCCCTGTCTATATGATTGAGATATACCATTTTATCAGAGATGCATAAATATGTGTCTGTGAAAGGAACAAACCATTGCAGATGTGTTAATGGGCAACTAGATTATCATTAGTTCTACCTGATCCAAATTTGTGAAATGATGGTGAGTATAATCTATATATTATCTTCTTTAAAAAGTTTTATGATGAGATAATTGGCCAGTAACTTAACACGGATAGCCCAAGGAGACTAACTTTCCATGTAACACTAAAAAAAACACAAGAAAAAAAAACTTGCATTTTTTAATTTAAAAGTATTTTGACTGTTCATGGTGTTCATATAAATTTGTGGTTATTGTTTCCATGACAATGAAATATATTCTCTTTCAGTTTTGTTGCCGTCCAAGATGCCCAATAATGGAGTACTATGAGATTTGGTAAATGTCATGTTGCAGATTATCAGATAAATTCTATGCTTTTCTGACTGCTATTTGGATGACTTCTTCATTCAGGAATTGAATGAATATAGCTTCTTTGTAAAGAAACTATAGAATGATAGCACACAATAAATCATGTCTCATGACATGCTGAAAAACTGACATGAGACAGCTTATACAGTGACAAATACAGCTGACAACAAATATATACACCTCTTTGGTAGAATTTATGAGGAAAGAATACAAAGAAAGAAAAGGGGCTTTCCTTTACAAGACAATCAAAAGTCTTTTATTTATTTCTTACTAACAGTGAAAATGAAACAAATAAAAAATTGAGACTAGTAAATAACTTTTAGTCATTTAAAACACAGCTGACTTATGAAGAGAAAATGTAGATTAATGTTTTGATCATCAGCCTTTTCTTATTAGTTCAGAGGAACTAATAAGAAAGTGACTCTAATGCATACTGATTAAAGGGTAGCATGGTGTGGCTATTTTTAACACACACATTTTGTATCCAGCCTCCAAAGCTAGGAGTAAAAGCATAAGAAGAGTTCATCCATTATTCTTTGATGAAAAATGAAGCATCAAGCCATTGTTTTCAGTAAAAAAAAAAAGTAAATTTTATTATAAGAAATGACCTTGCAAGAAAAGTCATCAGATTCAAACACTTTCATAATTAACTATTCAGTTACCTATGTGAAATAATCAAGATGCAGGCATAAAAATTATCATGACTGAGTCCTAATGAAATTATTAAGACTTGGTATTTTGTATTGAAAATTAACAATGGTTTTGGTAAAGATTAGCTCTTCTGTAAGTTTATCCTTTTTATTCAAAATAAATATGTTAGATAAAATTCAATTTTATGGTTATGGTATAAAAATTCTAACTGAAACTAGTAAATGTTATGTGTTACCTCTCCAAACAGCTGAAGTGTATTATAACGGATACAATTTAAAAGGAACTTAAAAAAAATAAAAAAAATTCAGGTTTCTACAGGTAAATGAACACAGGTTTTTACTCTGTTTTGAGAGAAAGGGGTGAAAAAATAAATATACCTAAGTTATTGTTTTAATAAACTTTATCTCATAGCTACAAGACTTCCCTGAGGAGAACAGTTCTGATAGATATACAAAAATGTTTGAGGATTGCGATGATATATTAGGCTTTTCATAGCACATTTAGAATAGGAGAACCATGGAGAAGAGATTAAAAGCATTAGTTCTGCCAGTTTAAGATTAAGTCCTTATGGACTTATGTTTGAAGAGCTTTGGAATCATTATTGGAAAGAGCATCCTACTACTAAAACAACCTATATATATATCTCTCTTCAGATATGAAATCTCCTCTGATTTTATAACTCCTAGGCAAAAAGGTCAGCTAGCTAAGAACAGTGATCTAGTCCATGAAGAAAACCCCAAACCCATCTCTTCGAGCATATCTCTTCTGTATATGGTTTAGGACTAGCATGGATTGGTTTACTGTGAAAGTTTCTGCCAAGCAAGGTCATGCGTGGGAAGACAGCAGTCCTGTGCTTCTGTTTGTCATGTTGCAGGAATATGATTTTCTCAAAAACTGTTCATATAATTGCATTTTTAAGAACTTCTGAAAGACAGAGATAGTTTTACCAAAAACACTGGTGGTGTACTATACCTGAATAATAAATTAGCAATGCCTCACTTGTGGTTTAGAAACTTCAGCTGTGCTATCCACAAAACCAACACCATATTAATGTTGAAAATACTAGGCCCAATTTCATTATAGCAGGATAAAATGAGGCACCTCAGGTAGTCTGGAAGAGCCTCCACTTTGTGGAGATGGGGAAGGAAGGCTGGTCTCAATTTTTGTCAGTTACAGATCTGTATTAAACTTTATCACCCTTCTCATGACACATTCATTATGACTTCCTCCAAGTATTTACAATGTAGGCAAAATAGTCAAATATTAAATATAGTTAATTATGTGTGTTTAATTAATCTGACTGCATCACTAAAATATGTAATCATGTTAGAAAATACTTCTGCAACTTTGTAAAGAAAAAACAATATAAAATTGCCTGGCAAATATTCATGTTCACAGCCACTGTTGTTTTTTATTTTTAATGACATATTAAAAGAATCCTATATTAATTTGACATGTGCATCTAATCTGAGACTGAAAACCAGATGCACTTATCACAAATTTCAAAAGAAAATAAAAAACTATATAAGCAGTGCTTGTTTCTTCAAAATTCCATGGAACTCACAAAAATTTCCTTTTTTCACAAATGCAAATAGCTTGATTATGAAGGTTTTTTTAACAAACTGTCCTACCTAAATAGAAAGAACTGTATTGCTGTCCTTATAAAATCAAATAAATATGTCTTCATTCTTGCAGATAATCAAAATACAACTGGACAAGGCTCTGATCTAAGTTACTCCTGCTTTGAGCAAAGCACAGGAAGAAATGGCAACCTTTAGATCTTCTGAAACTAAGCTATTCTATGATTCTAGACTGCTTATGGGCTGCCACTTAACCATCCATTGGCTCTTTCACATTACACCACTTTACAACACCATGGTTTTGTGGGTTTGGCTCAATCACATTACAACATTTTACAACACCATGGTTTGAGTTTTTATGGGGGGGGGTTACTGAAGGAAAGTCAGTGTACAGTAGTGCATTTTTATATTTGTCTTGGAATGAATACTGGCTTAATGTCTTTAATGGACAAATAAAATCATTATATTCATCAGCAAAGCTCTACTGAAAAAAAAATTCAAAACTCCTCCTAGCCTGTATTACAAAATTTAGTTCTTAACCTTCCACTGTTCTTTCTGTACAAACTCCATTTCAGTAGTATTTGGCCAAGCAACTTGCAATAGAAACAGCACTTAGTATTGATTGCTGAAGCGATCAGTTTTGAAATATACACCTAGATTAGAAAGCTGTTAGTTATATTATTTTATCTGAATTGTCATTGCTAAGAAAGTCATTGTTCTTGAATGCTGGCTTGTTCACTTCCTTTTCCTATTTTTTTAATATGCAGAAGAACCCAAAACCATATAAATCTGCATCTGTTTTCATCTTGATTAAGTTTAGACCATATGACTAAAGAAATTCCATGGAACTAAACTACTATAAGTTTAAAATATAGTTCAGTATTCTGGGAAAACCTTGAAGAGTTTATGATTGTAGGTGGCTTGGGAATAAAAATACTTCCTGTCAGAGCAAGACTTTTAATTCGCTAAACCAGAATTAAACAAAACAACTTCTAATGCCTCCCTTAAGACCTGTGTCCATCCTTGGCCTGCTGAAATACACAAAATCACAAACTGGCCATTAGCATCAAATGCATGTCCTGGAACAGTCAAAAAAATATAACTGTACCAGTGTCTTTTATTGTTGTAGTTCTGATTAAATATGGGGACATTCAAGGACTACTCAACATCTTTTCTGGCAGTTAGTAAAGAGAAACTTTGTGAAGTCTTTCCTCCTAGTCGTGTCTTAGATCTAAGAGATAATTGTGGTCTTCAGACTGATAAATGGATTTTTAAAAATATATCTATCCTCCTAAAGCATTCTTCCTTTAATATTTGATAATATTTTTTGTATTAAAGACACATCATAATTAGAAACATATATTTCTAACTAATCAATATGAGAATGATAAATGATAAACCAACTCTCTGTCACTTCTAAAGGTCAAACAATATCATAAACCAAAATATTTTCTTAAAATATTGTCATTCATGTCATTTTTGACTGAAAGGTATTTGCAATAAATAGATTTTTTGCTGTATATTATGTTACAGAATCAACAGTATGATTGGGTTTGGAGAGGGCCAATGAAGATCATCTAGTCCAACCCCCTTCCTCAAACAGGATTACTAGAGAAAGTTGTACAGAATCACATCCATTTGAATATCTCTGGAGAATGAGACTCCACAGTCTTTTTGGGCAGGCTATTCAAGTGCTTTGTCACTCTCAAAGTAAAGTTTTTACGCATATTTGGATGGAACTATGTTTCAATTTATGCCTATTGCCCCTTGTCCTGCTACTGGGCTGCACTGGAGACACCCTGGCCCCATTCTCTTCATATTTACCTTTAGGATATTTGTCTGCATTGGTAAGATTCCTTTTCTGTCTTTCTTCCCAAGGCCAAACAGACCCAACTCCCTCAGCTTTTCTCTATAAGTGAGATGCTCCAGTCCCTAAATCGTCTTTGTAACCCTCCAGTGAACCCTGTCCAGTAGTTCTTTGTCTCTCATGAACTGGGGAGCCCAGAGCTGGATACAGCACTCCAGATGTGGCCTCACCAGGGCGGAGTAGAGGGGAAGGATGACCTCCCTCAACACACTGACCCCTTTCTTCCTAAAGCACCCCAAGATACCATTGTCCTCCTTGGTAACAAGGACACACTGCTGGTTTGTGGACCGTTCGTTGTCCACCACAATGCCCAGGTCTTTCTCTGCAGAGCTACTTTCCAGCAGGTCAGCCCCTATCCTGTACTGGTACATGGAGTCAGTCCTTGTAAAGTACACTGCATTTGCCCTTGCTGAACTTTTATCAGGTTCCTCTGAACCCAGGTATCCAGTCTGTACAGATTGGCAGCACAGCACTCTGGTGCATCAGACACTCCTGCCAGTTCTGTATCATCAGAGAACTTGCGAGGGTACACTCTGTCCCTTCATCCAGCTCCCTGATGAATATGCTGAATAACACTTGGCCCAATACTAAACCCTGGGAAACACCACATGTTACAGACCCTGTGCTGCTGACCACAGCTCTCTGAGCCCTGCCATTCAGACAGTGCTCTATCCACCTCAGTGTCCACTCATCCAGTCCATACTTTCTGACATATAAGAGACAGTGAGAAACACCTCACTGAAGTCAAGGTAGATAACACCCACTGCTCTCCCCTCAACCAGGCAGTAATGTCATGACAGGAGACCATGAGATTCACTGAGCCTGGTTTCCGTTTGGTGAATTCATGTCAGCGACTGATAATCTTCTTTTCTTCTACATGCTTAGGGTTGTCAGCTGCATTACTGATTCTAAATTAAAGGCTCCTAGCATATAGTGGAGGTACATATTCTTTTGGAATACAGAAATCTGCTGCAATTTGGGGTACTTAATTATCTCTGCTCATTTCTCTGCTGTGGGAAAGTGGATTCAAGCAAGAAAAAGGCAAGGCATTGGCTTCTTATCTTTCTTCAACTAGAAAAAAGTTTGGCATAGAATATATGATTTGGTTTTACCTTTTGGAGCCTCTCTTTAAGAAGGCAAATAACAAAACTCTTTGCCCAGTAGAGCCCAGAAAATAGCAGGTATTAGTTAATTGGTAAGACTGTTTTTCATCTAATCTACCTCTAAAAAGACTTGAGTGTATTCTTTCAAGGAAATTGTAGATTTTCTGCTAATATGTCATTTGGGGGGTGAAGGGTGTTAATGGTTTTGGTTTTTAACTAAAAAGAAAAAAAGCTACTCTGACTTCATCTAAACTTCATGCTTGGGTGTGTTTTGATAATCCCATTGTACAGAAAAGAAAGTTACTGCAGTGTCTTTTACAGATGGTGTTGCTCCAGTATTTTGTTTGTGGAGGTGGAATGATGAGGGAGACAGTCGCTTATCTCCTGAAACAGAGTTCAGATGTTTATAGAGTCATAATTGCTATTAAATCTTGGAAGATTTTCTATATGGTAATAGAGAATTATGAAGAAATCATAGTAGAAATGTGAAGTCTGTATAAAAAACAAAAAGGCTGACTTTTGCATTTCCACTCCAACAGTCTTCTTCTGAAGGTCTCTTTGTATCAGGGAGGGGGAAAAAAACTGAAAGCAAAATAAAAGCACCTGTGCAAGACAATAAGGTCACTGGAGCTTTGCATCATGTTGCTGTTGTCATGATTGTGGAATTGCAAAACATTTACTGTATGCAATAACTGAACAAGTCAACGTTAAACCTTGAGTCAAAAATAAAAGACTAAACAGTGTGAACCAGAGTAAGAATTTTGGATCTTCTACCGACTTTCTTCCTACTCCCTTTCTCTTCCATCATTTTTATTTCAGTTAAAAGTGGGTAAAAGATCTCAGCTGAAGAGATGAGGACTGAAGTCAGCGAGCAATGGTAGATGGGTTCTGTACATTTTCAGTTTTGGACCCCTCATTGCAAAGGAAGACATTGGGGTGCTGGAACATGTCCAGGAAAGGGCTACAGAGCTGGTGAATAGTCTGGAGCACAAGACTGATGAGAAACAGCTGAGGGAGCTGGAGAAAAGGAGGCTTGGCAATTTAGGTTCTCTACAGTTACCTAAATGGAGGCTGCAGTTCACACCACCTTACTTTCAGAAGATAAAGAAACAATGAAAGGTTACTCTGCACATCAGACACTTCAGATTTAAAATATACTATAACATGATAGTATGCAGCAAACTTGCTACTTAAGGTGGTATATTTTGAAAGTGACACCACTGAAAGTGTACCTCGTGGTGCTGGAGTAGTTTGGTCTCAGGCAGTATGGGATGTGGTGAAGCATAGATTCTTAACTTGGACTTTATTTTTCTTTCTAAATATGGTTCTTATAAATAGGAACAGCTTTTTTTGCTGTACAGCTAGGAAAGGTCAGCTGTTGCTGAAGACTTCTCTGCTGCAGCATAACAAACCAAGTAGGCACCAGCATTGCCTGTCTGTCAAGCTCCCACCATGGCCTCTGTGAGAGCTGCTATAGCAAGAAAAAAGAGAAAGCAAAGGACAGTGAAGGCGAGAAAGAGACAATGATAGAGAGTCTTGCAAAGAAAAGGAAAGAGTGGTGTGTCAGGGAATGCAAAACAAAAATGCCACATGAATCTTTCAGTCTGCATGCATATCTCACAGTTCACGTGGCAACAGTTGCCACATAGGATCAGGGGGAGGGTGTAAGGTCAAGGGAGCCATGTGCTTTTCAGGCAACAGCAGTGCTGCAGAGTACCAAATGAGTGCATCACAGCTGCTGGGGAAATGTGTGGTCATCTCTAGATCTATTTGTCATCTCTTTATAAGCCTAAATCTGTTTTCAGTTGCATGACACTAAATAGTTTGAAAACAAAAAAAATATGCCAGCTTAGTACTGCATATGTCATTTAAACATGCCTTTGTTTAGACTGCTATCTGTTCCCACAATGGCTCTTACCCTTCCACTCTGCTTCGCTGTATGTTGTGTGAGGGATAAAGGTTAGAAATGCAGAACCTATCTTTAAATATGCATTTATAAACTCAAGAGTCCAGGAACCAAAGTAGTGGCATGCCTTTCAGTAAATATTCCAGGCCGTATATGCCCTACTGCTGCATATGGTTAGTGGACAAAAATGCCCCACCCTTCAGGGAAATCCAGCAATCCATGGATAATAAATTTCATGCAGAATTAAAGAGAAGATTCTAACAGATTTCAAGTACATTTCTGTCAAACCAGTGCTCACTGACTTACTCCTATTTATGACAATTCTCTGTGAATTTGCATGAGCTACCTGTTCTGTAGGTCCTTCAAATGTTAAAGTACCATGAAGTGCTTGTAGCTAGCTTGTTAATACGTCAACTCTGTGACATTCTTTAGTCACTACATTTAGTCACTACATTCAGGTGTGTGCTTATGAATACAGAATACACAATGTAGTGTACTCTGTATTCATAAGCACACAGCTGAGTATTGTTGCCTACATTAGACTGATACTGTAGCTTGATTTTGACACTTCAGTATATGAACATGCTGTATGAAAGGCTGTTCAGGTAGGAAGCACCTTTACCAATTCACTGCCTACTTCCCTAAAAAATATTTATGACACAAGAAAACTCAGAGGGAAATACCTTGATTTCTTCTCACAAAATAACTGTAGTGAAAAAAATGAAATAAAGTTGGTAGAATCATGAGTATGTTGTAATATCAGTTTTGTCTGACCTGTTAATTTCAAAATGCTTTTATCGCTAGGAATGGTATTGTTGTAACCAGAAGAACTTCACAGCAATGCAGTAAAGTTAAAACATATTAATTAATCTATGCTTAACAATGTGCAATATTAGCCATTGCTGAACATGGGCCCTGTTTGGCAGCTGGAAGAAAGGTAGGAGATAATGAAATGCATGACCCTATAATAAACACTATTTGTCTTTGGTTTGATTCTTGGGTTTTGTGTGCTTGTTTTATTGAAAGATGATGTAATTTTTTTTTAGATCTGTTTATTTCCAAAAGGGGTAAGAAATAAGAACTTTCTACAAAGGTCTCACAATACACTAAGCAGAAGAACAGGCTGCTCACTAATCTCTCTGCAGAACAAAATTCCAGCCACAGAATCTGCTGACTTTGATCTTCTCTGGCTATTGCAGCTTTGAATGCTGCCAACACTGCCCTGACACCTAACCTCATCAGCAACCCTCAACAATAAGGTCTGTATGTTAAACTGCATGGTTTGAAGCAAGTCCATTTTGCCCATCTACCTTGAAATGGAAGAAAAAAGGGCAGAGACAGGGAAAGAAAACTTGCTTTTTTTTCATTTATTGCTTGTGACAGTTGTCTTCCGAATCCCATGGCTCAGTAAGGTAATTTGTTTTGCGCTCCTAATCAAATTATGCAAAAGTTTTGCAAGTATGAGTTAGTTACCTCTCCCAACACAGAGGCTAGAGAACCTGTGAAGTTTGTTGTGAGTTTTTTTGACACTGGCTTTCTTGCTGAAAGGGCAAATCTTCTAAAAAGTTTGTTTTGCCAGTAGCTAGTTTTCTGCATTCCTGAGGATGTGTTCTGTTCCTGCATAATTTTAGCCATGTCACCTGGATAATCCTCTAAAGTGATACCTTTCATTGAATAGGAGCTGTAAGAGGTGAAGCAGCCCTTGGTCCAAAAATTAAGTCATGCTGTGTGGTTTAGGTCTACTACCTTGAAGCTGCTTGCCTCAGTGACTCTGCATGAAAATTACAGAAATTTATTTTGGAATTCTCACATTTTTTCTCCACATCAACAGTTCTCCTCCTTGTAATCTTCAAATTAGACATTTACAAGGTGTTCTGTGACCAGATTCCATTTATTTGTACATTGTAATACATATGTGTATCCCATAGACTGCAGGGTGCAGGGTAAGATCATGTTTTATCATCTTTATTCTTCCTAAAATAGGATAGAAATTCTGTGAGCTGTTTTAAAACAAAGCTGAAGTAATTTATACGTGCAACATAACATATATTAATAAAACCTATATAATTTACGTTTACTCAGTGTATCTAAAGGTCTAATATAAAACGCTCCTAGGCAGAAAGAGATACTTATTTTTAAAGAAAGGTGGTAATGCATGGCACATACGCAATACCTTTCTTTTGCTTACAGGTGACAGATTATTTGCTTACTTAACAAAGGTAGAGTAACTGAGATGGAATATGTTGTGTCCTGGGGGCTTTAATATGCTATCAAGAAGAAATTTTGAAGAAATATAAATGCATTCGCATTAAACACAATAGCCCAGATTCCAATACTAGACTAAATCATTCTGATCCACTTGTATTAGAGTGACCTTGCCATGACTTGGGCATTCCTGTCAGAGAAAATATTTCCAAGATGAAGCCTCTACAGGTGGCATACAGAAAATTGCTATTTGCTCTTGTCTGAGCACTGCAATCTCTGCAGTTAAGAAGACACTCGCAAAGACTCAAGGCTGACCTCCCTTCTGACAAGGTCTGGGAGTACACAAAGATGTTCAGAAGCTAAGGCAAAAGGCTCAGCAGAGTGTTGAACGTGCATCTGCACCTGAACAGCAGAGGTGCAGGAAACACAGCAGGGTGACCCTCAGCACCATTGCGCTGCTCCCTGCCCTGCACTGTGTCAGCTGTGAGTAAGGTGCACTGCTATGTGCTATGTGCTTCCCTGCCCATTGCTTTCCAAGGCATCTCCAGGAGCAAGGGGATGGTGAGTACCAGAACTATCCTGAGAGTAAAAACTGGGGATAGGTTTTGGCCTTATTGATCAATAACAAACTGACAGAGAACACTGTGACTGTACAAAATACAAAGTACACCTACTGCTTCTTTCCCCAGAGCACACGATTTTATGGGGCCAGGGCCATATACACACGTATCTATAAAAGACCTAAATATTAATTGGGTATGGTGGGCACCATAGATCTGTTAAATTGACCTGATAACTCTTTGTCACCAAAAGAGAGATGAAGCTCTGCTCCCCTTTCTCAGGATACTCAGTGGTCATGATATTCTTTAGACTCCACTGGGAACAGATCCATTTCACCAAACTGACAGAAAAATAAGCCACTAGAAAAGGAGTAATATTTTTCTGATCATTCAGTCTACTGTATCCAGTCATGCATGGGTCTGAAAAATTAAAAAGTATGTTGGAAAAGAGAGAAATAGGTAAGGGGAAAAAAATGAAAAAAAAATCTGAGAGTGAGGAGAAAAGTCAGTAAAAATATGCAGTCTGCAGAATATTCACAAGGTAATTACTAACAATACCACTATGGGACATTTAATTCTCTGAATTTTGAGTTAAAAATCAAATTTCTGTTGTGGATACTAATCTCTAGTTGTAAGGGTCACTTTTGTAAATTCACAGAAATAATCTGATGAGTAGCTGAAATGAAAATATCTGCATCCATTTGAACTTGTGTTCTAAAATAACAGGCTGGAAAAATGGCCTAGCAATATTTTGGAAGTATATAGTGTTGGACAGCCAACTATAAAAATAACTTTCTATATCTCTTCCTTATATCTAATTTTAATCTAAACTACATTTAGAAGAAGGATGTGTAATTGTAAATACTCTGGTGGGTGCCAAGGTAGCACTGTCATTTAATATCTGAGCTACACTGCAATGGCACACTTCAAGGTGCATCTGAAAGCAGATTTATTTTTAAAAAAAGTTAGATCCTTACACGATTGTCTATTCATACAGCTCAAAGCCTAGCCTAAAGATCTGATTACATTTCTCATTACTCTTATTTACAGTACGTATTTTTCCATTTCAGGATGTGTTTCCCACCAAAATAAAGCTTTCTATGGCAAGTGACAGAAGGTAATACTTTCAGAAACATTTGAGTGACAGACATTTGCAAGGATGCTGCATGCATGTATGAATCCTGAGGGCCAAAAAGCTGGAGCTGACTGGTCTTTGTTATGGGGCTGTGCCTATGGATTGCACCATGGGAAGGCAGCAGCAGAGAAATTCACAGACCTGTTCTGTGCTGGGCGGGCTCTCTATTCTGATGCCTGCTAAGGGAGAGGGCTCAGCCTCACACTGTCTACTGTGCTGTCTACTGTGCTTCTTGTAGTAATGCTCTCAGTCACTCAGACATTGAAAATTATCCTTTTCCCTTGATGTTCTACTTAAGAACATTTTTCATGAAATACATTTCACTTCTATTTTAAATTTATTTTCTTGTTGAAATTAAGATTGCATTCAGACAAAAAGAATGGAGGACAAGACACATACTTTGGTTGAAATCTTTTGATCTAATGATTCCAATGAATAATTTTTAACTTTATACAGCATGAAAAAGTGACACTGTTTGTTTTTATGCTCCTTTGGTCACTCCAAGTAGGTTCTGCCACAATAAACAGCCGAAGGAAACACTTTCCAAATGAAAACTTGCATATCCTCCAGTTCCCTTTGACATAAAACTGCTCAGACAATTTCTGGCTATGCTTTTGCTAAACTCTGTCCCTATGCTGCAGGGTTGGCCAGTGTGGGAATTTTGAGCTATATGTAGCTGATAAATGGTTCAAGAAAGGTTGCTGGGCAGCTGCTCATTGATGTGCCTGGTGACATCTCTGATGTGTCACTGTGATGGATGAACCATCTCATGGAGAGGACAGGGGCTTGAGAGCCTACATTTCTGGGTTAGCTTAAGAATCTCCTGTACATACAGCCTAACTCTACCATTCAGATGAGCCTGTCTCTACCAATGAAAATTTAATATTTTCTCTTCCTGTGAATTTTTTCTCAAAATGTATTAATTTCCTGAATGAGGATCAGAGGTTTTAAGCCAGTGTACACCCCATGCAATTAAAATCAGTAAGTGTTCAGTAAGTATTAGATCATACAAGCTAATATGTTACCTCACTGCCTAGAATCATAGAATGGTTTGTGTTGGAAGACACCTTAAAGATCATTCACTAGTTCCAACCTGCTGTCTTGGCAGGACTA
Source organism: Anomalospiza imberbis (assembly GCF_031753505.1). Taxonomy (NCBI): domain Eukaryota; kingdom Metazoa; phylum Chordata; class Aves; order Passeriformes; family Viduidae; genus Anomalospiza; species Anomalospiza imberbis. The sequence continues at coordinate 42,765,824 of NC_089721.1, forward strand.
TCTTCTACTAGACAAGATTACTTAGAGTCCCACCTAACCTGGCCTGTAACATTTTGAGAGATGAGGCATCCCCAACCTCTCTGGGCAACCTCTGCCACTGCCTCACAGGAAAGAATTTCATCCTAGTCTAAACCCACTCTCTTCCAGTCTAAAGACATTGTTCTGCCACTATGTGTCCTTGTAACAAGTCCCTCTCCAGCTCTCTTGTAGGCCCCATTTAGGTACAAAAGTCCTGAACAACTCCAAGTCTCTCAGCCTTTCTTTAGAGGAGGGGTGGTCCATCCCTCTAACCATCTTGGTGGCTCTTCTCTGGGTTTACTGCAAGGGCTCCATGGCCTTCCTGTGCTAGGGACCCAAGAGCTGGATGCAGCTCTCCAGGTGGGATCTCACAAGAGTGGAGGGGCAGAATCACCTCCCTTGATCTTCTGACCACACTGCTTTTGATGCAGGCCAGGATGGGGCTGGCTTTTGGGGCTGCAATAGCCCATTGACGGCTCTGGTCCAGCCTCTCACCCACTAGCGCCTGCAACTCTTTCTCAGTGGAACTGCTCATGATCCATTCATCTCCCAGCCTGTGTTCACATCAGATGTTGATCTAGGGGCATCATAATGACTCTTTTTGTACTAATAACAGCAGCTAGCAAGGTTTTCATACATATCCTCTTATAAACAATTTAGACCCCGAGTGGGAATGAGTAATAAAAGTTTTATTGAGAACCAAATAAAAATATACAAAGCAGAAGGGGTCATGCTGGCAGCACGGCTTGATGCCAGGGGCTCATTCACAGAATGGTGGCTCTGCCTTTTATACACCTGGGAAATTGCATCAACTACATGAATATTTATGAGCAGTCATACATATTTTAATATTTTCCTTGTATATATCCTTGGCCCCTACCGAAGTCTACCAGTTGACTCCTTTGTAGTCCATCGTTGGAGTCCTTCTCACAATTTGATTGTTGGTGAGGTGTTACCATGCCAAGTTTTCCCAGGGACAAGCCTCCCTCATCCCCGGCTGTCCCATGCCAGGGGCATGTGTACACACCCACATGTCTCTGACAGCTCTGATAGCCAGAGTTTTCTGGTGGCAACAACAGGGAGGGGAGGAGAGGATTGAAGGGAGAACAAAAAGGGGTCCAAAACCAAGCTACAACAACAGAGTCACCTATCAAAAGAACTTTAAACCTTAATAAAACCTTTTAATGCCCAAAATCATTTGTGAGAGCCAATTACTTCACCACTCATCCATAACATCCTGATCTTGCTACTTGCACTGTTGGATACTAAAACTGAGTATTTTGAAACAGTCTTGAAGTCTCTACACCAGATCAAGATTCCAAGGCAAAGATGGCAAATTTCAGTCAGCTGGTAAGACTTAAGAGTGTCTTGTCTGAGTTATATCAGACATATATATTTGTAATAAATGAAATGGGTCTGGGAACAGCATCACAAGATGGTCAAGATTGAACAGGCTCACTAGAGGTAATTTTTCCAAATCACATGTCCAAACAAAATAATCTGGAACCAATTACAGATGACAAGAGTGTCACAGCTCCCTACTATATGTGATTGTTTAACATTAGGACACCTCAGCTGTGAAAACTGTGGATGAAACTTTGAAAAAAAATAAGTCCAGGCAGCTTTTGAACATTTCCAAAGATGAAGGCTTCACAATGACCATGAGCAATAAGTTCCAGTACTTGTTCACATTCACCGTGAAAAAGTGTCCTGATGTTCAGAGGGAACCTCTTACGTGTCAGTTTGTGCCCATTTACCCTGATCCCATCGCTGGAAACCGCTAGAAATAGCCTGGCTTCATCTTCTGTGTTCCCTCTGTGTTCAACGAGTTTTAAGTCCTCCTTGAGGATCAGGTCCTGTGAATATGAGATTACTTGGAGGTAATTTTCTAAGGCTTTACCCACCAATTCTTCCTGGTTAAGTGGCCTACAACAACTACTCACTACCATATGGGTTACCCGTGCTGGTCTGCTTTTAATCTTTACCTATAAAGTTTGAGTTGGCTCATCATCAGTGCCTAGATAGAGCTCCAGAAAGCTGGTCTTTCACATAAAGGGTGACTCTTCATCCATATCTTCCCACCTGGTCCTTCCTAAAATCTTGTGTCCCTGCACTGAAGCACCCTAGTAATGTAAACCTATCCACTACTCCTCCACAGCCCCAGTAAAATCAAAGCTCACAACAGCCCAGAGATTTCTAATGCTTCCTATGTGTTTTCCATGGCATCATTGACACGCAATGTGACACCCCATTCCTCTGTCCCTGTAGCCGCTACAACACCATAGTTGTATGTATACTCCTTAATGGTAATGCTCCTTGCAGTACTTTAAACTGAGAACAACATCCAGCAGCAGCAAGGAGTACTTGTGGGCAGAGGGCAAAGCACAGTACTGACTAATCTGGGAGTTTAGTATATAATGCTATTTCTGGGTACTCTCAACTTATAAATATAGACATAGCCTCAGATTAACTTTAATGCAAATGAGGCAAAAGGGAACTTCCTGATTATTATTTTAATTGTTGCTTTAAAAGACAATCAAGAGCACAACTGGTCTTATTGCTCTGAAGAAGACCAACAGTAATACAACTTTGCATTTCAGACACTAATTATGCACAACCTCAGACTATGTGCTGACCCTGAGGACAGTGCAATCCCTTGCTTTGCATAAAGGCAACAATATTGTGATGTGGAAATTAATAGTCAAATGATCTAAATAGTGTAAATTGAATTAAGAACTTAGGGCAGCCTTTGTTTAATTACCTGACAGACTGAAAAACATGGCAGAAGCAGAGATCCTGAGTATGTCCATGATACTTAGCTTATGTGCCAAGTTGAGCACTGCTTCACACAGATGCCCTTCATCAGGGAGGGGTGGCCATTGCAAGAGGCATGTTTTCTGAATCAAATGTGGGGTCCTGTCCATCCTCTGTCTCTTAGTATGGTAGAGGTCCCTGCAGATATGTCCAACTGCAAAAGTGTTGGAACATTCCATGGAATTTTGAGTCTAAAATGGTCACAGGTGCTCTTCTAGCTAACTAAAGAGCCAGGGGAATCATTGGGGTGTTCTAGGGCCTGAATTGCACAGTAGACCATGAATTCTGCTTGTAGGCTATGTTGGAAAACAAAGCAGTTTGTGTATCTCACTTCTATGCTCTATCACACATAAAGATTCAATAACTCTTGCAGAAGAAACAGAGCTGCCTAAGGTATTACCATTTCTCCCATTTTTACGTTTCATAACATGAGAGGGAGTAATAACAAATGAACAAACTACTGAATTTCTCACTTTTTACTGGGACTGGTTAAGAAGCCTTATCTACTGGCAGCACTGAGTCACATATGACCTAGAATTTTAACGTCTTAATACCATGGTGCATGAGAACCTCTAGGACAGATACAGTCAGTTGAAATGCTCTACTAAGCGGTCCCTGGTTTCTTGCATCTTTTAAATGCAAGAAGCAAGGAATTGCCTCCAAGAAGGCCCTTCAAGATGGAATGCACTTTTCAGCTGCTGTGATACAGAGTTCAGTGGTATTCAGAGTAACCTGCTCACACTCTAGCATTCATTTGGGACCTAACAGGGTAAAGGAAAGTAATATGGATACTTTGGTTGCATAGGAAAAGTGATCCTTCCCTTTCTAAAAATAACCTTTGCTATCACAAATATTTCTGAATGACAAAATAGCATATATCCATTATGAGCTATGGAAAGGACCATGCAGTAGTCCAGACACCCAACATAGTACTTTTCAATTGAGATTTTTACATGTGGTCTTTTTCTCTAAAGTAAAATGCCAACATAAACTGACTGGCTGTCATCATCTGACTCCCACAGCATGTTGTTTCTAGTTCTACAATACAAACATCAACATTAAATAGTAAACACCTAAAACTAGCTAAGAGGAAGAGAAATTCTTATAACAGGAAGATTTTGCATATTCAGAGGATTTTTTAAAATTTTCTTTCTGTGAGTATGATATTTCCATTTGTTTTCCTTCCTTCCTGCAACCTTTAGCTGTTTCTAAAAAGGGAATCGGGAAAACAATGAGTGTCACAGCTCCCTGCAATATGTGATTGTTTAACCTTAAGTCACCTCAGCTGTGAAAACTGTGGATGCAACTTTGAAAAAATATTTTGAAAGTGACAGCACAATTCTTTTGTGATGTTTATACATTTTTAATAATTCTGCTTCCAGTAGAACTAGTATTTCTTGCAGCCACAGAATAATGAAACCAGCTGTTAAAAGGATGCAGTTTTACTTATGCTGTTTTCTCTGTCTAGTTAGCTAAGAGACTATGCTGTAGCTTAATGCAACAGAATAATTACAGTGATGCTTTAGGAAGTCTCAAAAAGCAGAGGTGCTTCTCCTTTTACATGGCTTCTTTTGGGGAGGAGGGCATGTGTCCGTGTGTGAGGGAGCACAGCAGCATGATGGCAGATGGAAATAGAGTAAGACAGCCAAGAGAGGACATGGACAATGTGCCACAGAGCTCAATAAATCTATATGGTCTCTATGCTCTGCAAGGTCATAGATGACACTGACGCTGGTTTCCTAGCAACCCACTCTACTAACCTACTTTTGTCCCAATCACTGGAGAATGACTTTAATGCTCTGAGCTGTGTTTCAACATGCGGAGGAAATAATCAAATTGACGATGGTTAACCGCTGATGTGCAAAATGCCAAAAAGCATTTTGCTGGTCCATCTCCTCTCTATATATCTTGTACACAGAAATCTTTTTAAATAAAGAACAGCATTAAAGAACCCCTAAGTTTCACAGGAATATTAATTTCATTTAAAAATGTAGACATATAATGTGAAAAGACACATGTGTTAGTTAAGCAGGCATATAGTACTAGATCCCAGTGGAAAAGGATTTACCCCAAACAGGAGATGCATATGATATTAAAAAAAAAAAAAAAAAGGTAAAAAAAGAGAAAAAAGTAGAAACTAAAAAATAGGAAATTACAAAGTCCTTAAATGATTAACATGGGTTTATTGAGCCATAGATAATGTAGTCAATTAGTTTAAAATGCTTAATATGCCACCAAAAAAATCTAAATTTCAAATATCTGCCATAAAAAAACCATATATATTGCATAGAGAAAACAGAGTTTTTCAACAACAGTAACTCACTGACATAACCATGTTGAATGAACTCTTCTTCTGTAGCTGATAAGTAATATGCATATGGTCAATAGGACACAGCTATATCTTGTCAAAGTAACGATGTATTTGTGTTTTCCTCTTCAAAAATTTTACATAGCCCAATTCCAAAACAGATGTCAAATGACACAGCAGAGTAAATCATGCAAAGCAAAAAATTTGTTCAACGAATTTTGCCTTTTTTTCTGCTTGAGTAATGCTCTAAATTCTAACTAACCATAATTTTGATTTATATGGTCAATTATTTTAATTTTATTATTCAAATTTCCAGTTCCTGACTCACAATATTCATTCTTCACTAGTTAACTGCAAATATTTATAAGAATCAGATTCAAAGGCTCTTCTGTGCTTTCATAAAAAGTATTCTCATCCAGCCATAGGATGTAAAACTTGAAAAAGAACCACTTCATTTAACATGTAGCAAATTAATACTTTCAGAACACATGTACTGTATAAATCTCAGCTCTGATTTACATTTGATAGGACTTTCATTTCAGACAGACAAGCAACAGTGCTGTGGTTTAACCCCAGCCATTAACCAAGCCCCATACAGCCTCTCACTCACTCACTCTCCCACCAGCAGGGCTGGGGAGAGAATCAGAATGGTAAAAGTCAGTAATGTCCAGACAAGTAATGGGCTGAGATAAAGCAATTTAATAAGGAAAGCAAAAGTCACACATGCAAGCAAAGCAAAATAAGGAATTAATTCACTTCTCCCCCCAGGCAGGCAGGTATTCAGCCATCTCCAGGTGAATATAATGGTGGCTTGGGAAGAAAAACACCATCAGTCCAAAAGTCCACCCACCTTCCTCCTGTTTCTCCTGACTTTGTATACTGAGCATGATGGCATATGGTACGGAATAGCCCTTTGGTCAGTTTGAGTCACCTGTTCTGTCTGTCTGTCATCCCAGGCTCCTGTGCACCCCTCCCTCTCCAGTGTGGCACTACAAACAGCAGAAAAGGCCTTGACTCTGTGTAAGCACTACTCAGAAACAACCATCTCTGTATTATCAACCCTGTGTTCAGCACAAATCCATAAAATAATCCTCGTACTAGCTACTGTGAAGAGAGTTAACTGTACCCCAGCCAAAACTGCCACAAATAGGCATGGGAGGTATGACCTTGCTTCCCTATACTCAAGAAAACTTGAAGTTTTGCTGTTTAAAAAACCTTGTGCTAACATTTTCCTTGCCCACTGCCAGAAAAACACAGTGGATGTATCACTGCATCCAAAACTATGAAATATTGTGGTGATCTACTTGAGGGACACTTACTGAGCTGAGATGGAGCTTTTCAATTGTGCTGATGCAGCACTGGTCTCCTCCATAGCAGGTATTGTCATTAACATGAGAAAATGAGTTCTTTAGTGCCAAACACAGTAATTGCCTAAACCTTGGTTACCACCACACACAGAAGACTGGCAGATACAAGGAGAGGGAATTGAAAGATCACGAGATCATATACCACATATGTAGTGCCCTGCTCCCTGACTGAATTGAATATGTCATGAAGATTCTCCTAAACTGTTTTGACTGTGAGTGGCATTGTGAGGCCACAAAAAAAGCAAGAATCACCATCCAGTAGCAAAATCCACTAACAGCTGTTCCCCACATAGGATTTGGAGAGTGGAGAAACATGCAGATTGCCAATACAGTAACTCCCTCACAGTGGAGCATGGTCCTTCAGGATTACTTTCTGTTAGTTACACAGGATGGTCCTTAGGTGGGAAGAGTCTGAGCTCACATAAAAATAGCTTCTGTCACTCTCATTTTTACCCCACAGTGCATTTGTGTTGCTGATGTGGTTTGAGGCATTTTTTCTGGTTTGCTCAGCAGTCATTTATAACCTCAGAATAATGGCATTATGTAGATTGAGGGGAAAAATTGGAAGTTTCTAGCCTAGTCTCCTCAGAGCAGGAAAAGTAAAGAGTGGATTTTTCAGAGTCTTGTCAAATCAACATCTTAGTATCCCAAAGGATTATTCTTTCATAACCTCTCTGGAAGCCTCTTCCAGTGTTTGATAATCCTCATGATGATTTTTTTCCCTTAAAAATCATAGAATTTTTTGCCATATTACAAGTTTTTGGAAAAGTCTTAGCTCATGCAGAGGACTGATGAGTCCTACTCCTTCAAGAAATTTTCTAGGAATGACAGCTTAATTAATGCAGACTATATGTGTGGATGTGCTTGTTTAGCAATGAAGGAAAAATGCTAAATGAAAAGCTGAGCCTGAGCACAGCTAAATTGTGTTGACTAAAATGTTTACCAATTAACAAAGGGAGATTTGAAGGAATTGTTAAGTCTCTATACGTGATTAAAAACAAACAATCAAACCCCAAAACAAAGCAAGAAACAAATAAAAACAGAAACAAAAATTTTAAAAATACTCCAGTAAATATTCTACAGAAGTCTGCAGAAAACAAGCAAAAAACTAAGCCACAGAGGTATGCTGTGCAACCAAAGAAAAAGCAAAGGAGAGCGATCCTGAACACAACTGGAGCTCAGCCTTGATGAAATCTCCTCACACTAAATTCTAGAAAATAAAATCCCTTAGATACCATTAAGCAAACAGACTATACCAAAAAATGTATTCATTCCCATCCTCAGTCTCTTCTACATTATTCTGGTCCCATCTCCTTACACCTCAAAGGGCTGGACTGAATAGCCTTTCTTTAAGACAGTTTGATGATATTAAAATACTTTTCACAGCTACACCATTTTCTTACTTTCTCTGTTATTTCAGCTTCTAAAAACCATATTTTCAGTCTTACAGGCATTTGACTTAGTTTCTTTAGATTTGTTTTCAAATGGTAAAATTGTTTGGACTTATACTATCTGTATGTTAGACAACCATGCACTCCTGAACACATGCAGGAAAACAACTTTCTTTTGAAACCCAAAAGAGTGAAAGGAAATTTCACTTACTTTCAGCTTAGTTACTCTGCAGATTTATATCATCAGTAAGGTCTAGCTGCACTGTGTGGTAATACAGATCTTGAAACTTTTCACACACACCAGCCCTTTTCTAAACTGCTGTGGCTGAGAAGTTGGCACAACTGTAAATTTGTAACCAAGAGATAATAGAACATATTATGATATGCCCTGTAAAGAAGTTTATTTCTGAAGGACCATCTCAATGTAGACTGAAATAGCATTTTCAAGAACCTATAGAATTTGTTGCCTAAACCGCAAAGTCATCCTGCCAATTTTTGAACACTTCTTATATTCATTTGCATACACTGGTTAAATACAAATTTATTATGGCACTCTGAGTATGATTTTGATTCCAGTAGAACTGAAGTACATGCAGAGTTAACTCATTAGCCCTCCCTAGTGAAACTGATATCAGAATTCATGTGTTAAAATATATTAATGTTTTCATTCTGTAGTTTTCAACACTTGCATAATTAATAAGTAATACTAATAAAAGTAGACATAACTAATAAAAGATGGAATAATCTTACCAAGAGCAAGGGGTGAAAGAAAACATTTAACAATGGTTTTGATGTGTTTGCTTCAGGTATATATATACATTTCTGTAAATACACCTACATATGACTTAAAAAACCAAACAGGTATGTGATCTATATGGTCTATCTCCCACTTTTCTGTAGATCAACTTGCAGACAGGCAAACACTTTTTCTCAGAAAAAAACAGGATAAAATGTCTAAATTTATCTCACTTTATATTTGCAACAAGTAAAGAACATAGACTTAAACAGCTACAGGTCAGCTGGATTTTAATTTACCCTTTGGCAACTTGTTCAGTTCTAAACCAGATACAGATGGATGGACACTCACAGGAAAAGACTGAAGACACCTGGCTTGTGTGTTAATGGAGAGAAGAGTTAAATTCCACCAAAAAAATTTATGTAAAGCATGAACTGGACTTATGGCTGTTATGCCTTCCCTTTAGATTCACAAACTGTAGGTGCTAAAATGAGACAAAGCTGCTACCATCACTTACAAAACTCAGATACACTTCTTGATCCTCAGGGAAGACAGCACACCACACATCAGATTTTGCTTCTTCTCAAACTCAGAAGTGGAAGACTGTTTCTAGTTTTTAAACTAATTAAGTGGCTGGTGCCAGAGATAACCAGTCTTAGAATAGCCCTCCAAACTGGTTTTTGTGCTTTTGGCAGCTGTGAAAGGGATCCTCCTCAGAAGCATTGAGAATGGTTCCTCTATCTAGTCTTGGCAACAGCCTAAATATCTTTCTCCCATCTGATTTTCTTTTCTGTTTTCATCACCTGAGCTCTGATACTATAGGTGTCACTGCCCAGATATTTCATCTGTGATAGGAGGGGTAATGCAGATAAAGTAAGACTCTAAACACATCTGCAGCTGTTTTTAGAATCCAAAATTTTCATACGGAGCTGAATATATCGAAAAATGTTCTGTAAATATAACCTAAACTAAAACCAACCTTCTACTGTATTATTCTCCTCTTTCTTCATGTTTTTTTGGGTTTTTTTTTTTTTTGTTTTGTTTTTTTGGGGTTTATTTTGGGGGGGGTTTGTTTTTGAGTTTTTGTGTGTGTTTTTTTTTTTTTTTAATTTAAAGTTAGAGAGAACAATTTCTCTGGGAAGAACATCTGTGAAGAAAAACTAATTTAAAACAAATATTAAGGATATTTTCCTAAACTAATTTGTTGGGGTTTTTCAATTACTGTACCTACATTGAATAATGAGCTTAAAAATTCTTAACCATGTTTGAACAAATACAGCATATTATCAATTATGGAGAATTACATAAAACCATGTTATATTTTTTTAATATACAACTTCGATGTAAAATATAATATTTTAATGTATTTGTATTTGCCAAACAAACAGGTAAATAGTAATTAATTTAACCTTTCTACACTGTCAATAATTCCTATAATATGGTTCAACACTAAATCAATCCAGGGCATGTTTTAGTGAAACTCAGTGAGAACTTTCTGTAAAACCAATTATGCTTCTCCACCCACAAGGCAAAATCCATCCTTCCAATCAGCAGCACTTCATTTGAAAGTCTTACAGAATAACCCATGATACAGTAGATATACATTACTAAAACATTGTATTTAAAAATATACTGAAATTATCACCTTTATGTTTAACGCCATCTAGCAGCAGAGTATGAATCAAAATTGCTTTTGACCAATTATCCCTTATATATCTGACCAAGGCCAACCCACATCTGTGAACATATGCACAGCTACCTACAAATATATGTGAATACTTAAAAACACACATTATGCACAACATGTGGAAAGAATGTTTATGTACACAATTATGCATTCACATCAGTAAGAATCTTTACCCAGAAAGAAGTTCACACACATAGAAAAAGTGTTCCTGTACATTTTACACTAGCAGATATTTATTAACATTTTCCCTGCTTCATATAGTTAGTCCATTAAGAAATTACATGGCACAGTTACTTTTTACAGGCATATTGTAATAATATCTGACTGTAAAGTGAGTATAATGGCATTCAGTTAAAATACATGTACTTAGAACAGCATAAACACTTGAAATAGAGTAAGCACCAAAATTTTGGTGAAGGGGGGCAGGAGGGTAGCTTATCTGTGTAAAAAGAGTGCAATCAAATTGACAGCCCACAGAGTGAGCATGTACGTGCACAGCAAGTTCAGCTTCATTTTTATATACAGCAGCAAATCAATCTTGGGGGATGTTAATTATTTTTCTAATCTTCACAGGAGTGTCCAATAGAAATGAAGCTCTACATAAGTAAGCACAAAACCTGGAATTCACTCATCTGCTAAAACACTGTGTTCATGGATCAGGATTGACATTCCCCAGTTTAGTGTTCCCAGTGAAACACTCCAAACCATGTGCTGCTCCCTCACACTTCCAACCCCTTCCCCATACAGCGTGCTGCAAAGGAGAACGGGAGGCACAAAAGTTAAAGATCATGTGTCAATATAAGAAAAATTTACTGGAAACATTTGATAACAGAGAGTATCAGCAGCAACACTAATGATGTATGATACAAGAAAGAGACGAAGGATTCGCAGGCAATGGAGGCTGTTATTGTGTGAACTGCTGCCAGGGCTCCCCAGCCGGAACAGACACACTGCCCCCATGCCCAGCATTGATGTGAGGTGGTGCAGAACAACTGCCCCACTTGGGCAGTTGTTTTGTGCTGCAAAATTAGCCTTATCCTGGCTGGAACAGGGAAAGCTATCTACAGGTAGAAGGCATGGCAATTTTGATCAGACCTTCATTTTAGTTGTTCACTATGCTAAGAATTGGGTATTACTGGCTCTAACTACTGAGAGAATGGAGATTCTCTTGATACTGTGAGACCTAACAAATGTGTATAAATATGATTTGTTTGTTCCTTTTATACTGCAAGCAAGCCTGATTACTTTAACCTGTAAAATTATGTCTTGGGCTGAGTTTTTACTCAATTGAACTATGTCCATATAAACTAGAGTTAAAGCTGAATTATGTATGCTTATTTTGCTACTTTTAGCAGGTTTAATAGAAGATTTAAACTTATATTCTTAGTCAAGACAGCAATAAATTGTGAATTCATTATGGGTTGACTATGCTTTCCATGAGTTTACTGATACTGTTTCTCATTTTTAGTCACAAATATCTCATTTTTGACTGAACAATAAATAAACAGTAAACCTAGAATAATAATGAATTAATGAAATGTAACTTTAGGATGGCTCATTGTCATTGACAACCTTACATGTATATACCCATCTTAAATATTCAGAGAATTTTCAAAAGCACCCCACATATAATCTCTAAGTTCTGACCTGTCTACAGCTAGTATTTTGACTCCTTAGTAAAACCCAGGATTTCTACTGAGTTATGCTGGACTTGCATTTCACTTCCAGCCACTGCTATGATAGTTAGAAGGAATTAACTTCTGGAGTTATCTTCTTCACAGACAATCAGTAGTGGATGGTTACTCCATAGCTCTTCTCATTGTAATAATTACTTCGTAGGAGCCCACAAAATATTAGAAAATAAACCAAAAGAAGTTTTTACAATGAAAAACAATGGAAATTTTTGTCTGTAAAATTTTGATTTTCAGTTGGGATCTTGTCAATTTTCCTATCAACAATATGTCATTCTCCCCAGGCATCCATGAAACAATGTGTTTGGAAGCAAGTGTTAATTCAAGCAAGGCAAGTAGCGCTGCATGGTCCTCTACATGGTCTTCAGCCAGCTCAGTCCCACCATGCTAATGCATTAATTTGGTCCATGAACCCCTTAGCCACCATGCTTGGCTGGTCTGTGAACTCAGATGTGCCTGTTTGGAGCTGGCTTTGATCTTTCTGACAGATCACACATTGCAGACATATGTTATGTGAATAGCTAATTTTCAGTTTGAAAGAATCAAATGCAGAACAATAATTAAATCTGTACTAATGTATCTGCTGAATTCAAGAGGACATAGCTGATGGTACCCTTTTAACCTAAATATCTGGCAGTTCCTGTACTAATTATTTCTTGAAGCGAGAGCCTTTGCTGAATGCCATTCTAGGTAATACCTAAATCAGACCTTTTTTAGTATGCCAAGCATGCTATTGATAATACACAGGAATGAAAATATACAATTTAACAGTACTCACAGTACAAAATGTCACATCTTAATTTGAATTGGAACAGAAACTCAAAATGCCTTTGACAACTGAAAGCATAAAAACGCCTGGTATTTCGTGCCAAGTCAGACACAGTTTTGGCTGTGGAGTCTGGTTTTCAATGAATCACTAATCTTGGTCTGGTCAGACACTTCAAAGCAATCATGAATTAGGTGTCAAACTACATTTCATATGAGATCAATGCACAGAAACTGCCTTTTAGATGCAGACAATCAAAATGGTTAAGTAGGTTTGCTAGTTTTTAAATGCCATGTTTTCTAGATTGTTAGCAAATTCAAATCTGTGCTGCTATAGTATCTCACATCACAATGGAGAAAAAGGAAAAAAATATTTAAGGTATTTGGCATTCTAAATGTATTCCTTTTTCACTCAGAAATTCAGCTTGATTTTACTTTAAGTCTAAAAACACAACAAAGTTACACAAAAGCTTTTGTATATCCCAATGTTATGGTTTCACATGTGTGTTTCCCAAGATGAGCAAAACAAGGGAATAAACTTCAACTGTCATTAAACTTCATTCTGACATTTCTGGTTCAAAACATAAAATCAAATGTCTGCATAATTACTTTAGACTCATGTTTTCCTTTACTCATGTATTTTTATATGCATACATGTATACATATATGTTTACATGTATTTTTATATGAATAAAAAGGGTTTGATTTGTACGGTGATGTTTAAATCTTTAAAGAATTGATTGCCTTTAGTGATTTTTAAGGATACTTCAAAGATAATTAACATAGAGCACACAAGAAGACTCATCAAGTGTTGAATATAGTTTAACTTTATTCTTTTAAAAAACTCACCTTTCTGGATCTTAGAGAAATTGATTTTTCTTGGAGGAAAACTTTTGTTAGTACCACATGTTTCAAAGTTGTCTCAAAGGGTGAGACAACAGATAACCTAATAGAAAATTGAAAATAAAAACAGGGTTTTAGAACAAATACTTACTTTGTATTATATAGGGGCAAAAATTAATTTGGTATTGGGCCTTTTCTTCATGTAACTGAATTTACACTAATTAGTCCCCATAAAAATAGCTTAGGTGTACATTTAAGAATGCTTTTTGAAGTTTAAAATGCTTAGGAGTTTTTCTTGATTAGGTAAGTTTTGAATTTTTTCAAATTGAGATATTATTGAGGCAAAATAAGAATGTTCAGAAAAGAGGTTTAATTAAGTTTAGTTAAAAACAGATTTAAAGCCACCTCAAAACTGGCATGAAACAGAGATAAATTTAAAGCCACCATATACTAGACTTGTAAACTGAATGGTTCCTCAGTGGTTACCATTTGTGCATAAACATGTTTCCAAATATTCTGGGAGATACCTCACATCCCAAGAGTTTCGTAACATATTCTCCCTGTTTGCAAAAGCAATTTGTGTTTATGTACAAGGGTTCTGCATTTTAAGTGTCAATACTATATTAAGTTTGAATAACAGGGCAATTTTTCTCTAGCTGCCAAAGAGTTGCATCTGTGGTCCACTATAATTAATGGAAGCCTTCACCTGCACTTCCAGGATACTGCAGATCAATCTTCAGCTGAAGGCAAAAAGAGAAATTTTCTCCTTCTGAACAAGTGATGAGGTATAAGATAAGTCTGGCCAGTTTTTTTTTTTTCTTTTGTCCAAAATCTTCCTAAAAACCCAAACAAGTAAGTTGAATAAAAAAATTAAAAAAAAAAAAAAAGAATCTTCACAAACCTTTGGGAAGTCTCCAGATTAAAAAAAATGTTTTTGGCACATTACTGGACACTGAAGTATATTAAGCAAACATCTTTTCTGTGTAGCTCTTTCTGTCATGTCATAAATATTTTCACTGCATTTTCTTTCATCTGAGGCATTTTTTGTTAGTCATGTCTAAACATGTGTGCTGACAGACCATGTGAAATATTTGAACCAGCTGAGCACAGATGTAGACTTTGAGCTCAAATGCTGGTTCACAGTAGCAGTAGGAGGTCAGTAGAACAGAACAGCATTTGACTCTGAAAAGAGCAAGTAGAACAGGACAGCACAACCTTGAAGAAATAGATAAAGAATCTAACTTAGGCAAACATGAGTAATGGAAATAGCCAGTCAGATGCCAGCTTAGCTCTGCTAGTCTGCCAAAAGAGAAGTGGTACAAAATCGGAATATTTCACTTACTCACAATCAGAACTCCAGGAGTGTGGCAAGTACGATTCTCTCAGGATTTTTCATAGAGGTGCACAGAGAGAAAGAAAGAGAAAACAATTTCTATTTCTGCTCCTTGTTTTTCCTATGTGGAATGTGTTTGAAGAATTGTTTACCTGGGGTGATTGCTTGATTGGATTCTGGTGAGGATTGTTTGAGTCTGGTGGCCAATCAGACCCACCTGTGGCTGGACTCTCGAGAACAGGGTCACGAGTTGTGAGTAGTTAGATATGGTAGTTAGAGAAAGTAGGTATGTAGTTTTAGTATCCTCCTTTATATAGTATATTAATCTATTATAGCATAGTTATAATAAAGAAATCATTCGGCCTTCTGAATTGGAGTTAGACATCACCATTTCTTCCCATTGGGTTCATCTGCATTTTACAATACAGGAGCAACTACCTAAAAAGACACGGACATTGAAGACAGACCCAAAGAACCCCATAAGGACTTCCATTAAGGGCAAAGCCATGTGAAATAAAGTAATATATGTGCATCAGGTAATCAGGGATAGCTTATGAGTATGTAATCACTGTTAATGACAGAAGATCTGTTTACCCAATGCTTGGGGCACTTGACTAGAGGAAGGATCCTCTGAGTGACTGGTGTGCTGCAATAAGGTATGCCTGATTTCTAATACTCAAAACAGTGTTAGAAAGTTTCTATCAGGCTGATTTCAGTATTAATGGCAGGGCTTTTGATATAATCCACACCATGCTAGTTTGTTAGATTACACATTGGTTGTGTGTACAACTGAGGAGCACAAACTACAGTCCAATATAAAATTTTTGAGGTTATTTTGAAAGTGAGAATCAAGAGGACTACATCTAAAAGTATGAATTGCGACTAACATAATGAATGATTCTGAACCACTAATAAAATCCATGTGATATTTTTTTGTAAATGTGGTTGTGTTACCATGGCACTATGTGGTTGTCTGGATATTTCAGGACAAAAAATGTCCAGAAAGGGTTCAGTGATTAAACGACAAACCTCAAATTAATGTTTACCTCTGGTTTGCAATTACTGTACATCAGGAACACCAAATTTTGCTGAAGAGACTGATAACTCAGTGTTCCTAGTGCTCAATTCATAAACCTATGTTAATGCAACAAAGGTTACTTCAAGACTTGTGCATAGTCAAAACACAGGTCTGCACACCTCATAGACAAATTCTTATGGAACATTTATTGGGAAGTTGTTTTTCTTCCTTCAAAGAGCTAATTCAGCCTACAGCAAGTTCTTTTATTTGTAGAGCTTTCTGAGGTCATCTGTTGTATCTATAGCAATTTGTTGCATTGGAAATCTGTTGGTATTTATGCTTAGCTGTTGTTTAAGCCACCTTGAAGACACCCAGCCATCAAGTCTCAACCTAATTTACTCCAGTGTTAGACTTGGGGTATGAAGCATCAGGCTCATGTCACAGAAGTCCACAGGCTAAGCCAGGGGGCCTGGGGCTTCCTGACAAGTAGAAAACAAGTCCAAGTGAAAGAGTCAAATGTCACAGAGCAATGAGATAGAAGCAAAATGTTGTGATGATATCACTTCATGGGCACCAGTATGGCCAAAAAAATCCACCAATCTATTTGTAGCTACCATATAAGCTCACAGTTAATTTACAAAGGACTGAAATCCTGATTCCGCATTCATGGTGTTTTCTAGTACTTATTTACTGGTTAAATTAAACTTGTCATTAATCACTTGAGTAAGGTTTATAAAAATTGGTTGATTAAGCTATCCAAACATGATCTTGGATTTTTAGCTGACTTTGTTTCCTCTCAGAATCACAATTTTAAAAAAGGGGGGGAGAAAAGCAACTATTATCCAGCATCTGAAGCCAGAGTAACACATGTGAATGGACATTTCTTTGTATAGACAGAAGTGTTGACAAATTTTTCAGCCTAATCTTGCAGTGTTCTTTGTAAATACCTCTGTGCATTGGGTACCATGAACGCCTAAGTAAATCTCTTTATAGCAGTACAGTTCATTCAGGAAACCACAAATTCGGGAGCTTGAGGAAAGAAAGATACATTTCAGAGCCTAATTGCTTTTGTTTCCAAGGCACCTGTATAAAGTGCATGGTCTTTGAGCTCTTGTAATTTATCCTGTCTCCTTTCTTCTTTCCCCTCTGAAATTTGTTCTACAACAAATTGTTGCTAAATCCAGATACCTCAATGACTGTTTGAAGTGTTGATGAGTAAAGAAATAAGACCAAAAAACTTATTTGTCAGGCATGCTGCATTTCTCAAGGAAAAAAACATATAGACTCTACTACTAAATTGTCATTGGTGAATATTGAAATAATTCAAAATAAAGTACATTCAGTTTGAGATTTATGAGGGGAAGTTCATTAGCTCATTTGCAGATAAAATAAGCTTTCAAATGGTTCATGAATCTATGACAAACAGAAACAATGGTATCTGATTTACCTTTTTGAGCATAAGTTACACTGACTTAATTAGGATATACCACTGAGCATTCAGGTGCATAGTTTAGAAACAGTACAGAATAAACCTAGACTGATTTTAATTTCATTTAAACAAATAAAAATTACTGGAAGATAATAATATTCCAATTAGTTTTAAGAGTAATTTTGCCTTGGAAGTTTATGTTAATTATAAAACACATATTTGTTTTTTAAAGGCAATAACTAAAGCAGAGACATGTGACGTTTAGAATTGTATAATTCTTTAAGATATAGCTACTCCAGTATAAGTATTAGATGTGAAATATTTTATTATTTCCACAGCTATGAAAAGTATATTGCTAGAAAAATTGCATAATGTAATCAATCAGTCTAGCTTAATCTTCCCATATATGTTTACGGAGATTATGGACCTCTGGAAAACATCTAATAAAAAGTTGGTTTAATGCCCATGAGGGCAATAGAGCTATCAGTTTCATTCGGGCATCTACTGGCTGCTCAATTCAGATGTGGTTTTCATTTAATAAAGGTACCTTAAGTCTTCAGTCAGGGGAATATTTTATGTTTTACATTTTTTCCTAAAGCATAAAAAATGGACCATGGGAATTAACAACCTGTCAGCCCCACCTTTGCCTGGGAAAATCATAGAAAAGATCCTTCCAGAAACTCTGCTAAGGCACATGGAGGATAATAAGGTGATTCAGGAGGGACAGCTTAGCTTTACCAAGAGAAAATCCTGTTTGACCAGCCCAGGGGCCTTCTGTGGCATGGTGATTACATTACTGGACAAGGGCAAGGCTACAGATGTCATTATCTGGACTTCTGTATCACCTTTCACATGGTTCCCCAAAAATATCCTCTAAATTGGTTAAATAGGTGACATTTTTGATTGGTGGACTGCTTGGTTGATAAGGAGTTGGCTGCAAAAGTGCATGCAGAGGCCAGTGGTCAATGGTGTCATGATAGACATTGATGACAAGTGTTGTAGATCCCTCAGGGATCTACACTGGTTCTGGTGCTATTCAAGAACTTCATAATGCCACGGACTGTGGGATTGAGTGCATCCACAGCAAGTCTGTTGTCGACACCAAGCTGAGTGGTGCTGTTGAAACACGTGAAGGTCAGGATGCCATCCAGAGAGACTGGCACAAGTTCAAGAAGGGGGCACATGGGAACCTCATGTGGTTCAACAAGACCAAGTGGAAGGTGCTGCACTTGGATAAGGGCAACCCCACTATGAACAGATTGAGAGCAGCCCAAGAGAAGGAGAAGGACTTGGGGATGCTGGTTGATGGAAGGCTGGACAAGAGCCAGCAGTGTGTGTTTGCAACCCAGAAAAACAATCGCATCCTGGGCTGTCCAAAGCAGCCCAGCCAGCAGAGCCAGGGAGCAAATTTTCTTCTTACCAGCTCCGGGGTCACCAGCACAGGAAGGACATCAACCTGGTGGAAAGAGCCCAGAGGAGGCCCCAGGACAATCAGAGTGTTGGTGCACCTCTCCTGCAAGTACAGGCTAAGAGAATTGGGATGGTGAAGCCTGGAGAAGAGAAGGGTACCCTACTGCAGTCTTTTTTGTACCTGAAGGGAGCCTTAAAAAAGGCTGAAGAAAGACTTTTTACAAGGGCATGTAGTGATAAGGCGGAATGGTTTTGAACTGAAAGACAGTAGGTTTAGAATAGATACTAGGAAGAAATTCTTTGCTGTGAGATAAGCGAGGTAGGGGAACAGGTTGTCCAGAGAAACTGTGGATGCCCCAACTCTGGTTCAAGGCCAGGCTGGATGAAGCCCTGAGCAGCTTGGTGTAGTGAAAGGTGTAGAGTGTGCTCCTACTCACAGCAGAGGGGTTAGAACTAGATAACCTTTGAGGTATCTTCCAACCATAACCATTGTATGACTCTTTACAAGCTTCAGAGGAACCTCTGCTTTGCCAGGAACACCTCTGGAATAATTTTCTCCCCTCTTCCTCCTCTTTCCTGGTGTCTGTAGGGGTGTTTCACTATTTCTCTCATGACTTCCATGCAGCATTTTTAAAAATTCTTTCTTTAATATAATATCAGAAAGACAACACCACCTTGGCTGAGGGGCTCAGGTGTGTCTTATGGTGTGTCCACTGGAGTTGACTGGAACCACCTGTGTCAGGTACAGGGAAGAGCCTGGCCTCTCCTCATGGAGGCCACCTCTGCAGCATAGCTCCTACCCCACTAACACCTGGGCAGCAACAGGCAATACAGATAGGTTTACATGATGCAGTACCTAAGCATACTGGAAAGCAAATAAAATAAATTGAATTCTTGAGAGCTATAGCTAACTATTGGAATCTTTTATTTATTTCCTGATTGAAACTATGAAAGCATATTTTACTGCTTATCTGAGAGCATTCAGCTTCACTACATACTACCCCAAATATTTAACTTTTTTTTTTTAAGCTAACAATAATGGTTTCATTGTTCTGCTAGCCTGAAAATAAGTGTGCCGAATATTTGCCATTTCTGTGAGAGATTATTGTAGGACCAGTTACACTAGTTATTAAATTGTGAATAAGTAGCAATTACGGTTGTGTCTCATATCAGCAAGGTACCATTTTGTGCAAACAGCTTTCAGCAGTGGAGTTTTGTTGCTAATAGTCCTTTCTCAACAGGACAAGTGACACACTGACCATGGTCAATTTAAGCTACATAGTTTCTGTAGCACTTAAGTCTCACCTTAACCAACGATGATTGCAAATGATTCTGAATGTCCAACAACAGAAGATCCTTTAGGCAGTGAATTTTGATTGTTCTGCTCATAAGAGACTTCAAAATATATGAAAAGAGGAACTTTAAATGCCCCCTGATCCTATTAGAGGGTCATTATTCCAGGTCATGAAAGCATTGCACTGTTAATGTACTATAATAAATGCTGACTACTATGAAGTACCAATTATGGAGAGAGGCAAACAGCCACCTAGGTTATATACTAAATGATTCAATTATGAAATAGTGCAGGAAAAGTTGGGTATCTTTTTGTTCATGTCCTGCATACGAGTTTAGATCTTGACTAATTAAAAGAAGCCTTCTTTTGGGTATTATTTTTATTATTTTTATGAGTTTTGGTTATTATTTTTTCTTGCATATCTTTTTTCAAAGGAGCTGTCTCAACAACAGCAGGTCACAAACTGTTTTAAGGCAGTATATGGACTTTGCTTTCTAATGTTATTATTCCACAAAACCCCACATTTTTCTTATAATAGCACTACTTTCCCAGTCTGATTAATGTGTTAAAAAGACTGGCTATACCCAACATAATGGTGGAAGTTATCTTCCTTTTCATCATAGCTACACACTTTAAATGTGGAATTTTTAAAACAGCACAGCTATTCATTCCAGTGTCTCACTCTCAAGAACTTATTTTTGTTCTTGGAACACTTTCTAATTTACTGACATTATCCTGAATCACGCTTTGAAAATGTTCCTCATTTCTTAATAGTTGTTGAGAGCAAAACCAGAGGTATTGGATACTGGGCTTTTCTGGGCTTTTCCACTACAAAGACAAAACAGGAAAATATCGATAATAGAATCAAGACTTGAAATGCAAGGGCGTATTCTAATTGTTGAACAACCATGTCTTTGCTTCTAGTTACAGTGACAGCCAAAATCCATGTAAATTAAATGCAACCCTCAAGTTTTCCATTATTTAACTGGATGACATCAGTACAAAACCCATTTCCTTCATCAGCCTTTCAGGCCTTACAGAGTGCAAGTATGACTCCAGTGATGCCTGTGCTTTCAGATAATAGTTGGCTTTAGGAAATATTAAGAAACAATATATATCTTATTTACAATTAATTAATATTTCATTGTTTTCTTGTTTTGATTTTTTTATCCTCCAGATCAGTGCGAAAGCCCCCTTCTCTCTGAGGCTCCAAGCTGAGTTTTGCAAAGAAATTAAATTTGTCTCTTGCTTTATCTTGCTACATCAGACTGGGATCATCTACTTCATCATGAAAGGGCCTCCAATTAGAATTTCACCAGCTATGTCTGTTTCAAGCCTTTTCTCAAGTCAGCTTGATAAACATGTTTCTGAAGTATTAATTTAGAAGACAAAAAGTATCTCCATCAGTGTTATCTTACACAAAACCATCCAGAAAATTTTCTTTCAAAGATCAAGTCTAATAAATGACACTGTAAATGTATGGCAAGTATACTTTTAGAGCTCATAGGAAATGAAACAAAATTGCAAGGTGTAATCAAAAAGTAATGTATGCAAAAAGGAGTAATCACTATCCAAAGTGATAATCACTGCCTTTGCAAATATTGTTAAATGAGATGTGGACAGAAATATCAATGAATTGTGATACATATAGAGTTAGAAAAAGACAAAATATGGGTATCTGTTGTAAGTATGGTCCTTGAAGATGACAAGGGGTTCACAATGCACTCATGAGGATTTGCAGGTTGTTTCCCTAAACTAGATCTAGCTTTGAAGACAAACATGAACATAGTATCTAACATCATTTCAGATCTTGATGAATATGTGAATTGCCTGGATAGGTAGAAAAGACTTATACAAAGAAGCAATCAGCTGCAGGGTTGTTACAGTTTGGCTGTGAGGAGAAACATGGAGGTAAATAAGGAAAGCACAGCAAACTACCAGAACCTATATTTTTTTTCCCAGTGTTATTTTTTTGAGAGCTTGTTTTTAAAGGAAGACATGAATTTTAGAAAGGCTTTCCTTTTCTTTCTCTTTTGTGACAATGCAAGAGAGAAGCAGTGGAAAAATTAATTTCAATTTCCAACTTAAGCTCAGCTGTACCCAAGAGGAATCAGGTGAGGTATAAAGGTAACATATGCTCTTTCTCCCAAATGCCTTATTACCTGCTCCTTTCCCACAGATGTTTTATTTTCTTTTCAACTAGCATGTGTGAGAAAATAAACATTTAAAAATTGCAATTATTCTCCCTTCTATGATTCAAGCACTGGAAAGATGTGCAGAGTGGCATTCAAAAAGTGAAAGTCAGATATAGACCTGTATTTAAATTTAGTTAATACCTTTGTCTGTATAAATACAATTATTAGAGGCTCATTAACCTAGAATTAAAAAAAATAAAACATATAGAAGTAGAAAAATTAGTCAGCTAGTCATGTTGTTATATTGTTGACTGTCACTGAAAACTGTAAAATAAACTCTTCAAACTATTTCCAAGGTTAGAAATCCAATATTACTTTTTTAGCAGCACTAGATGCATGGGGAATAATCCTAAAGCATGCATAAGGAGCAATCTAATAGACCAGGTCATAGCCATGAAAATAATACATATTCATCACATTTCTATTATATAGTCTTAACATTTCCTGAATATGTACATACATGCTAATTATTTCCATGACCTTGTTTGGATATGAGTAAGGGCTTTCTGATGAATCTTCTCTCCTTGGGAGTTTCTCAAATATGTGGTCAGGTAAGGATGTACTTCTCTTGTCATTCCTTAGACTGGCAACCTGTACCTCTGGTCTCAAGACATCTACTAATATATATTATTCTCTGATATATGTAAATAAGCTGACACATGACTATGAGTCACAGATGTAGGGAGTTAGCACTAGACCACATTAACCTCTGGTATTTGTACTAAGCACACTATGGTACAAAACTAAGAATTAATCCTGATTATAGGTATCTATATCTATTGTGCTAAAGTTAAAAGAATTTTCTAACCTCTCACCTCAAGTATCCATAGATTTCTTCTTAAAGAAATATAAACTATTTGCTTACAATGGGGTTTTCTTTTGATTTTTTTAGACTTCATTTCTTTGAGAAAATTTACTCTCTAGTAAAGCTAGGATTTTGTCCAGCAATAATAATTTTGATGCTGAGCAAACTTGATCAAACATGCTGGAGATTATTAGCCACACAGTTCGACTAACATCTATATCTTTGAAGAAGGGAATGCTGTCATTTTAAGACCCATTTTGTCAGTCTCTTTCAACTTGCCCCTCTCATTTTCACTCAGTAATTTCTGAACAGGAACATACAGTGCAAACACAGTGCAGTGCATCCAAAATACATCAGTTCAATTGTTTATGTGTGATAAACCATGTGCTTGCACAGTAAGACCAACAGATCAAGAATGCATGACATTTATTACAAACTTGTTGGCATCTGTGCTTTCTCAAAAGGTTTGTAAGGGACTGCTCTTTCATGTAGCACCTGGATCTGGTGTTTCCATCAGAAAAAAATAAAAGAGTATATAGGCAATGGATGGAATTTTCAGATAAAAAATTTGTCTTGATCTTCTGTAAAGCAGAAGTCCACAATGAGATGGTCATTATAAAAGTAGTGCTCAAAAGAAAAGAGGTCCTTTTAAATTAAACTCCAGTCACACCTCCTGTGAATCTAGCAGTTGAACTAGCAACTGAGTTCTTTGGCTAGAAGCATGAGAGTAAAGATTATGTCACTTCAATTCTGTATTTACTTTAAGATTCTCTTTAGTAGCTTTGTGCTGCAAACTACGCAGGGTTGAATGTCACATCTTTTGCCAAGTGAGGTGTGCTGACAGAAACTCAGAGTATTCCTGGCCAGCAGTGAGACTGAAGCTGCTTGCTGCAATCTAGCCTCATTTGGTTTGTGCTTAAAAGGGCTATTAGTGAGTGGAAGGTGTCAAGCATATCTAATAGTAATGGTAAATGTAGCAGAGATTGGTACCACACATACACCACATACAGTCGCATACACAACACTCCGCTCACTTTTTCCTTGTCTGGTATCTTGTTCAGTTGCAATAAAAGGTAGCATATAAACTCACGTAACCTTCATTCTCATTTTCAGTTCTGAAGAAGCTGTTCTCTTATTGTCATTTTCTAATTACTATTTCCATGAGGCATAATAGTGTGGGAGACAGCACAGAAAGCAGATACCAGAATGAGCAGCTTATGCATGTCCCTCACATTAACTTCCGTTCAAGTACACATGACTCAAGCACAGACATTCAACTTGCACAAGTGCTCTCTTGCTACTGAGCATGAAGGTAATGTCTCCCTCTTGGCCGCCTTTCTCTAAGAAGAGAGAGGACACTATAAACCCAAACGTGTCAGTGCAATTCATCACTTATCCTTGCTGTCCTATTTTGGTGATGCCTACTTTCTCTAGGCTACTAATGCAGGCTATGTCTTTCAGCACTGCAGAAAAAAAAAAAAACCTTTCTGAAACATAATAAAAGGGATAACAGCACAAAAGAATCTGCTAATGGCCAAACCTTTCTGTCAGACCACTTCCCATAGGTAACTCTGCTGGGTTTGAATTGTAAGGACACCTAACAGAGATGTGCAAGTCAGTGCTGGTGTCATGGTTATTGCTTGCTCAGTACCTCAAGTACTATCCTGCAAAATGACTGCCTAAAGGTAAGCGTAATGGTTACCGACCTGCAAATGCCAATCCCATGCTGGGACAAGCCATGCTGCTTCCTTTCTCTGATTTACTTGGCAATGTTAAAGCACACAGCACAGGCAGAAATACAGAGTATTGACTATTCTGACTGTCCCCAGGTACTCTAACTCTTTTTCTGGTCTTATTAATTTATTTACTGGTGGGCTGAATAAAGAATAAGGGCACAAAGCTTGGGCTGTCCAGTGTTGTGAACAGTGAAACTGCTGAGAAGGAGGAATACATTTATTTCCAGGGCATCAAAGCCATGGTCCCACAGTATCCAACAGTGTTTTATATATAAGCACTAAGTGATCTTTCCTTTAAAACTGAACACCTTCACACAGCCACTTAGGTGTACATGACACAGCTGATCCATCTGTAGTTCAGGGCATTACCACAGGGCATTTGTACTATGAAGAATTAATTTGTAGTGGGATCCATTAGAGTCTAAAGCAATACTTCAATAAGTTACATTATTATCTTCTATGCTTTTATCTTGACTCCAACCAATCCTCATGCTTCAGGGTATATTCTGATTAGCAGCTGAGAAAGGGGAAAAAAGACATTCCCAGTTGTGTAGATTTATATTATTAGATGAATTGTGAAATTGTGCAGTTTCACTGAAATATCCAGCAGAACTAGGGAGAAGATGCTAGATTAGATGAGCTGCTGATGTGGTTTTGCAAATCATCTGGAATGGATTCTAACACTGAAAATAGTTTGCTCTGGTTATTAAGAACAACTTGTCTGGATCTATTGAAATGAAACAACTGGAAGTTTCCCTCTGGGTTTTGTTGTTAGTTTTTTTGTTTTGTTTTGTTGGTGGTTTTTTGGGGGATTTTTTTGTTTTTGTTTTTTTTTTTTTTTTTTGGTTTTTTTTTTTTGTTTTTTTTTTGTTTTTTTGGTTTTTGGGTTTTTTTTTTTTGCTTCTGTTTTTAATTAGGCATTGCTCTGTTGGCTCTCCCCAAGTTATTCAGATGGGATATGCAGTCTGATGATTACCAACAAATCTCTTTAGCCTGTGTTCTTTCCCAAACACAGAAAAGCTGGCAGGAGGCAGCAGTAGTGGTTTGAATCTATTCATTGATTTTAAAGGATTTTGGATCTGGCCAGTAGGCATGGATCTGTCAGGATTCTAATTTAACTGACATGTACCATTATAAAAGGCTTCATCACTGGAGGGAAGTGTATGAGACCGCAGTTAGGTGCATTGGAGAATAGATAAGATGTGATTTGATATCCTTCCATGCAAGCAGTGGTTATAAGCCCTTGCACAAGCTTCAGAGATTCCTTGATCTTCAGTGTAAAGTAGGATGGAATTTTCCCCCCTCCTATTGCTCCTTTCCCAGTTTTTTGATAAAGTGGCAACATTAATGAGGAAAGCAAAAATATGTTATGGGATTTTTCTGTGAGCATGAAACACGTCTGTCTATTTCTCACCTCTGCCAAGCCTCTTCATATTCTGCTAATGGGAAATCCTAACCCTGATTAATATGGGATACATTTAGAGAATGGAAATCTTGCCTCTACACTGATTTTCAGTCAGTGTTTTATGTGGCACTGCCAGTTAGGTAAGTCCCCAGGGAGACACAATAGCTTTGGTACAGTTCTCAAAAAGCATTCAAATTGAATATTTGTGGGTAAACCTGCCAAGAGTAAATAATTTTTGGTCCCTTCAAGTGCAAACAAGATGTAGTACTTTAGCTTTGGAACATATTTTATAGTCCATGTGGTCCTGAGTGACATGTCTGCTGAGTAATGTTTTTTCTTTTCAGTGAAGTACATGCTGTTTCTTCAAATATATACTCTTTTCAGCAGTACACAATAGAAGCTCTTTAAACAACTGATCTGCTATCAAAAGAGATGAAGGTCACTTGCTTGGAAGTGCCAACACCTTGTTAGAGTCAATATGCACAAACTAGCCAAGTGAAATACATTTCCTATGACGGCCATAGCCCTAGCAGAAATGCCCATAGACAAAGTAATACATCAGCAAATATAGTTGTTTTGTCTATCATTGGATGCAGCTGAAGTTGTGGTGTGGAGGAGGGATGTATTTAAGCCCTTAAGGCATGACTTTCCATCCCAGAGCTGAAGCTGTGATGGCTCTGTGAGGAGGGAACAGAGACATCAAAGCCATTTGGTATTTCTCTAACATCAAGTACATTGTATGTTAGAACCAAGCTGCTGAGGGACAAATGTAGATCTTCATTTCAAAGACATAAAGGACTCCCGTGCTGCTGATTCAAAGATTTAATGTTAGATTTTATTTTTATCATATGTCCTTAATGCTTACCACGTTTGTAAGGTAAATAGAAAAAGATGGCTGTAGACTTTATGCTTGTGGATTCCTTGTATCTTCTGGTGACCACTTTCCTTGAAATAAAAAAAGACCATCTGAAAGACAATCAATAAACGTTTCTTTCATCCCCAACTCATCCAGCATTCTGTTTACAGTAGATATATTTGTTTTGAAAGAGTAGTTCTTTCAGCAAGTTCTTTAAGTGCCATTGAGAACAAATACTCAGAGCAATATTAACACTCCTGATAGGAACAATGTTTTTCATTTATTGGCATTTAAGAGATTCATCTATATGACTAGCTGGCAAATGACAAGATATTTTGCAGGGACATTGTCAAAATACTCTTGAAATTTCTGAATTTCTCTATATCAGATCACGGGGTTACTGTAAACTTAATATCACCTAATTGCATAATATGATACTTGCTATAAATTTTTCCTTTTATTTATTATGAAGTACAACCAAAATTATTCCAGAAACAAATAAATCAGAGAATGCAAGCAACTGAATTTACTCAAAGTCTATATGTGCTTCTTCCAAATTAATTTTCTAGTTATGTTCCAGTTACATTCTTTAAAGATTATTTATAGTTAACTATCCATAATTTCATATGTCTTCATCTTGGGCCTTCACCTTTTCACAGGACAGGCAAAAGGCATAGTTTTATGTTGTTTTATTGGTGTTGCTCTGGCCTGTTTACAGGCCTCTGATGAATAATAGGAAATTACGTAATTTTCCTATGAACATATACCCCATAAAATGGGACCACTGGCTTTTTTCTCAGATAGTACCAAAGAAGTTAGTGTTGTCTTAGAAGAGATTGTCAGTTTTCCTCCTTAATTCAGCATGTTTTCAGTAGTGTTGAATGCTTAGCAAAAATAGTTATAAAAATACAATGCTTATTTTTTTCTCATCCACAAAGAAAATTAACCGTTACGGTTGATCTAGTGTTATGAAAGCATACTAATGAGGGGGGAAAATAGAAAACTGCTTTGATTAAAACCTCTCTTTCTGCTTATTCAGTTTATATGAGCGGGCATCCTACTTGTCAAACCTGATTTCTTTCTAAAGCAGGATAACCCACCTAGTTAATCTTGCAATACCAGCAGGTGCAATCTTTTTGAACTTCAGTAAATCTTTTCATAGTCTCTCAATATCCTTCTGGACAAATGTTCAGCACACAGCTGAATAATTCAGTGGGGGAGCAGCTGGCCATGGGTCAGTGACAAAGGGTTATACTGAGTGGGGTGACATCAGACTGGGGTCTCCTCACATGTAAGGTTCTGCAGGACTCCATCCTCAGCCCCCTTCTCTCCAACATTTCATTAATGTCTTGGACACAGGACTTGCGGGAATACGAATTAAAATCACCAATAGCACTAAACTGGGAAGAGCTGTTGATTTCCTCAAGAAAGAGAGGCCTGGCAAAAAGTCATGGACAAAATTAGAGAGGTGCGCAATCCCCAATGATATGAACTTTAAAAGGACAAATGCCAGATTCTGGACCTGTATTAAGATCCGGTTATTGAAGTTATTAGAAGGGGGACTCTGCCTGAATTAAGATTCAAATGACACCATATGCCAGAGTCAATATTATGGGTTTTATTTAACAGTAAATGTGTGAGAGAGAGAGAAAAATAAAAAAAAATAGAAAAGGGGGTGGGGAGAGAGAGTGACAGATTAAATACAAAATAACCCCACTCTGTGCATCCAATCAGAAGGCATATTGAGGGAGAGGTGGGCTTTGGTGGTTGCAGCTTCCTTATATAGCTTTGGCATAATGGGCAAAAAATCCTCCATAATAGTGTTTAAATCATTAACTATAATATTTCAGTCTCTCACAACCTGGTACAGGAGCAGCTGAGGTCACTTGGTTTGTTCAGCCTGGAAAAGAGGAGACTGAGAGGAGATCTCATTGTGGTCTTCAACATCCTCACAAGGAGAAGTGGAGGGCCAGGTGCAAATCACTCTCATGACCAGTGACAAGATTCAAGGAAACTTGAAGCTGTGAAGCTGTGTCAGGAGAGGTTTAGATGACATACCAGGAAAACATTTTTCATTTGAAGGGTAGATGGACACTGGAACATTTTCCCAGGAGAGTGGTTACAGCAACAAGCCTGTCTGAGTTCCAGAAGTGCTTGGACAATGCTCTCAGGCACATGGTGTGTTTCTGGGGGTGTCCTACACAGGGCTAGGAGTTGGACTCAATAATCCTGATTAGTTCCTTCCAACTCAACATATTCTACCATTCTACAATTCTATAATATTGTTTTAGTAATCTTCTACTGGCCACTAGAATAGCCAGTTTTTAAAATTCATTTAGAATGCAAATAAAAACACAAAAAAAGAGACAACATAAGCAACTCATGTCAGAGAACTGTTTTCTTAGTTCATAAAAAACCTTTCTTTCTTACTAGGTGGTAGTACATGAATATTCCAGCAAATGATAATGGAAAAAAACATAACTCCCAAATATGTGTGACTTAAAAGCCTGATTTCACTCATTCTCCCTTAAAACTTCCATACCAGCTACCGACAGAAGAGCAACTAACACAGTTCCAATACTGTATAAACTAGAAATGGATAAAAAAATATACAAAGAATAACCCTTTTAAAATCTCCATTATCTTTCTCCTTGGTGCCATAATGCATAAAATCTTCAAGAAGCATTTAACTTAATCTAGAAGTGCTCCAACATAAATGTAGATAGGTAGAAATCATCAGATATTTGTCAAGGTCTGCTACAAAGGAGCCTGCAAAATTGCTATAATTGAAGCCAAGCAAGGCCAGACTTGACATCCATCTATTAAGATCAATTAGGAATAATTAAATCATGATGCATGGTAGAGTAGATTAACTCTTCCAACCAGGTGATAATAACATTATTTCCCCTTTAGCCCAAACAGCCAATATTGTGGATCTGTTTTCATTAGGAAAGAAAGTTTCTACAATCTTCTTTGAAGTACTCAAGTTTATTTGCAAAGAGTACACTCAGTCTTGTTGGTTTGAAAAAATAGAAATAAAAAACGGCAGGCAGTTTTCCTGCACACAAATCTCCAAGTCTGCCTTTTAGACATGTTTGGGGTATTTGTTTTGCAAAGTGATGGTGCACACATTCCTCCCGCTTGCTGGCACAGACACACAGAGTTGTTTTTTGTTTTTCAGTTGTCTTTAAACACACTCAGATGAACACTGTCTCTCCAGACTTTGTCAGCTATTGCCCACCATGCAACTTTAGACAATGAAATAACCTTACATCTGAACAGCAGACTGCCAAAGCAGGAGCATTTCAGCTGAGTTGTCAAAATGCAGCGCTAAGTGACTGTACCAGGTTGTGCTGGCAGCACGGTCGTGTTCACTAGCAAACCTCGGCTTGGTGTCTGAAAACTGTGCTCCAGCTACTGGGGCTCTCTCTTGCAAAACTTCTTGGGTTTGGTTACATTTTAAAAGAGAATCCACCTTCCTTCCACTTACAGGGAACAGGGACCGTTCAAGTGGGTTTTAGCATATTCATCTTCTCTTCACAAGACCAAAAACTTAATAATTTTTCAGTTTTGTTTTCATTCAGCTTACAGGGAGTGACTAGAGCAAATGCAATACTCTGTGTACATTCTCCATTGATGTAAACTTGAGAAAGCATGCCATTCTTAGACTGGCATGGAATATCCATATTAGAATTGAAGGGTAGGAGGGCAAATGGTATTTGTTCCCTGATAATTAGCTTTCCATAAACACTGAACCATTTCCAAATTGCATGTCTCTTTTATTTAAGAAAAAATATCTGGAAAATCTTTATAACCAAAATACACATTGTGCTAGCACCTTGTTGAAATTGAACTACTTTATATTTTGTTGGAGACAGAAGATATGTAAACTTCTGTTTTATTATATGGACAAGTGAAAGATTGGAAGCAACTTTTGAAAAGGCATAAGCTTTTATTTCTGTCTCAGATATTAATAACAGTAAGAATACGGCTAAGAATAATTCTGTGGCCTTCCTGTTAGTAAATTAGAAAGCAAAGGTAAATGGAGCACAGTTACTTCTGCTGGAGAGAGCTTGTCATCTGCTGGAGGCAAGCAGAAAAAAGTAGTCACATGCAACAGATGAATATTACATTCAGATACCCTGATAGTAGGGGGTCTTATTCAAACAGAATTTTAAAACAGTAGCCAAAGAAGTGATAAATACAATTTTCTTCTGAAAGTGGTAACTTTGCTCTCTCAACCTTACTGGGTTAAGAACTACTCCAGTGCTCATGAATATAATTTTTGATTCTATAAAGACTCCTGGCAGATTGAGTCATTTTGGAACATTATTAGCTCATCTACCACTATTTTTTCCAATCTGAGAAACAGACTGAAGGAGAAATCTGCATGCATATACTGTTCTTTAACCGAGTACTCAGAGGCAGGGAAAACCTGGTGATCACACTCCAAGGAAGGATAGATTAGTCTGTGGATCATTTTGACTACATTGTCAGGATAGATAATAGTTTTGCCTGTCTACAAAATATGCACAAATAAATGCAGTATAAACACTTTTAAATAAAAAACTGCAGCATTAAATATTATGACCTTGCTACCTTTTAGTTGCAGTGTTAGAGTACAAACTTATTTTAATTAGCAGTCAGCAACCAGACTGTAACTTCACTGAAGGAGCATTGAAGAATCACTGCCTATTAACAACCCAGCGGTAAGTAAGCCAGTACAAATACTTATAACCAAATAGTGTACATTTCAGGAGTGGAGAGGATTAGCTATTGGGCACACAACACAGTGGAGGAAATTGCTTTATTCCCAGTACTGCTGGGTACCAGGAGGCAATCACTATGCCTCTAGCCCATTAACAGCATTTGGAGTGTTGCTTCCCATAGAAGGGGTTATTGGCTAACCACTGGGTGACCAATTAAAAGCTATGAATAAGTCCCAAACCAAACAGCATGGGGCCTGTTTGTGGCACAGTGGTATCATTACTAAAGTGAAAAACTTGATGAGAAAGGAGCATATTTAATTATAGAACTATACAAATGGCTAATTAGGACTATAAAGTGAAATGAATTACTTTCCAGTGGATTTTTGAACGTTACTGATAACTGCTCAGCTTCTTTGGGACCATGAAAGTGATCTACAGTGCTAGGCTGCATGTTATAGTAATGAATAGATCTTCATTACTGGGGACATGTTTGACCTGGTTGCTCAGGTAGCATGGGCAGTCCTAGATTCTGCTCCCTGCAAGGGTTCTGGTGCAGTCCCTGGTCTGCTGTGAGCTTCACTTGCTTTCACCCCATTCTCACAGGTTTAGAGGCAAAAGCATTACCTGCAACTGAAAGCCCCTCTCACTTTGAAGTCAAGTGTCTCACTAATTTTGCAGAAGCTTAGACCCATGCTTAGATTTGGCCTTTAAAATCACTAATGGGTTTGAAAAAAATCTTTCCCCTTCATATCCCTCCCCAGGATCTTACAAACTCCTGCACCTGTACCAGTTATTTTAATCTTTACTGCACAAAGTAGAGATTCCTTTAAATTACTTAGTCTAGCTTCCAAAAGAGACCCCAGAGCCCAATGATTTCTTAATGAGTAGTGAACTTTTCATTTCTTCGCTACATGTATCCTCAAAATGAGGAGAGAAATGTTTCTACTTCGCAAAAATAAAGAGAGCTTATTTTTTAACTGAGCTTTTTTCCAGCTGTGTAAGCACTCTGAGGCCTAGAGAGGATCCTTATCCAGGCAAACAACCCATGCAATTATTTATTGACACGATTAGTGGCAACAGGAAAAGAAGAGGTTGAATTTTAGTTTGTGTAGTAGGCATATTCTACAGCTGCATAAATAATATGTGTTACAATATATCTATACCACACAAAGCAGTAAAGACAGAGTAAAGCCTGGCCATTGGAGTCCCTCAGTGTTGACAAAAACCCTTGCAAAAATTAGGTTTTAGTGGTATAAGAGTTGTGCTGACATTTGTTTAGACAATGTTCCTAGATTCACTGATGATGGGGGTCTTGCATATTCAGTGTACACGAAGAGCATGGAAGGCCTGGTAGAAGTTTGTGGGTATGCATGTTTGTGGGAGAAGTTTGGTGAGCTCTGTCTGCATTTCTCAGACTGCAGAAGAAAATTGTCTCTCCTTCCTGATTACCAGGCGTTTTCACCGAAAAGGGTCAATGCTAAAGGTTTGAAAGTTTTAGCATCCTCTCAATGCCTTACAGCCTCACTTTCATTACATCCATTATCATATAAGTGCACACCAACTTTTCTGTCCTAACATGCAGAAATTAATGCAGTTCCTTGTTGACAAATAGAAAATCAATTAATGTTTCCAATAAATCGCAATTTCAATTAGATCAACTTGCTTAAGATGCCTTTCTGCCCTAATCAAGTCATGAGACTCTGTGAGTCCTACTGTGATTTAACAAGGCATCATGGAGATGACAAAATACTTCACTGAGGCTTAATTTGAAGTTTGGCTAACCTATCCTTTGAATCAATTTCAAAGTGATATAAACCACTTTCTTAGCTTTGATACCTCATGAAATATGAATGTAAGTCTAGGCTACAATGATATCATTTCGGGTTGGTGTTTTACTTTTTTGGGAAGGTTGTTTTTCTTTTTTTGAGTGGGAGGGGTTGGTGGGTCTTTTTTTTGTTTTGTTTTTTTCACCAAGGCGAAACTTGCTAACAGATGGTTGTGGATCTGCTGTTTTATCAGCCTATAAAAGGCAGCAACAGGAGACCTTCTGGCTTTACCTACAGTGTCCAAAGCCCTTTTCTCAAGAATTAAGAAATTTCTCAAAAGCAGCAGAAAATGATCATCAGAACACATATGATGCACATATAATTACAATCAGCAACTTCTAAGATATTTCAGTTTCTGAGGTTTTTCCCAGAAGAATCTACCACGTTGTCAGCAAAAAAAAAAAAAAAAAGAACATCAATATTTATAGGGAGAGGATATAAAAAATATATTTCTTTGCAAATTTTATATGGAGTAAATCATAAAGCTGGCATGAGATTGATTAGTACATGATAATATTGGACAGAGAAGGACCAAAAAAAATTATAATGAATCTTTCAATACTCTTCTGAATCTGGGGTTTATCCACAGATGCTTATATTACAGATGCTTATATTAATAAAAAAGTTTATCTTCATAGAATCAAGTTATTTTCTGCATAATGCCGACAGATATAATGTTGAAAGATAATTTTGCACACAAATCATAAGTGCTATTTTTCTCTGAATCACACTACGCAGTAGAAATCACTATAAATGTTTTTCATCTTTGACCTCAATCTGTAGCAAAATATCCATCCTCAGGGCTGAAATATTGCTTACAAATACTTCTTCTATCGATTTCATTTATTAATTGATATGCAGTGAAAAGCAGACAATAAAGCTGTGAAGTAACTAAAATTCAGAGAAAGTGTGGGAATATTTCATCTTACCACCAACATGGGAAACATTACTATTCTAG
This sequence comes from Anomalospiza imberbis, assembly GCF_031753505.1. Classification (NCBI taxonomy): domain Eukaryota; kingdom Metazoa; phylum Chordata; class Aves; order Passeriformes; family Viduidae; genus Anomalospiza; species Anomalospiza imberbis. The sequence continues at coordinate 42,800,418 of NC_089721.1, forward strand.
TAGTGTGATTGAGGGAAGAGGTGTATAAAATGGTAAATGATCAGCTCTTTAAAAATTACAATTCCAGTTCTGGTGTGCAGAATACTTTATTTATGCTTAAAGGAAAGATCAAAACAGTGAGTTGTTCTAAATGTTCTCATCAACTTCTCATTCTAGTACATCCAGTAGTCTGTAGCTCCTCCAGTGATTGATAAAAAATTGCTGTGATGGTATTCTGACATGGACTGTACCATTTCACACTATCAGAAATGTTTCATTTTTACTATGAGACTAAAAGGGGTTTTTATGCTGAATAAAATAGTAATAGAACAGATTGTACACAGTACAAATCCTTAAAAGCAGCAATGGCAGCAAGCATAGCAATATGATTTATCATTCTACACTAATCTGAACACCTAGACATAATTTACTGATGTGGTATCATGCACAGATTAATATATTAGAGAACTAAATAAAAAAACTCCATTCAAAAAAACTCCCTAGTAAACTCCTAGTTGTCTGGATAAGTTAAAGCTGGCTAAGTTAATTTTCAAAGGAAAGGTAGAAAGGGATACAGTGACCACCCATGGATCCAGTGACTAGACAATTGTTGCAGTTTCAGTGTTTGTTGGTCAAGACAATGATTGTGGTCTTGATCCATTTGGGCTGGGATGAACCCACAAAACACAAAGTTTAGTGGGTTAATGTATTCACAGGCTGAGTGGGAACACCCGAGTACCTTCCCTGGGGTAGGGAGTTCTACACTGTATGATTTACTGCTGTGGGTCATGAGGCACTTTGAGGGTCTCTTTTCTGGCCTCTGACATCAGCTCAGTTGACCCAATAATGCCCACTAGAAGGGATGAATACCTTCAGGCCAACTGCTAATGTGCCAGTACTTCCCAAGGGAAGTTTTCACACCTGAGCCAGTTACATAATGGAGGAGAGTAGCATGATATCTCTGGTGTTGGGTGTGCAGCCCCTCTGCACCAAAGCACTAGAGTTGCATATCTTCAGAAAAGCACTCACTGCTTTTGCAAGTGGCCAAGTGTTTTGAGTCATTAGCCATTAACATTCTAGTCTCATACCCTTGCTACTCTCTTGTATATTCAAGCAGAACACCAAATTTGATAAAGATTTTCTTGAAGAAAGGCTAATAGACCAAATTTCATCCTTAGTGGAAGGTAGATTGCCCAAAACTGTAATTTTTTGCCTTTGTTGCACCCAACTCCTTATGAATGTTTCCCTTGCTTCATATGATGAAAATGCTTGCCACTATCGTCCTACGAAGTTGAATAGCACAATCTATATGCTAGTCTTTTAACTTGCCATATGTTTGTCAATATTCTATTCTTTAATTAGAATGAAAGGGATAGAAAATATGTAATTTCTTTCTTAAGAACACTCATGTAAACTGACCATCCAGTGCTGAAACAATGCAAAAAAAGATGTGGCTAAGCTGGCATACAGTAAAAAAAACTGGAATTCCCTCTTCCCCAAAATGCAATGTGGTGGGTTGGCCTCAGCTGTCTTCTAGGTGCCACCACCAAGATACTTTATCCATCCCTTCCCGGACAGAGGGAAAAATATGAAGATAGGCTCTGGGGTTGAGATAAGGACAGGGAGAGATCAATCACCAATTATTGTCATGGGCAAAACAGAATCAACTTGGGGAAAATAATAAAAATCAAATTAGGAAACTAAGAAATAAGAATAAATATTATAGCACCTCTTCCCCACCCCCCCCCTTCTTCCTGGACTCAACTTCACCCCCCAGTTCTCTAGTCTTCCCCCATCAGTGCTATAGGGGGACATGGAAAAGGAGCTGCAGTCTCTTCATCACATATTGTCTCTGCCACTCCCTTCTTATTCTCTTGTGCTGACCAAGTGTCAGGTTCCTCCAAGAGCAAATAGTCTTCCATGAACCTCTCTAATGTGAGTCCTTTCCACAGGCCACAGTTCTTCACAAACTTCCTCAGCATGTGTCCCTTCCATGGGATCAGTCCTACAGGCATAGCCTGCTCTGGTGTGGCTCCCCCATGAGACAAGTCCTGCCAGCAAACCTGCTCCTCTGTGGGCTCCTTTCTCCACAGCACCACATATCCTGACAGGAGCATGCTCCAGGATGGGCTTCCTGCAGGGTCACACCCTCCCTTAGGTATCCACCTGCCTTGGGGTCCTGTATGGGCTGCAGATAGATCTCTGCATCCCTGGGGACCTCTATGGGCTGCCTCACCATGATCTTCACCACAGATTGCATGGGAACCTCTGCTGTGGCACCTGGCACGTGGCACTCCTGCTACTCATTCTCCACTGGCCTTGGTGTCTGAAGAGCTCCTTCTCTCATATGTTCTCCCTCCTTTTTCAGAGTTGCAGTCGTACAGCTCTATTTTTCCTTCTTAAGTACTTTATCCCAGCGGTGTTACCACTGTTTCTGACTGACTCAGCTTTGGCCAATGTCTTGGACCCAGCTGGCACTGGTCCTCTCTGATATAAAAGGGATGCTTCAGGCATCTTGTTACAGAAGCCACCCCTATAGTTCCCCCATTACCTAAGCCATGCACATAAACCAAATACACAGAGCTCTTTTCAGCAAGTATAGAACAATGGGGATTACAATATTGAGAGGACTGGAGAGACTTCTGGAAAGAGACAAGAATAAAACCCCAGTAGTTGCCAAATTCCTGTAAATAGGTTTAATTCTGGGGAATTAGAAAAGAAATTACAATGCAAAAACCTAGTATCTATAGGAATCCATACATATTGATATCTATGTCCTCAAATCAAGGCCAAAAGTTAAAGCTTCTGGCTTGGAAAATTGAGTTTTTTCTAACAGTGAAAATGCACCTTAACCTTTGCAATACAGTGAGACTCTGATTTGCCTTCAAATGGCAAGAGTTACCTTCAGTTCAGTGCAGAAAACAGTATGGTCAGAAAAATTCCAGGTAGAAGAAGCAAGACTGATCCCACAGGTCAGTCCCTAGGAGTCCTGAGACTTTCAGGCATTATAAGATCTTTCTCATATGGAGTATGGGCTATAAATTCAGGAAATTTATTCAACTTTAAGAAATCTGCACCTTCTGGCTCTTAAAGGAAAAGTGAAGAAACCATGAGATTTCTGTCTACTGTTTAAAATAAGGCTGAAGGACTGTGGGGCAAGAATAGGGAACCAGAGAGCAAAAGCAATGTGAGTACTCCTTGTTTTCACAAGATTTAGAATCTTTCTGCTGCTTCTGAAAAAACATTGGTATAAGTATTGTGGGGATACTTTATTTATGTTAAACACTCTGGTGTAGACAAACTTTTCTGTAAAATACATCTCAGTAACCAGTCCCTCAGGCGCCGTAACATGTATCAGCAAAGGTGCTGCTTTCATTTGAATCCATGCATTTGGGGATTACACTGGCTAATAATGGCCCATGGTGTATTGTGACTATGTCAAAGGCATCCACAACACTTCTTTCAGCCTGAAAGGAGAAAGAATTTAGTTTTAGCTATCAGCCAAGACTGGTTAAACTCATACTCTGTTTGCAGACAGTGGAAGAAAGAGACAGTCAAAAGGTCACTGGACAAGCCACAGCATTTTCATCAAAGTCATGCTTGGAAACCATTTTAAATGAAAATGCCTCATGTGTGATTTTCTTCTGTGCATGTGACAATAGGACCTTCTATACAAGTGATAAATGCCATGAAAACTAAGTAAAATTAATGGAACTACTTCAAGACATGGCAATCTTTAGGGTCATAATACTGGATGGCTTCTTGGGAAATGACAAAAACACTTGTAGAATAAGGTTGTTAGGAAGCCAATGAACTTAGGATGCAGCCATTTAATTACATGTACAATTACAGCAGTTAGTCACAGCAAATTTTTCATGAGTTAAATCATTTCGGTTTTATCCCCTGAAAACATACATTAGACAGTCTGGAGTAGTATAACTATATTAAAGTCTTCACATACATTCAGCAATGAGAATTCTGGCTAATGAGAAAGGTATGTTGCTAGTAATTGAAAGATTGCATAATTTGTTATTATTCTTGACTGTCCTCCTGAATGCAAATGAAAAAGTAATATATAAATCAATTAAAGTAAAAATCATACAAGGCCTAGCAAAATGTGCAAATACAGACAAAATTAATGTATTTGGAAAGGCTATACATTTTATAAAAATGAAGAAATATATTACTGTTCAGATGCAGTAGAAAACATATTAAATACTGTCATAAATGTGAATTAAGTTAGGAAATTTGCATGCATGATCATCTGTCAATTAGCATGTATAAAAGTAAAATGAATTCAATTTTTAAAGTTGTGATTTTCATATTAAGAGCAGGTATCCTAGAGCTACACTGAAAACATCATTGCAACAATAGATTCAAAATAGGAAAGGAGAGTGAAAGCTGGAGTCCAAAGAAATGTAGCTAGTATTTGTCAATATGGATGTCCTGTTCTTTTTATAAACTGCCTTAGATCCTTAGGAAAAACCTATTCTAGAACATAAGAATTTTTTATTTGAGTCATTATGTTAATATCAAGGGATGTGCCTAGGAAACAAATATACGAAGAAATGGTATACGCTTGTTCTGACACTGTCCCAAGGCTAAGGGATTAACTTTGCCAGAGTTATTTTCCATTTTGCCTGAGAAAAAAATTATTACCAGATGGCACATGGCTATTTTTACATATTTTATGGCAGGATTCCAGCTGATAATTATGACATTACAGCAACAGTCTATGTTTTGTGTTATGAATATTTGGCGCCTAGCTTAGTAATCGCTCCACAGAAGTGGTTTCTTCTCTTGCTGTTTTTCCTCCTCTGCCTTTCTCTTCTCTCTTTGCCATTTTGCCTCTGTCATGCTCACCTGAGACAGAAACAAAATTCAAGAAACTATCTGAAAAAGCAGTAACTTTTTATGGAGTCTATACTTAAGACAGGAAAACCAGACAACTTGTAACTAAAAATCTTTTCCATTAAACACTTCTCACTTCCAAAAATGGTGTAATTTCTAGATTTGTACTTTTCATTTCTGTTTTGATGTCTTAGACTCCTTCAAGGAGAAATTGTCTCTTCATTGAACATCAGAAGAGCCACATACTTCAGTAGTGAACTTGCTACTTATGCTTTCAGGTCTGTCATATGGCAACTATGTTACAGGATTCACTCACCTATTTTATTAGCCATTTTGCTTTAAGACCTCCCAGGGAGGCTGCGTGAGAGAAGGAGAATCTGAAAACAAAGGTAATTGTAATTACAGCAATTTTGTACTGTTATGTAGAAGTAATAAATCTAAAATTGTAATGTAACACTGGAGTCGAGATGAGTCTTAAAGAATACTGGAATTAAGAGCTGTACCTTGTTAATGACCCAACTCACACTGAAACAGGGAAAATATTACAATACTATTTTATTTCAAGTGTAGAAGCCTGTCTTGATTACTTTAGCTCTCCTAAAGATCCGGTAGTTTACCTCAAATTTCTTAGAATCCTGCCTCTGTTATTCATTTAACACTTTTCAAAACATATTTTTAAGGAAATATATCCACAAATGCAAAAGATATGTTTGTATGTACAGCATATGCAAGAAAGGGGAAAGGGAACATAACAAGAAAATGAAAAGTAAGTATTTTTTAGGATAGATGCTATAGAATGGCATTTTTGTAATTGTTACTCACATTTTGTATATTTTTGTCAGTTTGTTTCTCAGTTTCAATGATAAAAAAACTGCTATGTGTCTCAAAAGAGAATTAGTTCCTTGTGAATTAAGAAAGACTTGGTCAAAAGCTGTGCATTTAGAAGCTGTATTGTTCTCCCTAGACAATGTGAATGGGAATCATGTACAATTTGGCACTGTTGCTTCTCTATTTGATTGCCTTTAGCACATACTTTTGGCTAATTGCTCATATAGAGTATCCTTTGCTATTCCCCAGCCCAAAAAATTAACAATTCGCTTTCTGGAAATGAAACAGTGTTACTTTCTCTGAATTAATTGCACAAAGCAAAGTGAAACATAAAAAAAAAAAAAAAAAAAAAAAAAAAAAAAAAAAAAAAAGTAGCATTTGACGATAGCTTACTTGTACTTTACTCAAAAAAAAAAAAAAAATTCAAAGGAGCAAACCTCCACACTTCTCTTAATTTCCTGGTATTTTGGAAAGCTGGGGGAGCAGAGCGGGAGCAGAGCATCATCAGTAGCAGACTGCATCTGCCCAATCCAGTTTGTAAATGATTGGCCAGACGCAGAGAATAATTCTGAGGGGAATAGGGAGCTCTAGTTCTATTTCTTACAGACAGCAGGAAAAAGCAAGTTTCAGAATGAGACAATCTTTTCAAACATTCAAAAGGAAAAAAAATCAGAAGAATAATAGGAAGCAGCTATGCAGTCAGATTCCTTTTCTCGTTAAAACCAACCAAACAAAAAAAAATCCCTGGTGTCTGTATGAATTGAAGCTCCAATGTAAGTATCTGCAGAAAATTGAGAGCTTTATTAAGAACCTAATAAGAATAAGATGAAAATAATAGGCAATATATAATGACAGAACAATGATTCTAAATCCTTGCCCTAACGTGAAAATTTTAAAGTAAAAGCATTTACACATGCTAGACATCTCATGTCAATGGACTCTGTTTTGCCTTTAATGATTGATCTCATTACAATTGAATGTGGCTTTAATCCCCTTGTCCCCTGCTCTGAATTTGAAGATTAGCATTCTGAGAGTCTGAGTCATCAGGTTATTCTGAACTAGTTGCAATCATTGACTTTGAGACAAGTTCTGATCAGTGCAATACAAGGTTAAGGTAATACTTGCTCTTCTTGACATTTTGCCTCCCATTCTCGGTTAGGGAGACAATCAGTTATCTGTGAAATATTTCACAAGTGAAGGTGTTTTAAAGTATTTTCTAAAACCAAATTAATGGCACAAAATAATGGGGAACCAACCTATTTTAAGGCCTAATTTAAACATATTTTGCCAAATTGAAGTGTAGCCTTTCACCTGTAGTGCTGAACATCCTATCCACATTTGTCTTTTCATTTAATTTCTGCAGAACAGCTCAGTCTTCCGCTTCCAAAGCAGAAGTCATGTAAGCTTGATACCAGGCCATAAATCTTCTCTAGTAGCATGCTACCTTGCTGGAGAGCTGTGGAAGAAGTTCATGTTGTTTTCGTTTTCAAGGTGAGAGACTTAAATAGTGATAGTTAATGCAATATCTTTGCTTACCAAGATTTGCTTCCCAAATCAAGGGCTGTTCCTCATGCTGGGGTTTAAAAGTTGAATCTATATTTATACTTTAATACTGAGAAATTGCTTTCAGAAAAATCTTTCATCTCTTGGCTGTTGAAACATACTCAACATGTTTCACAAGATGTTGATTTCTTCTGAGCATTGCTTCTTGTTGAATTTGCATTCTGATCCTTTGCCAGAGAGGTTTTGCAGGCTCCAATATTTTTCATTTTTATTTTTTAGTTGATGCCCCTGTTCTCTGTGTAGTTGATTGGTTGATTTCTCTTCTGGAAAAAGCTTCCATTTGCTTGGTTCTTTTCTTAGGTACTAATAAAAGAATAATTACTATCACTGTTTTTAATAAGTATCATAACTGCATACCTATATGACTATACATGACAGCATACCTGCTGACTCTATGCATATGCAGATAATTCTCTGCAAATTAGTTCCTTAAACTTTCTTAGCAGGCATCATAATAGACAAAGGGATGTATGTATTCATGCACTCAGTTCCTACATGTAAGTAACCAGCTATTATTCAAAAAGAAAACTCTTGAAAATAAAAACTATGCTAACAACGTTCCACATAGGGGTATGCATCTACTGCTCTACAGAATTATACAAGAACATTACATATGATAATGTACAAATGTACATTAAAGATTATGCTCCATATAAATATGTTTTCAAAACTAATGGATACATTATTAGATTAAACATCAAAGACAAGTTTGAATCAAAACATAATTTTACTGCAAATTAAGCTCTTCAAAGCTTCAGTTGTTCTTTGTTTTTTCATATCCTTGAGGGTTTTTTTTTTTAGTCTGATGTCCCTCATTGGAAATTGGAAGACCAAGTGAAGAGCTAGATACTGGCAATAATATCCTTATTTTACAGATTTTTCTTCTCCAGAATTGAAAAATTATTAACATAGTTTTAAAAGTTATTGAAGGGAAGAAAAATAGTAGTTCAATAAAAATAAAAAATGCATTCTGCAAGAAAAACTCAATAGAAAACAGTAGTGCAATATACACACAACTCATTTTATGTGCTCTATCTCTCAAGGATTTCTTATTACAAAAACTTTTTTGACAATAAAGTCAATTTCAAAGCCCTTAACTCGAAAACACTGCTTTAAAAATATTTTCTGAATGTATTGAAAAATCTTTAAAACTTCTAAAATATTTGCTTTTCATGGTTTTAGGATTTGTTCAAATAGTTTCCTAGATTAGAACTAGATACTAATTATACTTTTTAAAAAAAGCTGAACTAGGTTTAAAAAATAATATTTTTATAAATCAAACAAAATTATTTATATTGTTTTCACCTATAAATTTCAGATATTCAGCTTTTCGGCTGAACTGGAAAACATTTTTAGGAAAATCTTACATAGTAGAAATACTGACTCATTTATATCATACATCCGACTTTTCACTGTGATGATGTTCATAATGTTAAATTCACAGACACTGCATCTCTGTTGTGATTGTCTATAACTGACTCAATTGTCATTATCAACTCTGACAGTTGTAGCTGAGAGTGAGTTACTTCAGATATTTAAACAGAAAATCTTGACTTCTAATAACAGTTTTTCCCTCAGCATTTAGGATTGACTTGCATATGAAGCAGAACAAAACCCCTTTTCTTTTTCTCTAAAACAGACAGGGAGAGAACTTCTATAAGGAAAAGCTCTATATGATTTGGTGAGGCAGTATGTCTCAATATTAATAAATAACTAAGTGTAACGAATTAGCATGTATGTGTCTGTATGTATGTGTACCTTTATATTCCACTCAAAACTGCAGTGGGATTTCTATTGCTGTCAGGTGTTATCACATATACTGAAATGAATTAACTTTATGGCAGAAACCTGGGCGGAGAACCACTCTCATTTTAATATATTTTCTGCTAATTGTAAATTTCTCAGTTGTTCTTTCACTGTCTTTGAAATGTGCTGTCCCTAGGAAAGATGGTTGAAGTCCTCATGTCCCTGCTGGTGCACATGAGGGTGCTTCATCTTAAATGGCAGCATATAGAAAACTCACTTTAAGTGTCAACTGAGTCTATCAAAATTTCATTTTTTTGCTTTTATATAACTGAGGATGGGACAACTTATGAAATAAATATCACCAGTAAATCGTAAAAAATGTACCCCTAAAAAGCCAAGTAATTCATGTGTGTAATGAGGAGTGAGTTGTTTCATATGACCTGTACAGAGACTGGCCTGGACAGTGTCTACAAAGACATGCAAACACATGCAGGCTGAAATCGTATATGATTCTCATAATTTCCACTTCTCTTTACACATCGACATGGACAAAGCACGTCAAATGTCTCTGTGTGAGCATCTGTGTGTCTGTATGCAACTCTGTATGTATAAAACTAAGTGTGTATGTGTATAAAATGCATGCATACCTATTTTTGTTTTTACTGATTAGATTGACAATAATATTTTATCTATTTTGCTTAAGGCTGTATACATTCACAAGTCTATCTGGAAAAGATAGACCTTCTTTATTAGAGTTTAATTTTTTACTTTCATGTTTGGGTTTCTTTTTTTTTTTTTTTTTTTTTTTAAGCGAGCCAATCCTTAACACTTATTTACTTGCCCTCAGTTTCTGGGCAATCTGAGTGATCAACTATTCTTTTTTGTTACTCAAAATATGGAAATGCAATATGGACAAAGATGTTGTTACTATTAGGGCAGCTAGGTGAAGTCTCCAGTGATCTGAATGAGGGGGACCATCACATTTCTTTTTGAAAGAGGTAAAAGAAGGATGATAGAAACACTGACCAGTCAGCCTCCCTCCCTTCTGTGGCCATTATGATCATGAAAGAGGTCTTGCTGGAAGATATGTCAATGCATATGAAAGACTGGAGATAGCCAGCATGGCTTCACCACAGGCTAATTGCACCTGACTAGTTGGGTAGCCTTCTACATTGGGGTGGCTGCATTAGAGGACAAATGAACTCCTACAGATGTCATCTACCTGGACCTCTGCTAGGCCTTGGACATGGTTTCTACCTCTGAAATGCAGAGAAATGTGATTGATGGATGGCCACATCCAAATATCTAATATCTTAACGAAATATCCATACTTTAAGGTTGAAACCAGTAAGGACTGACTTCACTCAGGGGTGCATACTGGAACCAATAAATAATTTTACATAACCTGATCGATGACACATAAAATGGTATTGAATGCATGTTCAGCAAGTTTGTGGATGGCATCAAGCTGGGTGGTGTAGTTAATACATTGGAGAGAAAGGATGCTCTCCAGAAGGACCTTGAAATGTTTGAGAAGTGGGCCCACATGACCCTCCTAAAGCTCAACCAAGCAAATTACAACATCCTGTGTGTAGATGAGGTCAGTGCTCAATATCAGTAGAGGCTCTGTGATGACTAGATTGACAATAGTCCTGCAGGGAAGGGCCTGGTGATATTGTTAGAGGAAAAATTAGTTGTAAGCCATCAATAAATGCTTGTAGCCCAGAAAGCTGCAATATCCCACATAAATTTGATGGGTTTTATAATAAATTAGGGAAATTTTAAAATTTGATTTAAAAACAAAATGGAATATTTTATTCTAATTCTTTTATATAATTAATGTCTTTCAAGTGTGAGAACAATCTTTACAGAGTTTGCATCAGTGTGCTATCTTGTTCTAGAATGAATTCAGTCAGGAAAGAGATGGCTCTGTTACATCTTAAAACAGTAGAAGAAAAATGTAGTCCTCATTAGAAGCAAAAGCCTATAAATCCAAGTGGGTCATGGGACTGCAACAGGTATTCAACACAGAGAAAGGCTGTATTTATTGAAAACAATGAAGCAAAATTGAAGTTCTATAACCAGCTTTAAATATTTTATACTGTCTGGAAACTGTTAACTATCCCTGAGTGCTGTCAGCAGCCTGTTTGTTTGCACCTGCAGACACAGATTCTGGTATGGTCTCATTCTTGCCATATGGGTAGGTATGAGATGGCTCAAAGCCTCTAAGGAAGACTGATCTAGAACTGCTTTGAATGTTGTTTTGCATCAGTGGTATGTTTGCAATTATAATCTCTTTCAGCTATTGATTGTTATGTATTCAGTATTCATGGGTGAGTGCATGCTGGAAGCAAAGTTACAGAACACATTTGATGCCTAGAAAGGTTACCTAGAACAGAGGCTATACAGTGTTAAAGGAATAAAGTAGGTATTTTTTGAAAAGGCCTTCAAAGGATACACCTTGGGCACAGAAGAGCCCAGCCATGGCTCCACCCAAGCTGGACACTGAGTCATGATTTTTCACATTTTTATATGTTTTGGTGCATTTACATATTGGGATTAATTGCCCAATTACAGCTTATGAAGCTGTAATTATGAAGCCCAATTATGAAGTCTCATCCTCCCAGACTGCTCTCCTCAATTCCCTGTTGTTTATACTTTTTAGGCCTGAAGCTGCAACAATATCCTTGGTTCTCGGGCTGGAAAAGGATTGTGTTGTCTAACTAAACTGTCAGGAGAACTTGCTAACACTCTGTATGAAGTTCAGAGTTATATACTAATGCTGTACAGAATGTCGAAAATAGGAAAGCTAAAACTTAAGGCATCACATTGCCATTCCATTTCTATGCTTTTGGTCTCTTTTTCTCCTCCCTGCGTAGCTTTAATTACAGTGGGTTTTTTTTAATTTCACATTAATTACAGGCTTCCATTTTCACTTTTGTCTGCCTTGGATTTTCCTTCCTTATGCACTCTAATGTAAAGCCTGCCTTGCCATGTTTTCTTCAGCTGGAAGAATTAATCACAGCCATTCTGACAATGTATTTCTAGTCCCAATGGCTCTCTTTCATCCTTCTTCACAACCCATATTTTGATTATTTTGTCAGAGGATGTTAAGGATTTGCTAAGGACAGCTGTTTATGAATGCTTAGACTTTAGATGGCAATATTTTGATAAAATATCTGTAGGAGAGATACATTGTTACGCTTCAATATGTGGTTTACTCCAGAGGATAATACTTACCCTTCTTCAGATTACTTAGGGTAATGAAGACCTATATGACCTTCTCTTGTCAGAGGAAAATTTTTGTTTTGCTTAACAATATTACTGAATTATATGAAGTTCTGCCTCTCATTGGTGTCAGTCCAAAATACTATTTAATAATATTCTTGTTTGCCTGTGTTCTTGTGGGTTTAGTTTATATTGTTGCTTCAGAAGATACTTAATCCCATGACTATAAATTAGCTTGTTTTGGTCTGCCTTTGTCTAGGGCACAGGAGGTTAAGGTCATCTGTAAATCTGTGTGGAAATGTACAGCCCTTGTAGATATCTAGTTTATCCCTTTACTTTATGCAATCACCTGAAATGGGGGAAATACAGTGTTATTACATAGAACGTTTTCAATTGAGAAAGATAAAGATATGACTAAAGAAAAGATGGCCTCAAATCATTATATATGAGTCTGAAACAACAGTGAAAATCATGGTATTAGTTTTTGTTAATTTTAAAAATTTTATTTCAGAGAGAAGTGCTGCAGACAAAATCTGTAACTATATAGAAGCAGACATGCTTTTTTGATCTCCTGCCTCTCAAGAAAGATGTCATGAACAGATGGTCTGGAAGAACAACATAAAAAAATGCTGAAGCAGGACAGAATAAAAGCAGTGGCTATACAGGTTTGTGAACTAAATTAACTAGTACTGATTTACTAAGCAGAACGCTTCATATAAGATCACAGAATCATAGAATCATTTTAGTTGGAATAGACCTCTACTGCCATTGGGTCCAGCCATTAACCTCACACTACCATGTGAATTGGAAGGGACATAGCCAGGATAGCTGGCCCAAACTGAACAACGTGATGTATATGTCTGCTCAGAAAAAAAAAAAATCTTAAGAGAAAGAAGGGGGAAGACACACAAATTTGTTATTTACAGTGTTTGTCTACCAACATCTGCTTCCCAGGAAGTGGGACCTTGCTGATACAAAGTAGAGAATAATTTTTTTTCCTTTGCTTCTGCATGTGGTCTTTCCTTTTGCTTCAATAAATTGCTTTTATTTTGACCCACAAGTCTTTTTCCATCTTTTTCCCCCCCTCTATACTGCTAAGGAAAGGAGTAATAATGCAGCTTGGTGGGCTCCAACCAAAGTCAACCCACCACAGAAGTCAGTTATGTGGTAATTTCTGAGTCAATGGAAAACACTGTAGAGTCACACAAGAACAATCCCTTTGTTATTACTTGAGCTTGTGAGATGTTTATTTTGTCCCTTGTTGATCAACACATTGACATTCAATTTCAGAGGGAAGTAAACAAGGTACAACCTCATGGTCTGACATCTCTTTTGTTTACCTCAGTGACCACTCACATCAGGGAACCAAATGGAGGTCAAGAAATTCTGCCCTCGATCATTGGGGAGGTGAGGCACTTTCCACTACGGAAAGCAGAGGCAAATCTATTTAAAAACAAACAAAATGTAATTACATATCTGGTAATCAGTGTTGGTGCAGGTGTTGCTGGCATAAGATTCAAGCAGATTAATTATTTACACAGATTATGTCTATGATTTGCAGTGGACTTATGGGCGGTTTCCTGGCAAGGATTGAAGGAGGTTTGTTTGTGATTAACTTAAAAGCAAGGATAAAGCAATGTTATTGTTAAGTAAATACTGCAGTCTGAATCAACATTTACTAACTGCTTGATAAGTCTTGCATGCTGGTTGTCTTCAGCAGGCAGCCTGAAAACAAGGCAAAAGTATGGGCATCAGTAAGAGGCAAGAGAGGAATGCTATGAGTATACTCAAATTCTGTGTTTGTGTTTTTGTACACACTGCCTAAGAATTACTGTCTAGCAGCAGGAGAGTGGGAATGAATTAGAATTCTTCAAACACTGGGATTGTGTTGCTATAATGTGCTTATAGGTATTATAGTGGAAGTGAATATCTGGAGGCAGATTGGAAGACTTGACCTAATGCCCTTATCTCTCAGTCCTCCAACTCTAATCTAGTGAGCACATACCCATAATTATTTCTCAAATAGTTTTTATCTAATTTTAAAGTGGATAATTTAAAGCACTTGTAGAAAAATGCTGATAGTTTTATTAAAATGTTCAGCATTAGGAAAGCTTTGACCAGAATACATTTCCTTACTGTTCTACAAAGTCATACATATTTATAATATTAAAAACTCTTCAGTTGCTTTAATAATACTTTGTCCTACAGATCTGAATACTAATGTTAATATATCTGCTGCATGTATTGGAAGGCTGTGCACAGAATAACATTTTATACTTCCAATTTTTTAAATTATTTTTTAGATTTTCATTTATTTACATTTAATTAAAATTTGTTTCATGATAAAAAACACATTGTAAACATGAAATAAAGATATTGGAAAGAAAACTAATATTTCCTAATAGCTCTGTTAGGCCCCAGCCTGGCAGCACTGAACATTTAGAGTCGAATCATAGACTCATTTATGTTTGAAAAGACCTCTAAAATCACAGAGTGCAAATGTAAACCAAGCACTGTCAATTCCAGCATAAACCATGTCACTAAGTGCTGCATCTACACATCTTACAAATACTTCCAGGGATGGTGCCTCAGCCACTTCCGTGGGAAGCCTTTTCCAATGCCTGATAAACTTTCAATGAAGAAATTTTGTCTATTATCCAATCCCAACTTCCCCTGATGCAACTTGAGGCCACTTCCTCTTGTCCTTGTTATGTGGGAGATGAGACCAACCCCCAGACTGCCACAACCTCCTTTCAGGCGCTTGCAGAGAACAGTAAGCTTTCCCCATGAGACTCCTTTCCAGGCCAAACAGTCCTGGCTCCCTCAGCCACTCCTTATAAGACTTGTGTTCCATATCCTTCAGCTTCACTGGTGCAATGCAGTTTGCTGCAAGACTGACTTCTGACAGCTGAAGGTGCTCTGCACCACACAGGACCCAGCCGTTGGGCTGCTCCACCACACTGGCAGTGTGTGGGCATTGGGAACACCAATGCTCTCACCTGGGATAGATGTCCCTTCCTGTAGCAGAAGGCTTGGAAGTGGATGACATTTAAAGGTCCATTCTAACCCAAACCATTCTATGATTCTGTAGTTCTATGAATCTACCCAGTGAAATAACTAAGCAAAGATAAATTTTTCAAAACGCTGATTTTCATATCCTTGTTCTATCTGGTATTCAGAAACAGCAAAAACCAAGGCTTCTCCTGAGAAGAAAATTCTAAAAGAGCTGGAAAACAACAAAAGTAAAACAACAGAACTGTGTCAAGTCAAGAATCTGGGAGAGCATCTCCTTGGTATTCTTAGCATGTCAGCTACTTCAGCGCAGGAGGGGATAAGGGTTTTACCTCCTGAGGGAGTGCCTGGGGAAAGTGATTACAGAAGCAAAATTGTACTGTGACTGGGGAGGGGTAGTTATGCTAAAGCTACATTTGGAAAATACCACAGGTGTACATTTACCACCAATAAGTTCAGACCTTATCTCATCAATGAAAAAAAAAATATTGCTGCCCTTTTTGCAGCATTCTTCTGCTGTTCATAATTGAAACAATGGATAATGTTCTATTTTCTTAGCTTCTCTAAAATGCTCTAGTGAAGTAAGACTGCGGTTGTACAACACCCATGACGTAGCTGCATAAAGTGTTTGGGCCAGCAGATAACAGTATAGATGATGATGTCTAATAGAGAAGAGAATGCTTAAGCAGGCATACATTTCTTCAATGACAGAAACCCATGAAATACTAGATTTAAAGTGCACACACAAAAAAGTGCCTTGCAGTAAATTTGGAAACACTGTCTGCAGGCAGAAACTTCAGAAAATCCTGATTCAAATACAATTTTATCATTGTATCAGCATGGTTGTGTTCTGTGAAATCTCCCTCAGTTCACCGTGTATCTACTGGGATGCATGAATGTGGTTGTGTCTGTGCCTAGGTAGGTGGTCTTACCACATCTCTGGGCACACGGACAAATGAAAGGTGGGGAAAAGGAATCTGGAAAGTAGGATCTTTATTACCAAAAAGTTAAATATTTGTTAAGTGGCTTATTTCAGTTTGCTTTGCTCTTTAAGTATGTGAGTCTGTGATCTTTTGACAATGCTGTAGAATGACTGCAAAAAAAATTGTGGACAGTATGAAGTCAGAAAGCAAGGAGACCTGGGTAGAATAATCCTTACAGAAAACAGAAAGTTAGGAGAAAAATTGTGCTATTTAGTAGTAGGCACAGCAGGAACTAAAAAGATCTGTAATAGATTGCTTCACAGAGGGATTAAAGGAAACAAATGAGTCTAGCACAAATGTAAAATATTAAAGTAGGATGATGAAAGTATAGATATCCCATGAGAATTTATACAAGTATATGTCCACCCTCACCTACCTGTTTATTTAGACATGAGCAGGGCACCATTAGTTTTAATAATGCAGGAAGTTTTGAAAATGTTTAAAATACATTTTTAAATACATCCACTGAAAAGATGAACCATGTTCATGTCAAAAAAAAAAAAAAAAAAAAAAAAACAAAAACCAAAAAAAACCCACAAAAAAACCACACTATTAGATTCACAGATAATATTAAAAAAGGAATGCAAGGTCTACAGTGCATATTTTTTTTTTTTCTTACTCCACTTCCTGTAAGTATCAAATTACTGAGCAGTTTTACACAGCATACTTTTCTCTTCTGGCAAAATGTGGAGGCTTGGTAGAAAACTATTCAATTCAATAGGACTAAGATTTTCTTAGCAGAGGAGAAAGAACTAAGAATAATTTTTCAGTTGGAGAAATTTTAAGTAACATTTTCTCCAAATAGCTTTCCTAAAATTAAAAATGAGGCTTTAAGAACTTAAAAATGCATTAATCTTAAACTACTGTATTTTAAATATTCAATCTAAAACTAGGAAAACATCTAAATAAAAAAATCTTTAAGGTGTTCAAAAAGGAAAAGAAATGGAAAACAATAAAACAAAAAATGTTTTCTTTCCATGTGCTAAACTTCCACTGTTTTTTGTCTTTTTTATTCTGAAACATTGTCAATAACAACAACATGTCTCCTGAATTTAGGTTAGAAAGTTTTTAGGCTGAAAACTTTTTGGGCGTCTTTTGACTCATACTTCTACACAGACAAAATTTACTCTTAATCACCCCTAACCTTCACTCACTGTTGTGAAAAGACCAACTGTTATTAGTGTTGGCAAGAGAACCATGAAGGAGAAAACTCAAATACAATAACATGTACACTTATGGTGCAAGATATTAATAAAAATCCTGCTATATAAAAGAAGGTGATAATTTTTTGTTATAGTTAATAGAAAAGACATTTGTTGAAAAATCAAAATTTTGGGGAAGACATGACACATGCTTTTTCTGGGTGGGAGCAAGGGCATTTTCCTTTGGTTTCTTTCTCTTTTTTTATCAACCCCATAAACTTCACCAAAAAATGCAGCTCTCAAGCAGAGGTGCAACATTATGGAAAAGTAAAAAGTTTACATATAGTGCAGTGAAATTGACAAATTAAGAATCCACTTTGAACATGTAATTCCAAATTAAAACATGATGTCTCTTTCTTTAAAAATCACAGGAATTTTTCATCTTAACAAAAATAATTTAATATTTTTGTAATCTAAAGTTAGGACAAAGTAAATGTTGAATAGCAGATATTGCACAAAACTGATGGATGTAAAAAGGAATGTGTCTCTGGAGTATCGATGTCAATTATCCTTGCCATTTAGGATTAAAAAAAAAGTGGTATATTTTTGGGAGCTTTACCTCAGGTGTTCTATAAATAGATAGCAGCATTGTCACAGTCAACATTGTGAAATTAATTATCAAATCAGAACAAGCCCAAGATGATGCAACACTTTCCATAAAGATTCTTCAAGCAGGATGCCTCAAGGAATGGATAACTGTAGATAGAAGAATCAAAAGTCAGTATTTCATATATTTAAAGTGCACTACAAACTTCAAGTACTATAATAAAAGAGAAGACAGCATCAGCAGAGATTCCTGACAATGTTCCTTACCTAGGAAAATCAGAAGTAGTAGAGCTGACCAAGTATAGCATTGATGTCCAATGTTTTTAAAGAATTGCAGAAACTTTGGCTATATATAGATCATTTGGGTCTGTACATTTATCTCAAAGCAGCTTATGAAGTAATGGTGAATCAAAACAAATATCATGCAGAATCTACTTGAGTAAACAAAGTCTTAGTGGGAGCAGAACAAATATAGAGAGAGATTCATGCAAGTAGGCAGCCCATCAAACTAACCTACTAATCCATATTTGTGTTGAGTGCTTAACTTACTTCTTTCACCCCACTACCCCCCCCCCACCCAGGCTCATTGTTTTGACATCTGGACACAGCACAAAAATATATAGTGATACAAAAAAAAAAAAATGGAGGACTGTTCAGAAAACAGCAGAACACTAAATTACTACTTCCATTACTGCAGAAAGACAAAACACCTGTCATAAAATCTTTTCTAAAGTCATGTTGATACTAACAGAGATGAAACCAAGTACCTGCATTTCTGCCAGTTCACTATAGCCATATAGTGGAGAACAGATGAAGACTCTTGAAAATCTCCTTTTGTCATAACTTTATTAAAAGCAGCCAGACCAGGAAACTTCTTGTGTGCTAAGATGTTTTGTCAGACTTGAGGTCTTTTTCATATGTTTTGCTTTGCTGAACTGATGTAAACAAGAATCTGCCTCTGATTCTGGTATTGTGGCTTCGTTGTTGGCTTTTTTTTTCTGTAAGACATGAAAAAGAAAAGGCACTTTCATTTGTTGGTGAATGAAGTCAAAAATATCTGAATTCAGACACACAGAGAGCATAGATCTTAGCAGAATGAGGTCTTAATTAGGCCCATGTAAAATCCTGAAGGAAGAGAACGAGACTGTCTCTGAGGCACTGTTTGAGATAATAATTTACACAAAACCAGAGATAATGGATAGGTCTAAAAGAAAGGATTAATCTATAAGCAGTTCAGACAGAATTTCTTTGTGCAGAGGATTACTGAATAATGGAACAAATTGTCAAAGGCAGTGATAGAAACAAGTGTGAATTACTCTGACATTTCTGGATGAGAGAATTGGAAGGTGCACTTGTGGGTGAGATTTCCAAGATAAATGATGATATAAAGATTGTTTGCATTTCAAGTTGGTGAGGCTAAGGGAGCCAGCCTATATTAGAAAGTCACAAGGTTAGTTATAGGAGAGCTTAATGAGCCATGCTTTCCTCCTGATTCCCTTAAAAGTTCCTTTATGGTATTATTTAAGGCAAAGTTTTGCAAAATTGATAATGAAATGGCCTAGCTTGAAAGAGGGGAACAATCTACTCATTGATAAATATATGAAAGATTAAAGGATCACAAAATATTTATTTGCTTTTCTTTGTATAAACTCTTTTGAATGAAAGGGATTTTTAGGTATGATATGACAACTTCAAGAACACAAACAGTGAAAATCTTGCATTTAAAAAAAACCCTCTAGTCAGTAAAGGCATTAAACAAATCTTTCAAATGTAGCATGTGTGGTCATACAGTCGCTTGTGCCAAAGCCCTTGACAGAGTCACTAATAGACTTGTGGGTGTTCTTAACACTGTAAGACATTGTGCACAAAAAGGCCTAGAACATTTCATTTCAAAAAAGAAAACATTAATATTTTAAGCTAAAACAGAAGCACTATGGGTTAATCACTTTCATACACAGACTGATGAAGGAGCCAAAAATGACTCCTTTCCTCTGAAAGTCCACATAATGAAAACTTTAGATGCAAGAAAATAAAAGCTGAACACCTTGTTTAGAAATAAATAAAAATTTCACATGCACCTGGTGGGAAGTAACTGCCTTGCTTCTCAGTCCCCTACTTGAAATAATGCTTAATAATAAAGTTCTGCACAATAAAAAGTACCTATGATGCATATATTGCATTAAACCATGGAAAAAAAATCTGTTGCAAACAACTTGTTCATCTATTGTTATGTCTTCTTAAAATAGTTATGCTAGTGTTGATTTATTCCTTAGGGTATTTTTGGCATATAGCTCCCATTATGGGAAAAGGATATATTGGCACAGACATGTCACTGTTAAAATTTCTGTGAAAATAAATATGATTTTAGTCATATGACAGGTTTGTGACCTTTGATTTTGGGTAATCCCAAGGTATTACCCAAACTCTAATGAAGTATAAGTGAGAGAATGCATTCTTCTGTAGAATTCATATAAAATCCAGTATGGCCTAATTTCTCAAAAGAAAATTAAAATCTTTACTAATTGAGGTGTGTATATATATATATATATATATATATATATATATATATGTATGAATATATATATATATATATGTATATATATATATATGTATGAATTTGCTGGGTTTTTTATTGGGTTCACTAAAATGTCATAAAATGCTTTGAAATAGGCAAAACAAATATGCAACCAATCTACACTCATTAAGAAATAAAATTGTTTACTAAATTTATCAAAGTTAGATTGGGAAATCCAGAAAACTATCCTCCAAATTACTATGGGAGACCACTTTCAAATCAAAAGGAACATGGAAGAAAACTACCACCTAAACAAACTAATGCATCCCAGAGTATACAAGAAGCAGATTTCCCAAACCTCTGTTTGAATTGCCTCAAAAGCAATCTTCAGTGATAGAGACGGGGGAAAATGGGCTTTGGAACTTCTATATGGTTTTGGAGAAGTCTCAATAGATCTGAGACAGATTTAATGAGGCAGACTCACAAGTTAGGGTACCTAACAAGGACGGTGATCATTAAGCAGAATTCTAAAAACTGAATTTTTTTTTCCACCTAAATTTATTCCATTACTGAAAATATTTGCATTCTAGTAGAATTTTTTTGTAATTTTTTGTCCTAAAACAGTTTTCCCCTGACACAAGTGAGATATTCTGGCCTCCTGAGGCTGGGTCATCCACTACTGTCCCAGGCAAACACAAATTTCTAGAGGCTCTCTAACTGACAGGCTGTCAGATGTTCAAGAGTCTGCTGGACAAGCGCTAATAAGGTGAGACCACCCAATAAAAGATGAATAAAACTAAATATTGTGTGGAAGTATCTTCATTAAATGTCAACAGTGTCTCTCAATTATACTTGTGTTCTATTCACAAGAATTGGATACATGGAATTCCTACTACTTTTTATTCTCTCCATCACCCTATGAAACAAATCAGACCATTAGTTGCTCCTCTAACCACATTAACTCCTAACCTGAGTCAACTGTTTTTGTCCTTACAGTCTGGCTTGGTGACAACAACACCAAGGATATGGGAAAGAAAAACAGATTGAGGTTGCCCTTCTCTGAGCCCCTTCACACAGGTTTTTGCTCTCTTCATAGAATGTATTTCCATATCCCACTGAAACCCATTATATAGTCATTATTAATGATATCAAACATTCCTTTTTTATTTCTACTTCAATAGATCCTCTTTCTTTTTATTTTCCACACCCTCCACCCCTTCTCTCTGTGTTTATAAAGTTATATAATCTTTAGGGAAAAGGGAAGTTGTTTACAGTCTGTAATCACTGTACTAAAAAAGAAATCAAACCACAAATTCATTGCAGAGTGTTTGATCCAGAATATTGTTAGAAACGTAATTAATAGCTGAAAGTATTTGAAACAACAGTCCTCAACTTAGTTGCCAGACACAGAAAAATACAAGCACCAAGCTTTTCGGAATTTAATGTTCAGATATTTGTTTTTCATTTTAGTATTTGAAAAATTAATTTGGTGGATCATTTTGTTAATGGAAAACAGAAATTATCCCCACTTTATAATTTCAAAACATTGTATTTATTTAAGGGTTGTTGATAGCAAACATGTTGAACTTCACCAAGGGCTCTCATTTTGTAACACCCACCTTTTAATCTTCAGGGAGCTTTCAGATCTAGTAAACACAAAGGGAACAAAACACAGGCTGGGATCACCCACTGAGCAGTGAGCTACATATCTAAAAAAGAGTTCAAATTACATAGCTGAATCACCATTTTTAATGTGTTTCTCTGGCTGGTGCAAGGAAGTGCAGGTCTGGATACATGCAGTACAGTGCCAGCTTATGGGGGTTCGGACCCTGGGAGAATGCTTTCCTTCATAGTTTCCTTCCAAATCTCTCCTTTTTTTGTTTCTACATTTTTCACTGTACAATGGCAAAAAAATTAAGTGTTATGGACCTTTAGGCTTCCTACTGTTTATCATTGCTCATCTAGTCACACTCTGTTATTTCTACTAATTTTTTTGTTTTCTTCTTTTCTTCTGCTTTGAATTCAGACTACAACAAGCCTCAGTTGTTCAGTGGGATTATTTTCTGCTCTTTTACTTTCCTTCTTTTGCTCTGACTTTCTTTGCTTTACTCACATCACAGTAATGCCGCTTCATGGGTGAAGGTCTCAATGCACACAAGAAGAGTGACCTAGCGCATGAATCTTCCTGTGACACCCATGTCTAATGATGTTTCTAAGGCGATGGCATTCATCTGGGCTATAAAGTGTTGTTCCACTGCTGTAAGAAGACTGTAGGCAAAAGATAATCACTTTTTGCCCATGCAGGAAGTATACTTGGGAAACAGTTTTCTCAGTGGCTACTCTGTTCAGGTCTGCTCTGCACATACAGCAGGTCTGTCTCCTGCTGATTTTGCACATCCTTTCAGGACTGTCTCTGTAGCATAGAATTATCAGCAGCATTTAACAGGAATTTTGAAATATTTGAAGTCTGAATTAAAAAAGCAAAGGAGAGGAAAGCTAGAAAAAATTAAATGCTTTAAACAAATTAACTTAAACTTTGAAATATGTTCTGTTAGTTCTTTTAGTAGTATTCTTAATAGATGTGTTTCGTCATAAAAATTTTGAATGGGCTTTTTGTCTTTTTTTTTTTTTTTTTTTTTAACTTACGGATTAAAGATTCTAGGGATACTGGTCCAACTGATATCCCCTTTCTAGCTAATTTCCCTTTCAGTTTATCTCAAAATGGCCCTTATACTGGAAGGATTTGAAAACTGATGTTATTTAGGCTGGACTTTTCTTAATTAAGTATATGAAAATATATTAATATGTGAATTTTATCTTCTATAAACCAGCTAAATTTCAATAATCTCCTCTGCTGAGCATAACTAGTGTCTTAAAAAGCAGATCCTTCTTATCTTTCTCAGAATGATTTATTTCAGTGTATCACAAATAAAGATGCTGTAAAAGTTCAAATTATAGTTAAAATTTGGTTGCCAGACAAGTTTCTGTTTGATATAAATATGTTAATGTGTGGGAGGTACTTCTGGGGAAAGCAGCTCAGGGATGCCCTGGGAGACTGCATTTGTTTAATGTACTTTCCCAGAGTTCCCTGCTACCCCATGTCTATCATCTGTCAGTACATGCTTGTCATCTCCTCAGTTCTAGAAAGTTCGCTGTTCTCAATAACCCCATTGGTTCCCTTCGCAAACCACTCCTTCCCTTCTCCCTCACTGGTTCAGTTATTGTCACCCCATCCCTGCTCCTCCCCTGTGCCCTTTTCCCATTGTACAGTTTATGCCCTGACCGCACCTACCCTTCCCCAGGTAAATACCGTGGCCCCGCCTTCCCCAGCTGCTCTCCGAGCTGTCTCCCCCTGCATGTGGTTGTCTCCCAGTTCCTGTTCCCGCTTCCCTCACCCTTGACTCGCCTTCAGTAAACCCACGTGGATTTTAGCAGCACGAGAGTCCTCCTGTCTTTTCATGGAGCTTCATTACGCTATCCAGGCACCTGCTCACCAGCCAGCTGTGGGTTGCTCTGCAGGACTCGGTCCGGGGCAGCCTACATTAATGATCTTGTGTCTGGAAGTAATAACGATTCAAGTTTTCCATTGGGATTCTGCGAAAACATATGGCTGAATGGTATTCTACTCATGCAGCAAACTGATGGGAAGTGTTTGTATTTGTTATTAAATACAGCAGATATTGTTATACAATAAAGGCAGGAGTCAGGTTACTTTCTGCTGCTGCATTTCACCACACAAGAAAGTAGGAAAACAGCAAGTGCCTTCCAGCATCATTGTCTGTTAAACAGAAAAGCTGGAGTCTAAACATCCTGATGTCTCAGTAAGACACTAAGAGTACCTAAACCAATTAGCAGGAATTTCCAGCTGCTACCTTTACTAATTCTAGTCCAGACTCTGGCTGTCTGTACTGGAAGCAACTGAGAAAATCTCACAAGCCTGCTAAGTACCTTCTGCGGAGGTTAGTCATATATCCCATACCACACAGATAGTTTGATGATCTGTTGCAATAGGTAAAAGACTATAGTTGACCACTATAGGGTTGAATATATACATTCCTTGACCTCCACCTTTTATTGGACCCTGATATCAATGGGGTAAGACTTTTTACCATGGTTTTCATACTAGTGTATTTAATCAGAGCCTGAAAGAAACCATGAGTCCGAGACCTTCCAGAGCTATGATCCGCACCTGGTAAAAAGTTCCAGCTGGCTGGGGAAATTATTAATAAGGTGATGAACAAATTGCTTTCTTGCCCTTTTTAAAAGATATTCCTCAGTGGGTGAGTGTGTTCGGAGTATTATTTGGCTCACAAAATCCCTGAGATCTAAGAAATAAGGAAAAAGTATTTCTCATTTTTTACTTAATGACAGTGTGTTATCCTTTCAGTACAGGTACTCATGTTGTTGTAACTAGGTGCTCTCTAGTGGTTGCTGTCTAGAGTACACCATGAAGGTGAACTATTATTTGCCACAGCATCCAAGACTTGAAGCAATTCTGTCCCCTTCATCCTTTTTCATTTTGCTTGCTTTCAGTTATACTGTGTGCATATTCATGGTGACCATTAAACCAGAAAGCACCTGCTATCAGACTTGTAAATATGGACCAATAATGTTGGTCCAGTAACTTTTAATCTAAGAGGTTTGCAAGATGCATGGATATGATCAATATAAAACTGTTTTGCCAGCGTAGTTTTCAGCATGAGAACTATTGGCCAACCTTGCAAACCACTGTCTACCTATCACTTCCATTGCATCCAAATAATCCTGAGAACACTGCAAATTTTCCATATAAATAACACTCAAAGTTATGTTCTTCTATATGATTCCATTCCTTTTCCCAGCACAAGTTTCTTCTCTATGTTTGACCTATGCACTCTCATCTCTGTGAGTCAAATATTTCTTCATTGGCTCCCTCAATTCCCTCATAATGTACCAAATCTTCTGTAAACTGGCTGAGGCTGGTGCAGGGGGAGGTCAGGGTGGCAAAGAAAGAAATAGGAGAATGGAACAATATGAAAATGGCATGCAAATAGTAGAAAATATGTTAGCTTCCAGTAGTTTCAATGTGAAAATTCTATCTGCTCGGAGTCTTTGTTTTAGCTTCTAATATTATTAGGTGTACATACCTCTTTTTTGGTTCTGTAATTAGAAACAGATTTGTAGGTTGCTGTAGGTCCCATTAAGTTCTTGCAGCACTTTTTCTGTATATATCATGAAGACATTATTTGCCATTTAAAAGGAAGCATTACCCTAACTCAAGCAAAGAACATTTGATAGTCTCAATCCTCCAAAGAGATATATAGTTTGGAATATTTTCCAGGAAAAAAAGCTTTATTTTTTTCTTAGATTGTAACTTTAGGAGCTATACTGATCTAAGTATAAACTGCATGAAAACTAGATTCATCATTTTTTATTTTCCTAAAATCTTTACTGCCAAAAACATTTTAAGGAATTTGTGATTAGAGTGATCCTAGACCTTCAAAAGTACACGACAGTTTTGAATCTACTGCCTTTGAACAGCAATATCATCTTCAAAAACATTTCTCTACACTTTTCTGCAGGCACCTCCACAAGAAAATTACTACCATCCTACCTACAATTAAGTCTGGTTTTCCAGGTGCTTCATATTTACAAGGACCACTACGCATTTTAGAGGGGAAAGAATGAGCATGTGAAGTGCTTTACCCTACAGAAAGATAAATAATTAATGAAAAGAAATACAGAGTATATCTCCTTTGTGTCTTAAAAAACACCAAGATCCTAAAGTGATGGATTTCATTGGATAAATGGAACTAAATATCTATCACATTTACAAAAAGAGAAGACAGGACTGGACAATACACAGAACAAAAGTTCCATGGTAATAGCTAGGGAAGGAAAATTCTCAGATGTAGCTGGATTTGACAAGGTGTGTAATGTTTCCCTGTCCTAAAATATTTATTATGGAATATATGAACACAAAAAATAAAATTTTCTCTCTTTCTTCTTTAAGCTTACATATTCATTACTATCAAATTCGCAGCACTCCTGGTTAGAATTATATGAAGATGTCCAGTGCGTTTAGCTTGAAATTTTACCATGTCTGAACAGCTTCACTGATAGCAGGCTGGTAACTCTTTATGAAGCAGTTATTGCTAATGCTTTCATGTTTCAGGTTTATGATGTCATCAAAGTCATCTTTTGTCATATTAGAAAGAGAGGTATTCTCAAAATAAACCAAGCAGCAATTTAGTATAGCTTCCAATGTCAGCAGAAATTCCTGTATTACAAAACTCACTCAAATATTAACACAATTGTTTGCATTCCCAAATATACATTTCATCCTAATAAGTATGGCATATCCCTTAGGCTAGGAAAAACATCCATTGTCTGGAAGTCAGAGGAAATTCAGTTGTAATTTAGAAATGTGATTCTGGGGCACAATTCACTGAACAGGAAAATTATTAATTTGATGATAGTGGTGTAGATAAAGTAGATATCTATATGAGAACCTCCGATTTTCAAAATGCTCAGCACCAAACAGTTCTCTTGAGGATATTCAAATCGGGTCATGCAGTCTAAACTTGGAGCCAAATGTGGATTGTCATGATACTCTTATTCTGGTTTATAATTAATTCTGAGAAAAAATAAAAGGCCTTATAGCACAGAATTTAAAATTATTCCATGTTGCTTTATTCTGATAAGCCTATGAAAAATTCTATTACTTTACCAGATGTTCACCTTTTTTTTTTCTATCAAGAAACTTGCGGTATCCATGTTTGCCTTTTTTTTATGAATATTATGTACACTATCAATATTCTGTCTTCTATGTTATCAGAAAGCTGATGAAGTGCAATGCATAACAAGATGCTCTCATGCTTGCAGAAGAAATAGGTGTTGAACAACTGTACTTTTTCTTTCCAAAGTTGTTTGCTATACTGGTTTAATGAAAAAGAAATCCTTAAAAGCAGGCTGGATGATAATATTGTCCTGATCTGGGGGAAGAAACATGCAAGCTGCAGACATGTGGAAAGCAGCAGCTGCAGCTGTACAAGGCACTATCCTCACTAAATATCAAGAGGTCAGCATGAAATAAATTATGCCCTTAGTCTGCTTCTGCTGCAAGTGATGGGAATTCTGGCCTCAGTCCAACAGATCACTGAAATACATGAATAATTTTGAGATTGTGGGAAACCCACTGATTGCAATGACCTTCTAAACAGGACTCTTGGTTCATACCAAAGAAAATAAAGACCAGTAAAATGGTAGTCACCACTAGACAACCATTCCCTGTAAAAAATCTACCATATTGTGAATCAAAATTGTTTTGAAAACCTTCAATTGAGAAACAAGAACTTGCATAAATTAGCTGTACTTTTTCCAATAGAAAGCACTATTTTTAAATCAGTGGAGCTTTCTTAGTCTTGTTTATGGAAGGAATTGCCCCAACAAACAGAAATGAGGGATTTGCCCAGAAGAAAAAAGGATATCTCTCCCTTTTCATTTTAGACTCAGCATATTGTGTTCTGGTTGAAGCTGAAAATTTAAGCCACATTTCTTACAGAGCAGATATCATTAGGTGTTAAAATACCTTTAGATTATAATGAAAATACGGAAGGGTAAAATCAACTCTAAAACTGTAACACTAGTGACTATTTATGAGGAAAAAACCTAAACTGTGTGCTTCTCCAGAATATGATTCCAGTCCTGAAAAAACAGATGCTTTATCAGCACAACAGAAATGTAGAATTATAGTTGCTTAAATTAAGTGTAAGTTGTCAAATATTTAATAGGAAAAAAGAAGATCATATAGTACCAAAGACAGAAAAATATTTTCATTTAATTTTTTTCCTATATGCATCATAGTCATTAAATTGTATCGTGGTCTTGGAAGAAAGTTCAAAATTAGAAAACTGTATCTCATTCAAAAGGTATGGATTCAATTTATCTTAGTGTCATCTGTACTGTAACTTATATCAAGGAGTTTGCTGTGTATTTGATGAGAGAAGTGTAAATAACCAGAGTACCACATCCTGTTCCTTGTCATTCTTCTTTATATTATGTGGCATAGTTCGGTATTTCATGTTAACTTTTTATTAACACTTTTATTAACAGTTAAACCTTGTTTGTACTCTCACTCTTAGAACAGTTAAATTATTTCCAAGTTTTATAATGTTTAGGTGTTTTTAAAAAGGAAAATATGTTTTATCTTCATTCCAGTAAACAGATAATTGTACTAAAATCAGAAAAACCTCTCAGCTATTGATATTCCACAGTATTTGCACTACTTGCTTTTTAGAACCATCTTCATCAAAGGAAATCTTTATATAAAATGAGTAGTTACCTCTAAGTTCATTCATGTCTTAAAAAATACTATTCATCTGTTTTAAGCATAATTTAAGTCTTTGTATAGTGTGTACAAAGCCTCCACAGGACATCATAACATAAACGTTAAAATTCACATGTATTGTATGTTGTTGACTCTTCGCAATGTTTCATACCACTGTGACCTGTCCCATATTCTTTTCTCTGAGCTTGAAAAATAGCACTTTATGATAAAAACTCTTCAGCTAATTTCTGTCATGACAGGAATGTAGGAAGGCTTAGAGGAAAAAATTGTATTAATATTTCCAGACATGCAATATGTGAAATAAAATTTATAGTATCAGATTACTTATAATAAAAAAACATCCTCTTCAGAAAAGATATATTGTCATAGAGGACTCCAATTTTACCTTACTGATTTTTCACAAAATTATAGGTGAAGAAACTG
This sequence comes from Anomalospiza imberbis, assembly GCF_031753505.1. Taxonomy (NCBI): domain Eukaryota; kingdom Metazoa; phylum Chordata; class Aves; order Passeriformes; family Viduidae; genus Anomalospiza; species Anomalospiza imberbis. The sequence continues at coordinate 42,829,623 of NC_089721.1, forward strand.
CAATAATATCCAATCTGAAATCTGGGCATTGGTAAAAACACTATAGAATGAAAAGGGGAATGATTATCTAGGTTAGACATAAGGGATCAAAATTCGAACCAGGAGTAAAAGTTTTCTGCAGAATTAGCAACAGTTGTTCAAGATGTTCTCTTTCAGTTCAGATTGTAAAATCTGAACAGAGTGCATCAAAAACAAATTTTGGACATTATCGTGCTGGATTTTTAAATAAAATTAAAACATAGATGTATCAGGGTACATAGAAAGAACTGGATGATCTTCAGGGGCATTATATATATATATATGTATATGCATATATGTGTGTGTGTGTGTGTGTACTCATGAGAACCACTATTACAAATTGTTTGCACACCATTTTGGCAAAGTAAGAGAAAGAGAAAAGTATTACCAGCACAAACAAGATTTTACAGTAATTCATCCAGGTAATGAAGGTGTGGAAGGTGAGTGTGCTCAGGAGAGATGGATAGTTCAGTATATTCCCATCAGATTTAATTTGCTTAATGCTGCAGAGACTGTGGTAGGCATCTCCAGAATACCTACTGTACAACTGAAGAAAGATCCAGACTTCAACAAAGACCAGAAGATGATTCAAAGTCCCACAAAAAGGACTTAAAAATCAGGTTATGTTATGCTAAAAATTGTACATTAATTATGAAATGTACTGGCATATTATTAACAGATTTCTTGTGCAAATAGCATGAAGGGAAAACAAATATCTTAGAGAACATATATATGAATTTCATAACAAAAAAAGAAAAAAAATGGTTTTTTGTCTTGAGGTCACAGAAGTGAGGAATCAGTAGGATTCCTCCCCTGCCAGAGGTTTTCTGAAAGAGTTTTCCATTACAAATTTCAGGATTAAAAGAACTAAAAGCTATATGTGTGCAGATACAGATAGATAGATAGATAGATAGATAGATAGATAAAGACAGATAGATACAGATATAGATATAGACATAGGTATAGACATAGGTATAGATATAGATGATATAGATATAGATGTAGATATAGATGATATAGATATAGATGTAGATATACATGATATAGATATATATCTGAAAGGCACAGAATCTTATGGACAAGACAATATGTCTAGAAAACAAAACCAATGACACATTGTGGGATTTTGGGGAAGAATTTATTCACCAGTACACTGTTGGGAAAAAAGCTCCTTTACAAAAAAAATTAGCAGTTTAAAATGCTTTTCCATAAGCAAAATCAAACTACATATTTTGATGTGTTTCTCCTCACCTATTTCAAAATCACAACTTTTTTGCAGGCATGCTGAATAAAACTTATGCCAGTGCTTGGAGATGCAGAAGTAATCAAGTCATAGGCACATAGTCCTTATGCATGTTTATGCTCACTGTTTCATTTAAACTGGGAGGATTTGTATACAGAGAGGCATTGCCTTCCCCACTCCTTTTTTCTGTGTTATGTGCTCTGCAATCTGTGAAATCAGTATGTGGTGCTCTTTGCTAAAGATTGTGATTCTTAATGTGTAGTGCACATTAAGTAATTTCTAATTCACTCTGTGGTGAAGCTCAGAATGGTTACTTGGAATCTGCTGACTTATGTGCACAGTTCAGAAATAGATTCATTTGAATATGGGAAATAATTATTTTCATTAAACATTAAGCTATGATATGAGGTCATTAGAGTATGTCTTGTAAACTCATATCTTAAAACTACCACTGGGAGATTGCATATTTCTGTTCCAGCCTAAAAGTGAGTTAAAAATTAGCTGGCATATAGAATGTGCAGTTGTTACCTGTTGAATTTTCTTATTAATTCAATACTTTTTAACTCTCCTCATTACGGAGGAAAAAAATTGCTCTGGCATCTCTCAAGATGTTTTGCTATATATAAACAAAATTAGTTCAACTTAACCAAGGTGTAAGGTGATGGAGACTTCTGAAAACACATTTTGGGAATCCCACATACGTTATGCAATCTTTTTCACGTGCCATTTTCAAACTGAAAGTTGCTTTGCCTTCAGCCCTTGAATAAATTCTCAAGTACATGTTCAATATTTTTTGACACCATTGTTAAAATGAATACATATAAAATATGACATAGCTAATACTCAATAGCTAAGAAAAAGCTATTTTGTATTGTGTAGTAATAGATGACAATAGGAACATTCTTCTGCTTTGATAGATAAAAATAATAAAAATGGCAATAGCAAGATGAGGCTAGCAAAGTAATAGAATAAATCAAAATGTTTCTTCTGCTGTCATCTCTAACTTGTTTCGTCTCTGATTTTTCCTTGCAATCTTGAGAAATTAGTCACTGAACTTATTACCAAAGCAATCAATATATTTTCTGAAATACAGGCAGGTTTTGAAAGAAGCCATGAATTTACTTCAAAGGCCCTGTTGCTGCAAGTAGTCTGGACAAAGAAGGAATCCTTTTTGCACCTTTGTGACAGGTGGTGTCAGAGCCAGCATACTGATGTAGGGTAGAGGAGATAGGAACCTCCAGAAGCTGAAGTCAGAAATTAAAATTAAGGCTAAGGAATCCACAGCTATCTAAATGTACCATGGCTTTCAGTGTAGCTTCACTATTTTGTACCAGATGAGACTGGCACAACACTTAGAGGAGATAATTAAAGGTGGGAGGGTTAAAAAAAGGACAGGCAAAATAGTATAGCCCAAGGCTAATGTTGGAATCTGAATAATTCTTCCCATTTCTCCTGTGTTACAAAATCATTTGTTGAGGGAAAAGGAGGAAGTTGAAGTGTGAAGCAAGAAACAGTGGTCAAACTGAATTCAGGATTATGTAATGCATTTCTGTCCCCAAGAAATAATGAATAAATTCAGATCTACCCAACTTAAAACTTCTGCATGAATAAAGTGTTGTTTCAATTGTAAGGTTTCAATGTACAACTGGAAGGTTAAAGCTAAGCATCTGCCTTGAGCTATTTAGTTTCATACAATATAATCTCAAATTGTACATCAAAGTCAGAGAATGAGAGCAATACATGAGTAAGTGGTGCATGTACTGGGTCCTCAGCACCTCCTTAATCTAGCAGCCTGTGGCAGCTGTGGGTTGGCTGATCTTTACAAAGCAAAAAATGTTACCTTTCATAACAAATTATTTGATTGCATTTCACTTCACTGGGCACAGAATACTTAACATGTTATTAAAATTTAAGAGAAGAGATAGTAGAAGAATCTATCCACGGTGAATATAACACTTGAAACAATGACACAGATTTCTGTCATTTAATTTCATTTTGCTCCTGCTGCTGCTCTGTAATTCACAATATCCAGATCCATTTAAAAATATTCAGTCTGCAGTTTATTGTGTAAAGGACAGTCCTCAGATGCAGAGCTAAGCTGCCAAGTAATGCTGAGGGGGATGGTGGACCTGGAGAGAAGCTCTTGTCTGCAGGAGTGGCTGTACTTCAGCAGAGGTGAAGTGTGGCTCTGGCTGAGTTTTGACATGCAAATCACCTGTGAGTTAAAGCAGAGAGGCCTGTGCTCAGATGCCAAGACTGCTGTCCAAAGCTCCTTGGGTCAGAGGGTATGATCACTGAACGTCATTATATGAACTGTGTGAATACACTCAGGGTGTCTCTTTTTTTTTTTTTTTTTTTTTTTTTTTTTATTTTTGTTTTTGTTTAAAAGGAGCATTCTTTGTACCGTTAATGAGAAATCTTTTGCAGAATATTAATAATTATTGTACTGTTATAAATGCTACAATAATTGTAGCATTATAAATGCTACAATCCCTTTTGCTGTGTACAGACAGTCAATGATGACTGAACTCAGATCAAAATCAGATGAAGTTATGTGCCGCTTCCCCAGGGAACTTGTGCTCTAGTTCAAATGCAAAGTGTTTCAGGCACAGATGGTATATGGTCTGCCAGTGCAAGGTGTTTTGAGGTAAAGTAGGAGCACACCTGTTCCCTTTATTCTAGCTGTAGTAGATGTTCTCTGTGTACTCCAATTTCTTCATGAGTACTGAAAGAGGCTCAAAGCAAAGACAGATTGGTAGGTTTTTTGGGTTTTTTGTTGTTTTTTTTTTTTTTTTTTTTAATTACAGAGCCATAAGAAATATCTCAGTTGCAGAGAGAACATGAGGTGCTGCTGATCAGCATGATGGTATAGCTAGCTGCAGAAAACAGCAATGCATCCCTATGCAAATTTTCCTCAGTAAATTCATGCAATTAAGTGCAGGCCAGATTTCTAGTTGCAACAAATGAATGGTTTTAAAGCCAGGTTCAACGCATGGATGAAGTTCTCCATTTGGTTTTAGGAATTGTGACGTCTCATTAAATAAGAAAAGATATCTACGTTAAGGCAAAGTGTGGCAAGTGTATAGAGTATTTAAATAAAATTATGTAGCCGGCACTTTGCTAATTTTTATTTCTCGCATCCTTAATCTATTTTACTAGTAAAACACTGGTGCTTGGGAAGGCCATTTTTAAAAAAAAAGATAAATTGGGACTTAAGCATGGGAAAATATAACACACTTTACATAAACTTGGTTTCATGTAGAGGTCTCCAAAATGCCTAGCAAAAAAGATAACACCATGAAAATGAAAAAGACAACACTAAAAAGAATCTTTATTTTCATCTAACCTAGTATTATGGCTGATACTAAGATAAAGGATTTGGCTATATCTTGAAAATGTGATGACAAACTGTGACAAATCCTGCCATTAATCTGTTTGAATATAGTCATTTGCTTGAATAGAAACTGTTAATGTGGCTTTATGAGTAGTAGCTCTGGTCCTTCTATCACAATAAGGGAAACAAAATATGTCAGCAATTATAATAATAAACTCTTTCCTTTATAGTTTGTATTATTCCTTTTAGGAGGAGACATTCATAAAATCTGTAAGCCCCTTTACAAGGCTACTTTCAACTGAGTCTTGATAGAACTTGTATTTATTTGTGAACCGCTCTCAATGGGGAAAAGAGCAGTTAAGTAGAGCTAGTTTATTTATAAAACAGGAAAAAAAAAAGAAACAAAACCAAGTAAAACAAGTTACAGTTATACAAGATATATTTTTGGCTAAAATGGTGTGAGGTGTGAATACTGCTTCAGTTATAGGCAGTAAAAATAACTCAGTAAAATCACACAGGAAGTCCTTATTCAACACTTTGCTTTGCTCTTTCCATTTCTTTGAGCAAATCTGACATTATAAGCACAACTGACTCTCTAAGGAACTCTTAAATAATTTAAAGATGCTGAGCCTCATACTCTACAGGCAAAAGATGCTGACATTATTTTAAATTAGGTTTTTATACTTAAAATATATTGAAGTGCATTTTGGGGAAATGAAGTTTTGCTACATGCGCTTTTTCTGAGAGCTGCTATGTGCAGAACAATACCGACACTGTGGGTAGAATAATGTTCACATGCACTTTTGTATATTCTGAAAAATATTATTAAGCACAATATTAATTTTTCAAATGTGAACTTAATATATCCATGCATTCTTCTGGAAATGTACTGGGTCACATGGGGTTTTTTTGCAAGTGATTCTACCTGATAAATGTAGACAGTGTTTAGATCAACTTTTGTGAATAACTAAAAATACACATCAGGTAAAATTGTACACTGGCCTATTTGGGGGATGCTTTGACTTCAGTGAAAGTTCAATTTTGGCCTTTTTTACTAATAGCTTGAACACAGTAGCCTCATTGTTATTTTTACTTCTAACTCTTGATGTTTTAAGTTATTTGCCACAAGCAGCTGGCTCTGTCTTACTCCCCCACGTTGTTCTCAGATGTCCTTCAAGTCAAAAACCAAGTGAGAACATGTAGAGAAGAGATTCATGGATAAGCAAAATTTCATCTTTAAAATATGGGCAACACTGAGACAAAGATTTGACACTTGTGTAACCTGTTTGTGAATTTTATTTTTATCTTCTTATGGCTGTTGGGTAATACTAGTTTAACAAACAGAACCCAATAAACCCCTTATAATTCTCCTAAACCAAAACCAAAAATGACCCCAGATTGTTCTGACCGTGCTGCTTGCTAAAACCTAATGCATGCTGGGATAGGCATTTGCCAGTTAGCCTATTGATCATGTCTGATAGTGCAGACATGATCAATAATGCCAAAAGTCATGTATCTCCATATCAATTGCCATTGCATCATTTGTGAAGCCCTAGAAATGAAAGCATAGCACAAAAGCAGCATCCTATGTCCCCTTTCACGTTTGGCTTTCAGCTTAAAATAAGAAGCTTTTAAAATCATAGCCAAGTCAGCATTACTGTATTTGCCACCTGATTTTGGAGCCATTGGACTCTACCTTCTCTGCATTTTCAAGCTCTGCTCTGAAATTTCAGCAGCTAAAATTGTATTTTCTTTCTTTATGAAGTGGTACAACTCTCCTGTATTCACTGCCTGAATAAGAAGGACATTAGAACATAGGAAATAGGTCTACCAGTCTGGTGTCTACCTTGCAGACATCCCAGGAGACTGGAAGAACCCATTGTTCACCTGAACTCATCTGTTACATTATGAAATAACATTAATTTATTTTTTGGCTACTTTGGGAAATGAAATTCAGAGAGGAGAAAAGCTTCTGCTGGGCAGTTCAATTTCTCTGCACCACAAGCTACTGCTCAGCACTCCTGCAGTTACCATCACTGATGGCTACCCTTAGTGGTGGCTGTGACTAGCAGGAAAGGCTAACTACATGTGAGAGAGAAGGAGGTAAATCCCAACACCATTTCAGAGGCTTTGATAATATCCTACCCATATTTCATCTGCTTAGTCAGTTTTCTTATGCATCTCAGTGAAATCCAATTCCATTTTCCTCAAGGACTGTAAAGGACTCACAACCAAAGAACTCTGTACATCCCTGTGATGAATTTGGCAGATAAGGTAATGGGATTTTTTGTTCTTCAAACAGGATGCCCACAGAAAAAAAAAGTACATTATTTCCCTAATGGTAATTGCAGCAAGTTTACAGAAAATATTATATGAATTCTCATGCTGACCAATGACTTTGTGTTCAGTCAGTTCTAGGTAATGACAGCTGCCACTTATCGAAGAGTTTGAAAAAGAGAATAATTTCCATCATAGTCAAAAATATACCAGGCCTGCATGGCACATTTCCACAGTGGATAGACTTGGACTAAACAGACTGAAGAAGACCTAGGTTTGAAGGCTGAAAGCTCAGTGAACTATAAACTGCAGCTTTCTGAATTTATTCAAGAGGGTCTTCCGCTCTGGTCAGTGCAGTAGAGCTGCAATTATAATGTCTTAAATGGAACTCACTTTTTTGTATTAAGTAGGCAAATACCTCATATACATGCTCACACTTGGATCCACACACACAAATAGCATTATCAGAGGTAGTCACTCATCCTGCATGCATCAGCTGGTGAAATGGAATGGAAAGCAATCATTACCTTCACATAAGACCGAACTTATGGTGGAGACTGTCAAGCCAAGAGGCTATGCAGAAAATTTGTCTGAAAGTCTTGGAAGTCCAGACACGAAGGCCAACAAATAAATCATTGGACATTTTTGTCCTTTGTTAAAGTCAGTAGCCGAGATGGGAATGAGGAAAAAAAATGGTTTTGCCTTAGGCATGCTTTCACTGTACATTTATTTTGTTGTTGCTGCCTGGTTCATTGAGCTGGTTTGTCTTTAATGGTTCACTAAGCTTTGAATGCTGTAGAGATTATGGTAATTTATTTTCTGTAGTTGTGTCCTGGACTGGGGCATATGTTGGTGCTTTCAAAGTACCAAATTAGGTAAATATCAATAATGTAAAAAGTTTTCTTAGCTGAGGCTAACTCCTGGACACCAAAATCACAACATTTTAAAGTGGAAGATGCCAGTCCAGGAGGACAAAGGATGCAGTTTATTGGTTTGTTTTGAATATTTAGATACCTTGACTTGAGATTTAAGTCATATAAAATGCAGAAGTTTTTCTGGATTAGAATTAAAATGCAGAGAAAATATTATTTAGAGCCACCAAACTCTCAAGCCTTTAAAGCCAAACTGTGTTTGCAGACATTTCCTCTTAGGAGTAGAGAGACCAAGTGTGTTACGAGTCTCTCCTGTTTCCAAAAAGGATTTTATTATTAAATTATTACCATTATTAGAGAGATGCTTCTGTACCAACTAACGTACAAACAAGACCACATGTCAAAGTCAATAGTGTGGACTTTATTTAATAGTAAATCTGAGATAGGGAGATAGCAAGAAACAGAAAAATAGAGATGCAGGGAGACAAAGAGAGTGACAGAGACTGATCAAATAGAAAGGTATCACCATCCCTGTGGATCCAGTTACTCCTCTTCTTCTGGTCTTCTGGTGGTGGTGGTCCCACAAAACAGAGTTCAACAGGTACAATGGTATGTTCAGGTACAATGGGAACACCCAAGCATCTCCTCAGGGTAGAGGGAAGTTTTACGCTGTCTTTTGCAACGGACTGTGGATCTGTTGCAACACTTGGATCAGATGCAGCCCTCTGGTGGAAGGCCTCAGGAATGAGTCTGGGGAGCACCTTGGGCTTCTCCAGTGGGTTATAACATCACCTAAGACATGCCAACTGCCTCCTCTGTGAATGTTCTGTGTGAAGGTGACCTCCCCAGGGTGGTTGTGAGTTTTACAGCTGAGACAGATTTTTGTAAGGGAGGACATCTGTCATCTTAAAAAAGCACCATTCTATCTCCACAGCGTCTGGTTATAGCCTCCAGGAGTGGGTGTTCATCCCCTCTTTCTTATGCGGACAAGAGGCTTCACCATCACACACCCAAAAACTCTCCTCCCCCAGCTCAGCTGGGGGAGAGTGTGTGTGCAAATCTGGCCTCTGCAGATGAATTTGTGGACTACGGCCTCCCCTACCCAGACCCAGCCAGAGCTGATTTTCAACACAGCTCCAGTGTTTGGCTTTTCCTGTGGATACATTCTTCTTCCCCAAGGAGTTACATCACCTTAGATATGAGATAATTGGACATTAGTCTCACCTTTATCACGTCTCAAATTCTCACATGATTTAACTTCCAGTCCAGTTTCCTAAAATCCAGAAGGCATTTTTGGGGGCGTGGACTTCAGTAATGAAGCTCTTGCTTCTTGGCACATTTCATTACAATGTGCCCATGATGGCAACCAAACACTGGTCAAGGTTGCCCAGAGCTGTTGCAGAGATAGTATCCCTGAAGACAGTAAAATTCACCTGGACGTGGACCTGGACAATAGCTCTCACTTACCACTCAAACACGGTGGTTGGACCAGGTGATTTAAAGAGATCCCTTCAAACCTCAACAATCCTATAATCCTTCTGTCCGTGCTCAGCTGGGAAGATTAGCTGAGAGATTCAGAACACAATGAAAACACATCACTGAGGTGGCCCTGTGCATTGCCACCATGAAGCAATGACTTTTTCAAACACAGCCTGACTTGAAGGGCAGCAACAGACAAGAAAATACATTGAGATACTGTCAAGTTCTGTAATCTGTGGTTTCAGTTCAGGTAAGTCTAGAGGAATTCTTTCACACTTAAAAATTGCCAAAAATGGTAGTGCCCCAAAAATGGTAGTTTGATGGGGTTATTTTCCATTGACATCATTGAATATCCCATACAAAAAGCAATTTAAATAAGATTACCTTCTGGTGATGCTGAAATCATGGAGTATGTGACACACAGAATTCTAGTGTTCTTGAAAGTCCATCACACACATTTCTCACTCTACTTTAGCCAATTAACATATATATAGTCTTAGTTCCATCTGATTAATTAATTACTATTGGTTTTTTCTCACAATGATCATTATTATTTTTCTTTCTTACAATGAGTAAAAGTAGGATAAGTTTTGTTTATTATTATATTTGTATGAATGTTTTGTTTGTACCCTGCAGCTTTCCAGTATACTAAGCCCATTGACTGCTTGTAGGCTCCAATTTTTCCAAAACATACTTTTTTTGTGTACAAATCATCAAAAGGAATAAGATTAATCATCTGAAAAGAGGTAATTTTGTGTCATCTCTGCGAAGACATTAGCACATTTTTAATTTGCCATAAGCATTGAAATAAGTTTCCTCTAGAATTAGTATGGTAGATAATATTATTCATTTTGTCAAATGTGCTTCAAAATATTTGTAAGTAACTTGTCCTGACTAAACAAAAAGGTCACCTAGAAAAAGCAAGTTCTAATAAAATCAACTTTAAAACAAAATTCTAGCTTTTTCAAGACCACCACTAAAAATATGACAATGAATATGTTGCATGCCTATTAGTGACTATTACTGTACTGGTACTGTCCCAAATTGCATTTCCTACCTTAACTGAGTACAATTGTAATAATAAAGGGAAAAAGGCAAGACAGTTTTCTAAATCCCAAGATCCACAAAAACTCCATGGAAGAATAAAGAAATAAATGAAATAAAGATTATGCTACTTTTGAAATCTCTTGCCTTTTTCCAGCCTGCTTCATTGCTACCCCTAGAGTTCTGTCATGATGAGTTTGGATGGCATAATTGCTGCCCTTGTGCCATTTAGGCCTTTAGTTCAATAAAAAAGAAGCTACAGCTGGGAGGTTACCTCTCCCTGTTTTGAAGTTGTTAACAGTGTTGATATTAGATCTTCAGAGATCATCTTGAAAGATCTCCAAAATTAAATGCATTTAAGACTTAAATCAGTCTCTTTCTCTGAAGCATTCTCTTTTAAGTCCAGCTTTTGTTGGAAATATTTAGTATTCACTAATGAAATTATATGGGCACTATCTGTCATGGCACGTTTCAGTGGGGGAACCCCTGGGGATGTCCCTGGGTGGGCCCCCCTAGGCTGTGAGTTCGGTTGTGTCAGCAGGCAGGCAAGGAGACTCCACACAGCCTCTGAGGTGCTCATTAGATGAGGGTTTATTGGGGGTCCTACCCCCAGGAGGCAGCATGGTTTCTGAGGGAGAGGGGGGAAAGGGGAGTGAGGGGGGAAAGGGGAGGGGGAGAGAGGGGCTGAGAGAGCACCAGCCAAGAGAGCCAGCTAAGAGAGAGAGAACCGTCCCCCCGGCACACTTAACAGCGAGATTCAAAGTGAGCACGGAACAGATTGGGCCAATGGGATTACAGACACAGGATACTTCAGGGGAGGATCACAGGTTTGGAATAAACCAATCATTTTCGAGGGGTGAGACAGAGCATAACATTTAACTAAAATATAACACCACACTGATTCATCCTTTCTGCTCAAACAGGATTGAATTTCACTATACCACAATAATCCAGATTTACTGCTCTTCATATTCTTCAAGCATACACTTCACATTCCAATTTAACAGCCTCACTAGCACACCTCAAGGGTGTACAACTGAAAAAGAAGGCAGAGTCAGCAAATACTTTACAAGACTTTTTTTTTTTTTTCTTAAGAAACTCATGGAAAAGTTTTGAAGATTTTAGGAGTACAAAGTATTTTTGGCAAGGGCAGAAACTTTAAAATACTGACACAATTCTTAGTGCTTTTCTTCTCATAAAGAAATGAGATAACTGCTTGGCTAGTGCTTTGAAATGGTTACCAGTGCTATACACAAAGCTGTGTGTTGCTACTCTTTCTCTTTACTGTTGTTTCTTTACATCATTTCTGATTTACACTGACTCAAATTTTGGTCCTAGTCAGTTTTCCCAGTGATGTAAAAGGAATCAGAAATTTTCCCACAGTCTTTCAACATATGGTTTGGTGAAAGAGAATGACAACTAATTATCTGGTTACTAAATACCTCTGAACCCTATTCCAAGCCCTCTGGAGCCAAATTTCTCATTGACTTCTGCAGGAACTGAACAAGGCCATAGATTTGATGGCATCAAACACACAGACTATAAAAATATGAATTAGATACCTAAAGGCTAAAAGTACTTGCACATAAAATATTGCAAAGCAAAAGGCTCTAATGTTGGGAGGACAAAAGTAAACAATTATATCCAACAGAAAGTTTTTATTTTTCTGAATAACAGCCTTTCATTCACAATATTAATTAATAAACTTTGTAGTTCCTAGACTGAGTTGTGGCATATATTCACGTGCAAATCAAGTTCTCCACAACTTCTAAAGAAGGCCATAACTAAGCACAAAGCTCTAATAAGACTACAGGGCGATATGGCTAAATTAGTGTCTTCCCATCATCACCAGTGATGAAGTTTCAAATTCAACACATGACCTCAAATAAATAAATCATCTCCTCTTACAAGGACATCCTCTTTCACAGTTTGCATTTTCCTGGACTAGATGGGATCATATTTGTTGAGTGATTCTCCATGGAAGAATCTGTCATGTTTATCATAAACTTCGCAGTCCCCACATGAAAAGCTAGGTGTTATACAGGTCCAACTGTACTTCTCTTTTTCATCAGTTTTGTCTCTTCCAAACTTGTGAGATGTAAAACAGGACACGCAGAAGGAGAGTCATTCCCTAGAACAGAAAAAAACGTAAAATTATACTTACTGCTGGTTTTTAATGTGTAGTATTCCAATGATGATAGTTCCTGTACTCACCCTCAGTGCAAATGCCAAAGCAGTCTGTAAGTTTTGTGCACTCTTACTTTAGCAAAGCACAGCCTTTTTGCTGTAATAAAATGCAGTTACCTGTTTCAAAACACTGTCAAGGACACAAAAGGTATTTCCCATAAGATAAACTGCCAGACAAAGATTTCCCATTGTGAGAGCTAGAGGCAAGTATAGATGACAAAACCAGGAAGATGCTAGTTTCTGGCCTGATGAGACAGATCTGGTTAACCTATCCTAACAAAAATTTGCACAGTGGCAAACAATGGGGAATTAAGCCACTTATACACATGCCAGCCCACGTTGTGGGAAAAATATCTCTGCCCCATGGACATCTGGGACTTTTACTGTGCAAATGTGGGGCCTTCAAAAGAACAGCTCTGGAAACCCCATCACCAAGAAGACCTGGGTGAGGAAGGATCAGCTGGACACTGTGGGATTCACGTGGTGGTGACTATCTTTCTCCCTAATCTCTCTCATGCTCTTTTTCCCAGCCCCCTGCACCTGTCTTCCTATTTATTTCTATCTCTCTCTACCTCTTTCACCTTTCATATCCCTCTGGATTGGAAAAATTAATAGAGGTGATTAGTCTTCTGAACTTGTATGGTAATCAGGATCATTGCTAGCTAGAATTTGGCCATTTTACCCTACAAAACGATTTTAATACATTGGGAGCAATGTGGGAAAAGTTAAAAAATAAACAATATTAAACCCATTAAACAATAGGTCTTATCAATCTATTTTTTGGTACCTTAACAGTGAGACCTCTGTTTTCCTGGTCAGAACAGGGTTAATTTCTGCAGTAGGAAGGAGGGTACATGTCTAGGACACAGAGGTTATTCTGCTCCACCTCACAGCATTGCCAGAGCCAGGGGAAGAGATTCTCCTGCTTCTTCCAATCAAGCAAGCATGGTGGACAGAGCAGTCAGGGTAGCAGGGCACCAGTCCCAAACCAGAGGGAATAGTGGACTGGCACAGCTATGGTTGGGTTGAGATTAGTGAGCATTTTTGTGGGAATCACTCTCTTTTTTGTAAACTTTTGTTATCAATTTTGTTGTCACTGCTTGTTTTCTTATCTCATTGCTGTTTCCAGTAAATTGTTCTTATCTTAACATGTGATCTTCGCTGTTTGGAGGAAAAAAATGGGGAGGAGGATTCTTAAACCAATACAATCTCCCAGTGTAACAATAATAAAAGACTCTTCTCCCTGCACACACAAAAACACACAGGGGGTACAGATGCATATATTTTTAGCAAGAAGCTGTTAGAGCTCTACTTTTCTAAAAATTCCATTTACTTTTCAGCAAAGCAGAATAATCTTTCAAAAGGCATCTAGATTTTACTTCTCCAACAAAATTAAGAGGGTGCAGAAAAATCTGGTATCCCTTTGTCTCCTTTTGCATGGGATGAGCAAATACAAAGAAATTGTTCATGAATGCCAGCATTTTTACCATACATCTGCATGACCTGCTCAGACTATTTGCTTTCTCTCTCATTATTTATTCTAATACCAGATACCATAAGCTCTGTACAAGCACATCCATGGCCTGGCAATGAATATCACATTTATTCAGACAGATACTAAGTTTATTCCCATCAAGGTCCTGCCCTCTGTGACAGTCAGTGTCCTCTACCCCACTTCAGTGGCACACTGGAAAATGTTGCCCTCTACCCATGTTCCACAGCTTGCAGGTGAATCACCTGATGTTTTTAGCACAAGGTTGTCACCATTACTTCCCACTTAAAATAATCTCCATTAATTGCCATAAATACCATCCCTATGGTATCGTTACAAAAATATTCATAGAATTGTTAAGGTTGGAAAAGACCACCAAGATCATCAAGTCCAGTATTTGGACATTTGTTTGCATGTTTTAGTTTTTCTCATTTGTTTTCTCATTAACATTTATCATTCTTTTACGATAGCAGCCTGACACAGCTGATGTTAGTAATCTAGTGGATTCCAGATACATCAGTTTCAATTGTCCATTGGTTTATTGCTTCATAAGTAAAGAGAAAAAAAAAAAAAAAAGATGGGACTCCTTAAAATTCTACAGTTCCTCTGTAACTTCTTGGTTGTGGAACTCTACAGATTTCAGATTAATCACTTTTAGAGTTATCCATTTGATTTTGTAAAACTAGGATAACATGCAGACTGCTTGGTCCAATGTTCCAAAAATTCAAATCAACAGGCTTGAGAGACAACAGCCAATTTAAACAAAAACCTTACACTGAATCTTTCCCTGTACCTATTTTTCATCTCTCAAATGGGATTAATTGCCTGCCCCCAACTCACTACCGGTCTTCTATGGAGTAAATAATTTGAATATAGTAACACACAGTCACACTCTGCTTTCTTCTCATCTCAGTGTCCCCTAAGAGTTCCCAGTGTGAAGTTAGCTCTAAGATGACTCAATGAAAATGGGAATGGGGCAGCAATGGTGTACATGCAGCCAAGTAAGTCTGCCCTTGGGAACTAGAGTGATGATACTCTTACCCAGGACGGAGCAGTGTAGGTTCTTACAATAGAGTCCTTTTATAGAAAAGGAGGGAATGGAAAATTAATAGATAGTGGGAAGTGTTTGATGGTTAATGACTGTTATGGTAAGTAACACGGACTCAGTGATTACCAGATTAGATAAAAAGACAGATACCTTGTGCATATATCTAAAATTAAATACTTGTATAAAGATATTTAACACAGTTTGGTTAAGCTATCAGATATCAGTCAAAAATAAATTTTTGTCATCTTGCTTGTATTGCATACTCTTTTTAAAGGTTTCTGCAATTGTTCTTTTTGTGTTATGTCATTGGTTACGCAATTCTGTACTGCACTCTTAAAACTTTCTTCAAAAGTAGGAGCATAAGAATCATTGCTAACTTATCTGTATCAGATCATGCATTTCCTGTGCATTATCTGGTTATTCAATCAGCTCAGCAAATAAGTAGTGTTTAGCAGTGTTGTACCTCTTTGATTTTACAGTCACGTTGCAACTACTGGCCCTTGCTAGATAGAGGATATAACAATTAACAATGCGTCACATCCCTAAAACCGCAGCTTCCCATAGAGAAGTACATGAGTACACTCAGTAAATAATAGCAAACACTGCTACAGACAACTCCATCATCTGAAAGTGCTTACATCTAAACAAATTTTAGATAAATATTTCCCATTTTAAAATGGCTTTTTTTAACGTGAACTCTTGTACTATTAACTTGCTTTCCAGTCACACAGATCTTTCACTAGAAGTTGCCAAACTGTGATAACATTAGGAATCAAAAATCAAGGTCAAACAGAGAATATACCCTGAAAATAATAAAACCGTGAGTTCTAAGGATATTTCTGTTTTGAATTTCTTAACTAACAAAATGCTTTACTGCAGCTAGGCTAAAGCTCTCATCATCTGTATTCACAAACTCCAACAACACACAGTGCAAATTAATTGAGATTTAAACTTCAGAACCAGTTATCTGTGCTACGTAATTGATCTCTACTGATTGATTGTGTAATGTAATGATTCCTGCAACCTAGCCCAAAATATCATAATGTATTTTATTAACACCATGCATTCCATGTATTAGTTTAAGTTAGGGCAGTGTGGGACAGTCTGCTTTTTACAGAAGTCCTGGCTTTTATTAAGCAAGACAGTTTTACATACAACTGATGGTCCCACATGGCTTCAGTCCAGTCTTGTAGTAAATATGTGCTGTGTTCAGGGAACTGAAAAATCTGCACAGAGGATATGGAGATATTTATCTTTTCTTGAAATTGGCTGCAAGTATCCTGAAAGAGACAGAGTTCATGCCAAAAGCTGATAACTAATGAGGAAAGTATTAATCTTCTTATAGAAATTTATAACTCCCTTCTAAATTAAGTAATGAATTCACTTTAAAAAATTTCCTCTGAGTTCTTCTCTGACACTTGAAATTTCAAGTTTGCATGCTAACAGTGGCAAGGATTTCTAAATGAAAGAGATTTGATCAGACTTGATCCTGCTAAAGCAGATTTCTGGCTTTTCCAGTTGGATGAAAAGAGTAGAAAAATGTTAATTAGCAAAGTCAAGGTATTTGTTTAAGCTGTTATAGACATGATACCAGTGCCTTTAACTCCTTCTAATGAAGCAAAAGGAATTCTACAGAGTAAGTTTTCAAGAACTTATTGTGCTCCTTGGGTAGGTTCCTACCCAGAAAAATCAAATAATTTAGCCATCTTCTCTACACCAACAAACTTCTGGCTGCTTTATTCTATGGTTGTTAGGGAAAGAAATAGTGAGACTAATTCTTCTTTTAGTTATTTCAGGTTGGTGGAAGAATCTACCCATTGAATGCTACAAATAAAGACACTGAAATAAAGAAGAAACAAGATGCATATTTTTCTCTTTCCAAATTATGTGTAGATACGTATTTACTTGTATATTAAAGTCTGATATTTACGGTTTTAGCTCTAGGAGTTTCACTTTTCTATACTAATGATCATTTCAATACCATTTATTAAATGTTTTCATTGGCTTTTCTTTACGGATCATTTTAAGGACCACTAGTAAGTGGTTTGAGAAGATAAAAACATTGGTAATATGGGAGATGGAATACACAAGTGACTAAGTAGCACAAAAAGAAAGCTAGTTTCATCCCTCACTATCCCACTGGTATATTGAGTGCATTTGGCACCACACAACTAAGGATCAAGGAGGTGTGATGAAAAAAAATCTGCTACTAACTAGATTCATATTTTTGATGGTACTATAGATCTGAGTGTCCGTGCTTTTGTGAATGCCACAATTTCAATATTGCATTACCAGGAATAAAGCTGAGGTGTTTTAAAAAACCCTACAATATTTTATCAAATTCCTTACCAATGTATCACACTTAAAGAAAATCAAACTCTCACCTCATTCCTTTGATATTAGTTTCTGTGTCGTACAGGGGAAAAAAATCTCCTAATGGCATTGTCTACTATTTGCTACAAATTTTCTCATTTCCATATATTCCAAGATTCTCTCTATATGAAAATATTTTTTAATATTTGTAAATATTTTTCAATTGATTACTTAATAACAGTGAGACTGCTATGCTATGCCTGGAATAAATGTTGTCTGTTACTTGCTTTATCTTTAGTAGTGGACAGTATTTCTTCTCCAAAATCATGCCGTTTCACACTGATGAGAAACAAGCTGTCTTTCTTTCTGAGGAAAGAAAATGAGAGGGCACAGAAATTTCATAAATGTTCTAGTAATGCCACTGTATTATAAATCGTCTGAAGGGTGGCATTGTACCAATTTGACTGCAACACTACATTGCATACTGAGTATAGATAGGTAGTCTGATAAATTTATAGACATTGTGCCATGTCTTGGTATTGACTAAGGAATAGTATGAATGAGAAAGAACCCTATATTAAAATGAAGTATCACAGAAATAATTCTGAACATGCTTGAGATACTTGAATAAAGTGGTGAATACAACACTTGGTGAATATAGCACCAGCAAAAATACTTTTCCCATATTGTCTTCTTCTAAGCTGTAGAAGCAGCTTAACTAGAAATATGTTCAGATTTCAGTGAAGATGTTGAACTTCACTGGGATCTGTTTCTGCAAAAATCATTCACGTTGGATAGCATAGAAGTGTGCAAGCTGCAAAATTACTCAAATACTCTTATTCCCTCCACTTTCAGTTGTGTTTTCTCGTGTTTCTTTGAGACAAACTGAGAGCAATCTTCAAGAATGTTATGTTCTGCTATAGTTCTCCTGCACTACTGCAGAAAATGCATTGAAGGCTGGAAATATCACAGGTAAAAGCAACCTCTATCTATGTAAAGACAATTTTTACCACTGAGGTACCATAATTGCTTTTTATAAATAATAATGACAAGTGGCAAATAGAAAATCAGTAAAAGGTGTCTTCTAGCAACCACTGAGGGAAGGATGCAAGCCTTGGACTCATACAGATATTTATTAATTACAACACATCTGCATTACAGGACAATTAAGTAAAGTAAAGTAAGGAAATGTGCTAGAGAAAAGTGACATGTGCACAATTAATCATTCATATTTGTTTTGCATGGCATGGTTTTTGTTCTGGGGGACTAAATAGGGTGGCTTCTCTGAATAGCTGTCAGAAGCTTTCCCCATATCTTGTAGAGTGTCCTGTTGTGTCAGACAGCTTCAAAGAAAACCACTGCTGGACTGGTTGTGCCCATCATCACCAGAAGCAGTAACTCTGGGATAATGTATTTATGGGAAAAAAATTGGATCAGTAGAGAGGAGAGTGAAAAACAGCCCTGCATATACTAAGGTCAGCAGAGCAGGACAGACAGGAGGTGCTCCAGGTGCCAGGGCAGATATTCCCCTACAACTTTTGGTGAACACCAGAGTGTGGTAGTCTGCATCCCTGCAGCCCAAGAAAGCCCAAGGGGGAGCAGAGGTCCACTTGCAAACCCTGGAGGACTGCACACCACAGCAGGTGGCTGCCTGATGGAGGCTGTGACACTATGGAAAATCCATGCTGTTGCAGGTTCCTGGCAAGACCTGTGGACCCAAGGAGGTGGGAGCCCATGCTGGAGCAGGTTTGCTGCCCCTCAGGAAAGTCATGCTGGGACAGTTTGTGAAGAACTGCAGCCCTTCAGGGGGACTCACATTGGATAAGTCTATAGAGTACTATCTCACACACTGGAGCAGAGAAGGAGTGTGAGGAGTCTTCCACACAAGGAGGAAACAGCAGCAGAGACAGAGAGACAGCATGGCTTTACTTCTTGTTACTCTTTTCTGATTTGATAATAAATTGGTAATCAATTTCCTCAAGTCATGTCTGTTTGTCCCGTGGTGGCAGTCAGTGAGTGCTCTTTCCACGTCCTTATCTCAACCCATTAGCCTGTTGTTTTATTTTTTTGTCCTGATGACTTGAGAAGTGATAGAGAGGCATTAGTGGGCACCTGACATTCAAAGTCAACCCACCAGGTCATCCCTCATGTGTGTACCCTAATTACACAGTCAGATATTATCTATTTTCCTCTCAGACCACAGCTTCATTCAGCACTTATGGCTTAGCTGCAAACTCCCTATCAACTGTCTTCAAACTGAAGAATTTTTTTTAACTAGGTTGCATTGTCACTGTATGTGAAAGCTTTTTTTCCCCATGTCTGGCACAAAGTGTATACTTCCCTATCTGCCATCTTTCTTGACCCACTATTAAAGACGGAATTCCTATATGGCTTGTTTTTTTCAATAGTTGACAGTCTGTGCTTAACTTGAGTGAAGACATATACTTGTCCTTTTATAAATCTTTTTGAAGCAAGCATGACTTGTTCTTGAATATAATTTAAAAAATAAATTAAACACTTCAGTGTGAATTGCTAACATGTGGGAAATTCAAAAGCATTTACAAACCAATTACAAAACAGCAGTAATAAACTTAATTGCTGTCAGCAATTTTAGCTGTATGATAATCTACTGTAAAACATGTAGAATTGAGCATATACCTTTTTAGGTTGGACAGTAAACCTGTGAAACAGATTGTGAATACAAGTTGTCCAAGATTGAGAAGCAGGAGGTTTTCTATTGCCATCTGTGTAGCAGTTGTCTTCTGGGCAGTTTTCCTTATCCCCTGTTAATGGGCCCATCAATGTCTTGCCACACGACTCAGAGATAACTCCCTCCAGGAGCCGTTTGTGTTTAACAGGTGATTAAGGACCCACTGCACGACTCAGAATGACATCAGCCCATTGTGAGATGCTCCGCCCAGGCTGGAGGAGCTAAGCATTCCCACCCAGATTTATTCTGGGATTTTTGGGCAGAGAGGCAGCCTTCCCACAGGTTTCCAAGAGGACACAGCTGGGGTTTTCCACTGGACGACTGCACCTTTTCTACAGGACCACTGCTCCAACAGAACCACATCTGCCACTCCAGGACGACTGCAGCCACTCCAATTTGGACTGCTACCAACACGCTGGCCAAAGGGGTGTCAGGTTGTATTCTGACTTTGTCAGAGGTTTTCCATTTGTATTATTGCATGTGTTTTGTTTCTTCCCCCTTTTCCCAATAAATTGTATTTCTGACTTGGAGTCTTTCCCTGGTTTTGCTTTCAAACCAGAACAGAAGTATACATGGGTTTCACAAAGAGTGGACAAATACTTGGAAGATGCACCCACTGAGATCTGTCAAACAGGTAAAATATCAAGAAAACATATAGATTAAAAATATCTTACTTCTTTCCAGGTCTCTACTTCAGACACATACACTTTTGCCTTTTATGTTCTTCAGACCAGACTTGTTCACATTTTGCTGTGTGGCTCTGTGTTTCCCTGGGCAACAGCATTACCTGTGTATTGGGCAAAACACACACCAGAGGGACTGTGACTTTCACCCAGAGATCGTTCAGGTCATTATTAGGAATGGCAAGCTGCAGAGGCCAACTTGCACCTCTGGTGCCCATCCTGTCCCCAGACGTGTTCCATTCAGCTGGAGATTATCCCTCTTTAGATACTTATGGTAAAGCTTACAGTTGTACCAATCCATTTCCTAGTGTGATCAGGATCTCAGTCCCTACAGAGCAAGTGGTGTGTATTAGTCACAAGAAGGGGAGTACTGTTAGGAAAGAGTGAAACTCTTAAACCTCACCTCGTCACCATGGCATATAGCTCCCCTTCTGTGTCCCAACCCCTTTTTAATAATAGCTGTGATGCTGATCTATGGAGTATGGAGTATTTATTTGAACTAGGAGAGTTGTTATGTTGCTGGTAGCAAAGACTGGCTTGGACTCCCGTTCCATGGAAATGGCAATACAGTACAGCCCAGCAGGAATTGTGCGAGGAAGAAAAGGCAAGACAAGTAATATGCATGTGTGGACAGAAAATCTAGGGTGTTACAGAGTTTCCTTTCAACTTTATACCATCAGACGGAAAACAAAGGTTTTCCTAACATCTAAGGAAAGTGTACAGCCACCTGAGTGGTTTGCTGGTTTCTGAGTGCTTCTAACCACTTTCATGTATTCTAATTCCAAGATAATTTAGTGGTGGGACAGAACACCTTGACCATTCCAAAATAGATTAGATGCTTAGCCATGCTTTAACTGCAAAAACACACAGCCAAAAATTTATATATTTTGACCTACACATGCAGGAGTATTCATAGAGAAAATAATCCTAAATACCTTACAGTGGCTATAGATGTCTAGTTACAGGCACTTTGGGAGACTTACTTGCTATATGAAGGGAATTTTGAAAAAACAGCTTGAAGATCAGCAGGGCAATAAGGGGGGGATTACAAGGGAGAATTGACCAGCTGCTTGTATATAGCTTGACTGAATAAGTGCTAAATGATAATTATGACCAATAGATATTCTAAGTACTGTGACAGAACTGAGGTTGTTACTCACAGGTATTGAAAATAACTAATTTAAGGGTATTAGAATAAAGCTGGGAGAAGGATCGGGATCAGGACCACTACTCTGGAATTGAAATCTGGTGGATTGCAATTCTCCCAAGAGTAAGGGAGAGCTTTCAACATATAAATCATTTAATATTGAACTGGTGGGGTTCTCAAGAACATTGTCATCTTGTATTAGCACTGAAAAAAGCTGGATAATCTTACAGAGATTTTTTTCACTATGCCAATGTAGGATAAGGAAGGATTATTTTTTCAGATACACCTTGAAACATATTCCATTAGGAAATGATGGCTATGTAACTCCATTTTCAAACCAATCTCTTAGCAAATAAGTCTCTGTTTAAAGTTCACTCTCATATGTTAAATTTCACTCCTCCTATGTACTATATAGAATTATTTTTCCTATGTTGTAACAAAACCTCTGTTCAATGTAGTTTAACAAATTCATCCAATTTCAAGAGTAAAACTTACACAGAATACAAGATTTCATATGTGTGCTTTCTGAAAGACACTAGAATTATATGATGACAACAGGAAAACCAGAAAGATAATACAATGAGGATGACATTTTTTTAGAATTCATCTCTGATAACAACAGAAAGCTTGGATTTACTGCAGAAGAAATTACTGTTCTTGTCTGTCTCTTGTGTGATTAGCCACAATTTGATTTGACCACAAGGTCCAGAGCTGACTTGTGACAATATTTGACAAGTCAGATTTCACTGCTAAGACAGAGCAGACCCTTGGCCCTGGACTTGTCAGCTAGCACACCTTTCCTGGACTTTCTTCTCCATGCCCTCAGTTGGGCACTTATTGTCACTGAATCTGTAGGGTAGAGAATGTTCCAGTTGTCCAGAAATGGTGCTATTTCAGGACCCTTGCAATTTTGTAGCTGCTTTTCCCATAAAAACCTAGTGTTAACTTTAGCACCCTGGAAGGTAAATCCAGCATAATAAGTAAATATTGCAAGCTTTGTGAGACAGACTTTTCATGTTAAATCAACATTTTTTTCAATAATAAGTTTCCTTTTAAGATGTTTTCTCAAGGTAGGGAGTTTTTAGGCTTTCTGTTTTAAGAATTTTTGAGGGAAAATCTTCAAAACATTGAAGCAGAAATTACATCATAATGTTTGGCTGAATTATTTTAAAAATTGTATGCAGCATCCAGATGTAGGGATGGTCTTGGGTGAAAGAGATGTTATATCTAGGAAACCCAAAGCATAGAATCCCTACCTGTGCTCAATAATCCCAAGATCTCTGGATGCAACTAGTCTAGATTTCCATACACACACTTTTTCCAGTTGTTTTACGTTTTTTTTTAAATATTTGACATTGCTGTACATTCCATTTTGAATGGCACTGTCTAACCAACTTCAAAGAAAATTTGTCTTTCTGTCATGAGTCATAGACAAGGAAAATAGACCATATAATTTTAATTATTGGGGACAATAAGTGATGTTTGACCAAAAAAGCCAAAATTCTATACTGATATAAATTATGTGCATTATGTGCAATCATTATGTGCAAAAGATTCAGGTTATAACAGGAATGTAACTAAAATTATCAAAGTTACTATCTAGTAATACCATTTACTTTAGCATCAGCCATGTTGTGGTTCTTGGTATGTTCATTTCTGAACAGCTTTACAGCGATGTGGATGGAAATTTTTATAGGCTGTGATGTTTCTTCTTTTCCCACACAGATGTGCATACTGTATGGCTACTTTTCTTTCTTTGAAAGAATACTTTCAGGTTTAAGTTGTCTTCAAAAGCAGGGAATATATTGAAGAGTGTGTCAAAGGTACAAAATCCAAATGGATCAATATCTAACGTTCCAGATGAAGCAACTCCATTATGGTGTCAGCAAGATAAGCACATTGATTTTTGAAGCTTGCAGTCCCTGCAAAAGTGGTCAACACCAGCTAGTGTGACAGTGTTAGGATTCTACATCTGAATTCTTGTTTGATTTTTTTTTTTTCACACTTTTCAAATTAATTAGCTAACACTTCTGCTGCTTATAATGAATGAGGCTTGCACTGAGAAGTGCTCCTTACAACCTGACACTTGTGAATAATGACTTTTCTCAAGGTTACTTTTGTTCTGCCCTTCGTTCTTCACTTACGGTTTTGCTGGGGTACTGTCAGACAGACAGAGAAAGGGAGTCACTTGTGAGAAAGTCTCTGAGTATGGCTTTATTGCACTTGTAGAGCATGCAAAACTGTAAATGCTGTTTAGCCATGCAGAATTTGCTGTAAACAAAGCATTTTAGTTAAGAATGCCTGCAGACATTTCTCCCCGTAACAGCAGAGTGTATTGGGGACTACTGCAAATATATTTAGCTTATGTGAACAGAAATTCTCCATGTGTTCATCAAAGCTGTGCCAATTTAGTTGACCCTGAGAAAAGAGTCCTAAAAGTTGGGAGAGTTTGCCCTACTAATTTCGTGGTCAAAACACTCATTGATTCTACCCTGTAGCTAAAGAAATAGAAACTGCTTTTAAGCACACACCACATCTTGCATTAGCCACCATTGCCTTTGCATGAATACGGTTTGAAGAAGGTCAAAGCTATTCCAGAGTGTGTATGTTTCCTGGGAAAGGGCATTCCAGCAATGCATTAATACATAGTCTGATTCATGCTGAATCAATGAAGTAATTTCACTATTGTGAGCCTGCACAATAGTGAAATTAGTGGGCCAATGATACATAAATCAACAGATGGGGCCTCAAAACATTCATGCTCATACTCTGTCAACATGATCTCCACTGAATTTCCCTTACTTATTGTCACCTTTTTCAGGACTGTTTGATGGTTTGTCTAGTGTAACTAACCGAAAAGCATTTTGCCTGAAGATAGTCCTCTCTAGACAACAACAAAACACATCATCAGTTTCTGACTGAGAAAATATGGGCATTCATAAGTTACAATTTGTTGATTTTAGCCACTCAGTGGTGGTTTGGCAATTGGTTGTCAGCAGTGAAAGGTCTAAGGTACAGAGCGCTGTGCAACTTTTTTCAAGCAGTGTCTTGATGAGATGAATTCTAATGAATCCCTCCTCTACACGCTGAAGCTTAATCCCTATTCAGAAAGGATTAGTGTTCAAATTTATCATTGAATCAAGACTGATTAGCGGTCTAACACAAACAGTATGCCATGGAGCATTCACTGGAAAGTTTGTGACATTTCTTGTTTATTTCTCGATTTTTATGATATTCCTACAGTTAGCAGGGTGGCCTGTCTCACTGTTGTCATTAGCCATTAGAAATAATTGATTAAAATGCTGCAAGGTGCTGATGGGGAAAACTTCAAGACTGCGCTGAGAGACAGTTTGCAGCTGTATGCAAATTACAAGAAAAGTTCTCTGTTTCCTGGGGGAAGGTCAGCATGAAATCTGGTTGGGTGCACTGGCTCAGGAGCAGTTTTGATCCTGCCTGCCTAAAGAAGCTTCTACTGGGACATTTCATCACAGTCATGAGCTACAGTGGCAGGCTTGGAGCATTTGACTAAAGAAGTCTTGCAGATGGAGGGCATGGATAGTTAATCAAAGTACTATTTTGAAGTTCCTTTCTTAATAAAATGGAGCTAGGTTAATTCCAAAACTTAGACAAGCCTGAATCATCTGAGGAATTAGATAGAACTAGTTGGAAGAAAACGGGAAAAGTAATTCAACTTGGAATGTGCACCACCAATCAGTTCAAATTGGCAGTGGTTGCTGCTGTGAATCAAATAGCTTCTGAGTTCAGATTAACAATTTTTAAGCTAAATTTCATCACAGGGGCCAGTGTTCACTAATGACTCGTTAATGGGCTCCAAGATTTCAGATGTGCATTTCAAAAGAATCTTTCTGTCTCTTCCTTTTCCTCCACAGTCCTCATAAAAGAAAGAGTAAGGAAAATGTTTTCAGCTATCTCAGGGAGATAGGGGTTATGGAACATAAATAAGAGCAACATTTCTTCCCACCCCTATTAAAATTTAAATGTATACTATATTATTACATGCTTGTGACAATTTTTTTTTCTTTTAGTTCTATTCAAAGTCTACTGAAATCAATGGAAATCTTCCTTTGATCTCAGTGTTGTGTGGGTCTTCATGTTCAGGAATGTTGACTGAGAAGTAGAAGGGGAAGGTTTTCAGACCAGAAAAAAACAACAAAGCACCTGATTAGTGTTGCTGGAATAAAAAAAAATTACTATTGTATTGTCAATATATGAAATAGCCCAATATTTATTAATTGCATATTGATACTATCAAGTAATTGCAACTCCATTCATTTTCCTGCTGTACCATCATGCAGATAACCAGTCTGATCATGGAGGCATCAAGTACTTTACAGATGTATGAAATATTTGATACGCATAAAAAGTTCAGCAAGGGACAGTATGGAAGAGCATAGAAGCATAAATGGTTGTCCCAATTAAGCTAAAAGTTTTGATCTGTCAGTAATATGATGCTACTTCACAATTTTTTATACAGAGCTTTTTGGTGTTGTGACCTTTCCTAATCTCAGATGCTAGGTGAATATGAATTCCTATGAATCGCCATGTTTTTAAGGGTTTCTGTCATACTGGCACTGTGCTTATAGGAGCAATAAGAAGTTAACTTAAAGCTTCAATTGTCCAATGTGTCACATAAGTACCTTAAAAATTTGGTTTGCAATATATGCTTAATTTTTACTGACTCTTAAATTAGGTGAAGTTCATGGTCAAAGTGAGCTACAAGTTTATGTACAAAGAAGGAAATCATGTTCTTAGGAAGTTGCTACTTTGTTGCAATGAGTTTCATCTCATTTTGTGATCTCACTGTCTGATATCAGTGCTCTGAGGGCAACACAGTACTAAGAATCAGTCTAGTGATGTAAATTAATTTACATGAGCCAAGTGTCAGCATTATTGGCTGGCAATATCCCCTCTGCAAATAGCTGATTTTACTGAAGGAAACAGGGCAGCCAGGTAAATTGGAAAGACCTAAAAAGGATGATAAAATCTCTGCAAGCTGTGACATTCCTGTTGTAACAAATCATGCTGTACCAACTCCCTGGTCACACCAAGTCAAAGGTAAATGAGTGAGGACTAGGCATGTCCCCTCCCCTGTACAGTCTCCTCTTGTAGTCTCATTCAAAAGCTATGTTTAGTTAAACAAGAAATATTGTACAGCGTAAATTGGAGATTGTGAGCTATTCCCTAGCACCAGCAGAAAGTTATTTCATACCTCAGAGCATGGAATCAGATTGTATTATTTCCTTAGTTTCCTAAATGCTGCATTCAGGTTGTGAAAAGCCTCCTAAAAATCAGCTGAGACAAGGATATTTCAAACTAAGGTTTCATTTATGGTGATGCCTTTTTCTCTGGTCCTAGAATTACGAGCCATATTTCTCTGGTCCTAGAATTATGAGCCCCTTTCATCCCCTTAATTTCATATTAAGGGGATGAAAGGGGTTTTACCTTGTTTAATAAGGATCCTTATGGTGTATAACTTGACAAGGTGGAAATATAGGCTGAAAATACAGTATGTGATGCATATACAATTTTTATAGACTTTGCAAATTAGCACACCTGACTAATATTCCCCAGTGAGAAGCTTAATAGATAATGTCCCCCTATTCTGGCAATTTCAAGCATCTCTCCCCCTCAGATGAGGCTTGTATCCTGGTTATAAAAATATGTCCTAAAGAGCTGGTTCCAACATTGGTTCCTATGGACAACAAAGATAGCATAAGGCCTTCAACAAGGAGACTCTTAGAAGATTTTGTCCTCCCGCCTAGGGAAATACCAGAACTAAGTTACAGTATCTGGTTAAAAATATGTAAGCTAAGCATACAGAGAATATATAAAAGGTATATTAAAAAAAAATTGATATTGATGCCACAGCATCAATGCAAGATTCCTGCTAAAAAAAGTATGAGGAAAAAAGGAATGCAAAGGGTCTAGAAGAGAGAGGACAATGAGGAAGAGCTACAAATGGCTTGGAAGACACTCTGAAGAGAGATTATAAAAAAGCATTTTAGTTGGAAACACTCAAGAGTAAAGACAGTTTCAAATAAGGCTCAGGAAAGAAAAAAAAGGCCTGAATCTCCTACAGTGACTGGTCTTACTATGAAAAATGACATAGCTCAGCTACCCAGAGAAGGTGAGCTTCATCTTTGCTATAAGAAAATACAGTTTAAAAAAGTCAGTGTTGTCTACGCTTCTTAATTGCACCTACCTCTACAAACTCTAGCAGGAGTAGATATGTTGATCTAGCTCATCATATATACCACTTAAAAAAATGTTTGCAAGGGAATGGACTAGAAGCCCTAACAGGTAGGAAGGATGAGAGCAGGCATACAATAATAGCAAGGCATGGGTAAAGAACTGGTAACTATGAGGTAGTGTATGGTGGAAAAAAGGAGGAGATCTCTGGATCCTTTTTGAAAACTGCTTTTTGACTACAGTCAAAAAGGTTGGTTAAAATCTTGGTTAAAACTATGCCACTTCTGACTAGTTAGATCACTTAGCAGCTTCATCCTTTTCATTGGCAGTTCATACATGTCAAAATATCTTTAAAATGCCTGTGTACTAATGTTTCGTAAATAAACCAGCAAAAACATGATGCTGTCCTGTATGCCCTCAGTGCATTCTTTTGCAGGCAGAGTGTGTCAGGAGTCACAAAATGGCAGAATATTCTGAGCTGGAAGGGCCCCATCAGGATCATCAAGTCCAACTCCTGGCCCTGTGCAGGACACTTCAAGAATCTCAGCATGTGCCCGACAGTGTTGTCCAAGCACTTCTTGAACTCCGTCAGGCTTGGTGCTGTGACCACTTCCCTGGGGAGCCTGCTCCAGTGTTCAACAGCCCTCTGAGGGAAAAGCTTTTTCCTGATATCCAGCCTAAAACTCCCCAGACTCAGCTTCATGCTATTCAGTCAAGTCTCATCACTGGTCATAAGAATGAAGAGACCATTGTCTGCCCCTCCATTTCCCCTCATGAGGATGTTGGAAACAGTGAGGTGTCCCCTCAGTATCCTCTTCTCCAGGCTGGACAAACCGAGGGATCTCATCCACTTCTCAAGATTTCCTCTCCAGATATTTCACCATCCTCTTTTCCTTCCTTTGGGGGCTCTCTAACAGGTTAATTCTGTTTTAAGAACTGCACACAGGAGGGCAGGACAATCCCCTCCCTTGTCCAGCTGGAGATGCTGTCCCTGGTGCACCTCAGGACACGCTTGGCCCTCCTGGCTGCCAGGGCACTGCTGACTCCTGTTCATCTTGCCCTTGACCAGGACACCCAGGTCCCTTTCCACAGCATTACTCTCCAGCCTCTCATTCCCCAGGCAACATCCAGGGCTGCCTCATTGTCTTGGCTTGTAAAATAAGCATGTATTCTATTTTTGCCATCTGTTGGGAGTTAGGCAGTTTTTCTTATCTCTTTCAAGAACAATGACACTGCCAGGAAGATAATCTCCTGTTAATGGGCTATTGAATTACTCACTGTGGCTGGTAAGACTAGTTACATCATCCCATTGTGAGATGCTCCACCCAGAGGGAGGAGCCAAGCATCCCTGCCACCATAAAACAAGCATTTCTGAGACAACAGACAGCCTTCTTCACCGGATTTCCCAGAGGAATTAGGAACCAGGCCCAGCTGCTCCTTCGCCGCATCTTCAGAAAGGACCTACACCCTTCTGCAGATTGCCGCTCCAGGAGGAGCAGCCACCATCTGGCTGGACTACTATCAACACCCTGACTTCTCAGGGTGTCAGGTTTTTCTCACTCTGCCAGTGGTTTTTTTTTTTTTTTTTGCTTGTGCTAAATTGCATTGTTATTTAGTTTTTTTCCTTCCTAGTAAAAAACTGTTATTCCCATTCTCATATCTTTGCCTGAGAGCCCTTTTAATTCTGAAATTGTGATAACTTGGAAGGAGGGGGTTTACCTTTTCCATTTCACAGGAGGCTTTTGCCTTCCTTCACAGACTCCTGTCTTTTCAAACCAAGACACTCATCTTAGGTGCAGAATACAGCACTTGCCCTTGTTAAACTTCATACAGTGATCGTCCATCTCTCTGGTTTGTCCAGGTCACTCTGCAGGTCACTCTCTGCCTTTGAGGGAGTGGACAGTTCCTCCCAGTTTAGTGTCATCAGCAAACTTACTATTTCTTCCAGGTCTGCATCCAAGTTGTTTTTGAAGTTGCTGAAGAGAAAGCCATCCTAGCCCTAGGATGGAGCTTTCTCCATCTAGGGGGCCTACAGAGCCCCACTAAGTGAAGTTCCTCTGCTCTGCTGCAGTAGTTTTATTCTTATTTCTAGTGCTTCCTGGTACATAAGCCTACAACCAAATAAGCATAAAATGATTTAATTAACTCTTTTCTGGGTAACTGTCAATTAATCTTGGTAGCTTGAAGGCAGTATAGCTAAAAAGGGGAGTAAAAGAAAAGCTTGTAGAAAAGTTGCTTCTATTTTTCTTTTATTATTTAAAATGAAAAAAAGAAAAATGTGTAATTGTGTATTGCATCAGTTCAGAGAATTAAAACAATCATTTTTCTGGGTCAGACCACGAAGCGGAGACTGGAAGATTTTGTGTATTAAACTCTGCTATACCTGTTACTATACAATCAGAAAGTTTACTACGTTATTGTTTTCTGTTCTCTTATATTCACACGGTTTAAGTGATTACCTTGTTCATTGCATAAGTGATACTGCTTCCCTCACAGATGCCTCACAATATTTGGAGTGTGTTACGAAGGTCTTGGTTCCACTGCAGCCTCATGGCGCCGCAGCTGGTTTGCTATGGGTTGTACTGTCTCAACCTCCTGAACAGGTATTTATAGAGCTTCCTCAATAACCAACACCTGATTAATGAGATGAGAATATAAAATACTACACCTGCCACAGCAGCCACAAAAACTGAATTAATGTGTAAGGAAGAAAGGGAAAACTAGTCTCAAGGTTTCAGTGTACAGAACAAGCAAGATCGCTGCTTATTTACCTCAGCTCCTAAAGACACTGTTTGTGAATGAGTTACTTGCTTACTCATTTAGCCCACTAGCAGACAGTCATTCCAGGGAAAATTATGCATTAAAATAATAAATATTTTATGACATAAAAAACATCCTATCTGTCTTTAAGACTGTGATCTTCTGGTAAATCCCTGTTGCTTCATGGTTTGGGGTTTAGCTTAGGGGTTCTGATCTGTTAGCTAGCCGTGGTCTGTGTACCCCCGCGCACCCCCTGTGTTTGTTCCCCTTTCCCCCCCCAGCGGCTGTTCACTCCGGGTCCCTGGCTGTTAGAGCTTCCGCTGTGACCACTTCTTGTCCTGCCTGGAGGGTTCAGTGCCCCTCACTCTGAATTCCCATCCCCCGTCAGCCCCAGCGCCTGGGGTCCACCCCGGCCATGTCCCCGTTGCGTGCTGTGGTCCATGTCACCGCCACGGCGCCTGCCCCCATTGGGCGGGAGGGTACCTGTTCTCTTGGCCCCGTCCCGATATAATCCTGCGCCTCGGAGTGCCCGAAGCCGTGTTTCCTCACGCACAAGCTAGGAGTGGGTCACAGTGCCTCGGCACAGCTCCCTGCGGAAATAAAGGACTTTCAGCCTTGCAAGCATGGGAAAGGCAGACGTTCCTTCACTCTTTACTGGTGTCTCTCGCTCGCAGTGGCGAGAATCTGCTGGCAACCCCCGCCCGGACTGCGGCACAGAGCCGAGCCTGGAAACACGCGGCGATCCCGGGTCCCGGAGGGCAGCGGCACTGCTCTAGGTGCCAGAGCTGCCCGAGGACTGGGAAAACATGGAGAGACATCGCGAGTGACGCCCAACCATAAGGCCAGGGCCAGCGGCGCCACTGCAGCAGGTGGAGAATCACCGCAAAGCACCGGGAGCTGTGTGGAGAGCCGCCGCCACCAGCACGGGGCCGCACCGCCGAGCCGCTGTCCACGCCAGGACAGTGCTTCGTGCTGGACTGAAAACGGGATTGGAGCCTCCCCAAAGTAAGTCAGTGAACTCTCCGCCACCCACAGGGAAGCATGCGGTGCTTTCCCCGCGTGGGAGGGGAAGTGAAACTCTTCACAGCCACAAAGAGCCAAAGAAGAGAAACTTCCCAGGACTGAGGACCTTGGCGGCAGCTTTTATTTGCGAAGATTCCAGTTTGGTGATTATTTAGCAACAGGGGTACCCGGCTAATACTTCACGTGGGTGGGCTCTGCCGCGTTTCCAAGTGTATGGAACACGCAGCGCACCGCGTGAGTGGCGGCCGCTGGTGTCTTTCGCGTTTTTAGCTTTTTTTTTCCGCTTTTTCTGCAGCATGGATGTGGGTAGAACTAGGATGGGGACCGTGCTAACTACCCAACAGAAGGAACTATATTCCTTAGTTAAGGATATCTTCTCGGTGAAGGGCCCCCACTCTAAAGGTTCTGTTAAGCAGTTTGTACAATGGCTTTGTTTTTCCTTTCCTCATGCAACCACGGAGAAGGCTCGCAAAATGGAGTTCTGGGTGAGGGTAGGAGAAAAATTGGTGGAGGGAATTAAATGTAGGGATCCCTCCATTAAAGCTTGCTTTGCCACCCTCCATTTGCTGATATCGGAGGTTGTAAAAGCGGGGTCTGCGCGAGAAGCGGGCAGGGAAAGGAAAGAGCCATCGGGCAAAACTGTTGTTTCCCCTGAACCCATTTCCCCATCCCCCTCTCCTACCCCCTTTTCCCCTAACCTGGGTAGGCAGAGAGGAGTACTCTACCGCTCTGAGGCGCAGGGCAGCTCCACAGATGTGGACCATGTTCCTGGCTCCCCCGAGCTGCCCCGGCACCCCTGCCTTAGTGGAATTAGCTAGTCCGCTGAGGAACTGACCCCAAACCCCTTCTCCAATCCTTTTTTCCCGGTCAGAAATCCTAGTTCTGGCACTCTGGTCCCCTGAATCCCTTCCTTTGTTCCCCTGAGGAAGCCGCATCCACGTGGTCCAGGCCTCTGTCTTCCCAAGGTGGAGGATGGCCACGTGGAGGGGTTTCTTCTTCCTATAATCCCTTTACCTCCTTTGTTCCCTGTATCCCCACCTTTAACCCAACCCCCACCTGCCTCCCTGTGGGCGTGGGCGCCGCCCCCTTGGGAGATCAGGTCACTTCCTCATCCATTGTTCCCCCTCGTGTGGGCATTCCCTCCAGTCCTTTACATGTTCTCCCAGTTGAGTCATCAACCCCGCCCTCTCCCTCCGGGGAGAGCTCTGCTGTCTCTGCCCGTTGCCTCAGGAAGGAGGCGGCCCCTGTCCTGTTCCCTGAACCCTGTTCTGGTC
The DNA here is from genome assembly GCF_031753505.1 of Anomalospiza imberbis. Taxonomy (NCBI): domain Eukaryota; kingdom Metazoa; phylum Chordata; class Aves; order Passeriformes; family Viduidae; genus Anomalospiza; species Anomalospiza imberbis. The sequence continues at coordinate 42,862,737 of NC_089721.1, forward strand.
TTCCCATGGGCCCTGGAAATCTGGGCGGGAGGGAAGAGGAGGGAGGGGGGAGCAAGAGCCCCCGTTTCTGCATTCCCATGGTTCCCAGAGAGCCAGGAGAGAGGGAAGCAGTGGGAAGTGGGGGCAGGAGCTGGTTTCTGAGCATTTTGCAGATTCCACGGATCGGGTCAAAGGGATGATTGAGAGACATGTAGAGGGATCAGAGGCCCGGGACAAGTTCGTCCCAGAAAGGACATCCATGAACGCTGATACACAGCTCAAGATCCCTGAAAAGCCCAGAAACTACGTGGTTGCTGTGAATGCCATGCCTCCAAAGAACGCTGTTCTGAGGCAACCTCCATCAAAACTCCAATGCTTCCACTGTGATCGGAAACGACATTTTGTAATCCAGGGTCCATTTTTGGGGAGGGCACCCCCAGGGACAGCGGAAGGGGGAAGGGGGGAGGGAGACCCCACTTTCCCAAAAATCTGAAACAGGAACACGTATCTGCCTTGTGTGAGGACAGAAATAAAGCAGGTCACAGCACCTCAAGGGGGGCTGTGATTTTTCAAGTTGTGCAGGTGATGAGTTACAACATCGAGGTGCCTGTGGGAGCAGCAGATGACCCTGCCAATCGGGGGGTGGCATCAAACAGCAGGTGATGCAAGAAGAGGGAAAATACTGGATCCCTCTAAAAAGAAAAATTTCTTCCCCCAAAGCCACAGAAAAAACTCTTCCTATCACCCCAGTCCGTGTGTGTCCCCAGTCCATGTTTTGTAATAAAGTCTTTCCAGTTCCCCTACACCCAAACACCCAGAGAAAAACCACGCCCAGCATCATCGCAGCTGGCCCTCTCCATCTGCAAAGGGCAGCCGTTGCTGCAGCAGGAACTGAATGAAGAAGCTGCAACCAGACGAGCAGCGAAGAAGACCAAGCCATCATTCTTCTTTATATATTGAAAAAGAGTGATATGTTGCATCGTGGTTTGGGGTTTAGCTTAGGGGTTCTGATCTGTTAGCTAGCCGTGGTCTGTGTACCCCCGCACACCCCCTGTGTTTGTTCCCCTTTCCCCCCCCAGCGGCTGTTCACTCCGGGTCCCTGGCTGTTAGAGCTTCCGCTGTGACCACTTCTTGTCCTGCCTGGAGGGTTCAGTGCCCCTCACTCTGAATTCCCATCCCCCGTCCGCCCCAGCGCCTGGGGTCCACCCCAGCCATGTCCCCGTTGGGTGCCGTGGTCCATGTCACCGCCACGGCGCCTGCCCCCATTGGGCGGGAGGGTCCCTGCTCTCTTGGCCCTGTTCCCGATATAATCCTGTGCCTCGGAGTGCCTGAGGCCATATTTCCTCACGTGCCAGCTGGGAGCGGGTCTCGGTGCCTGGGCATGACTCCCTGCAACAATAAAGGACTTTCAGCCTTCCATGCATGGGGAATTCGGATGTTCCTTCACTCTTTACTGCTGTCTCTCGCTCGCAGTGGCGAGAATCCGCTGACACCCCCGCCTGCACTGCGGCACAGAGCCGAGCCCGGAAACACGTGGCGATCCCAGGTCTCGGAGGGAGGCAGCACTGCTCTAGGTGCCGGAGCTGCCCGGGACAGGGAAAACACAGAGAGACGCCGCGTATCCCTCCCATTCATTATTCTTCATGTAGTATTTAAGAACAGTAAACTGCCTGTTGAGATACAGAGTGGAATAAATGCATGAAGGAGAGTTTTTGTAAGCTGTAGAGAATGTTCACTGGATATAACTAACACATGTTTCTGGTCTTTTTTGTAATATGAAGGAAAAATATTTATTTATTTTATTTTACATTAAACAATTTAATAATTGTAAACTTGTGTCCAAACTGTGTGACTCTTGCAAAACACTGAGAAAGTTTCTCAGTCTTTATTTGAAATAAGTTAGTATTCTTTACTTGAAAGATACTATATGCAAACAATCCCATCTTGAATTACAACTAGATTCATTCATTCCCCTGTTATGTTTAAATTAATGTAAATCTTAGCAATCCATATCTAAACAGAATCCATAAGTGCTTTATGAAACCAATAAGAAATCATGTACTTCCTTTAAGTGGGGAAGGCTTTCAGCACAGTCAGCAAAGTGATCAACTCAAACTGTTGAGCCAAAGGGAAATCCAGAAGATAGTAACTGAAAATGATGTCACTGGTTTTTTTGCTTATGAAAGAAAGTGTCTCAGTAGCCAGGTGGATGGAAATGTAAAGACTTTTACATTTTAAGTGTTCCCATTTTAAAACTAGTTTATCAACTTTTTTTTTTTTTTTAATCCACAGAGTTTTGAAGATATAATTTGTAGCTGATTTTTTAAACCAACACTTGCAGTTTTCAGTGAAGAGTGAGGAACTGACATCTGCAAGTGAGTTCTCACACTCAGCTACTGACTGCCAGCAGTCTTTCCACTTTCATTTCCATGGAAACTAGGCAAGAAAAGGTTGTATTTTTTTTTTTTTTTAAATTCTTATCTTTATTCACCCAACCACTTAACTTGCAAAAATAGGAGTTAGCCCAGAGCATCTAGGGGAGTTTATATGTGACTGGTGCTTTTAGCAGATGTAGTTAAAGCTGCCACAAGACATAAAGTTCATTGACTGGAGCTACTTGTTGTGACATGTTTTACCTTTTTTGGTTTTGCTTACTGGTAAGTCTCAAAAACTCTGTTGTTTCAGTGGCAGTTTTGCTTCTTAGGTGCATACCAAGTAGAGGGCTGATAGGAAGATGTAGATTTCTTCTGTGGAGCTTTATATGCAATTTCTAGACTCTAACCACTGTATAGCTCTGAATCTATACTTGTTCCCCTTATTTATAGCTGAACACAACTGAAGGTGGGCTCTGATTCTGAATTAATTTATTTCTTTTTCAGCTTGTGCAGTCATATGTCTTCACTGAGTTTAATTAACTAATCCCATATTTACCTGAAAACTAGATTTAGATAAATACCATTTAAGAAATGTGAATGTCAGCCAGTACTTCCAAAACCACTTCAGCAGGTAGTTGTCTCAAAGACAATACTGAAAAATAATAGTACTGCAAGTTCTAGAAAACTATCCATTATAACCAAATTTACCTCTGTGAATCTGTTTTTACAAAAGGAAATATTTCTAAAAAAAAAATGTTATGCAATTTCTCTAACAGCCTTCATTGCAGTGCCGGATCTCATTAGTTTACTGGTTTTGTGGCCTAAGATATTAAAAATTACAGAAGTGGCTGGATTAATTAGGTGTCATTGAATAAGATGAGTAATGAAGAAAGAAACCAAGAACCTATGAAAGTATTCTGATGATTGGTAATGAAAAGTTCAGGAATTATTTGGTGATATTGTGAATAATTTAAAGAATGGAAATTTATTCCAGCAAAATGTCAAAAATTGTGTTATGAATAATTCATCCATCTCCACACTATATAGAAATGTTCTTGGCATTCTGCACATAGATTTATACCATTACTTTAAAGCTTCACTTCCAGTGGCTTCAAGCAGTGTTCAGCAGCTGAATAAATTCAGGATCCCAGTAACTTCACCATGCAAGACCAAAGACCAAATAAACAATGCTTCCTCATGACAGCCCAACTGACGCTTTCACCATGGTAGTCCAGATTGATCGTGGGTGCACAGGAGCTGATGAATGCGTCCCCTTTTCAGTGCTGGTTGTTGGACTCTCCAGGGAGAGCTTCAGGCACAATGAATCACTAGATTTGTGAGATTGCATCCCTTGCTCACATACAAAAACATTTCTAAGACATCATTCTCCCCAGCTTTGACCTGCAGTGTTGTTATTCCCTCCCTGGGAGACATCTCATTGTCTGTATCACGTTAAATACAAAAGGCTATTATTATACACACCGCTGTCTGTCTCTTTGAGTTGCTCCTGAGGCCAGAAGTCCATGTGCAATTCAGGAACACGCTGAATGCAGTGTTTTCAAATATGGCTCTCCCACTAGCTACTGAAGCCTGGCATACTTTTCTTTCCTACAGCAGACTGTGGGCTGTCAAATATCCATTAGCTATGTTTTCTGGAAAAAGGAAATATTTCAGAGTTGCTTTACAATTGCTGCTACAGCTTCCACAGCTCCCATCCTAGGGAAGCTGTAGCTTGAATGTCTCTTGACAACAGCTGTGACCCCAAAGTACAGTAAAAACTATTTTTACTTTGGCCTATCTTTTTTCATTACTAACCTACACCTGAAGCTGCCACATACAGTAGTGTAAAACATCAAAAATGTTTTCTTTACAAGGAAACATCTCAGTTAATGTATGTAAGTGCATGAAGAGACTCTTTCCTAGATGCAGAACAACAGATAACAGAAGGCCACAAATACTTCCCTTCTGCACCAATTTTGATGTTCCAAAGATTGGTTGGTGATTTGAATAATTTTATTTTAGCAAGAAGGAAGTCTGGTCATTTTTATTTCCTTTTGCAAAAATGTAAACTGCAATGGTGTTGTTCTCTATCAGATTTTCCTTTTATGTAATTTTGTAAGTTTATTGTGGTAGCATTCAAAAGGCTGTGCTTGAAAAGTTCTATAACATATGGCATATATTTAACATTGCTTGTGAATTAAAAATAACAACCTGCCATCTGCCTTTCTGAGCAGATTTTATCAAAGTCTAAAGGAAAAGCTCAACAAAGTGAATGTTGTCAATTAAAATATGAAACACATAGGTTCACGACAGGGTAAAAGTGTTTAGACTTACCTTACTTGAACCTGAGTCACTAACAGCTTAGCCTCCATATTGGAATAGTCACTTTATAGAGGAATAAAATATCATAGTGAGCATCAAGAGCAGGTCTTTTTTAAGAAAATATAAGCTTCAGAAATCAGCCTATTATCTGCCGGTTCATCACGTTTGAACAGTTAGAAAAAGTGTGATTTTGGTAATTTTCAATGATGCTTACTATTTAAATTAGCATTTCTGTAAAATCTCATTAAATCTTTTCAGTAGCAATTAACTGATGGGTTTGTAGATTTTACTGCACTAGAGCAAGCAATACAGTATCAAAAATACCTCTCCCCAGTTTTCTTCACTTATTGAAGTCAGAATTTTTAATTACTGATCATTGGCTCATGTTTAGCTTCAGGTTTATTTGTTTGAGTTTTTCCCCCAAGCACGTAGGTGCTTTTTTCCTTTTTTTTTAAATGAGGTAAATGAAAATCCATTTTAAAAAAGATAGTAAAAATATTTCATTTTTTAAGTGTCAACAAGAGACACAGAGACTTTTGAAAGAAATTTCCCACTCCCTTAATCTCACTAAATTTTTTAGCTAAAATTACATACTGACTTGCCAAAAGATAAAATGGTAGCCTGACACTGTCTTCCCATAATTTTCTATATTTTTGTGACCTTCTGACTTTATTATTGCAGCTTTGTATACTAACTACTTTCAACTGATGTACCACCACCTGAAAAGAGTTACAGGATTTTGTCTTCATAAACCTAGAAAACAACTCAAAATACAGACTATAATAGTGTATCATAAATAGTACCAAAATTTTGTAGCCTCTGCCAGGTCAGCTCTGAGTATGTTTTCTGTTGTAAATAAATACTTTTCCATTTTCATACTCATTTTTTGAATTCCTTACTTATTGTTTAACTGATTAGGCTTTTTAATAAATTGAGAAGAGAGGAAGGAAGCAGCAACTTTTTTTACTTTCAATGCAGAACAGGACCTCAGATGTCATAGCGAAGCTGTACAGTATCTAAAATGGTTTGTAACACCCATGAGATGTGTCACTGGAAAGAGAGGAGCTGGTCAATATTTCAGATGGTTGCTCTATGCTTCGCTCATGTATGATACCACATCACACAGAAAGTTCCAATTTGAATTGGAATAAACTAAATTGTAGGTGATGTGGAATCAATTTTTGTCCCCTTTAGCTGTCCTGAACTGCTGTATGCTCTCTAAAAGATGGATTCAAGAAAAATGCCTGGAATCTGTCTGTTGCACAAAAGTATGTACTGTTGGGGAATACAGAACTTCCCTTGAGAGATCATTCTAAATGGCTGATCTCATTGTGAAATAAATTTTCCTTTTGTGTCCAATCAGAATCTCCCCAGGAGTCATTTGTACCCATGATCTCTCATCTTTTCTATGTGACTCCTTTTTAGAAGGGACTCTAGATAAAGTTATTGAATAAGTAATTTTAATTCAGTGCTCAGTTTGCTTTCAACATTTTTAGTAAAACTTCAGTGACATCCAAGAATGTAATAAAACTATTACTACTAATAGTTAATAAAAAATTAACGATTTTAAAATAAATGTTAATATAAAACAAGTGTAAGCAAGTTCCAGTTTTTACACAGAAAAGCCCAGTTACCTTTTGTGCAGCAGCATGAAGTAAGGGAGTATTGAGTTGCAAGCAACATATGACCTAGTCAACCTAGATAACTTAAACCAGCCAAAATAAATTTTAATAGGATTTCACCAGGAAAATGTTGGAGTAATTGTTACGATTAATTTAGCTTAGAGAAAAGACAAGTCTTAGAATCATATTCTCTGCAATACGTAGAATGGAGAGCAGAACTCCAAAAATGCATTGTTGGGAAAAATACAACATCTTCATGAAAATGAGCTTTCTCTTTATGAAGGTGGATTGGCATCAGAAGGTGTCTGGCAATGAACATCTTTGGATCCACAAGACAGGGAAAAAAGGCTTCTTCAAAAATGAAGTAACTCAGTGAAGAGATGAATAAATAAAATTTTATGTTCGGCACTCCAGAAAGCTCATAAAGCTGCAGGAATTGTGATTCCTCACTTAGATATTGTTTTGAAGTACATTTTGATAAACACACTGGATCAAATGCATTAAAATTTCACAGCCTGCCAAGTTCAGTGTATAAGTGTTCTCTCAGAAACAATTAATTTGTCTAGCTGCAAACATTCGACAGCTTCTCTGTAGAACAGCCTGAACTTTTGGAATGTTACCATTTCTCTGTCTCAGTCTAGTTTGATCATTTATCATCATCTTGTTCCACTTCACCAGCTAAGTAAATAAACAAAGGCAGAAGGAAAGCAGAACTATGTCATTTTTAGTCATGGACCAAGTGAAGTTTTTGTGTAACTTCCTGTGCAAGTGAGGGAGCAACAATTTGAGGCATAGAGGAGGTTTGTAGTTGAAGCACAAGAGTAGTAGTCAGGAAATGGTCTTCCTTTCTCAGTTGCCACAGATGAGATGTGATCACCAGCTTGGTTTTCTGCATATTGATACTTAGCATCGATTTGGATAGAAATAGAAGCACATTCGTAATGCTATTTATCATCTGACAAATGGGCATCCTCTTTGATCCCATAGAAAAGTCTGTGATCCTCATAACTAAATTTGAAAGGCTCGTGGAAAGAAGAAAACCATTTGTGATGACAAGCAAGTAGTTCATATTAATAAGATTATACAAATGTTGCACCTATGCATATATAGTCTCTAATTCATTCTGCACAGACCTCAGTAGATAACAAACCTTTGTAGAAAAAATGCGCTACATTTACTTCCTAATTATGCTTCTTTATCATCTCTTCCATATTTGCCTGCAAATAACATATTTGGTTTGTTTTTCTATATTTTTTTATTTGACTATACTGAGAACATATGCTAGACTGTAAGAAGCAATTTTGATATATATTTCCAAGCCACTTTTGCCAGAAAAAAACAAACCCAAAACCAATTATAAACTAGGTAGTATTTTACTTGGAGGTTCTCTCCTTCCTTTTCATATTTCTTATGATTTGCTGGGCAACTGGAAAAATAACGTATCATAGGTTTCACTGCATGTCTCCTTCACCCACACACTTCACAGAATCACAGAACCACAGCACTGTTTGGGTTGGAAGGGACCTCTAGAGCTCATCTACTCCAACACCCCTGCCAAGACAGAGTCATGTAGAGCAGGTTACACAGAAACCATCCAGGTGGGTTTGGAATGTCTCTAGAGAGGGAGACTCCACGACCTCCATTCCACAGCAGCCTGTACCAGTGCTCTGCCACCCTCAACATAAAGCAGTTCTTTCTCATACTGAGGTGGAATTTCTTGTGTTTTAGTTTATGGCCTTTGCTTTTTTGTCCTGCCACTGGGTCCCACTAAAAAGAGTCCAGACACCTACCTCGGAGATACTTATATACATTAACGCCATCCCCTCTCAGTTTTCTCTTCTCCAGACTGAACAGGCCCAGCTCCCACAGTCTCTTTTCAGAAGAGAAATGCTCCAGATCCTACACTATCTTCATGGCCTTTACTGGACTCTCTTAAGTAGCTGCTAGTCTTCCTTGCACTCAGGAGCCCAGAACAGGGCCAAGGGGAGGATCTCCTCCCTTGACCAGCTGGCCACACTCTTCCCAGTGCACCCCACGATACCATTGGCCATCCTAGCCATAAAGGCACACTGCTGGTTCACATCAGCTTGTCATCCATGAAGACTTCCTGGTCTTTTCTGCAGAGATGCTCTCCAGCAGGTCACCCTTGACCTGTGCTTGTTCTTGGGGTTATTTCTTGTCAGGTGCAGCACCCTACACTTGCCCTTGTTTAACATCACTGGGATTCTCTCCACCCAAATCTGCAGCCTATGAAGGTCCTGCTTGTTGCATCCCAGTTTGGGGTTTAGGTTAGGTGTTCTGATCTGTTAGCTAGCCGTGTTCTGTGTACCCCCGCGCAGCCCCTGTGTCTGTTCCCCTTCCCCCCACCGCAGCGGTCCACTCCGGGTCCCTGGTTGTTGGAGCTTCCACTGTCACTCCTGTCACCACTCCCTGTCCTGCCCGGAGGGTTCAGTGCCCCTCACTCTGAATTCCCATCCCCCATCCGCCCCAGCGCCCGGGGTCTGCCCCGGCCGTGTCCCCGTTGGGTGCCATGGTCCACATCATCACCACGGTGCCTGCCCCCATTGGGCAGGAAGGCCCTTGCTCTCCTCGCCCCGTCCCTGATATAATCCTGTGCTTCAGAGTGCCCGAGGCCGTGTTTCCTCACGTGCCAGCTGGGAGCGGGTCACGGTACCTCAGCGCAGCTCCCTGCGGCAATAAAGGACTTTCAGCCTTGCAGGCGTGGGGAATCCAGACGTTCCTTCACTCTTTACTGGTGTCTCTCGCTTGCAGTGGCGAGGAATCTGCTGACACCCCCGCCCAGACATCGTCACGGAGCCGAGCCCGGAAACACACAGCGATCCCGGGTCCCAGAGGGAGGCAGTACTGCTCTAGGTGTCGGAGCTGCCCAGGGACCAGGAAAACACAGACAAGACTCCGCGCTTTCTGAATGTCAGCACAGCCCTCAGGTGGATCAGCCACTCCCCCCAATTTGGTATTATCAGTAGATTTGCTGAGGGTGCATTCGATCCCTTCACCCAGGGATTAATATGACAACACTTGAGATTTCACAATATCTGTTGGTCTCTTCATTTCAAGATATGCTTTTGATACAGCAATTTAAAAGGCCATGGCAGCTGGAACAATCTTTCCCACACTAGGCTCCATGGAGAAAGTTTCGGTGGTAAAGGTTCTGGAATAATACTGTGAACCTGTATGAATCAGTAGCACCTCTTGTCTGTTGTAAGAGGTCCTCACCACTGGGAACAAAGAGCGGTCCATTTTCTTAGTTACTTCCAAAATTAAAGATAAACGTTCCATCTCTAAGATATTGTTTAAATGTGGGGATTGTCAGTTTTGGTTTATGTTTTTTGTCTTAGCTCTTTATTCAGAATGTTGTTGCATTTCAGAAATCCTCTGCCATAGGACTGAAAAGGAATCATCCACAATCATATTTTTTGTATCACACTGAAATTTAAATATACTTAATAATTGTTTCTGGTTAGGGTTTAGAGAAAGAAGAAAAAAAAATCACAGGGGGAATCTTAAATAACAATGCAGCTATAGGCAAAAGAAAGAAAGTAGCTATTCTTAAAAAGCAAAATACAGAAACACAAGAAAACAAACAAACAAAAGCCTCCAACCAAATAACCCAGCTTGGCAATCAGAAATAAGAGGTTTAATTTTTCACCCCAGTAGTTTCTGAGAACATATCTATCCAAAAAAAAAAGAATTATCAGTCTCAGATGGTGTTGGATCATCAGTAAGAACTTGTTTCAGGTTCCAACAGTTCTCAAACTCTTTGCTAACAGCTCTTTCTCTTTTTCATGTCAAGTGTGTCAACTTTAGAATGCCATGGAGAAGTGGGTCTCAGGTCGTCACTGCTGAAAATTCCAGCCTAGTATCTCTGGTGACAAGAAGTGGTTAAATCAGAAAATACTTTCCAGGGCTATGCTGAATTAAACTCTGTTGCCTATTAACAGAAACAAGCTGAGGTAGCTAAATTCCTCATAATTCTAGAAATTAAAAATATGGAGAAAAGAAAGAGCTCAGAGAATGGTTCATCAATAACCAGTGTTTGTTCTTAGTTGGTCCAAAGGCTACTAACTAATAAAAATTGTATATGAATACTGAAGTCTAAATGCTGGATCCTAAAAATACCCCAGAACCTAAAACCAAGAGATCAAACAGATTCCATATAATTCATATATAATGGAATACTAGATAGTCCTTCTCACCTTCCTTCTATAAATATCTGTTCTTCTTTAAAGGAATGCTTAGAATTTGTCAAGAAAAGGTTTTATGCATTTCTCTGACATGAAGATGTTAGCATCCACTGACCATGACTCTTTCTTTAGCTAGCCACTGAAAAAGAGAAATGACAAAATATCATGTAATCAGTGCAAGGTCATAAAATCTGTCTCCTGAAGATGCAGGTAATGAAGTGAATGCAGTGAAAGAAGTCAGTCTTAATGCTGCTGCTACTGGGAGAGCAGCTGGAGGTGCCATGTACCACAAATCAACATCACTCCCACCCATTCTGTTTCCCTGGTGATGCCTTTGCTTTCCCTATAGCAAGAGAAACTCCAACCACATACTGGTCCCTTTGTTTGAGTTGGCAGAATTCATCTCTCCACAACTAAAAAACCCTGAGCTTACCATGAATCTCAGTCATCAAACACATTGCATTTCAAGTATTGAAATGTAGTAGGAAATGCCAGCTAATTAATATGATGTGAAATTGATTACTTTTGAAATGTTATAATTTTTACAATTTTTTCTCTCACAGTCTCTTTTTTGTAGCAAAAAGTATGTTCTCAGAAAAATGCTTCATTTTTATTATATAACTAAATTACATTTTAGAGGAGGAAATGCTGACAAAAAAACTCACCAAATCCTAGTAGCACACCACAAAAGACTTTGGGTCTGATAACAAACTAGCACAGCCATACTTCCTGTGTAAGTAAAAGCAACAAGCTTCAAAAGCAGCCGATTTTTATTTAAGGCAAGACATTGTTTATTACTACTATACTTTTGTCAAGACAAGCCTGTGTTGCCAGTGCCAATGGTTGCCTGTTGTAACAACGTTGTTTCTTTACTGCACTCATTTTACATATTTGGGAAAATGACAGCAATTCCTTTCATTCCAATTTTCTTTGCCTTTATTTGCAATAGTATTAATAAGAATACTGATGTCTTCTGGTGGAGCATGAGTTCTTGCTATTCTACAATTCCTGCTTTCCAACGTAACTAACTTCTGATGGTTCTGGTAACCTGTACAGGAGGCAGAGGCCTCCTGGACACATGCTCCAATTACTGTGTCTTATTAGAGGCACAGTATAGTGCCAGTCAGTAGCTCAGTAGCTTTACATCTTTACAGCATCCATGGCCCTGCAATTCTATGCAGTGTCAGGTGTGCTGTGCTTGAGAACCTCTGTAAGCACATGGAAAAATACAGGGATAGTGGGACATGACAGCTGGGTGACTCCAAAATGAGAAAGGGAAAGGATTTAGCTGGGGCTAACTGGGTAGTCAGAGCTCTAGTCTCCACTGAAGGAATGAAGAGGCAAAGCAGTGTGACCCAAGATGCAAACAGGATTTGGCAATTAGGACAACTGCTAAGTTCTTTCCTTTCATCTTTAAAGATGCCTGTGGGGTCCTAGCACATTACTGAAGCCAGAAAGGGCTGCCAAGCATTACTGATGAACAGCTTCCAAAACTGCAGATCCCCATGCAGCAGCACCCATCCCACATGCCTACAGCCACCCTCGCCAAGCAAATGATAATCCAGCCTCCAAAGAGGGCACCAATAAGCCAAAAATGCATAGCTTTACAACTGTGGGCAGAAAGCAAGCACCAGCAATCTGAGATGAAAATAATAAAACATCTGGAGCTCAAGCCTTGAGTCAAACTACAAAAAAAAGGAAGGAAAGAAAAAATAATCCTAATGACACGGTAAATCCTACTGGAAGACAAAGATATGAAAAGATGTCAGAATTCCTTCAGAGAAAGAGTAGCAGAAAAACACCATGTCACCACCTACTCTTGGAGTCATGCGCTATTGGTTGTACAGCATAGGCTAGTGATACTGTGCCTGTTCTCTGTAATTTAGCTGGACAAAAAAAAAAGAATATTTTTTGATCTGCATAAAGTTGCATTGTAAAGGAACTTCTGACAATATTTGCATTGGTTTAAATCCTGTAGCCATTCTGAAACAAATAGTTTGTGATTAAGAGATCAGTTGCTTGGAAAAGTGACAGGCCATGAGGTTTGACTAGGTAGTATTCTCTCTTTTTTAAGCAAAATTGACACTAAAAGATACATCTAAGTGTATCTTCCCCCAAGCCTCACAGTAGTAATAGGTAATTTGGTTTTAGGTAGAATTTTTGCCTGTATTTATTTTCCTCAAAGATGTGCCCAAGAAAATCTTTTTTCCTTTGCACAATTCTATGTTGATCAGGAACATGTATTTTTGAAGGAAAAAACCCTTTTTTTCTGAGTAGTTTTAAATATAATTCAGTTTTCTCTACTGTTTAACCATGATAAGATTACCACAAGTTGCGTTAATGAAAATGCAGACCAAGGGTTTTGAACAAGTTTAGGAAGAATTAATTAATTCCCTTTTGAGCATCTACTGAAAAACCTAAAGGGCTGGCATAAGGGACATATTAGGATTTGTCCTGGGCACTGAAAATTACTGGGCTTGTTATCCATCTTAACAAGTCTGCCATATAAAGTCACAGAAATGGCTCTTACCAGTTACATGTAAGTAACATGTAAATTCCTTTTTAAAAAGCATTTATTAAGGCTTTGTAGTGTAATGTTGCACAGAAGTAAGTGCAACCCATATTGGTAGTGCTGGGAGGAAGGAAATTAGATCCTAGGTCTCTTTAACTGTTAAATTCAATTTGAGTTAACAACATTTCTCCTCCTACAAGTATTAAAAGTTGGGTTTTTTATTACTGTTTAGTTCCGACACAAAACTCTCTGAAAATATCAGTTGAAAGAATCAACAGCCAGTAGAGTTTTAAATCAATTAGTAAATGTTTTTCTAGAAATAGTATTTACCTATTTGGTGCTGCTGGTGACCAGAAATAGGCAGAACCTAGCCCACAAAAACGATGTTTTTACAGAAATCTGTAATTCCAGATTCTGTTGCTAATTTGTTGTACAGGTGATGTACACTGCCTTTCTCTTTCTTCCTGACATAATCTTCATAATCCTACAGCTCTCAATTATTTTATGTGCCCCAGCAGGGGCTAACAGGTGGACTTACAGTGTTATCAGTCCCATGAAAAATATGCAAAATAATGCAAAATATGCCTTCTTTACAAGAAGACAGATTGAAACACAAACATAATACATTTGAAGAATAAAATTTATTACATTTGCTAGGGAAATTAACAACATGGAACTGTTACACAGCCACTGTGTTGGTATCCATTTAAAATTTAGCAATATTTCCCTGCTGATGAGCACAGACCAAGAGAAATTTTAACAGAAATCTCCACCCTGGGCTTTACTAATGTGATTTAAGAGTGGCAGTACAATAACCCTATGGTCTGTGATTGGTATGTGACTTCAAGTTATATATAAAATATATAATGCACATGACAGAAAACTACAGTGCATTTCAGTCAAGTCACAATATAGCATTGCTTTATTACAAAACAGAGAAACAGTGCCACTGGTTAAGGATCAGATAAGATTCATACTGAATGCTTGAGGCTTTTGAATCTGCTTTTCTGTGCTATATAGCTCCTGCAGGAGAAGGATGTATGTCTGACCCAAAGGGAAAAATGGAAATTATCTGTTTTGACATTTATTTGAGCACGTCTCTTTTGTAAGACAGTGACATTTTGGTATTTAAAAAAGAAAAAGTCAAAGAATCACAGAATCTTAGTCCACATCCTGGCCCAGAATAGGACAACTCCAAAAATCACACTACGTGCCTGAGAGTGTTGCCCAAATGTTTCTGAACTCTGGCAGGCTTGGTGCTGTCATGACTTCTCTGGGGAGCCTGTTCAGTGCTCAATCATGCTCTGTGTGAAGAATCTTTTTCTAATATTCAACCAAACACCCTTGATACAGTTTCATGCCATTCTCTCAGGACCTATCACTGGTCACCTGAGAGAAGAGATTGATCCCTGCCACTCTTTTTCTTCTCATGAGGAAGCTGAAGACTGTGATGAGGTCTTCCCTCAGTCTGCTTTTCCCCAGGTTGGACAAAACTAAGGGATCTCAGCTGCTCCTCATATAGCTTCCCCTCCAAACCCTTCACCATCCTTATTTGAATTCAATGTCTATTTTATGTTGTGGTGCCCAAAACTGCTCCCAGTACTCAAGGTGAGGCTGCCCCAGTGCAGAGCAGATCAGGACAATCCCTCCCTTGCCCAACTGGAGATGCCGTCCCCGATGACCCTCAGGACACGCTTGGCCCTCCTGCCTGCCAGGGCACTACTGTCTTGTGTTCAGCTTGCCATTGATCAGGACTCCAGGTCCCTTTCTGCAGCACTGGTCTCCAGCCTCTCATTCCGCAGTCTATGAACACATCCAGGGTTGTCTCATCCCAGGTGCAGAATCCAGTACTTGTCTTTGTTAAACTTTATATGGTTGCTGATTGTCCAGGCCTGTAATTTGTTGAGGTCTCTCTGCAGGGCCTCTCTGCCTTTGAGGGAGTGGACAACTCCTCCCAATTTATTGTCCTCAGCAAATTTACTCTGTATACCTTTCAGTTGTATATCCAAGTTGTTCATGAAGATGGAGAAAGAGAAAGAACTGGTGCTAGGATGTAGCCCTGGGGAGTCCCAAGTGACCAGTCAACAACCATCTGGAGTGGCAAATCCTGCACAATTTCAGGAGTAACTGGGTGTTTATCATTCTCACAGCCTCAGCTCAGGACATACTCCTCATACTCTCACATCCTTCAGTTCAGTACACTGGGACTCTCACAGCCCATCTTCAGTTTTGAGGAACTGAAGCGAAGAAAGTAATAAATATCTCTGCCTTGTCCCTGTTTGTAAAGTCGCCATCCTCATCCTCCTCAAACAGGACAAAGTCATTACTGAACTGCCTTTTGCTATTGACTTATTTTAAAAAGCACTTTCTTTTGTCCCCCACAGTACTGGCCAACTTCGGTATCAGTTGGGCTTTGTCTGCACGCAGTTTCTCCCTGCAAGCAGCATCTCTGTATTCCTTCCATGTCACTTGACCTTGCATACACTGGTCATACGTTCTGTTTTCTTGTCTTGGCTTCAGAAGAAGATGCTTGCTCATCCAAGACAGCTTTCTGCTTTGTCTGCTTGACTTCTGACATTTTGAAATTCCCTGTTCCTGTGCTCTTAGGATGTGGGGCTTAAAAAGTGACCAGCACTAATGGATCCCAGCACCTTTGAAAGCATTTTCCCAGAGGACATCATTAAGTAGTTCCATAAGTAACCTTAAGTCCGCTCTCCTCCTATCCAGAGCTGAAGTTTTTCTGACACTTTTCGTGTTGCCACCAGATGTAAACATGATTGCTTCATGATGTCTGTGGTCAGGACATCCACCAATAACCACTTCAGCCACAAGACCCTCTCTGTTATCAAATTAAATTAAAGCAACAAATCAAGGAGGACGCCTGTCCTACTTGGTTCCTTTTGTACATGTACCATGAGCTTATCATTCAGGTGTTCAGGAATCTTTCAGGAACCTTCTGGATCTGTTCATGGTCCTAGAGACATTATGCAGGCAAACCACAATCTTACACCCTATCCATCCCTCTTGTTAGCATGCCAGTCCTTGTCAGAGAAAGCCTGAGACAGAAAATAAGGAAGTACACAATACTTAGCTGAAACTATGAAAGAAATTTAGGTATCAGAATATCTGAATAGGCATTTTGCCATAACACTTATTATAATATCTCAGTGTAATAAATAATGAATAAGATTTGTATTCTTTTGAGTGTTGACTTGTACACTGAGAACAGTACAGTTGATATCCACCAGTGTAAATACAGGGTATCCTCATTGTAGACAACAGAATCACTTTTCAAGAGGATAAAACAGTAGCATTTTTCATAGCAACTCTATAAATCTTTTTAATACAGAAAAACATTTTTAAAGCAAGCTTCTGCTCATGCTTTGCAAAAGCTTTTGGCCATGTCCAGAAAAATTCATTCCCTCCCTGAAAGTAATGTGCTGCTGTTGGGCAGCTATGTGGCAGACATGAGGAAAGGACCAAGCATATCCAACAGGAAGGACAGACTGACCAGAAAATAAAGAACATCTAACAGGGTTAGAAGGACATCACTGATAGTCATTTTGGTTTGGACATTCTCCCAGGTGGAGGAAGTCATCAAGTTCTCTTGTTTAGTGTAAAAAATGTATAATCCAAGCTCATGAAAAATATCTCTTGTCTTTAAGAGCTCATGACTTCATACAGAAATAAGAGAAACATTCTATCCCTTAAACAAATACTTCTCACCACACACCTCCTAGTCTTGGGAAGGTGGCTTGCAGGCTTCCTGGAATGCTGATGGCTAAAACAATCAGGAGTCAAGTTACTGATGAGTAAAGTAACCACCCCGGTGCAGAGGGCAGAGCACATCCACCACCTCAGGCTACAAGCTCAATGTTGAGCAAGATGAGGAAAGAATTCTGGAAGTGGGGTACTGTCTCGTTATCCTTACGAAAGTGAACTCAGCTGTGATAACTCCCCTGCCAGAAAAGTACTGGGACATTCACTCATAGCCTGAAGGTCTTCAACTCTGCTGATGGGCCATGATGGGCTTTGATGGACTCAACTGCACTGATGTAGGCAGCTGGCCTCAGAAGGTGTCACTGAGCAGTCCTGTGATACACAGCATTACCTCATTCAGCTCCTCACCCCTCACGGGAGGTACCTGGACATTCCCACCTGAATCTGAACCCTCTGTTCCGTGGATTTCCTCCACCACTTTGACAGGGCTTCACCCACCCCAGACAGAGCAGGACAGCAACCACCAAACATTGCAATTGCAACACCAAGTCTTTTTGCTGGAGCCAATTAATGGTGGCTATATACCTTCCTACTTTCATTCCTCCTCTTGCTTTTCCCTATTTCTTTCTATCTCCCTCTATCTCACATTTACTGTTAAGTAAAAATCCATGCTACTGACTTCAGCATATGGTCTTTTTTGCACCGCATTTTGGGCAGATGCATCTCTCTAATAATTTTAATATTTGGGTCATAATATTATTAAAGTTATTTAGTAGAGATAACCATGGACCTTTTACTATCATTTCACAAAATTCTTTTGATAAGAAGAGTAAACCATCAAGAAACTTCATCATATTCTTATATCTAATTTGCAACTTAACAATTAAGGAGTAAGAGGATACAACTGCCCAAGCTGATCAGTGTATCCTACTCTGCACACTGAAAAAAACTCAGAAGTCTTCTACAAAGCTCCAGAGTGCATTTAGCAGCAGTAGAAAACTTACCAATGAAAGCAAAGGACGCTGATTCAAGATCACTGCTTTACATTCAGTCTCTGTTGTGGTCCCTCCCTGGCTATTTGGCTGCACTCCAATGTTTAGGTACAGTAAATATTGATCTCACTGCAAATTTAGGAATGAAATTTGTAGTCATATGCCTATGATTCTAATTTCCCTTTTATTTTTTTATGGTTTTAACTGATTTTTTTCCCATGACATTACAAAAAAAACCTCCTTAAAGGCTTTTTGTGTTTCCTCTGGCAAATGCAAAAATCAAATTTTCAGTCAAAATTAGTTGTGTCACCCATGGACTTGTTTCATGCCATTTTCATAAGCATTTTTCTCTGATCCCTTGTTTGCCTTGTGCAAACCTTGACAACATCAGTAATGACAGTATAGATGACCATAAGCAATTTCTAAATTTTGTGACAATAATTTGTTCCTGTTGTGACAATATAATTCCGGTAGAGAATGTAGAGAATAGAGAAGCATAGTAAATTTATAATGCTATCAAGTAATTTATAGGGGTATATATATGATCTCTAGCAACCTGTGACAAGCCTTTGACTGAAAAGACAGGTCTTTTTCCTGACATATGTTAATATGTGGCTCTAGATATATAGATATATTGCTAAATCAGAAGTTTGCTGCTGTGGGTTTTTTCCTTTTGTCAGGATTTTTACATTGTGGAGGACTCTTATCTTTTTATCAATGACTCCAGCTTCTGTATTGTAGCATATCTCTCCAAGTACTTGCATCTTATTAAGAAGAAAACACAACACTAGGCCAAAAACTGGTGTGGCAAGGTGTTGAATACACAGCTCAGTCCTTTAAAGCAGAATTCACTCTTTTTAAATGGATGTGAATTCTTGTGTTCTTGTGGTGCTCTCATGGTTTCATAACTCTTGGCATAAGTGTTATGCCTTTTTACTGACAGAGTAGCAGGTTATACTGTGCTCACCCTTTTGTGCTCGGGCCCCTGAGTGCCTTGCTGACTTCATCTGGGAAGGTTCTCATGAGAGGCTGTGTGCAAAGGTTTGTAATGAGACCTCCAACAAATACCAGTAAAATTATAACTGACAGAATTGTGACTGAAATGGGCATAGTGTGTGTTCACAATAGTCGCAGAAAGCTGACATTTTTTGAAGGGAAATAAGAGGAAACCAAAGCTGCTTTCTCTGCTTCTAGGACACTAGATTATATTTGCCATTTAATTCAGCTAAGCAAGTTCACACAACTGGGCTGATAGTCACACTTCAATTATGCTTGTTTTTCTGCTAGTTCTAGTGACTTATATCACCCGTACAGCAAGAAGAGGTCTTCATTGAAGTCAAGAGCCACAGCACATAATGGTTGCAGGAAATGGTGATAGTAATTCAACCACTTAAGTGTTCTTAATAAAGTCAACCTTTTTAGAAACAGACAGAAGGTCTACAAGCAAGAGAGTAAGAGGAGATGTACTTCACTTTTGTATATTGCAGTACTTGCCATGTCGTTCAGAATGCAATGGCGTGGCAAAATGACTTAAGTAAAGGTGACACAATGAATGAACCTTTACACTTGTTAATTTCTGGTGGTGATCAGAGCTCTTTGTCCTGTACATATATGTGCTTTGGCCAGGGATGTGAGGGGACAGAGCCTTCAGCCATATAGACATGTCGAGGCTCATGTTCTATATTACCCACATCATCACCGGGGGGCAGAAGTAAAGGATATTTTCTCATGAGAAGAAGGAGGTATGACTTTGGGTGGAGACAAAAAGGGGCTCAAGAGGGATCTGTGGGCATTTTACCCTTTTCTGGGGGACAGAATGGCAAATGGATCAGTTTGTCCCATCTTATTTTTCATTGTCCGAGATTGGGAGGCAACAACAATGCATGTGGAAGGGCTGGGGGCCATTTTGTTCTTTGTCTCAGAGGGACACGTTCTTTGTTGTTTTGTTCTTTGTCTCAGAGGGACACACGACACCAGACCAGGATCAGATGGTTCAGTGAGCATTTTTTGTATGTAAATCACCCTCTTTTTTACTTTCATTATAATATCCATGCTGTTACTTTGGTTTTTTTATCTTATTGCTGTTTGCAGTAAGTGGTTCTTATCTCAAATCTGGATCTCTGCCTTTTGTCTCTTTCACTGGACTGGGTGGGGGTAGCTAAGCAGTTCTGTGTGGCTTTTTTTCCAGCTAGACTTAAACCATGACAACATTTCACATTTTTCTCCTAGACTTGATTGGAGGTAGTTGTAGCTGATTCTCTGCCCAGTTCTTGACTACATAAATCAAAATGAGCATTGGTATATCTGGCTTTCAGACAAAAAAAAAATAACCTACTGTTTAAAGTGAGGCTGTATATTTCATTACTTTGAATATCAGCCACTTATTTCATTGTTGACAATGTATCAGTTAATACCAATCTTTTAGACAAACAGATCTTTTAGACAAACAATCTTTTAGCCTGCTTCTGTAGCTGGATGTCACTTGTAAAGTACGAAGTAAAAAGCTTTGGCTGAAATGTTCTCTGTATTTCTTTTAAAGCAGAAAAAGTTATTCAAATAGTATGATAACAGAAAGAAAACTGAATTTATTGCTTTAGTTGTTGACTTTATCTGAGCACCATGAAATATTAAATAATTTAAAAATCATATCAAGAACTAAACAGCTACTTTATGAGAATTTAAACCTCAATAACTATAACCGTGTTTACTGTTTTACAGTGTTTTGTCCAGCCACATATGCATATTCCTGGAGAGTCCACCACATATAAACATTTTACATTTACTAAGGACATTTTCAACAAATGTACAGAAGACAATGATGATATCCTGTAAATACACTGCCTATTCAACATGTCATCAATAAAAGGGTGTTCTTTGGGAAACATTGTAGCAAATACAGAAACAGCATGAACAAAAGACTCATCCTTAAACATTAATTTAATAGAAAGTCTATTTTTCCAGAGACATGAATGTATTTAAACAAAACTAAACTCTTTTACAGGGTACTCCTTCTTTCAGGGACACTTCAATGCAGTGAACTAACCTGGGCACTCCAGGTAGTTTCTCTGAAGGAAGACTTTTATCCTTTCAACTGTGGAAGAGAAAGAGGAGGAAATTTGCCACTTGTAGATTCATGTAGGTCTTAACTGTCCTTAAAGCTTCAAAAGATTTGCCTCTAAGACATAACTAAGTAAGGTACTTTCATATGAAAGAAATAGTGAGTAAATAAACTGGGAAAATATTTACTGTTATAAATGTGATCAAACAGATAACCGGAAAGACTGGTGAGATGAAAGAAGAAATTAAAATTGTTACTTCTCTAGGGAAAGGATCTCTTCAGAGAAAAGAGCTTCAGAATGCAAGAAGCATTCAAATTCATAGATGCTTTCAAACAGTATTGTTACCTAGCTGCTGAGCAATTGATTTTATCCAAAAATGTTCCTGGCACCTAAAAGACACTTAAGAAACCCATGTCAAGAGCTCCATCTCCACCTGAGATGTTTCTCATCTGAGAGTTCAGGGATTTTCAATTTATGGTTTCAAGCCCTTTTTAAAATACTTTCCCAAATGGTCCAGTTTCAAATTTCTAATTAAGCTTTTAATTTATAGACTGGGCTTTTTCATTTTAATGGATTTGACCTGTAAAGACAACAAACCAGGCAAATACTAGGGTAAATGTTTTCAAAGGGTTTGGGGGACCTATTTTTCCTCATTTAACCTCTTTTCTTATGCAAAGTTTTAAGACAATATTTAGCCATAAATCAAATACTCGATGGAACTATCAGCACAACATATCACTGAGTCCATTAGGAACTTACAAGAATAATGGAAAGTGTGACAGAATAAGTTCAGATTTACTTGCTGATTTTTGGTGCCTAAACATGGTTATTTTCTGATCTCAAATCTACAGCAATAAGAAATGTCTCTCCTAATCTAAAATGCCAAAAAATGCAGGCTGCTAACAGTTTGAAAATTTTGTTGCTTCGACAGAAACACCAAAAAAGTCGTCTCTGCATTAAAACAATATTGAATATTGGTATTTGATTTGATGACATATAATTAGTATAGTAAATAGTAAATGTATATATATACACATGTACTTTTGTCACTAGGGAATAGAGTACATCAGATTTGCCTTTTCAGCATTGTAATGTAATGCTGTCAAATAGAAAAAATACTTGCAACAGTATGTTACATAAAACTTAGTTTTTTAAAGACCAGGTAAATAGCATGATCAGGTAAGAAGATAGTTATGTGTTTTCCTCCTGCTATTTCTTTATAGAAACATTTATCACATCTCAGTTAATTAATCAGCCAATAGATAAAATAGGCTTGAAATTCACTTGAAGAGTAATGGTTCTTTTTTTTTTTTCTAAAGCCATTCACTCACTGACTTCAGCTATGTGACCAAACAGATTTGAGGGAGCCATGCACAGGAGAGAAGTGTTAACCTCCTTTATTATACATCAGAAGAGAGGATGTGATGACAATTTCTTAAGAACCAAAGCATGTAATCATCAAACTGAGAATTTCAGACAGACAGTCAAGTACTTAGGTTAAAAAGCCATTTGTTGTTTCATTGACATTTAGAACTGTATCACACCAAAAGCAGTTATGGAATGGTTCCTAATCTATGCTATGAAAGTGGGCAATAAAATAGGTCATATAATTTTCATTCCTTTTCTGAACCTGGGTAAGACATGAGATGTTCAGTGCTTATCAGGTTTCTGCACATCCATCAGTTTTCCTACCCTCATGCTTCTTTTGCTCTACTGTGTAATTTCAGTCAAACTTGACAGGTCTCAGTGACAATTAATTTTCTTTGAATACAGAAAAAATCACTGATTGGCTAGACAGTAACACCCCTAGCTGAGGATAAGTTGGGTGAAATCAGATATTGCGTTCTTAATTTTCACCTTATTTTCTGGCTAGCCAGGCAAAACAAATATAGCACTGGCAATTCACCCAGCATGGCAAGACACATTGGTCATTGGCAATGTCAAAAAAGGTAGGAGGTTGCTAAGGACTGAAATACTGTGATAGAAAAAGGGATATGAGGGTAAAAGGGCACAAAATATGTGAAAATTTAATTCACTAACGTTCTTTACCATGTGTCTTAGGTACAGAGACAAGGGTGTTGAGGGTTTCTGTGCCGTCTGTTCAAATACCATTCACATTACAGCCATTGGTGTGGTTTTGGCAGGGAAAAAGCCATGGCCACAACCAAAAAGGCCATTTTGTCTGGCTAACTGAAGTGAAGGGCAGACCTGCCATCACAAACCAGCAGGTCTTTTCCCATTTCCAAGCCTTTCCAGGACACATCTGCAGGACAAGTCAGTGAGGAGAGGCAGCGGAGCCATTCCAAAGCCAAACGGTGCTGAAGTGACAGCTCCAGAACTGCAGCTGGGACCAGCAGGGCAAGGAGCACTGTCCTTTGGTGACCAGCGAGTCTATTTCCTTCCCACACCCCCTCAGCATCGTGGCAGTGGCCCAAGACTGCACTGACACCAACTGAGTCCAGTGGGTGGCAGGAGGGGGCAGCAAGCAGCAGTACTGACCACACATGCACACACAGTCACACACATGTTGTTGTTCTCTGTGCCACCATGGTTGCCAAAAGGAACCAGGACTGACACAAATAAGGACAATAGAACTAGAACAGAACAGCACAACTATTCTATTCTGGAGAAATAGATGAAAGACGTAACTTAGGCAAATATGAGTCAGGAAAAATGCAAGCAGGATGCCAGTTCAGCTCTGCAAGCCTGATAAAGCAGAAGTTATGCAAAACTGATATTGCACTTACTCACAAGTGGGGGTCAAGGAACAGCCACCTAAAAAGGACACCCAACACTGAAGACCCCAAAGAACCACATAAGGACATTGATAAGGGGTGTGACTATGTAAAATAAAGTAAAACATATACATCAAGTAAGTGGGGATAGCTGATGCGTACATAATCACCGTTTATAATAAAAGCTCTGTTTACCTCATGCTTGGGGTACTCGATTAGAGGAAGGATCCTCTGAGTGATGAGGGTGCTTCAATAAAGAATGCTTGATTTCCAATATTCAAAACTGTGTTAGAAACTTTCTATCTGGCAGATTTTTGTACCAACACCGTGGGGCCAAAACTTCCTCAGCAATGACAGTGATTCCCATCTGCTCCCTGAATTCCTTTGTAAGCCCCTGCCCTCTGGGTTTTTTGTTCCAGGGGAACATTGAGCCAGGCAGTGCTTCTCCACCCTATTGTCTTTGTCTTCTGGTCTATATGGTCTGCCAATGTGGCCACCATCTTGGGAGGAGGGTCATCTGCTCCATCTTGTTTTCTTAGTTCCCAGGTGACCAGGTGATTGAGCACCTCTGTATCTAGTGGCTAAAACTAAAGGGACAATATGAGACGTCTTTGCCTCTCATAATTGTCTTAGGCTAAGACACCATGTAACAGGTTATTAAGCTCTTATGGTAACGAACAAGAGTTTAACTGATAACTAAAATAGGATATCTTCATTTTACTTTTCTTGGATTGAGAAGAAGGAGGAAAGAAGATAAAATTAAGAAGCTGAGACACTTATACCTGTGGATCAATATTTTTAGCTGATTGGGATGGCTTCTTTTAATAGTTTCAGGGAGACTTCTGACTAGTAGGGGTATACTTTAAAGTTTATATTTTCAGTAAGTGCCTGTGGGTTAAAGTAGCATAAATGTCAGAGACCATATATGAATGAAATCCAATATATGAAATCCATATATGAATGAAATCCTGGGTTGAAGGTAATAAGATTGACCATTTTTTTTTTTTGCTAAAGTTGTCTTCATTTCCTGTCTCTTCAAAGAAAAAAAAACCATATTTAAAGTATCATCAGGAAACACAATGCTTAAAAGCAAGAGGATTTTGAATCTCTGTGAATCTGTAAATTATAGTTATGAAACAATTACACCTATACAAAAAGATATATTGTGGACTTAATGAACAAAGGGATGGTTCAAAGAAATGTGTATCTGAGCCAAACAACTTAATACTCCAACCCATGTTTTCTTGATTGTGAAGTTCAGTTTTGGTTGTAGCAAAGAAAAATCTCTCTCATTACTTAACAAAAACTGTAGTATGACTATTACAATGATTAACATCTTAATCAAAAGGGAGTACTGCTCATTGTTAATGCAGCCACCATTGCTTTTCATGAGAGTAATGGTGCATCCTTAACATAATAAGAGAAATACTGAGCACTATTCATATTAAAATTATGTCTATGTCATTGCACTTAAAATAGATCAATATATGCCATTGAAGTGATTTCCTCAATCTTCATAGTCTCCTTGTAGAAGCAATTAGTTTTAATTTCCTTGTTCATTAGACTGCTGCTGAAAGACCAGAATATATGTGAAATTTGTGTTTATGATGATATACGTGCAGCCAGAAGATGTAATTAGCTTCGGATTTGGTTTAAGGAATTCAAAAAGGCAAGTTATATCATGAAGACTGTTATGCCCTACTGTGCAGTTGTCTCACTGTCCACATGAGACAACACTTGGAATATATGTAGCTCTGTCTCTGAAGAGCGAGTAGAGACCTTATGGGTTAGGAAAAAAGGGGGGACTGGTAAGGGTGAGTTGTACTAGTAAGTTGTGAGTGCATGCTACAGGCTCCCTGATTAAGAGAAGGAAGTGGATGAGGCCTTCTACAGGTGGCTCTAAGCAGACTCAAAGTCAGAGACATTGGATCTTAACTACCCTTATATCAGCTGGACTTAAGGGTACACTGCAAAGTACAAGCAATCCAGGAGGCTTCTGGAAAGCATTAATGGCAACTTCCTGTTTCAGGTAGGGGAAAATCCCACCGGGAATTATGTGCTGCTCAACCTCATCCTAACAAGAGGGAAGGCCTTGTTGGAGAATCAGAGATTATCCTGAGTTGGAATGGACCCACAAGGATCACCAAGTTCTACTACTGAGTAAGTGATCGGTACAGAAATTGAACCCACAGTCTTGGTGTTATGAGCAATGTGCTCTAACAGACTGAACTCATCTCAGGGTTTAGTGAAGGCTGCGAGAAGACACGGCTGAAGGGACTATGAGAATGTGGAGTGCAGTATCACAAGATGGAAGCAGGGTCAGACCACTTGGAATTAATATAGAGATGTTGTCAGAATACATAGAAACATGACAAGGAAGGTCAAGGCCCACCTGAAATTAAATTTTGCCAAGGATATCCAGAACAACAAGAAGCACTTTTGTACTAATGTACTTTTCCAAGCACATCAATAATAGAAGGAAAACAAAGGATAATGTGGGCCTGTTACTAGTGGAGGAAGCCTGGTAAGAAAGGATGCAGAGAAGGCAGACTTACTGAATGCTTTCTTTTGCATCCATGTTCACTGTCAAGATCATCCCTCAAAAACCTCTAACCCAGGAGACCAGGGTAAAGGAAACTTGGAACACAACAGACTCTAACCCAATTTTCCTTAACTCCTGGTCAAGGAGACTCAGGTTAGAATCATCTAGGCAAACCTGACATCCACATGTCCACAGGCCCTGACAGGATGCATCCTTGAGTGCTAAGAGAGTTGGTGGAAATCATAGCAAGGCTGCTTACCATCATCTTTGAAAGGTCATAAAGTTCAGGAGAGGTGCCTGAGGACTGAAAGAAAGCAAATGTCACTGGTCTTGTGCCCTTGTCAAAGGGCAAGAAGTACTGCACAGGGACCAACCATCTCAGTTCCTGGAACGGTGATGGAGAACCTCATTCTGGAGGCCATCTCTATCCTTGTGGACAGGAGGTGATGAGGACCGGTCACTAAAGTCAAATCATGCTGATAGCTTTCTATGATGAAACAACTACCTGTATGATGAGGAAACAGCGATTGTCCACCTTTAAAAAGTATATTGTCTACAGGATATTGTCTACATTTAGAAAGGCTTTCAGCACTGTCTCTTACAAAATCCTCATAGACAAATTCAGGGAGTGTGGATTGGATGAGTGGGCAGTGGATGGAGAATTGGCTGGATGTTAAATTCTGATGTCCAGATCATTGTCAGAGGGTCTATTTGGGAGCCTGTCACTAGAGGTGTCCTTCAAGGTTCAATACTGGGCCCAGTATTGTTGAATTTATTTATTATTCACTTCAATGAAGAGGAAGAGGCCTTCTCAGCTAGTTCACTGATGATACAAATTTGGGAGGAGTGGCCAATACAAGAGTGTTGTGCAGCCCTTGAGAAGGACCTTGACAGGTTGGAGAAACGGGCAGAGAAGCGCTCCCTGGTGTTCTACAAAGGCAAATGCAGGATCTTACAAATGGGGAAGGATAACCACAAGAACTAGTATCACCGGGAGGCTGACCTGCTGGAGAGCAGCTCTGCAGAAAATGACCTCGGGGTCCTGGTGGACAACAAACTGTCCGTGACAACTGTCCATGCCCAGCAATGGGTTCCTGTGGCCAAAAGGCCCAATGATATCCTGGGGCGCACTAGGAAGAGTAGTGCCAGCAGGTTGAGGGAGGTAATTCTGCCCCTCTAGTGAACTTAGTAAGAGGGGTTTCTCCACAGGCCACATCTGGAGTGTTGTGTCCAGTTCTGGGCTCTTCAGTACAAGAGAGAGAGGGTGCTCCTGGAAGTCTAAAAGAAGGCTGCAAAGATGATTAAGGAACTGAATCATCTATCTTATGAAGAAAGGCTGAGAAAGTTGGGCTTGTTCAGCCTCAAGAAGAGACCACTGAGAGAGGATCTCATGAAAGTAAGCATCTGAAGGGAGGATACCAAGAGGATGGAGCCAGGCTCTGCTCAGTGGTGCCAAGCAATAGACAAGAAGCAATGGACAGAAAATGATGCACAGGAAGTCCCATCTGAATATAAGGACAAACTTTTTCACCATGCAGGTGACTCTACACTAGAACAGACCATCCAGAGAGGATGTGGAGTCTTCCTCACTGGAGATATTCAAGAGCCTGCTGTACACAATTCAATGTAACATCCTCTAGGATGACCTTGCTTGAACAGGGATGTTGGAGAAGATGACTCTCTATGGCCCCTACCAACCTTACCCATTCAGTGATACTATGATTCTGTGAAATGCTTTGCATGATAAATATCTTGTAGACATCTAGAATCAGCAAGGATAAGGCTGGAAAAATTTTACTAAAGGAACATAAATCCTCCTCTTGTGGTATTCCTTTTTTTTAGAATGATCTCCTCTAATTAACCATGGGATTCTTCTTCAAGATTAACATTCTTCAAATTCTTTGAAATTAAACATTTTACTTTGTTTAAATCACCTATACAGTGATGATGAAAGATACTGAGGTTTGGTAAAATAATGTGTGTTGAATGGGAAGGTCTAGAACTGTAGAAAGAACACAGCTAACTAGAAGTCTAAAAATAAAAAGATGACTAGTAGACCTGTAATTCAACAAAGAAAAATAAAAATTCCGAACAAATAAGAACAAATACTGCTTATGAAGATTAGGAAATGTGTAATAGCAAAACCAGAAAATTTATATAAAAGATTCATACAGCAGCATTCATATGAAACAGTGGTAAACACTTATTTGAAGGGCCACTTATATTTAGGAAAACTTTTTGGTATAAAGTAGATAGCAAGTACAGGTCCCTGAGGAGTCTATATTGTTCAGCTTAGACATAAGCTGTCAAGCCAAGACATAAGCCTTTTTAAAGTCAGACAAACAAATGTAAGCAATTAAATTAAAACATTGGTAGAAAAGCAGGCATAAAACTTCCTTGGAAAAGATTTTTTTCCTCCATTTCAAAATCATAAACCTTCAATCACAAATCATTGTTTTTGTAATGGTTGTTCAGATACTTTAGATGCAAGCATAAAAATGGTCTGTAAATATTCAGAATGCTTTTACAGTCTTCAGGATAAAAAAAAAATTTTTGCAAAAATGTATTCCCAAAAGGTAAGTGCTTCAAATATTACCGCTATAATTGCTGATTTTGTTATTCAGAGAAAGAATGTTGTAGAAAATTAAGTTATTTTATGGCTGGAATAAGCAGTGAAATAAAATACACCAAAATGTTTCCAAAAATCATATGAGAGTTTGCTGGTTTTAAATCCTATTATAACATTAAACCCACACAAGCTGCTTACTTCCCACCCCTGCACCTTCTGAAAATGGAGGTAAACTGGGAGAGATTATAAATCAGAGTGTCAGTTTACTGAAAATTGCAATAATCATATTATTAATGATAAAGAGTGTACAAAAGAGACAAGGTGTTTTACTCACAAAAATATCACCACCAAACAAAAATTTTTCCCAAAGACTAGCTCCATCAGGCTGACCAGGGAACTTCCTCCCGAAGAGAGTCAGGTAAAAATGGCAAAATTTCTGTTTCCAGTCCTAGCTTTTTCCTTCTGAAACCACGCACCCTCTCTCCCTGCTGTGATGTGAGTGGTGTTAAAAAAACAGAACTAAAAGCTTCATCAACTCGTCTCTGTACCCAGGAAACAGATATACAAAATCAGGTAGGATATACATCACATTATAAAAGACAGTGATTGAAATTTTAAAAATATTGGCTGCAGGATATTGTATATGGCTTTGTGAACTACTGTGGCTATGGCTTTTATTGGCAATTTTCAGAGTTTGAATTCCTTTAGGTCTCAGTTTGGTCAGAAATAATTCTTCATTTAGACCTGAAGCACATCTTTTTCTCTCTAAATATTAAGTGGCTAGGTTTGCAGTGTAGCTTAAGAGATGCAACAAGCAGGACTGATATTCCTGAAATACCCATTTATGAGCCAAATTGCTTCCAGAGCCCTGATGCATGATCACTTAAGAAACAATTAATGTGGTAGATGCTCTTGTGCTCTAAGTGTGTAGAGGTGGATGCTGCAATTCTGATGAGGTCACAGGCAAATTGGCTGCACAGGATCTATGTCTCCATTAATATATATTGAAATGGTTTACTTAAATCAAACCTGAAACTGGATGATTTTGTCCTGGAGTGAGTTAGGACAGAGAAATGGAAGCTGCTTGTTGTATTAGCCCAGCTGAACACAAAATATTCCTGCTACAATTATTCAATGTATTTTCATTGTCCTCTGGCAGGAAAGCAGTGAATCTCATATATATCCTCCAGAAGGGGACAAGGTTTCTTAACTTTCTTCTCTCCCATCTTCTATATTTCTGTATTCCAAGCACAGGCAAGTCCACACTGAAAAGGATCAAATCAAATGGGAATCAGCAACATGTAAATATTACCTCTAAATAACTGCTTGTCTTCATTTTGTTTTAGGAAGGCAGGACAAATTTTTTCCTTAGGAGAATTTTCATGCTTCTATTGCAGTGTAAAATAAAGCACACAGAGAACTAAGATCAAAGTAAACAAAATAAATTCAGATCACATGAAATTAAATACCTTTTTAGCAATTAATATTTACCATCTTTAGTTTTGCCATGCAATACATACCAAAAGTCTCAGAGGAATTAAGTTGGCATCAGTGAGAGCTAGGGAACTGTATTTCACTTCAAACTTACACTTATGCTGTTTGAAGCTGTGTTAGGGAAGAAAGATCGTAAAGAACAGACCATGTTGATGGCTGGTATTAACCAGCTCTTTTGAAGCCTGTTGAATATGCTGATTTCAATTTTTGGTGATTCTGCCACAATATTCCTAAACCACAGTTTATATGTAGTTTCAGAAGGGAATATATTTGTTCAATGTGACAAAAAAATCAAAACTTTTTAATAAATTTTTTTAGCATATTGTTCTTCCTCACTTATTTGTGCTTTTCTGTTTGTTTTTTTTTTTTTCTTTTATATATCTTCTTTTTCATTAAGTGAGGCAAATAACAATTACTTGCATTGTACGATTTTTCATATGTCAACTACACCTGTTCTTTCATATCCCTGGTATAGTCTTTTCCCTGACAGATTTTGTCCTGGTTCTCGCCAGGACAGGGTTAATTCTTGCAGAATCCAGGAGGGGCCGTGGCTAGAATCCAGAGGTTATTCTATACCACCTCATGTAATTGCAGGGGATACGGTGAAGAGTCTGTCTTCTAGGGAGAAAGGATTCCAGTCTGGCCAAGTAAACATGGCAGAGGAAGTTGTCTGGTATGTCAACAGGTTCCATGTGAATCTTTTCTTTCTTGTACCCTCTGTCATTAGTATTGCTGCTGTTACTGTTTGTTTTCCTATCTCGTTGCTGTTTCCAGTAAGGGGGAAGAGGGACAGGAAGACAGGAGAGTGAGAGAAAGCAAGAGGAACATGGTTTGGGGGCACTGAACTTGGGAGAACCATTCCTAAACCATGACACATTTCCTTTGTGATACGAAGATATTTCTTAGTTAAAATGTTTGGTGAAAGAGTTGAATATGGTGCCCAGCTCTGCAAGGAAGGTGATTTAGCTGCAAAATTTCATACCACTATCTAAGCACAGTGAACTCCATTGAACTTCTAATTGGTGGAATTTTTCATGCAGAGGTGTCAGTAACTTGGGGGCTTTGACAAGTCTCTGATTCTCTGATTTTCTACACTCAATGTATAGAGTATTAATTATATAATTTTTATTGTAAGGGAAAGCAAAGTCCTATGGATCTCAGAGAGGTGTGTTCCTAGAATGGCTACCTCCTAATATTCCCAGAGAGACACCAGAAATTCTCTGAAAGAGTGTAAAATCCTAGAAGTAATATCTCAGGTTCTCAGGCTTACTGAACTGCTAAGTCTCAGATCACAAGACTGCCAAGAAGACATATTATGTCAAGAAAGTTTAAGGAATGATAATTTTATGGTAATGATTCTATTTATTTTACCGTGTAAAGAAGTGGCAAATTAATTTCAATCTTCTTAACCACTGAATGAATTTTCTGTGTTGTCTTCTATGACAGAGTCAGTTGTGAGAGAAGAAAACACCGAAGTCTGAGAACAGGAATAAGAAACAATTTATTCATAATATATGTGTAAATAATAACGGTGTGTTTACACCCAGGTGTATACACACACAGAAACACGTGCAAAAAAAATAGTATATTCTTGTTTTGAATATTTGGTCTATATGGGACAAATTGGTTATTTTTCCAAAGCTACTTGCTCCAACACTCAAAAGAGAAATCTTACAAGCAATGAAAAAATATTATAACAAAAGAAGTAGAAATGTTATACATGTAATAGGAAACAGAACTAGAAATGTGATATATATGATACATAGACAAATCAGAATGCAGTTAGTATTTTCAGTAGGTTCAATCACACAAAACCCCAAAGACAATAAAATAATGAATAAAATGCCACCAGACTTATTCACTGCGCTGTGTCCTGACTTAAATGTAAAGGGTGTTTTCTGTTGAAACTATATCAGAGATTGGAAGAGGATAATTTTCATTTTTAAGGCCTCCTAGCTTGCATGCAGTTAGAACCTCCATTAGAGCTTAATCTCTACTATAATAAATAAAGGGTGCATGATAGAAGTGCACATGTTTTTTCATTTGCAATAGTTATTAAAAATAATATGTTACTATTATTAGGAGATAAATCAATTATGTGTCTTGCATTTAGGACTACTATTCACTCACATTTGACTTTTCACATTTAATTATATATTTCTTAATCCATTAGCTAATAGCAAATTAGGTTGAAACGTAAGGCTCAAAGAACAACATTCCAGGAAGGAATCTTATCTGTTTTATAATCAGTCAATCTAATAAACTAAAAAATCTTGAAGCCCGGATTTCAAGATGAGATAGGTAAAAATCCCATATCTGTTTAGGATATTATGCTGTGTGGCTGCAAATTTTAGGACATTGTGAGTCTTGGATTTTCAAATGTAGAACACTTCATAGTTCCTACTATTAATAATAGTTAATGATAACAATTTGAAGTTACAGGAGGAAATGGAGACATGCATTTATAGCATATGAGACAGGTTTGAACCCATGCTGTCCCACAGAACCATAACGATTCAGGTTTAGATTCTTTATTGGTGTAAAACTCAACTTTGGAGATGTTTTGAAGATTGGCCTTGTTGTCAGCTGATAATAATAAGATCAGGCCTTGAAATCCAGGTGCAAGTCACAGTAATGAGTTTTCATAAATCTTCTTATGTAAAATTGCTATTGTTTCTTGTGTTTCTCTTGTGTTTTTCGCTTGTCCAGTAAACATATACTGGGAATTCACAAGAGAAAAATGAAGTGTTTGTCACTGCATGTTTGTATGCCTCTGCCTACAGCTCTGATCTGCCCATGTCACACACTATTAGTAATGATTTCTTTTTGAATCTATTTTTCTAGCATTCAAACTGAGTTAGATGTTATATGGAACAGGAGAAGAGCACTGTTCCAATCCTGCCTACTTCTAAAAAGAAATAAAATTATCAAGTGATTAATGATAGAATCATCACTAACTGTCAACAGAGCAAGTAACAGTTTGAGTAATACATAAAGAAAATTTAAAATGTCTCTTTGGATGTTTTGGATATTTTTCTAGGAAATTTCCTCCTGTAATGTATAAATGCTGATAAAGTTAATGTTTGAGAAGTTATCAAAGGAAACTTGAAAAGACCATTTCAATGGTTCTTTTAAACTATACAAACTGCTCAGTTTTTGTAGAGAAAAAATTGTATGATCCCTGAGGCAATGTGGACTGAGTAGTTAAGAATACACACATTTTTTTCTTTAAAGAAAAGAGATCATTCATGAGCAATTATAAAAGACATTATGGATCTCTTAATTCAGAATAGCTCCTTTTTATTATAGCCAGGAAAAAAGAGAGACAAAAACATGAAAGCCATCCTTTTTTTTAAAAAGTATTTTTTTCTTTTACCAGTAAGTAATTATTTTTCTTCCCACTTTATAAGGATGTTGCTTTTCTACTTGTTTAACTTAAGACCTCATATCAGTGATTAATGCTAGATCTTGCGCTTGCAATCAAATTGAAGTGAAATGCTCAGTCTTAAGTTACAGATTAAGCATAACATAGTTACATTTTTCCTTTCACATTCTTCTCTGAGTAATATCTACCAAAAGTCTAATGCTTAATCTTTTGTTTGAATATAGTTTGCTATTCTGAAAAGCTGCATTTTCATCTGGCAGATTCATCTACAGATTTAAAACAGAATGAAATTTAAAATTATATGAAATATTCTACTGTCTTAATTTTATTTGATTTGATTTAGCCATCTTTGGAAAGTAACCAACAGGTGCTTCAAATAAAAACAAGAACAAAAACCAGCCAATCACAGCCCTTCACAGCTTATAGAATGATTTTGGTTGGAAAGGGCCTTAAAGATCATCTGGCTGGTGCCAACCACCCACTGTCACAGGCTGGGACACCTTTCACTTGACAAGGCTGCCCAAAGCTTGTCCAAGCTGGCCTTGAACACTTCCAGGGATGGAGCATCCAGAACACCTTGGAGCAGCCTGTTTTGGTGCCTCGCCATTTTCACAGTTAATACCTGCAATAAAAGAAAACAATGTAAGGAA
This sequence comes from Anomalospiza imberbis, assembly GCF_031753505.1. Lineage (NCBI taxonomy): Eukaryota > Metazoa > Chordata > Aves > Passeriformes > Viduidae > Anomalospiza > Anomalospiza imberbis. Next base: position 42,896,898 of record NC_089721.1, read on the forward strand.
GATCAAGAGTAGCAAACTTAGGGTTGCCATTGTCTTTTTAAAGAAAAGTTAACTTAACCTATAGTTTGAATATTTTCCCTAAATTGGTAGTCGCCATGGAAAAGGTCTTACTGTTTATCTTTTGGTGGTTTTTGCTTCATATGAGTATCTAGGTATGAGAATCACATGTCAGCTCATCTCAATCTATTATTGCACTGGGTTTGGTTGGGATAGAGTTAATTTTCTTCATAATTAAGCACTCTGTATAATGCTATGTTAAAGGCTGGTGATCAAAACACTGGTGGATAGGACATTATCACTTCATTCAATGGATCCATGATGCACCCGGACACCAAGGAGGGAATGCAGCATTCGTAGGGTGAATATTACCAATTGAGATTGTTGCACAGGTTATCCTGGAAATGCAAAACATGCCATAATCAAAAGACCCAAACAGGCAAAGCTTGGCTTTCTGGCCACACAGAGGATGGTGGCTGAGATACTAATATGCAGAGGCCTACACTACCAGGAACATGCCACGATTATTGCCACTCGCTTAGAACAGTGGAAACTGTAAGCAGATAGCCAAAAACCTGAGATGTGACCAACACCACTACCAGAAACACCATCCTGAACCTTGGAAAATAAGCCTCAAGGCAAGAAAGTACTCCAGTATAAACCAAATCAGGCTATTGTAGTCATAGACACCTTGATCTATCACACACCAAATTCTTAATTGAAGAGTTAAAAATTATACTTAGAGTGATGGGTGCTGGGATCTTCAATCATTTGGGATAAAAATCCAGCAGAGGTCACTTGGATGATTAACACCAGAGTGTTTGCTAAACAACCTGGTTCTGCCCAAACAACATCCCTACATACTGTAGAAGGACATACAGTTACTATAGTGCACATTAATGACTCTGAGAAAGTATGGATTAGGAAAAGGCAAGCTCATTCACAAGATACATTTTGCTCAAGGAACATGGTGGATAACACAAAACAATGGAGAAATCCAGTGTGCACCCTGAGGAGGTTTCACTTCAGATGAAAATCATCTGTGGTCTAAGTTGTATGTTGCCATTGCTGTGTGATGTCATAGTTATATGTCAGAAGTACCAAAGCAAAAGTCATGGAAAAAAAAGGAGGTAGAACCTAATAAGGAATTGGACAAATGAAGCAAGAACCTAACACACCATCTCTCCTGTCCTGAATGACCATCAAAATTTGAGGAACCCAAGTCAAGGATTAAATTACTGAATGGACATTTGAATGGATACTTGAGTGGGGGTGGTCCATGAAAGGAATGTAGGGAATTATATCTGTAAGTATGTTAAAAGGTAGGGCAGAGTATGGTGGTGTCTTAGGAAAATAGATTAAATAATGCAGTACATGACCACAATACAAATGGTATGGAATAAGGTATAAATTGTAATTGCTAGGAGCTTATTTTCTTCACAGCATCCCATGTGGTGCTATGGCTTATGTGACAGAAATTGTGTTGATACTCACGGATGTTTTAGTTATTGATGTTTTAGTTATTGCTAAACAGTAGCTGCACAACACCATGTCCATCTATATTTACCTCCTTTTCCTCTCAGCGAGAAGGCTGGCTAGAACAGGACTCAGCCAAGGCAGCTGAACTGCCTTAATCAGAGATCTATCCCATGCCCTAGAATGTCATGTTCAGCAATAAAGAATGGAGAGGTGTATAAATTCTTCCAAAGGCTCATTTGCATGGGTACTCTGGTGGTGACAGATTGGGTTTTTGCAAAATTTGTAGCGGGTTTTCCTCTTTTTTTCCTTCTTTAAGTAGCTTTACCCCAGCCCAAAAGCATTCTAATTTTTGCCCTTTGGACTCTCTCCCACATGCCTCTAGAGGCAGAGTTAATGAGTCTACACCTGTGTTGTCCTTAAGCAGTTTGTGACTGAAGGTACACATGTGAAGGAAGACTTGGACTCTAACTCCTTACTGACTTACTTTATAAAAGGATTTTTGCTGAAAACTTATATCCTGTGGAGAAGGCTTGCATGCTGTGTGTAGCCATCTATGCATTGATCAATGCCTAATAGGTGTTCATTGGAGAAGTTATGGAATAGTGGGTTCCGTCACCTCAGGAGAGGAATTTTCAGCAATGAGATTTTTTAATTTTCCTTGTAGTCCAACAAAAACCTAAACTTTTCATTAAAAGTAGAAGTTTTAGAAAGTTATTTATTGTTTAGAAATACAACAAATCAGGCTCAAATCTTTGCCTTGAAGCAAAGAAGGACTAAAATTTATGTTCCGGACATATTTTTTGTTAGGGCTGCAGAGTTAATGTGTTGGGAGTTAGATAAAATAATAATGGTGGAAATATTTACTTTACTTATGAAATGCCTTTTCCTTTACACTCGTGGGAATAATTCAGATTTAGCTTGAAAATACTTTAATTGCCAAAATAACAACAACAACAACAACAATAACAATAGAAGACGTTGGACCAAAAAGTCCACTATTTATGAAGCTTTCTTTTTGAGAGGAAGGGACTCAAAAGAAGAACTCTGTAATGAAAAAATTGTCATTACTGGATAAAATAATGCCAATCATTAAATAATGCCAAAATTATGGGAAGATAATAATTTATAGCATGAGAAGTTAAAATTACATTGGAAAATTTTAAATAAAGACATCTCACTCTCTAAATGTAAATTAACACACAGACACATGCATATATGTTCATTTATACAAATTCAATTAAGACAAAAAATTCTCATGAAGATATGCTGAGCTTGCAGTACCAGGGTTATTTAAACCAACTTTTCTACCAAACACAGGTCTGATCAGACTGCTGGTATAGATAAATCAGCTAAATTTAAATCAATAGCTAAATGACTAGCTCTCTCATTCTTGACACACACTGAAACTAATAGACAGCTTCTGAGCACCCAATATAGTGTTTGGGCTAACTAACAGCCATCTCAAATAAACAGATTGCCTCCATTTGTTGTATGCTGTGAAGCAACTGGAGTAAAGTTCAGTGCCTATAGGGTTTTTATCTTAAGATAAGATGGACAGACACTTAAGAATTCTGTAAATGTTATTTCAGGCTCTTATAGCCCTTTTCCAGAGCTGGAAATGGAATGAAAAACCCACTCTCTTCTCTAAAAAAGAGAAGCTGCTTATTCTTTTATGAGACACCCATTTGAAGCAGTTCCCACTTGAATTCACAGCATAAATAAGCATAGAAACAACAAATTTCTTTACCTTCAAATTTGAAACTGGAAAATAAAAGAGATTATCTCTCAGAGACACTTCACTTGTGGGTTTTAAATACAACACATGCAAAATTTATTTTTTAAAGAGTAACCTTTTAAAGAGAAACCTGTGAGGTAAAAATACTCAATTTTATCATAAAGAAGATGTGTAGGAACTCACCCCTGGTAGGGGTAAGCCCGTAAAGGTGGAAAAGTCTCTCCTCCAACCCGTGTCTCCAAAGAAAGACTCAGTAGTCTTTGGTCATCCGGTCTCAAGGTAGTTTATTGTATGTTATCTAAAAGATTTCTCCCTGAGCTGCTGTGGTCCGTTCAGCAGTCAGACAAAGGCACACTCTGACACCCAGGGGGCTGGTGCCCTCTTTTATATCATACATTACGTATTAGATGTTTATAGTTTTTCCCCAATGCCCATCACCTATACTGAACAGTGACTTTCTACTCTAAACCAATCTCTGAATGCCAACATCACCAAGAACATGGAAGTTAGGAAGAAGAAGGAAAGAGGACAGGGCACACCCAAATCCCTCCATCTTAGAACTTCTGACCCCCATGTACAAATCTTAGACCCCTCTGTACAAGGCCTTAAACCCCCCTGTACAGCACTCAGAAATTCTTCCTTTCACTTTGTGACTACTTCTACTATAATATCTAAACTTTTCTGGTTTCTTGTTCTTCCTGCAAGGTTGGTAAATTGTTCCATGGATCAAGTTCAAAGCCACAGGGGTGTGTGGCTGCATTCCAGGGTCTCAAATGCTTTTGACCTGGGCCCGGAACATCCAAGAGTGTCCAAGGGACATTCTGGGTTCCGACAAAGATGCACTGTTTTATCTCACTGATTTACTCCAATTATGATCTTCATAATTTAATAATTTAATATTTACATTATGTTTTAAATATAAAACTGTCATTTATCATACTACACAAAGCAAGAGGGCTGGGTCTCTGTGAAGTGGACAAAAGAGTCCTAGTAGCAGTCTAGAAACAGAAGACCAGAGAACTGCAACAGCTATTATGAACTCATCAGTTTTAGAAATACTTTAATGGAAAATAGGATACTGGAGCAAGTAAGAGCCGGAGGCCTGACTGTTTGCAAATCTCCAGAGCTATGGAGGGAGGACCATTCCTATACCCTGGAGATGCTAGAGAAAAGAATGTCACCTTGAAAACAATGTCATTTGAAATATCATCCAAATTTCAAATATACTATAGTCTTTTTTACAGAAACTGACTTCATAATGCAGAGATTTTGGAATGAATTTTTTTTGTAAAGTCGGTCTTGAATTTGAGTTGATATGAACCTGTCAGAGAAGCTAGTGGTGGCCAAATACCTGAACTTTGTCTCATCCTTTCAATAAGCAGCTGTTGAGATCAGTGGACAGGAAAAAGACACTAAAATTTATTCTTTTTTCCCATCTCCAGCTATCACTGCTGCAGGCTATTAGTGTGTTCCCAGTAGCAGGAGAAGGTGCTGCGAGGAATGGCCTTTGCTCTCCATAATGTTTTTTTTTTTGGTGAGGTTTTTTTTTTAGGAGCATGTATCGAGAAAAATGGGGAAGATATTTCCAGTTTATGAGACCTCCACCATCTGTGAATATCATACTTTTGGAAGGCAATATGTATGCCAGAGCATCTCTGAGATATTAAAGGTAAATTATTTCAGTGCAACAGAATGTAAGAAAAGGTGTAGTGGTCTGACCTGCCAACTGGTCTCTAGTAATAATATGACTAACAAGAACCACTTCCATTGCCCAAAGAATCTAATGTTTACACGTAAGTGTTAATTATTTTAATACTTTTTTTGTTCCTTTACCTTGAAACCCAATCACTTTCACTCACAGCATATGGAAGTTAGATTAAGAAGAGGCCTGAGTGACTTTAGACCAAGGAAATATAGATATAAGACATCCTATCCTCACATTAGCCAAAATAATCAATACCATCTCTAACTGTGAATTTAAATCATATTCCATCATGGATTTACATGGTCAGTGGGAGTCTAGTCCTTTGAAACTGAAAAATAAAAAGCTCTGGTTAACTAGCTCTTCCAAAACCAAAACAACCAGAAAATACGCTGTAGCCAGTCAAATATGTGTATCTTTCTGATTATTCAATTGTGATGAATAATGAGAGGGAGGTTGTCTGGGTTTTCTTTCTGTTCTACCTTTAGCAGAACATATTTTTTTACCTCAGAGCCTTTGAAGGAGCTTACGCTTTATAGCATCATTTTTCTCTGATGAAAAGACTTGATGCCTTCCTCACCGACCCCTGTACTCCCCACATAATACTTGCTTAGAAGCTTTGATTCAGGTTTAACAAAGTAAAGGGACATCTTATTCTTACCTGACCTAGGTGTGATATTTCCAGCCCATTTATCTATAAAAAGTGAAAAAAGGGAATTGCTTAGAATGAAAGATACATATTATCACCTCTTACTTAAGTAAGGATCACTGGTTTAGCAGTCTTCTCTTCTCTTCTCTTCTCTTCTCTTCTCTTCTCTTCTCTTCTCTTCTCTTCTCTTCTCTTCTCTTCTCTTCTCCTCATTTTTTCATTTCACTTTTTCTTCTCATTCCATCTTTTTGACATATTATGAGCATGGTGCCTTTTCAATGTATATATTTATTGTGCTGAAAACACACACAGTGGAATTCTTGTGTAATACAATACAAGTGCTCCAAAGCAGACTTCTGGTATATCAGCATATACAAGCATGTCAGATAGTTTCTCAGACAGTATCTGGTGTTATAGGAGTACTGTATAATAATAAAAATGTGCCAATATAAGCTGTTTTCTTTTGGATGTATATTTAAGGAATCATTATCAAAGTGACTGGAGTTATTTGACAACTTATTCAGGTCTGTTTGAGAACTGAATGTGCCAGTACTTTAATTAAGCTTTTGCTTCTTAAGTCAAAATGGACTATATTTTCTTCTTGCTGTATTAAATTCAGCAATAAATCTGTCATTGTGTGTGTGGAATGTGGAAAACGCCAATGAGAACTAGACAAAACCAGACATAACTCCTTCCTGGGCAAAACTGGAGCCTGTTTTTGGAATGTAGCCTATGCAAGAAAGTATAATCACATGGATTTCAGAATACCAGAAGTTCATTATGCCTCATTCTTCACCTATTATTTTTGTTTATGGTGGTGTATCTCAACTACATTTTGAGTTATACTTATCCAAGCTAGTAGGGATTTTTTACCAGTGATTTTAAGAGCCTCCTTACTCATGTAAGCAAGACAATTAGCCTCACAAGTCTATCCAGAAGTTTACCATAACCAATCAAATTAATATCTTAAGGAAGTTTTTCCTTTAAAGAGAATAACTGGAGGAATACTCATTCAAGCTTTGGAGAATAATATTCTCAAAAATGGTCATATGGCTCAAATTCTATTAAACTCCTTCTGATATCTGTGCATTCAGAATATTTTTTTTCTATACTGGAGTTCAGTGTTTAAAGGTACTGCTCTTTACATATAATGCTTACAGAAGTCAAGTTATAAAAGCATAGTGAATTCCCAGATCTGGCTGTCTAACAGCTAAAGACAGTAGAGAGGCTCTAGGACCTTGGAGATAATGGTGTATCTTCCACTTTCACTCACATCAGAAAGCTGATCCCTTTACCACATTTGTGCACATCCTGCCTTTTGCATCATCACAGTTCACAAAATAGTATTGAAAAGTTTGAAATTGTTAATCATCTGCCTGGAGCATATATTTACCACAAGCTTAAATATCACAGGGATTTAAGAATATATTCAGTTGTCAGTTACGCTGACCTAAACCCAGAATAATTTCCAGAAAGTCTCTGAAATTAACCCAAAAGTGAGTATATGACAGCAAAACATTTCCTATCACATATAATCTGTTAAACTCTATCCCTTCCAGCTTGGAATTTTTCAGGACAAACTTTAATGGCACGTGAAGATATTCAGTGTTAAGGTTGCACAATTTAATTACCTTCTGACAGTAAGAAATTATTCCAAAACTTTGTAAGGTTTGGAAATCTCAGGCTGGCACAATAGCCTGTTTTGGGAATTTATGGTCTTCATTATCTAGAGAATCTCTGACTTACACCTGTTCTGAATCAATCCCTTTATCTTCTTTAAGATCACAGTTTTTCAAAAACCATGCAGCTACCACAGCTGGATGAACAAAACAAGGATATTGTTGGAGAGTTTAAAGATGGACAATTAAATTCAGCTCTGGTACACAAGGCCTGATGTAGCTCTAGCCACACCCTATTTCACCTTTTTCCCATCTAGATGTGCTGTTGGTAATGTGAGCAATTATTTCAGTTACATGGTAAGTGGCATGATATAGTGCTTCAGAAGTAATAATAATTTTTTTATATGCTTCCTCTTTTCCTTGGGGAAAATAGTGATTTTTAGAGGTGTTTCAAAACCCACCTTTGGACAGGAAATTAGGACTGTATAAGAACAAAGTATTTGCTGATTAAGCTAATTTTGCTTTTTAGCACCTCTTGCTGATTAGTGTTATGATGGGAGTTTTGGTGAGTGATAAAAGTGGAATATTTTTTACATGTTTATTCTAACTGGATGAAAGAAGATGAAGGCTCTAAATTCCTTCATAAGTAAATGACATTGTGTTTATCCAGGTTCCTTTTTAGAAATCCCACCCTATAGGAAAATAGTATATAAGTCCAGCAGAACATGCTGTCTTTGAAGGTTATGGAATGAAATGTGAACAATAAGCCTAAAAATATTTCTGTCACAGAGAATTTTTAAATTATAACAAATTGGTTTGCATTGAATAAGAAAAGCTTAGAGGAGGATCAGATTTATGTTCAAGTCAAAAAAATGCTGTAGTTACAACATTTTTGAAGATCAAAAAAAGTCTACATCTACCATGACTGGTAGGTGTCTGCTGACTGAATTACTAGTGTTATTTTCATTAGCATGTCATATTCTCCCCTGAATTGATACTCCAGAATATTTTGGTTTTAAATGATTACCTGAAAAAGTAAAAATAAAGGCTACTAGAACAGTGAGAGTTCATTGTTCAATTATAGGATGGAATTAAATAACCCACATAATAATGTTGAAATTCAGCAGGCATAGGCTATCAATTGTGTCTTTTTAATATAAAATTTGCAGCATAATGTTAAACATACAGTGCAGGCCTGTGTGTTTGTCTGAAAAGACATCTAATGCTGCACGCTGTAAAAGGCATACTTGCAAAATGCAGTACTCTCTTCTGTGAAATTGCCAAACAACGGTGAAAATCAAATAGAATTTTCTTCCAGTTCTCTGTTTGGATCTTCTGGGCTCAAAATCATTGTAATATTTTAAGCATTCATGAAATGTATTAAAACCACTCAGAGCTGGAAATCAGTGTAATAGAAATTTAAGATTTATTTACTCCAATATAAGTACTGATATTATCTTTGCCTGATAAAAAAATTTCACTATCTGAGTGAAATTCAGGTTTTGTGTATAAAAGTCTCATTATCTTTGTGAAATAGGAATGTTGTCATCCAGGTATAAGTGCAGTTTTTTGAATATGGTGAAGATTCAGCTGCTGCTGGGAAAACAGCATCCAAGGGATAAGGGAAAAATAGCCTAATCATGAATATTACACTTTCCATAAAATTTTTATTCAGAAATACAGAGCAGAGAGGAAAAATAAACCTGAAATAAGAAAAAAGTCTCCTTCATCTGACTATATAAAATCTAAAGTATGATTATCTGTCAATATGCTTTTGTGATATACATGCAGAAAAGCATGTAGACATATTCTTTACAGAGTATCTTCTGTGCATAATCTGTAAATCTCTACTTGTATATTTGGTGTGTTTCAACATAAGAAGGAAAGAAGCAAAGAAAATTCATTAAAAAGGACTGCGTAAAAGCAATTTTAAAAAGTGTTCTTCAGAGAGGAGGGAAAAATGAAAAAAGCATAGGCCAGGGCATGTAAGATTACATTTTACCACTGTTGAAATAAATGCCAATATTGGATCCCACCTCACAAGAGATTAAAATAAGTCATGTTGCCAGTTAGCAGACTGTTTAACTACAAAATATTTACAAAATATGCTTCCTCAGTTTTGTACCTCATAGTAATATACAATGATAGTGATAAAATTAATGAGACTTAACAATCAAATGTGTAACTCTCATGCAGAACACTTAATACAAAGTCTGTGGCTTCATGTCTTAAATTCTATGTATACTTGTCGCACTACAACATGAAATAACTCACGCATTCGCTTAAGATGTAAAAGAGGGAAAGGAGAGGAATTTTATTCCTGACTTCTCATTACAAAGAATTCTAAAAGTGACAGTGGATTGGAGGATTAAATTGCCACTTCTCCAACGACACTGGTCAAACCAACAGTCCATCAATTCTCTCCTCCCACAAAGAAGAATGCAAAAGAATCATTATTTACATGAACATGCGTGAGAAACTCCAGTAGAAATATGTAAACATCAGAAGGCATAGAAAACTTGTAGAAGAACTTTAAAACTTTAAAACTTTTAAAAGAACAGGGCAACATATACTCTTGTTAGATTGCTATATCCTAGCAATCCAATAAAACTAGACATATTTATTGCATTTACCGTGACTGATACTGGCTGTCATAAATGTTATGTGAGTACTCATCAATGATTAAATGAATGTCACAGTGTCTTTACACTCTTTTCTTACTAGGTCTGGATTCTAGTTAATATTGAAATATTTGCCTATTTCTTAATGAAAGTTTCAGAACTTGATCTTTCCTCATTAGTAATGGCTTTTGAGATGCTGGGAATTTAGCAAAATACTATATTCTTTAGTAATTATGTTCACTGAGTCACAGCATTTTAAGGGGGAAAAATTCAGAAGCCTAGCCTGTGCTGGAATACTGTGTTGCAAGGGAGAAATGACAAACCTGCATGTGATGACAGGGAGGTGACACCAAGCCAACTACCTCCACATTGCTGTGGACAGCTGGAGTTCATGGGACAAGCTCATGCTGACTGGTTTTCTGTGCCCCAGAGGGAGCAGACACATGATGGTGCAGCTGAGGGAGGTGGAAAGCTTGGTGCAGGGTTGTAGATCTCAGATAGAGTTATTGGAAAGTTGTTGTGGCAGCATCAGAGAATGATGGTCTTGCCTGCAAAGGTTTGTGGTGCTAAGAATGTAGTGGAAAGCTGTGGGGCATTCAGTTGTACCCCATGCAGTGCTATTTTCTATAGTTTATCTTTGTGTATCTTTCTCTTCTCCCATGCAAAAGCACAAAAACATTCAGATGCCATGCTGACTAACATCTTTTCAGTCTTTTGGGGAAAAGATGTGCTTTTGAAGCCTGTGATTTTTTTATTCCCCTCCTTTTAATTCTTAGTCTTAGTTGAGATCCTTGATTTAAGATCCTGTGGGTTTATAAGCAGAGTGCAGCACATCTTCACTTCACTTATATTTTGTCCTTAGTTTGTCTTGGAACAAAATCCAATGGGAAAAATAAAAAGAAAGAAAATTCACATAGATTTCAAGCATCCCAGTATTGAAATGTGCTTGTCCTATTCAGAACCTTTTTTTCCTTTTTTGGTTAAATGCAATAAAAATGTATTTGCTGTTGTATGCAGCTACATATCACCATTATTATTCTTGCTCTCTTAAAACTCTCACTTTTTTTTTCTTTTAACTGTACTCTACCATTACTTGTTATGAGCATTTTGCAATAGTTATATTTTTTAGGGAATGGTGATGACATTGCGTAAATTTGTTATAATAATTGCTGAAAATGGCCCATCCAATACTGTTTGCAAATAATCCCTGTTAAAGTATCTTTTTTATCCTTTCCCATGTTCATTCCCCTGGGAACTCCTACAGCTATAGCTCTCCTGAAGGTAAGAATCTGCTGCTTGTAGTGAAGAGGCGGCAGTTATTTTCTGAGCCGTTGTTCCCCTAAGAGGCCAACTCACCAATGCTATTGTTTGTTAGTCACTTAAATATCTAGCTCTTCCAGATCAGACTCAGATAAATACAAAATAGGCACTCCCTGCAAGCTGAGTTCAGCTTTTGAAGAGTAAACAAACATTTCATTAAAATGGTCTCAGTAAAGACGGGTAGAGAGATCTGAACTGAGCTGTCACCTTGTATTAGTCACACTCATAAATTCTGCCATGTTACAGTGCTCACTTGCACTATCCCAGAGAGCTTGGAAGAGGTGATTCCCTCTCTTTGTTTTGGAGTTTTGTTTGGGGGGAGTTTATCATCTTTCTTACAATGTCCAGTATGTTTGCATCAGGAATGCCACACCCGCTTTGTGAACATGTACTCAAATACTGATCCTGACAGCAATAATTTCCATTAGGCTACTGCAAATATATATTTCTCTTAGGAAGACTGATTTTTCTGTATCAGCTCTTCTCAGGTCTGAGACACAGGACTTCTGCTGTTGATGGTTTTCTGATTTTTTTGATCCTTTTTCCTTCAATAGCAGTGACAGTGAATTCAGTCCTCACATTCCCTTAGACATTCTGACAACTGATATCACTATGGCATAGCTAGGAGTGGTTTATTACTTTTAGTAAAGTTTATTTAATTCAGCTTCACAGACTAAGGGAGTGGGGGAAAAGATTTAACTCTAAATTCTTGAGTTAGTCCTTTTAGTATTAAAAAAATCTTTAAGAATATGGAGAGAGGACAGAAAAGCAATGGTTGGAAACACATGTAATGGGAACATACTTATTAAATGTAATGAGTCATGGAATTGAGGAAGGATTCAATTGAGTTTTGAGTAGCTTACGTCTATGAGCCTTTGTTAAAGAAGATTGTGTAAACATTGAAATTATGACAGCTATCTATTTTATTCCAGTATTCCAGATTCAGGTACAACTCCAAACCCAGTACACCTGACTGATCAGGAATTTTCCTCTCTATCCTGGACCATCAGAAAGCAATCAGTTTCTTTCACACAAACTCAAGTCCCAAACAAGGAAATTTTTTGATGCTGTCTTTCACTGCTCATGGTAAAATTAATTTATTCATGAAAACAAAACACAGGAAAAACAAATGGAATGGAAATAGTTGAACGTAATTATGAAATATGCTAATCTCCACCTTTTACATAATTAAGTTGGAGGACTTATGTTCTTCTTTCCCTACAAGGATTTGGTTGAACTGGTGAGCCTTTCATGTCATGATACCACAGACTATCAACTTTTTTGATATTTCATTTGGTTTTGGGCACATGGACCATCCAATCTGCTGAGAGAGTACTGCTTAGTTGAAACCCAGAGCAGCTTCCTAGCCCACTAGGAAGTAGAATGGTCTTTCCATGTAGGGCTGAGGACTGATTCACATCCACAGAAAAGCCTCTAATGTTTTTGAAGTTCGTGTTTTTTTCTACTAATAAGCAACTTGAAGAACAAAGCAAATAGTTACCTAAATGGGATATGCAGCATCTCCTTGAAAGTCGAATGTGATGGCAAGAAACAACCTCAAATAATAATGGTAGTAAGAAAAAATTACTCCTATGACTGCCAGTCAAGGATGCTGAGAAAAGAATACAGGATTGCCAAAATATAGTCATTTTGATATTCTGTTCTTTCCAGGTTAATATCTGCACTGAACTTACCATCAGTCAGTGAAGTGGCAGCAGTGGCAACAGCAAAGACTGAGGGAAGCGCAGAGGTAACTGTGGGATCACACTGTACAGGGGGGTTCCTGGTCTCAAGGACACACCATCAGCAGCTCAGAGCCCCATGCAGATCTGGAAGCCCTCATGAGCCAATCAGACATGGAGAGGGATCTGCCAGGAACATCTGTGGGAGATTTAAACAGCTCCAGAGAGTGGATGAACAGGGTGTAGCACCTCAGACCCGGTGTGACAGTTTGCACAGCAGTTCACAAGGGTGGCACACAGCCTCCCAGATATACCCGAGGAGAATTTAATTTAGGGAGTGAGTCATCAGCCAACCAACTAGAAGAGAATTAACTGTTGTTTCCACTCAGTTAAAAGCCACTGTAGGAACGTGGTGGTCCAGACAGACCTCACATGTCAACATGAAGTTGTCCAGGTTGTCAGCTGCAATGAGTGCCTGAGCTTGTCCCTGATGCTTGAGGGCAGCAGAGATAACACTTCTCTGTGGTGTGAACAGGTGGATGAGCTACTTACTGGCAGTGCTGAAAGAGGAAGAGGAGAGGTCAGGAAGTATCAGGGAGTGCGAGAGTAACAGCTATGCCCTGGTGGAGAACCTCCAGCAACAGGTGGTCAAGCTGCTGTAGACAGTCAAATGACTGAGGGATATCAGGGAAGCTCAGAGGGAGTTGGACAGCTGTTCCAAGCCCTCATGGTGGGAGAAAACACAGCCCACTAAGGAGAGGCCAAAAATTCATCCACTGGCTCTCATACAAGAGAGGGAACGCATTAACACGAGAAGCTGGGAAGTAGTGAAGAAAAAAACCTCAAACAAACAAAAACAAATGGAAGAGTAAAGGAACTAATAAAAGGAAGGGGCTTTCTTCAAACAAGATATTCCCACCCAGCTGAACATCACCACCCAGAACCACTTTATAGCTCTGCAGACAAATGAGGCAACACCCAGCATACAGGAAGAACAGAGAGAGAGAACTGGAGCAGCCCAGTCTTCTCCACAAATAAAGAAATTAACAGCTAGCTCACCCAAGAACAGGTGTCAGGTGACTCTACTTTAAGAGGCATAAAGGCACATCTGACCATTTCAAGCCTCAATCAGGGATGTTACTGAGAAGCTGCCAAGCCTAGCTAAACCCAATTATTATTACTCACTATTAGTGCTCCTTGTGGGCACAGGTGACATAGCCAGCAGCTGGCTGGGAATCATTAAGATGGACTAGAGAGCCCTGGGATAGGTGGTAAAGGGCTCTGGAGGTCAACTATTTTTTTCATCAATTCTCCAGGTCAAAGGAGAGGTGCTTGCAAAAGGCCAGATGAGTCTGGCAGGTCAATAAATTGTTAGAACAATGGTCCCATAGTTGGGCCACTCAGACCATGAGACTTGCTTTGTCAAGCGTAGCCTAGAGGGGGCTGATGGGGTCCATCAGACAAAGAAGGGGAAAAGTATCTTTGGTCAGGGATTTGCCAAACTGGTAAAGTGGGCTTCAAAACAGATTTGTTAAGGGACTGAGGACACCTATCCATCCCAATCCTACCAGTCGATTGCAAATACTGTAACGGATGCCTGGAAGGCATTCCATACACTCCAGCTGGTCACTGACATAGGGGCTATGCCCCACTTTTGTCTCATGAGCCTGTCCTTCCTAAAAAAGCCTAAAACCTTCCATTCCAATGCTCCAGTCAAGGGAGCCATCCCACCATGTCTCTGGGATGCCAGTGATATCACACCAATGCAGCTGTACATGTCTCTAGTTTGTCTTGCTTGCTCCTCATATTATCTTCTTTTGAACCAGATGAAGGCCCCAGATGAAGCCAGCTCACAGGCTAGAGTGTCTGGAATGCCCTCCAGGGAACTCTGCCTGGGGAAGGATGCAGAGCCAACAAAGAGCTTGTGAGTCAAGATTAAAGGGAGGGCAGGGATGGGGGACACTATAGTGGGGGGTCTGATACAGGCCACCCAGCCATGAGCATGGTGCTGATGAAGCCCTCTATAGGCACACAGGAGCACTAGTCCTCAACTACCACGATATCTGTTGGAGGGACAACACAGTAAGGCACAAGTAACTCCAGAGGGTTCCTTGAATGTGTCAATGACAGCTTCCTTATACAGTGATAGAGGTGTCAACAAGAAGAGTTGCCATGCTGGACTTTGCGCTCACCAGCAGGGAGGAGCTGCTGGAGATTGTAGTGATCCAAGATGGCCTTGGCTGCAGTGACCACAAGACAGTGGTGAGGTCCTCACAGCAGTAGGAGGGCATGCAGCAAGCTCACTGCCCAGGACTCAGAAGAGCACATTTTGACCTCTCCATGGACCTAGTCGGGATAGAGCCCTGGAGGGCAGAGGGGCACAAGAATGCTGGCTGCTATTTGAGGATCACCTCCTCCAAGATCAGGAGCAATGCATCTGAACAAGGAAGAAATTGGGTAAAAATGTCAGGAGGCCTCCATGGATGAATAAGGAGCTGATGAGCAAACTCAGAGCAAAAACAAAGAAGCTTTCAAAAGGTAAAAATGAGGACAGGTGGCCTGGGAGGAATACAGTGGAATTGTACAGGATGGTAGGGATAAGGTTAAGGAAGCCAAAGCCCAGTTAGAATTGAGTCCACCCAGGGATAACAAGGACAACAGAAAGAGCTTCCATAGGTGTGCTGCAAACAAAAGAAAGTCTAGGGGTAATGCAGACTCTCTGTAGCAGATACAGTAGACCTGACTGCCATAGACAAAGAGAAGGCTGAGGTTCTCAATGAGTTCTATATCTCAGTCTACAACAGGAAGTGCTCCAGCCACACTACTCAAGTTGGGAACCAACTCAAAATCAGGAACTGGGAGAATGAAGACTCCAAGCCCACTATGGGAAAGGATCAGGCTAAAGACCACCTAAAGAACCTGAATATGTGTAAGTTCGTGGGAGGATCGGATGAGATTCTTCCAAGGGTCCTGAGGGAGCTGTCATAGTTGCTAAGTCATTTTCCATCAATTTTGAAAAATTGTGGCAGGCAGGTGAAGTCCTCGATGACTGGAAAAAGCAAAATATAACTCCCATTTATAAAAGAGAGAAAGCAGAAGATCCATGACTGGTCAGTCTCACCTTAGTGCCAGGCAAGATTATGGAGCAGATTCTCCTGGAAACTATGCTAAAGCACACGAAAAATGAAGAGGTGCTTGGTAACAGCCAAGATGGCTTTACAAAGGGGAAATCATGCCTGACAAATGTGGTGATCTTCTGTGATGGCGATACAGCCCTGGACAGGGGCAGAGCAACTGACATCATCTACCTGGATTTATGCAAAGCATTTGACACACTCCCACATGACATTCTTGTCTTCAAATTGGAGAGACATGGATTTGACTCAGTGGAAAAAGAATTGGCTGGATGGCCACGCACAGAGAGTTGTGGTCAATGTCTTATTGTACACATGGAGACCAGCAATGAGTGGTGTCCCTCAGGGATCACTATTGGCACCAATACTGTTCAATGTCTTTGTGACCAGCACGGATAGTGGGACTGAGTGCAGTCTCAGCAAATTCACTGACAGCAGCACTCTGCACGGTGAAGACATCACACTGGAAGAAGGGATGCCATCCAGAGAGACCATGTCATGCTTTGGCTGACACAAACCTCATGTACTTCAAAAAAGTGAAGTGCAAGGTCCTACTTGCTATGGTTTAGCAAAGTTATTTTCCACCTTAGTCCTCCCACCAAAGCACTTCAAACTGTGAGCCACTCAACCACACACACCTTTCCCTCCCTCCCCACCCACCACCCCTCTCCCCTCCCCATCCTCCCCCCTCCCCCACCCCAGAAGGATGGAGAGAAGAATTGGAGGCACAAAAGGTAAAGATCACAGTTTGAGATAAGAACAGTTTACCGAAAACAGCAGTGAGATAAGAAAATCAACAGTAACAACAGAGTCTACAAGATAGGTGAATGAATGACCCACGCACAGATGCTCACCATGGAGAACCTGGTGCTGTCCTGACCACTTGCTTCATCAGTGGTCTGACTGGAGGGGAACCTTTCCCCCTTCACCATCTCCTGCACATGAGGTGAGGTAGTATAGAATAACCTCAAAGTCCTGGACATGCCCTCCTGGCTACAGCAAAAATGAACCCTGTCCTGGATGGCACCAGGACATTTCACCTGAGCTTGGGCAATTCCAGACATACAGGTTGGGTGGAGAGGGGAAGGAAGGGAAGGGAAGGGAAGGGAAGGGAAGGGAAGGGAAGGGAAGGGAAGGGAAGGGAAGGGAAGGGAAGGGAAGGGAAGGGAAGGGAAGGGAAGGGAAGGGAAGGGAAGGGAAGGGAAGGGAAGGGAAGGGAAGGGAAGGGAAGGGAAGGGAAGGGAAGGGAAGGGAAGGGAAGGGAAGGGAAGGGAAGGGAAGGGAAGGGAAGGGAAGGGAAGGGAAGGGAAGGGAAGGGAAGGGAAGGGAAGGGAAGGGAAGGGAAGGGAAGGGAAGGGAAGGGAAGGGAAGGGAAGGGAAGGGAAGGGAAGGGAAGGGAAGGGAAGGGAAGGGAAGGGAAGGGAAGGGAAGGGAAGGGATTCTGGTACCCTATGCCAACAAACCTACCTTATTTTTTTAGAAGGCGAGGAAATTTTGTATTATTTTTATTGATACCTCTAACTTTATTAACAAGACCAAAATTTTAAATTTCTCTTTTATATTGCACTTCAAGGCATTTTCCCAACATTTTTCTACAGATTAGCATATAGGAAGCTACAAGGAGCTTTCTACACTACCCTTGTAAAGTCACATATAAATAATCTGACCCATCTCTAACGTGTAGTTGGCAACATCACTCTGCATAACTTCATCTCTATTTTTCCATAATGCCAGCGTCATATGCACTATATTTAACAATAAAACTTCTTGCCGCCCCAAAAGAGAGACAAACTCAGAAAAATCCCTGCCCCGGGCTGCAGCTCAGCTCACTCAGTCTCTTCTCAGTCCCTCCAGCGCTGGAAATGCCACGGCCCAGACCTGGCCCGCTGAGCCACAGGTGCGAGCTGACAGTGCTCTTCTGGGTGTTCAGTCCAGAGCAGGTTCGAGCAGGTCCAAAGAAAAGGAAAAGCCACAGTCCAGGGAACTTCTTTGCCTCAGCTAGCTAAAACTAACTGAAAGCAAAGGAGAGCTCTGTCTCACTGTCTGTCCATCCACAAACAACACAGTCCAGGAGCAGGAATGTGGAGGAGTGAGTGCCGTTTCTGAAAACAAACTGCGCGCTTCTTCTCCCCCCACTTCACTTCTGGAACAAGTCTTAAAGGTGCAAAACTTATTATTCAGCATAAACAGAACAGATGACTGGGGATACGAGCATCATACAGCCAACCCAGGACAGGTGTCCTCTTAGACTAGACTGTATTCTCTCTTTCTTCTTTGGTTCAACAGCTAAATGGAATAAATCTGTTCAAATTTATTGCTTCCTAGTGATTTTCCTCCCCCTCACCAAATAACCCTCCCCCCTCACCAAATATAACTGAAAAATCCTCAAAATGAAACAAAAACCTAGGAAGTTTTTAATTCAACTATTTAATTTCTAGTATGTGGGAGGGACATCAAGCTGGTGCAGAACTATGTTTAGTAGTTAAACCATCCTAAGCAAGAACCTTCAGTCACTGTTCCACCAGCTTGCTTGTGTGCCACCACAGTGGATCAGGGAACCAATATGGCTGGAAAATAACACTTTAAATCATCACTCCACATAATTCTGTTTTCCTGAGAACCAAGGGGATTCAGAATTTTCAGAACTTTCAGGACAGCGTTCTAGCCTATGAAGTTCTACAGTCTGTGCTGATTTTAATCCCAGCAGGGCAATTAAATTCCAAACAAGCCACTCCCTTCCCCAGTCCCTTTCAGTAAGGAAGGGACAATAAATGAAAAATTATGAGTTGAAATAAAAACTTACTAAAACCACATTAACAGCAGCAGTTTTAATAACAAGAGTACAAAAAAGAGAAAGTGATTTACCCACAAAAGGATATTCACCACTGGGAATAAAGGAAAAAAGAAGCTTCTCAAAGATGGTGCTCACAACACCAGGTAGTTGGGAAACAAAGGTAATGTGGTGAGGAGATCTCCCACAGCTTAACATTCCCCTTCTTGCCCCAAGCCTAAAAACAATGGAAAGCAGGGACAAACAAACCCTGGAAGTTAGTTCATCCAGATATGATCGTGCAGCCACTGGATGAGCTTAGCTCTCTGCAGTTGCTTGCGCTGCCACCTCCACATCTCTGTAACACGATGTGCGTGTCTGTGTGTCCGTGTGTCTGTGTGCCTGTGTGTGTCTGTGTATGTGTGTGTGAAACACCTCTGCCAGGGTGCTGTCCCCACTGGCTAAGACATGCCTCAGAGCTGTCCCTTTCAGCACTGTCCTGCTCCCGAGGAAAGATGGGACAGTGGGGAGATGGTGGACAGCAGAAGGAACCAAGCTCACTGTGGTTTTAAGGCAACAGTCCACTCTGATCCAGCAAATCCGGTGAGAAGAACTTCTGGTTTCAGGTGCCCAGCTTGTCCTGCTGAACGCAGTGAAGATGTTGGTGGTACAGAATGAACACTGTGGTCACACCCACACAGCACTCAAAACCTTCACCCCCATCTCTGCAATCAGGCCACCACCACTACATTCAGTTCCCTCTATTAGAAAAATACTGGATTTGTGCACCATAAAGTGGATCTGGAACAACTAAGAGAGTCTGAAAATATATGTGAGCACCTATTATATGTTAAATCTGCATTGGCCAAGTTTTCTGAGGCACCTGGCAAAGCAAGAGAGAGAGTAGCTCTTAAGTTTCCTCATTGAAAAAAAAAAAAAAGAAATTTTGCATTATTAAGTATTCTACTGCCAGCTAAGAGCAGTTCATGCTTTTACATACCCAACCCCGAACCTTGATTACAATGGATTAAGGTTCTGTGAAGCACAATGGTCTGTGAATAAATAATCTTCACTGCTTTTATATCCTCCCTCTAAAAGTGAAAGAAATATTTTTCCGCCAGCTCGATTTAGATGAAGCTTTTGAGCTTTTATCCTTTGTAGTACAAGGATTCTTCAAACCTCCACTGCATTTACCAGCATAGCAAAGACTGAAACTGGTATTTTACTGAAAAAAATCACAGAAATATGATAACTGCTAAAGGTCTGCATGGTGTTTTAACAAAAACATACCCCAAATAATATTTCTAGATCTTTTAATTCAGGCAGTTCAGATGCTAAAAATATAATTTCAAAAAGATATATAAAAATGGCCAATTAAAAAAAAAACTCTTAATTTGTTTGAAATGCAGCCTTGAGATCCAATGTCAGTCAGTTTTGGCTTTTTCTTTTTTTTTTTTAAGAATGACAAGTCAGGTGATAAAGGAACAAAACTTTATGACTTTATTTCAAATAAAAATGGATAAATTAATATATATTACACACACCATAAGTCACAAAAACTGTTGTGTTCCAGTCAGTTTTTGCCATCATGTCCACATTAATGTCAAGCCATTTAATCACTTTGACTTTTAGTGCTTTTACAAAAAGCAATTTTTTGTTCCATAACAAGACTCATTTCTCATTTCTGTTTCAAGGGGTGAACTGTGGGAGAGCACTTAGTTGGAGAGTACAAAACTAAAAAGGATCTGTGCATATGGCTTGCAGCTCCTGGCTCTCAGATCCACTGTGTCTTGATTAATGTGCAAGAAGCATGGCGGCCTCTCCTTGCAGCACAATTTTAGGAGGAGCAGGGCCTGATGACAGGACAGGGAGACAGTAGAGATGCTTCTTGTATAAAAATTTGAGACTGGCCACTGATAAATAGCAGTGAACCATGTTTGCTTTAAGGTCATGAAGTAGGAGAAAATGGAGATGGAACAAAACTAATTATACGTCCAATACAAGGAGAAACATGAAGCAAACATTTAAGCCAAGATGCTTACAATTTACCCATTATTGGTTGCCACATTTTATAATATAAATTTAATAGTGTCAACTAGTTTGGTAAACCAGCAAAATATTATGTCACTGAATAAAGAATGAAAGCTTTTTTTTTTTTTTTTTCCCTCTTTGAAGTACATCATATACATTCAGTTTTAAAACAGAGTTCACATACAAGAAAATACCTCATATCTTTTTGGGAACTTCAGTATTTTCATTAAAATGTTGGTTTGAAAAATATCTTTAGTATTGTACCGCTAAACCTAGGAAAATGAAGATGATCTTCACTGAACAGTGTTTTCCACTGGGGACTCCACCGGCATTCAGTTGTCTCATTTAATTATCACTTTCCTGATTCAACCATTATTCATGAGCTTCCTTGTGTTCTTAAAAAGCTCTGAGCTGTGCTTGCCAATGTTATGGCACATTATGAAGCACAGTTATGCAGCAAGAGGGAGGGGGTGATAATGCATTGGTCTATACTGCTGGCATATTTTCTGTTTGATCTCCTCAACTGCCAGTGGAATGCAGACCTCTTTATTCAAAATCTACTGCTGCTTCTTAAGCATTGTGCTTAGTACAATCCTTTGCATTGCTTCAGTAAAATAGAGAAATACTGAAACTGTATTAATTGTTTGCATGGAGTTGACACTAGTTTCCATTTGACTGCATTTCTTTTTTTTAACAGTGGTGAAAGAAAAGCATAGAGGTAAAAGTTCCTAACAGATGCAGGGAAAAAAACTCCTGGGTAGGTTGGAGATGAATTTTAATTGCCATCAGTTCTACCCATATTGAAGCTGGAGTATATGTCATTTCAGATCTTTGTGCCTTCTCTGCCTAATCTTAATGTTTAGATTTTTAGCTGAACTTACTAGTTTAGGATTTACTAATGCTGCCAATTTACTAGTTTAGGATTTTTTCTGAAAATCCATAGTCCAAGGTAGTTAGACTAAAGACAAAAACTGAAAGTCTAAATTAAAAACCGCTGCTCTTCCAAATATGCCTCAAATCATGCTGCAGCTTATTTAAAGGAGGGCAGAGCAACTGAAATAATGTAATTTCTGTTCTAAGCCACTGAATTTACTTTCTAATAGCAATCTTGAGGAAATCAGTCATTAATGAAGTTAACAGCCAGTTTGCTAGAGTGTTATCTGTCCTTGGCTTCGCCTTAGTATATTTTGTCAAAACCCATAATTATTTACTAAAGATGAATTTTTAAATTTTTTGTATTTTGCCTAAATAATGAATTGGCACATATCTAAATTTCAGAATACAGATAAGGTGGCATATTTATTTACTGAGAGTACAGAAACACTGCTATTACTTCTTAATTTCAGATACAGAAAGCAAAAAAAAAAAAAAAAAAATCTCAGCATGTTTCTTAGCAGTGTTACATCAAGTATATATGAGAATAAAAGCTGATTCTCCCAAACTCATGCTAGGGTGAAAGGAAATACTTACTAACATTTTTTACACATCCTGGCTGAAACATTTATTATTCCAAATTACTCTCTAAAGAATGCAGAGCTTTAAATAAAGCTATGAGGCAGTTTGAAACAAGATGCAGCTCCAATATATTCAGCAGTTGCTTCTACTTCAGCATCAAACAAGTTTCAATTTGGTAGCAAATTTTACTCTAACTGAGTATTTACAAAGTTCTGAAGTCTTCTCTCAGTCATATCTTTCCATAATTTCAATGGGGACAGTGATATTACATGAGTGGGAAGTTGCTTGAATGAACATTAATTTCATATCCAAAGACATTTACACCAGTATGAGCCACAAATGAATAAACAGGCCAGCATCTCTTCAGAACTTTATCAGTGTAACCAAGAACAGAAAGAAAGCCTTGGCTTTGCAGGCTTTGCCGAGGCTACACTTGCTACAAGTAGTCTGTAAATTGGAAGAGCTGCTGCAACCAGGATGTGACAACAGAGCCAGAGCTGGAGCTGCTGCACCACCTTTGTTCCAAAGACTTCTGGACTCATGGACAAAGCCATTTGCACAAAATCTGTGTTTCACCAAGTGAAAGACTTCAGGACTAACTTCCATGCTACAGACCATTTCCAGCTCTATAACCTGTTTTGTAGAGCAAGATACACAGCAAGTCACACTAAGAAAGAAAAGCAGCAATGGAAAGAGTAAGTTTTAAAGGTTAAGCCCCGGTAAGTTCACACCGTGTGAGCTGAGTTTGGAAATTTTATCTTAGATTTCCAATAAGATAAGCAAAAACTGTTGCTACTGTTGCTTTAGAAAAGGACAAAGTAAATTATTCACTGCTGACAAATTTCAAATTAGTCTTACTTTGTCTAACAATTATGCCTTAATTCAAATAAGTCCCTGTGGAAACTGTATGGATTTCATTATAAGTCAGTGTAATGATCCTTTCTTTCTCTACACTTCATAAATATGTTTTTCTGCAGATTTTTTCATCACATCTACTGAATACTGATTCCATTCTTTTTTCCCTAATTTTTGAAGAGAAAAAGGCTGATGTTTTTCACTTTATTTTTGCTAGTCAGCTAGTCAAATGTGGCTGACTCAGTGTTTTTTTTTTAATTACTGTTCATATTTTGATAAATGGATTTTATTAATGCTTAATGTGGCTTTAGGATCTGTCTCGCAGCGTCTTGTCTGTGTTTTCCCGGTCCCTGGGCAGCACCGGCACCTAGAACGGTACCGCCTCTCTCTGGGACCCGGGATCGCTGCATGTTTCCGGACTCGGCTCCGTGCCGCTGTCCAGGCGGGGTTGGCCGCAGATTCTTGCCACTGCAAGTGAGAGATGCCAGCAAAGAGTGAAGGAACGTCTGGATTCCCCACACATGGAAGCCTGAAAGTCCTTTATCGTCGCGTGGAGCTGCGCTGAGGCACTGCAACCTGCTTCCAGCTGGCGCGTGAGGAAAATGGCGGTGGGCACTCAGAGGCACAGGATTATATTGGGGAGAGAGCGAGGAGCACAGGGACCCTCCTGCCCAATGGGGGCAGGCGCCGTGGCGATGACGTGGACCACGGCACCCAACGGGGACACGACCGGGGCGGACCCCGGGCTCTGGAGCTGACGGGGGATGGGAATTTGGAGTGAGGGGCACTGAACCCTCCGGGCAGGATGGGGAGTAGTCACAGGAGTCACAGCGGAAGCTCTAACAGCCAGGGACCCGGAGTGAACAGCCGCGGGGGGGGGAACAGAGACAGGGGGTGCCCGGGGGTACACAGACCACGGCTAGCTAACAGATCAGAACCCCTAACCTAAACCCCAAACCACGATGCAACACACTCTTATATTCAAAAGTTGATCTTTAGGATCAGATTTTCTTCTTTTTATAAAAAAATATAACATAAAGTACAGCACAGTACAGTACTCCTCTCCTCTCCTCCCCTCCCCTCCCCTCCCCTCCCTCCCCTCCCGTCTCCCCTCCCCTCCCCCCTCTTCTGTCACTTCCTTTCCTTCTGTCAAAGAACCAGTACTATATGCAGATATTTCTTAGTGACATCACAATCTGACTCTGCAAGCATAGCACACTAACTCAAAATTTTATTTCTATAGCATTTATGACGAAAATTACACTTCCTGAAATACACAATTTCACTGTATTTACTATGTATTTGGAAAACTCTGTTTTTCAGATCCTGTAGAATGAGATAGCTGGTGGAAACATTTCACCAAAACAATATACTTTACAGAGTAAAGAACTGGGGAAGTGAAAGGGGGAGGAGAAGTGGTGTTAATATAATATAGCTACAGGCATAGAAAAATTGAAAATTCAGAAAATATAGTTTTCACAGGAAACAAATTTTTTATGGTCCTTATTGATAAAGAAATTAATTTAAAGCTCAAGACCAGTCCATAGTCTACATCTTCCACTTTTGGAAGATGTTTGGTGTTTGATTCTCTTATTTGGAAAAGTAAGAAGATGTCTGTCTCAGTAGCGTAGTTCATTAACACCAAGAAAGCAATGAAAATGGGTTTTTACTTTGGAATTTTGATACACATTTTTGTTTGGTTATTTCTGGTTTTGCTGTGGATTTTTTCCATTTGTTTTGAATGAAATAAAAAGAAACATTAACTTACTATGACTCTAAGAGCTTACAAGGAACAATCCTTGGTCTTGCTTATTTTTGTCCAACCTGTGCATTTATCAGCCCATGAGCCAGCTATGGCTGGAGGTCCCAACATCTTTAATAGTTGGAACATCTTTAATAGTTGAATTATGTAAGTATTTTCTAGTTTCATGCTGTAGTGACACACAGTAACAATAGCGTGGGGTAGCGTATGTGACAAGAACTCAATTTATACCAGCATTTATTAGGTTCAAATATACCTTATGAGAACTCATCTGTGTGCATCTGTTCACAAGTATGAGTGGTTCAGAGTTTTTATATACTGTATCAAGAAGTTTTCTCTTGGTCTTAGTCATAGTCATATCTTACCACAATAGGCATCACAAAAATAATTTTGGAAATAAGACACAAAATGTTTATTAGGTAATCTATGTCTCTCATACAAATATTTATATACTCAATGTATCTTACCATAAATATATAAAACAAAAGGAACATTCAAAAAAATGCCACTTTCTGTATCAGGTCAGCCAACACAAGAAGATTTTCTTAATATCAGAATTGTAACTAAATAAGCCTTCTGACACAGATTCTAACTCAAATAGAGCACATAACCACATGTTTAATCCTAAGCATTTGCATTACTACTTTCTCAGATCAAGACTTGTAAAATCTGCCTGCCTTACATAACAGATAAGCTGAGGCCATTTTTTTTCCCTCTTGGGATTGGCCTATGAACTGGATGGAAAATTAACTGCATACATTAACGTGGTGCTAATAGCTTTATAACAGAAACAGCTCTTTTAAATTAAAGGGGAGTGTCGGAGTCCAGAACAACCCTTTGGCGGCTCTAGATGCCTCGAGACCCTGGCAGGGGGCTCAGGGACCTTGGCAGCAAGTCAAAAACACCTGTGGCTTCGATTTTAGCCCATGGGAGAGGCTGCCAACCTTATATGAGGAATTACAAGCCAAAAGGGCTTGGGTAGTGTAATAAAGGAATTGACACAGGGTGAAAAAGTAGAATTTTGGGGTTTTTTTAGAATGTAATTCAGGGGCACAAGATGGAGGAATCTGGGCGTGCCCTAGCCTTTTCTTCCTTCTTCTTGTCCTCCATGTCTTGGTGTGATAGTAACACTTTTCTATTGGTCTAGGATAGGGACACGCTGTCCAACACAGATTTTAGGTATTGGTACGGGAACTGTAAACATGGTACATGTAATTTTGGGTATATAATGTAGGAGATGCCCAGGGCTCGGGGCAAACTGCCATGGCTTCTGTATTAGTTGGACCTCGGCGGGTCAGAAATAAAATATTTTAGATAAGAAGAAATAAACAACCTTGAAAACTCAGCTTCACACCTTCCAGACGTCTTCTTTGGCTGCTGGGCTAGGGAAAAAGGACTTTCATACTGTTGGGGTCTTGCCAACCCGACCCCGACAGTTTTGGCATCCCTGGGTGGGCACAGAGCCAGCCAAGGCACTGTTTCACCAGCCAGACAGAGCATCAGACATCGAACCTTAGCCTGAGAAGAAAGCTTCCTGAAGAGAACAGCCTGAACCCCTGCAGAGAGCAAGCTTCTTCAAACTTGACCCGGAAAACGAGAAGATCCGAGGGCCCTGGGTGTTTTCCTCCTGTTATCTGTTGGCCAGAGCCCCAAGAAAAGCTTCCGGACTGATTTCGCAGACGATTCAACAAATTGGCGAGACCGGTCAAAATGAAGAACGTGGTGGGGGCTTGTTCCCAGGACCAACTTAATATCTTATCTGCTCTAAGGAGTGTGGTGGCCACTTATCCTGTGACCTTAGCCGACAGGGAACTCAAAGATCTTTTGCAATGGGTCCGCTCTAATTATCCTCACACTGAATCCCACGTGATTTTCGAGCCAGGATTTTGGCAGGATGTTAATATATGATTATATCATTTAGCAACACAGAAAGATAAAACAGCTGTGAAACTTTTAGCTGCAGCGAGAACTATGCTAGAGGCCATTTCAAAGAAAAAACCCGTGGGACTTACTCCCACCAGGGGAGGGGGAGGGATTCCATCTTGCAAACGGCAAGGGAGGGATACACCCACTAAAGAGGCAGAGCAGGAACCGCCTTGCGAATTGCAAGCGGCAGACACCCCTGAAAATTCAGGGGATGAAAAGGACCTGACACCAATCAAAAATACCAGTGAGTCTCCTCGAACACCACAGTTAATACCAGGAAAATTAAAATTAGATATTTTTCCCAGTGAATTAGAGGATTGGGATTTTGCATCTTTTGAGGCGTGTTCGTCCAAGTCACAGAGACCAATAGCAAATCATACCTCACAGCCAGAACCCCCCACACCTCCTTTCCCAGGGATACAGGTGGGAAGGCTGGGGGGGGAATATGCAAAGGCAAACAGCGCCAGAAACAGGAGAGGTGGAGCTGAGCTCCGTCACGGCAGGGCTTGCAGGGGAAGGGCGAGAGCAGTCTCTCAGGGAGTCACGGCAACCTGAGAATAGCACGGGACTGGCAGGGGAGACCATTGCGGTTAGTGAAGCGGCATCTGTGCTGACGGGCGCAGAGGGGCGCATGGGGGATACTCGCACGACTGATACTGTGGCGCAGGTACTGGCCAGCCGCCTGAGATAGCGGTGGGTGACAAACTGAGTGGCGCCAGGCCAAGGAGGCGGGAAGACCTAGCCATGCAGAGCCGTGGGGCGCGGAACGCGTGGACATGGCCGAAGCAAGCGCGGTGGCACTCGCACCGCCAGCAGATCGCGGGCGCACGTTGGTGACATTAGACTGGGAAAACATACAGGGAAAATGCTGTCTTGTGTCGTTGATGCACTGGAAGCCCTGGCGGGGCGGGGACGTGGCCACGGGACCCGGGGGGTCAGTTCCAAGGAGGAAGGCAGCGGGACGGACGCAGAATGGGATCGAGGCGACATCAGTGGCGGCGAGGGGGAGGAGGAAGGTGTTCCTGAGGGCGTGGTTACGCCGGAAGGAGCAGAGGCGGGGCGTTTCCTTCCACACCCCAGTGACTTAGTGGGCAACGACGAGGTGTGGTGTGGGCGGAGACGTGTCTCAAGGCACCGCCCAGTCCCGGCTGCCACGGGAGGCAGCGCGACCACGGCCAACAGCACCACCTGGTGGCAGGACTGCAGTATTACAGCAGCCAGGTCCAGCCGAGCGGACAACAGCACCACCCAGTGGTGGGACTGCAACATCGCAACAAACATTACAACAGTATTTCCCGATTTCTTACTGGAAGAAAACTGTTTCAGAAAAAGAGTATCCTCAGCAACAAATGGAACAATCGTCAACTTCTGAAAGTGATGAGACTCAGGACAGTTCTACTGAAGAGCAGAAACAGGATGACATAATACGTATCACAACTTCAAAGTGTCTTCCAGCCTGGATGGTTTCAACATCAAAAACTGCTGGCTCATTTCGCCAGAGACAGTCAACCCGAAAATCAAGGGATGCTGTGAGACAGTCTTTTTTGCAATATATTGATGCAGCTTTGAAGTCTCGTCCGAATTTGTCAAGTCTGATATCAGGGGATGTCATGAGACAGCTTCTTTTATGTTATATTGATTCAGTCCTGAAGTCTTGTCCAGATTTGGCAATTCAACTTTCACGGACATTTCATCCAATGCAAAGCAGCAATGCTTTGCCTTCAGCTGCAGATGTTCCTACTGTTCCTCGTCCAAGATCAATGAAAACATTAAAACTGTCAACATTTTTTGAAGATGCAACAGATGCAATGCAACAAAGTATGGAAATGCCACTGATGCCAGCAAATCCCAGGATGAAACAGGTTGCTGTACCACTGCAAGAACAACAGTTAACTCCACTTTTCAACCAGATATTTAAGGAATTACAAATACGTAGATCACTTGCAATGACAAATTGGACAGAAATCCGGAAAAAGGCTTTAAGAGAAGGATTTCCACAGGACTCGTATAAGGGACATTGCTATGCCTGTGAATTATGATGCACAGGGACAAAATCCAAGATGGGAACGACTGGAACATGAAGCTGTCAAAGACCTGATCAAAGCGATAAGAGATAATGGTCTTGGATCTTCATATTTCAAACAATTGCTAAAAAGTACTTTTAATATATATGATTTGACACCATACGATATCAGATCTCTCATTGCAATGATTCTCACTGATACACAAATTATCGTGTGGGACACAAAATGGAGAAGAGCTCTTGTTGAGCTGAGAACCAGATACCAGGGTGGACCAAACGCAGCTCTCACTGTGGCACAATTGGCAGGTGATCCTCCAGATGATAATCCAGCACAACAAGCAGCACGACTTCCACGAGAGGTGCTGAGCGACATCAAAGAGGCTGAAAAAAAAGCAATCATACAGATTGCACTGGCAGGAATTCAGGATACCATTTATACAGACATTAGACAAGGTCCTTCTGAATGTTTTTCCCTATTCACCGACCGCCTCACACAAGCAGTGGACAGACAAGTAACTGAGGAGGCAGTGAAGCCACACTTGCTCTGAAGCCTTGCTCTTGCAAACTCCAACCCAGAATGCAGGTGAGTCCTCAATGCAATGCCAGGCCAACCTTCAATGGCAGAGAGGGTAGAAGTGTGCAGCAAGGTGGGAACACCTCAAAATGTTGCATCCATCTTTGGGGAACATATGGGGAAACTCATCCAAGCACAAAATGAGAGCTTCAAAGAGGTCCTCTCAACACTTCAAAAGAAAAGCAAATCAGAGGGACAATGCTACAAGTGTTGGGCCCATGGACATTTCAATAGAAATTACCCAAAACTTGTGAAGACTGGACAGTCAATAGACATTTGTCAAAGATGCAGAAGAGGGAAGCATCTCCCAAGTGAACGCTATTCCCAAACAGACATAGATGGAAGACCTTTACCTCATCCGGGAAACTTGAAAAAGAGCGTAAATCATCAGCGTGCGACGACACAAGTTATGGCGATGGCTCAGACTCAGATTCCACAAACAGGACAACCACTGAAGAGCGTCAAACAGACTCCCTCAGCAGGACAATCAGCAAGATCCCCAGTGATCCAGAATTATTGCCACCAGGAGCACAATGTGTCCTAGCATCTTCCAAAATGACATGCTTCATGGATGAAAACCATGCAGTGATACACACAGGTGTCACTGGAACAACCTCAAAGAGACAAGACTTTTTAATAATAGCCAAAGATAGAAGCAGCATCCTTGGACTTATCATTTATCCCTCTATAATTTCAGCAAATCGCAACGAAGAGCTGACAGTTTTAGCTAAGCCTCTTCGACCACCATTGATCGTTCCAGAAAATACTCCAATAGCTAAAGCTATTGCTCTACCACCTCATACAATGGAACAAGTTATGCCAGTGATTGATTATCAGGACTCTCCTTCTGGAGACCCTGTGGAAGTTCATGCTTCCTGGGTGAAGCACGTAGGATGAGATTGACCCATCCTTGCCTGTCAATTGACCTATGGTGAAAGATCAATCATCATCCAAGGGATGCTCGACACAGGAACTGATGTTACAGTGATATTATGTACCTTTTGGCCCCAGGAAGGGAAGTTAATTGCACTCTTGGGTTCTCTCTCAGGCATAGGAAGAAGCTCCATATGTCGGCAGAGTGCAAATGCAATTGTCGTCTCAGGACCAGGAGGGAAAACAGCAATCATTCAGCCTTTTGTTGTGGAAAAGCCCATCATAGTTTGGGGAAGAGACCTCTTGGGCACAACGGGGAATGAAACTGGAAGTGGATTTTTAGTTGGGGTCACTGCGGCACTCACCACTCTGAAGCTGACCTGGAAGACAGACAATCCTGTCTGGGTGGATCAGTGGCCCCTTGAGCGAAAGAAATTGAGTGCTCTGAAAAACTTGGTCAAAGAACAACTTGAAAAGGGACACATCAAGCCTATGAACAGTCCCTGGAACTCTCCAGTGTTTGTCATTCACAAAAAGGCTTCAGGCTCATGGAGACTGCTTCATGACCTCAGGAAAATCAACGAAGTCCTTGAGGACATGGGACCACTTCAGTTGGGACTTCCCTCTCTCTCCGAGAGATTGGCCACTTGTGGTCATTGATCTCAAGGATTGTTTTTTCAGCATTCCACTCCATCCAGATGATGCTCCTCGACTTGCATTTTCTGTCCCAAGCATCAACAGACAAGAGACCCTGCAAAGGTACCACTGGACTGTTCTACCGCAAGGCCTCAAGAACTCACCAAGCATCTGCCAATGGTACGTGGCTCGAGCTTTGTCTCCAGCATGAGAAAAATATCCAGGAGCAAAAATTATTCATTATATGGATGATTTGCTCATTGCAGCAGCAACGGAACAAGAACTGCAAAAAGTTCATGACTGTCTGACTGCAGAAGTGCAAAAGGCAGGATTGGAAATTAGCACTTCAAAAATTCAGGAAATTGCACCATGGAAGTACTTGGGATGGAAGATCACAGAGCAGACCATCAGACCTCAAAAAATAGAAATCAATTCAGAGATCAACAACCTGCAGGATTTACAACAACTTCTAGGAGAAATCAACTGGATGAGGCCAATTTTTGCAATCATGAATGACGACCTTAAATCGTTGTTCAAACTTCTGAGAGGAGGCAACAATATTAAATCTCCCAGAACTTTCACACCAGAAGCACAGAAAACCCTTGAAAAGATTCCAGATATCATTCAACAAAAACAAGCACATCCGTTTGTGACCTCACTGCCCTTTTATCTAGCAGTGTTGGGGGGAAAAATACAGTTGTATGGCTTGATATTTCAATGAAACTCATCTCAAAGAGATCCTCTCTTGATCATAGAGTGGATTTTTTTTTATCTTATAGATCACCAAAGACAATTCTCATGGACCTGGAGATGACAGCTCAAATTATCATAAAGGCAAGAACACTGTTGCTGACAATGGCAGGCAAAGACTTCTCAACAATCTATCTACCTTTGAAAAAACAATATTTTGACTGGGCATCACAGAAATCAAAATATTTACAAACTGCATTATTAGAATACCCAGGTGTTTGTTCAATTCACCTTCCAAAACTTAGATTATTAAATGCAAAAACAAGTTTCAGGGAAAAGCCAAAAATAAGTGAGGAACCATTGGATGCGATAACTGTGTTTACCCATGGTTCAGGAAAAACTCACAAGTCAGTCATCACGTGGCAAAACTCAGATTCAGGGGAATGGGAATCAAACGTAAAAATTGTACAGGTTTCACCACAAACTGTAGAACTGGCAGAGCTTTTGAAATATTTCAACAACCCTTCAATTTGATCACAGATTCAGCTTATGTTGCAAATGTGGTCAAAAGACTGGAAGGTTCACTTTTGAGAGAAACAAACAATATTTGGTATTCATATTTACCATGCATGAAAACATTATTAGAAAACAGAAAACATAAATATTTTGTAGCCCACATTAGAGCACATTCCTCTCTTCCAGGGTTTTTGGCAGAAGGAAATGCTCATGCAGACAGATAAACTATGCCCATTTCACAGACTTTGCCAGACATTTTTGAGCAAGCAAAATTGAGCCACGCATTTTTTGATCAGAATGCACGAGCACTGACGGAATCCTTTCACATTTCCAAAAGCCAAGCAAGGGAAATCAATAGTGCTTGTCCAGACTGTCAGTTTATGCAACCACCTGCATCTACAGGAGTTGTTAATCCAAGAGGATTGCAAAGCCTCCAGTTGTGGCAAACTGACGTCACAAAATATCCATCTTTTGGGAAGCTCATGTTGTCATGTTGAATGTTCATGTCTCAGTTGACACCTTTTCGGGAGCAATTTTTGCATCGTTGCACCCAGGGGAAGCCGCACAACATGCCTGTCGACATTTTTTACAAGCATTTGCATCATTGGGAGTGCCTCAAGAAATAAAAACACATAATGGTTCAACTTATATAGGGAAAGTGCTTGACAAGTTTTTGAAAAAATGGGGAGTATTCTCCACTCTCCCACAAGTCAAGCAATCATTGAAAGAACACATCACACCCTGAAATCCCTTTTGGATAAACAGAAAAGAGGGGAGGCAGAGGCAACGCCTCACACGCAGTTGAACAAGGCATTGTATGTGCTGAATTTTCTAAATGGCTCCTTTTCAGAGCCCACTCCACAAATTTTTAGGCATTTTTCAAACAGTACACAAGCAAAAACTAAGGGAGAATCGTTTAGTTTTGCTCAAAAATCCAGAATCGGGGCAAATTGAAGGGCCTTTCAAATTAGTAATTTGGGTCAAGGTCTTTGCTTGTGTCTCCACAGGGCGAGGACTGAAGTGGGTTTCGGCAAGACATATGAAACCCTATCGGACTCAGACGCAAGCAGACACTGAATCTGAAAACAAAGAGGCGAGCACACAGACATGAGCAGACGTCCATGAACATCTCTTCAATCAAGAATTTTGGGACTTGAGTGTCATTGCATTGCAATGTCAAAATGTTGCTTTTGTGTTTCATTCTGTTGTCAATTGCCTTAGGCAATTCCATTGCCTTGGGTAATTCGGCAGACTTGCCCATGGTCCAACCAAAAGAAAAGGTTTGGGAAACTTTGGCCAAGGCAGCAGGTTTGGACACCATCTGATTGACACATTCAAGACCGAGAAAACCGTTTTGAACATGTTTGGTGGGTTTGCCAGTGAGTGAATAGCCAATTCCGAAGAACATCCCTCCAAAGGTTTCGCAGGTCATTTCGAATCCTGTGGATGGATGGGAGGTTTGGACATAATTTCTCCCAGTAGCTCCTTTTGAGTCTCAGGAATTGGAAAATCTTGGTTCAGTGAAAATGAATTTTTGTATAGAATTTGGCATTTTAGGAGTGACGCAAACAAAAAACAAAATGATAAATGTCACCCCAAACCATTTCATTTATAGAAATACCTCTTCTTGGTGTAATTACATCAAGGTGTCAAACAGACCATCCCACCAAGTTCCAGCACAACTGCCACAAGGAATCTTTTTCATTTGTGGGGATAGGATTTGGCCTGCTATCCCTGCGAATGTCACAGGCGGTCCATGCAGCATTGGAAGACTTTCATCGCTAACACCCAATTTGACAATCTTGAGAGAGAAAAATCATAGGGGGAAAAGAAATATTAAAAAATATGACCCAAATTGTGATGATAGCATTTATACATAGAACAAGGCTCAAAGAATTGTGGCTGCAATATTCTAGCCACAAACTGCATCAGGGTAGCCTTGACTCAATTGGACCGAATGGGGTGTTGGTTGAGCAAACACGCTCATGCCGTCTCTCTTGTGCTGAGTGACATGTTAACGGATGTCAACAGTGTAAGACGAGCAACTCTTCAAAACAGAGCAGCAATCAATTATTTATTACTGACACGTGGGCATGGGTGTAAAGAATTTGAAGGAATGTGCTGCATGAACATGTCAGATCATTCAAAATCAATTCATGAAAATATAAAGCAATTGCAAGAAGGTATAGACAAACTTGGAGAAGTTACTGGGTCTTGGTTGAATGATGTGTTTGATTTTTTTTGACCTCTCACCACTGTGGAGGGAACTTTTGAAAATGGCTTTTTATGTTTTAGTGGGGCTTGTAATTCTTCTGCTTATTTTGCCATGCCTTTTTCAATGCATATGGCGGGCCATGAACAGAGCTGCCAGAGAGGTGTTTTTGGTGCAATGAGAAAGGGAAGTGTCGGAGTCCAGAACAACCCTTTGGCGGCTCTAGATGCCTCGAGACCCTGGCAGGGGGCTCAGGGACCTTGGCAGCAAGTCAAAAACACCTGTGGCTTCGATTTTAGCCCATGGGAGAGGCTGCCAACCTTATATGAGGAATTACAAGCCAAAAGGGCTTGGGTAGTGTAATAAAGGAATTGACACAGGGTGAAAAAGTAGAATTTTGGGGTTTTTTAGAATGTAATTCAGGGGCACAAGATGGAGGAATCTGGGCGTGCCCTAGCCTTTTCTTCCTTCTTCTTGTCCTCCATGTCTTGGTGTGATAGTAACACTTTTCTATTGGTCTAGGATAGGGACACACTGTCCAACACAGATTTTAGGTATTTGTACGGGAACTGTAAACATGGTACACATAATTTTGAGTATATAATGTAGGAGATGCCCAGGGCTCGGGGCAAACTGCCATGGCTTCTGTATTAGTTGGACCTCGGCGGGTCAGAAATAAAATATTTTAGATAAGAAGAAATAAACAACCTTGAAAACTCAGCTTCACACCTTCCAGACGTCTTCTTTGGCTGCTGGGCTAGGGAAAAAGGACTTTCATACTGTTGGGGTCTTGCCAACCCGACCCCGACAGGGGAGCATCAACAGTAATTTCTGCTTTTTGCGATAATTTTTGTAATATGAGGTAACTAGCGTGTTTGCTTTGCTCTGGCCTGTAAATGTATCATGCCAAAAATAGAGGTAAGCAATCTGTAAGCTTTTTTATTCTCTTCAAAAATATACTCTAAGATTTTTTTTTAAATCTGCTTTTTAATATGTGTATTTTCAAAAACCTGATTCTATTTTCATCTGTTTCATAAACTAGGCAAACAATAGGGCACTTTGAATATTCCTGGCCAGACTGTTTTTTATTTAAGCATATTTTTTCCAACTATCTGAAAATAAATGAACTTTGGGATAGCAATTTTAAAGCTATCTATGCTGAAAGCAATTTTACTATTTTGCTGTAAGAATAGGAGGTAACTGATGCATAGAATTTTCAAAGTATTTGGAGTGTCTACAATGCAAATAAGTAGCAGTTATTTCCTATGGTGTTTATATTGATTTGGTGTAGTTATTCTTTACAAACATAGTGGGGAAAAAACAAAAACTGAATATAATGATTCTTTATCAAGGGGAAGTTAGGAAGGGAAGTTCAGGGAAGTTCAGAGGGAGGGAGGGAGGGAGGGAGGGAGGGCGGAAGGAAGGAAGGAAGGAAGGAAGGAAGGAAGGAAGGAAGGAAGGAAGGAAGGAAGGAAGGAAGGAAGGAAGGAAGGAAGGAAGGAAGGAAGGAAGGAAGGAAGGAAGGAAGGAAGGAAGGAAGGAAGGAAGGAAGGAAGGAAGGAAGGAAGGAAGGAAGGAAGGAAGGAAGGAAGGAAGGAAGGAAGGAAGGAAGGAAGGCTTGTTTTGCAGGTACTACTAACTTATTGTGACATAATAATAAACAACTGAATGAACAAGAGAATGTTATGGATTACTCAGTCAATATGCTTCATAGTTCCTATAAGATTCAAAATGTTAGGCCCTTTAAATTTTTCTGTTTCATTTTTTTGTTATCCATTATATCCAAGATTCCAGTTTCAGTAATACTCTATTTTGAAATGAATACACAATATTTCTGTTTGCCTTTATTTTACCTCTTTTAGAAGAGAATTATTAACATGCTTATTCTTTTACATGCTACTCATAGCAAAGGATCAATTTAAAAAAACTGTAAACAGCTCTGATATACTAAATACTACGATTTTCTAAACAGATATTAACTCAGATATAATGGTTATCAATTTTGCATACAATGAAAAAGAATTTAGAATAAAGGTTTTGAACTCCTTTGACTTTATAACATAAAACTGTAGTGCATAAGTAATAATAGGAATATGGAGATTCCACCAGAAAATTAATTAATTTCCTGATTAATAAAATAACTCTATTCTGGGTTTGCAATTTTCCAGTAAAATATTATTAAAATTCTGAAAAATCAGACTGTTTCCATGAGGCCAAAAGACTATTTAGCTGGATGGTCAGTATCCATTTAAAGAGAAAAAATTTTGCTTGTAATATATGCTTACATTTAAACTTTAAACTACTTCATTAGAGCAATATACATTTGAAGATACTCAGTCTCATTCTGAGGCTATAGTGTCTAGTGCCTTAGAGGCTGCCAGGAGGATTTGAAGCACTGATCTGAAGGCAGGTCTTCTGCCTCATGCTTCTTTCCTATAGCACTTTCTCTTGCTCACATATTCCTTCCAGCTCTTATCTTTCTATGTCCTTCATTGAAGCCTATTCTTGGTCTTGGATTGCCTCAAAAAAACTTAGGAACACTTGGACCTTCCAAGGATGGAGAACATGGATACAAATCCTGGAAGGTCACTGCCTCTTGGCAGGCTTTTTGCTGCAGGAAGACAGTCTTTCACTGCAGCCTCCTCTCTCATCAATGTTCAAATATGCTGTAGTTTCTCCAGAGCAAACTTCAGGTCACTTGGGCATATGCACTACTGTCAAATTTAGCTCCTTTCTTGGCTAGGTTTTAGAATCCAAAATATAATTTCAAAGTTTTGGTGTTCTACGTTTAATGCAACAATTAGATTCTTAACAGACAGTCTTTTCAGGTGCTGAACATTTTGTCAGGGGGTGAGATGGTGATGGTATCTAGCATCTCAGCTAGTATTCATTTCAGTTCCATGATATGTTTAATTGGGACATTTTATAACATGATCCAGTGATTGACACTCCATGTAAAGCAGGGGAAGTCACAATATAATTTCTGCCATTAATGCTGGGAAGAAGATAGAGAATGAAATAGATGTCATGAAGTATTTACAGGAGTTGAGCTTCTTTATTTGTGGCTAGGGATTTTTTTTCATTTCACAAGACAGAGGAAAAAGTCAAGCATGCTTTTTCATTTAATTTTTTCAAGTTTCTGGTTGAACTGTCATGCATAATACATTAAATTCTTAACTTTTAAAACTAAATTGGAATAATTGAAGATTTTTCAGTTGCTAAATGTTGTTCTTTATTGTGTCAGGATTTTCTAGGGCTGCTTTTGAAATAATTTTACTAGTTTGGAAGAAAATGCAGAGTTTTGAATTTAATAATATTCTGTGGAAACTGTTTGAAATTGCATAATGGTTATAAGTCTTTATAGGAGACAAAGACAATATAGTGCATGTGCATGTTTTCAGATTGCAGGCAGCATAATGAGATAGGAAGAATTTCAGAATGTTAATCTAAAGTGAAAGATGCATGAGAGAAGCTCATATTCCTGAGCCTGCCATTACCTCTGTGTAAACGTCATAAAATGAAAAACTGGAAAATCTTTATTACTTATGTGAAGTTAGGAATGTCTGGCAATGAAGCTGTAGACAAATGAAATTAAGAAAATTGTGACCAGTGCTACTCCTATTGAATCTAAGAAATAAATTTTGATTATGTGGTGCATCTTCCTTTCATGCCAAAAGAAATTAGCCATTGATACCCAGGGGAATGAAATGGGACCTGCCTGATACAGTTTGTTTTGGCTAGTCATTCAGTACTTTTTAATGAACCAACTAAATTAGGCATAACTTGCTACAGCTCTAATGAACAAATTGCAAATTATTAAATACTGTCTTAGACAATTGTGATCCAAAAACCCTTGGAAAGGTGCTAATGCAAGCAAATATTCTGAAAAGCAATTCTTCACTGTTATTTTGTAATGAAAATATAGTATCAATAATATAACTCTATAGCCATAAAATATTAGTTTATATTTTGAAGCAAAACAAATTATTTCTGTATTTAAACTATATTTGTCTGACATTTTCTGAACTTCTCTGAATCACTCACCTGAAATGAGAAAAACCTGAAAAAGTTCTCTTTGAAACCTAGGAAAACTAACATCTTTGAAGAATAGTGGGCTAAATTGTACTACTCAGTTTATTTAACTGTTGAAACTATGTATTCAGTTTTTTACTGTTCTCTAAATTTCTGTATGACTTCAGATCATGTGGCTTTCTTGTATGTTGTTTACCTGTTTCAACATATAACAGTTTCAAGCAGCTTTGTATTTTTAAACACAGTATTTGTAATTTCTCTGGCTCTCACTGATGTTCACAATTCAGTGTGAATTTCACATGTTTATAACATGTCTGATTCTTTCACCACCATTACTAGTACTTAGTAGACAATATTTAATAATAAATATTAAAAAAAAAGAAATTTAAAAACTTGCTGTAGCTAGTGAAGAGGTTATCTCAGACATCATTGTACATATACTATATTGGAACAAGAAAGATGAATAAACGAAAAGTCTACCAAGGCTTCTGAAAATGGATAAATGAAAGTTGCCACTCAATATGATAATGAGAAATGTAAATTAATTCCAGGGGCCAAATTATATGGGTTTTGTAGGGAAAAAAAAAAAAGAAAAAGGAAAAGAAAAAGGAAAAGAAAAAAGTTTTTTATAAAAATCAAGCTAAGAATGAATAATGAGATTTTTTTTTCTCCATTGTTAACAGCACCACACAAATCCCATATAAAGATGACCCAGAACCCACTGTAATAGTGTAAGGTATTTTGAATGCACAGCATAGCAAGTAGATAGCTTGTTATTTACCTAATAAATTTTGATTGGTGTTAAGATGCAGCTTGAAAACAATTAAATCTAAAAATCATGTTGGTTTAAGCAAGAACAAGATGTCTTGACAATATGAAAAGAGAATGCATGCCTCCTCTTGAAATTCAGCTGTCTTTTGTTCCTGCTGCTAGGTGAATCTCCAGTAAGGAAAAAAAAATGTTCTGGTTCCAATTCAAGTAGATGGAATCTCTGCTATTTCTCCTAGTTGCTTTTGTAAGAGCCATAAGCACTATTCACTAAATTCCATATTAGATATCAGGTAAATTATACCCATTATGAGATGAGACTTCCTAACGTGGTTTGCAAAGTGATGCATAAGAGTTGTTTTATTGCAATTACCTCAGAAACTTTTTGAACATGAAGAACAGATTGAATAGATGATTTGTGGGAAAATCCATAGAAGAGAATCCTGGAGGCAAGCCTAACTGCCACCAACCATGTATACTAAAATCCCAATTAAAAAGAAAACATGCCACTGTGAATTCTATGTCTTGTGAAGTGAAAAGATGGAGAGCATGTAACTGTTACTGAAAGGTGTGCTGATATAAGTAGTCTAAAAGCCAAGTAATTGGTAAAAGTTTCTGGATGAGAGCCCACATGAGTAGTAACAACTTTGCATGCAGTATATAAATTGCATAAATACAATGGTCAAGAATACAAATACCATTTAGTATCTTAGGCATGAAGAATTTCCTTTTCTTTTTTTGTTTTTTTAACTGACCCTGTCTTCACTACAGTGAATGCAGTTAAAATTCACCGTGGTCAAATAAATCTAGACATTTGCAAAATTGGCAGAGTTGATTCTTTCATGTCTTTGTCAGTTGCAATTCAAACAGGTGTTTGAATGAGGCTGACCACAAGAACTTGCTTCCTCTAAACCCTGGAACCTATTTCCCCAAGAATAAAGTTCTGCCAGTTTGCAATAACACTTCACTTTGTATCTTTCCTACAATAAATCATAAGATAGGAAAAGACATCAAACGTATGATCTCTTGCAAAACAGACTTAATAGAACTTAGTCTGATAATTCAAGTAGTAATAAATAAATCTATTTTGGTATGTCCATACTTTATTAAACAGTATGAAATATGTATCCCATTTCGATTTATGAGGTCTATATAGTAAGTTTGTATGAATACATTTTAGTTAAATCAGAGGCGCTTTTTTTTATTATAGGCTTGGAGCTAGGAACTGTAAACCTTGATAATAGGAAGTTGTTTTAAGATGTCCTACTGAACTCCGGTTGTGTTCCATGATCTATCATGCAGGAAAAAAAAAAAAAAAAAAAAAAAAACCACATAAAACAAAACCGTAATTGAAAGGATCTCGTAATCTTTTTGTCTGTTTGGGTGGTTTTTGTTGCCTTTTTTGTTTCTTTTGTTTGTTTGGGGGGGGTTGTTTGGGTTTTTGTTTTTTTCGGGGACAAACATCAGTTTGTCTATCAGTTAATCAGAGGGAGAGTTGTGAGTCGTGAAAATCCTGCTGGCCGCAGAACACACCGGTTTCCGCAGAACCTTGTGCTAGTCTTACACCAGAAAACAAATTGCTTTCGACGTCCAGAATCACTCTTTAATGAGAAAATGACTCACCACCAAACTTTCCCATTCCTGTCGGAAAATGAAGTTTCCCGATGATGGTCACACCGTGGTGACTGAGCGCTTTCGCCTTCTCCCCGGAGACACCGCCTCCTCACTAACAACGCCACACGGGGTGATTCTCTGCGCCCGCTGCCTTTCTCCACAAGCTCCAGAGCTCTGCACGCCGGTCCCATCCTTGCACCACCACGCCCAGCCTCGCCTGCCGGGCAGGACCCACCGGCGCTCCAGGGCGAGCACAAGTTGCGGCGTGGATCCCACGGAGCCCGCGCGGCCGGGCCGGGCCGGGCCGGGCCGGGCCGGGCGGCGGCGGCACACAGGGCGACCCGCGGCGGCGGAGCCCGACGGGCCGCGGCGATTGGCAGCGGCGCTGACAGCGGGCGGGGCGGCGGCGGCGGCGGCACCGCCCACCGCCCGCTATAAGCCTCTTTGCCGCTTTTTCACTGGGTCTCATTTTCGCTCCCTGCATTGCTGTGTCTGCGCAGTGGAAATCCGCACCGGGGAGCTGCTGAGGGGCGCCGTTGTCATGTGAAAGCGCACATGCTCTGCCATCCACGCGGCACCCCCCTCTCTTCTGCCTCCGCGTGTTTTTCCTGTTTTTTTCTAACGTAACTCCTTTCCTCCTCCCCCCCCCTGCTCAGCCCCTCGCCGCCGCTCGGCCGCCCAGGCGCCCCCCGCAGAAGCTCCGCCGCGGGCAGTCGCGGGGCGGCCGCCCCGGAGCAGCGCGCCCGGCGGCGGGGAGCCCGCGGAGCCGTCCCGGAGGTATGGTTTTCCCGGCGGAGGAGAGCTGCGGCGGCTGCCACCTTCGCGGGTGCTGAGACGGGATTTGTGCGGTGCAGTTC
Source organism: Anomalospiza imberbis (assembly GCF_031753505.1). Classification (NCBI taxonomy): domain Eukaryota; kingdom Metazoa; phylum Chordata; class Aves; order Passeriformes; family Viduidae; genus Anomalospiza; species Anomalospiza imberbis. The sequence continues at coordinate 42,938,430 of NC_089721.1, forward strand.
CTGGGCTCCTAGCTTCATGACTGCTCGGAGCGGGGAACCAACACCATGCGAGGTAAGCGGGCCGGGGGACGGCTCTCCTTTGGGAAAGGTGCTGGGGAACGAGCTGGAGAAGGGGTTTCGTACTAGGGGAGAGGGTCCGGGGGAGAAAGTTGATAGGTCGTGCCCGCCCACCGGCGTGGCTACTTGACGGTATGATTCCTGCACCGGCGGGGGCCGCGACCCAGAGCGAGGAGCCTTCCGCAGCAGATGGTGGGCGAACGGCCCTCGCGTACCTGTCCTGGGGAGCCCAGCGCCGCCCTGGCCCGTGGCGGGTAGGCAGAAGGGAGGCTCAGGTGGTTGTCAGTGTCTGTGCCGTGAGGTCTCCACCTGCAGCTGCCCGCGGGGCGCGGCAGATTGTCCCATAAGGCGAAATCCGCTGGCGCTTGGTCTCGGGTCGCTGCCATCACGGAGAGGGTTTGCGCTTTTCTCCCCAAAAGTTATCTGGACTTTGTTCCCTAACCGGCATGTCGCCTGGAGGCCCCTATTTCCCATGGGTTGATAATTGGGCGTCAAGGGTTGCGCTGCCCGGGTACCCCCTCCCCGTGCCCGCAGGTCTCTTCGGGTCCTCGAGCATGTGCTGCCTGCGCAGCCCGATCGTGGAGGGCGGGAGAGACTTCTCCAGGGCTTCTTGCAGCCGCACTCGGTAGGGTCCCGCCGGAGAACAGAGTATCGCCACCGACGGGACACCCTCAGCCATGGAGAGCTGCTTGTCCGGTGGTGCTGGAGAGAGGCTGCGTGCTGGCACGCCGGGCACCCGAGTGGGTGTGTAGGGCTGCGGAGGACATGGGAATGCGTTGTTTCCGTGTCTCCCAGGACCAGGCTCCCCTGCGCCCCATCCCCGGACAAGGCGAGCGCCGACACCGGGGCAAGAGCAATCCCTGTCAGCCTCGGGCGTCCGCGGGGTTTACACAGCTCCTCCATACCCCATCTTCCACCTTGCTCTTTATCACCCAGTTTGGCAGAGCGGTTGCTTGCCTCACCCATGGCTTGGTAAAAGGGACAAAAAGTAGTCTCTGCCAGGGTATTGGAACGGAGGAGAATGGCTTATGGGGAGTGGGACGCGCTCGGGGTTGACAGCGGCACTGCATGCAGATTTCTTGATCTTCCGTTTAAGGACGGGACACATATGCTATAAAGAACTTCTAGCTAGAATTTCAGCTTGTTTGATGTCATCTCCTGTAACAGCATGTGTTAACAGCACTAACAAATCACACGTGTGTAATTGGCTTTAAAGGAATTGTAGCTATGACATTTGCGCAGATCGACTTTAAAAGACCGTCTTTGCCCCCAGCATTTTTTGTTAGGGTGTTGGTTGTAGGGCATCTGGCAATAACTTGCTAAACGATGTTTGTTTTTCTTAAGAGCAACAGGAAACAAACGAAAACACTCAGTTCTGTAAAGTGGCCCCTGTTGCAGCTTTTCAGCTTGGATTGGAAGTTTTCTATTTGAGTATGTGTTTTTGTGGGTTTTGGTAGTGTTTGTGTTTTTTGTTTGGGTTTTTTCGTTCTTTGTTTTTCTGCGCACCAGAGCGCCTCCAATTTGAGTAAAGCCAGTCATTGTCTCAGGGGTTGTTTTTCAAAACGTGCCCATCCAGTGGCCCCCTGGTCAGGAGCCCCAACTCCCCTTTCTTTGGGCAGTTCATCCTCGCAAGCTGTGGCCTGCACAAGGGTGAGGAGTCATGTCCTCCATCTCCTCAGACACTTTCCTTCTAAACAAGGCCCACGGTGGTCTAGCTGTGCTGGGCAGGGAGAGGGAAGCAGATCTTGCTGCACATCTGGTTACATCTCCTGCTGGATCTGCCCCAGCTCCATAGCCATCTCTGCCACCCCTTCAGCTGTGCTTTCAGCCACTGTGAAGAGGTGCAGCTCTGTCCCTAGAATGCAAATTAGTACTTGCATTGTATTTATGCTTACTCAACAGGGAATTTACAGGTGGGGGGAAAAGGGCTGAGATGGATAGAGGAGAGAAACAAACAGGCGACTTTTAATCTCGTTTGAAACTCATGTGCAAGAGGTCAGTAAAGTGAAGTTTTACAACAGGTGTGTGTCCAGGCAAGAGCAGTGCTTCATACCACCTCAATTAAAAAGGAGCATTACATGTTAATGGAGCATCTGTCTTTGTGGCTTTCCAAATAATGGAAATAAACAAGTGTCACAGTTCAGAGATTGTAAGCTCCCATGAATTGGTGCTTTTAGAGAGCTGTGAGCCTTCTTGTAAGAGTGTAGTTGTTTTCAACTGTATTTGCACTTGGTTTGAAGGAGGAAGCACTCAGTCTTGAACATGTGAGCTGTTCCCCCAAACTTTCCCAGCTGCGCTGTGATCCTTCCAAGCTGCAGTTGGTGCAGTTAGCACAACATACCTGGGATGTGTAGGGGATGCTGTGGTGCATTACTGCTCCACACTGGAGATGGAGGCCAACAAGTGCCTGAAAATACCCAACCTGTGTTACTGCCTGCTGAATTCCAGAGCACTGGACAGTCACGTAGACTGTCAGTTGTCGTATCCTGTGGATGCCAAGCTAACATTTTCAGCTGTTGTTACAGTAATTGGTCATGTTCTATCCAAAATAATAATTTTCTGCACTTCAAACCTTGATTTCAACCCCATTAAGTATATGTAGCCATACTGAATCACAGCAGAACAATATACAGGATGCTGAGCATTTGTTGATATGGTAGGTCCTGATGTTTCCCTCTGAATGGAAAATGGAATTTTTTGGAGTTGATGACTTTTATACCAGTATTTTATAGAAGCAAACATAGGTGTAAAAGAAATTTACAGTGAGTGTTCATCACAGTCTTCCTTCCATCTGTCCCACTCCTGGCAACATCCTGTGAGGGAGTTAAGAATATAGAATGTGTACTTCAGTATGTTCTTTTAGAAAAAGAAGAGAAAAAGCGCTAAAATGATTGTGCTATTTAAATGAAAATGAAGACTTACATTTTTCCTTGTACTTTATTTCTTACTGAAATGATTTGTAAAGTTTAAAGCTATTAAAAGTTAGTCAATTCTGTGTATAATGGAGTTGTTACACAAATGTGGAAGGTTGTGGCAAAAAAAGTGTCAAAATATCTACTTTTGTGCTGAGAACATACTACTCTTACACATACAAAAGTAATGTTTGCGATTGCAACTATTTGAGTTGTGAAAGTGACATTAGTACCCAAGTACTCCACTTATTACAAAAGTAATATTTAAACTTTTAGTTGAAAATCTCACTAAAAGCTTTTTTGTTACATTTTAAAGAAAAGGAGCACCACAACACCCTGAAGCCAAGTTAAGTGAGTTTTCTGTGTAGTTTTTTCTTGTTGGTGTCAGGATGAGCAATAAGGCATGTTGCATGATGTTATGTAGCTATTCCATTTTCTTGGCATGACTGAAATATTTGTAAGGAATTAGAAAAGTGATCAGACAAATTCTATAGGCTGTATTTCTAAACGAGCTTATTAAGTAACACATACAAAGACACTGGCTCGCTTAGAAGTTCTCCTCAGTTGAGTAGATGAGTGCAGGGAATCTTTATAGACTCATTAACTTCAAAGGAAAATTATTTTGCAGTTTATTTCAGGAAAAGTAAATGTCTCTATTTGTAATATGTAACATTAATATTCTAAAATAAATTGATGGCACTGAGTATTTAAAGAAAGGACTTACTACCTTACTCCACCATTGTAAAACCAATTTGTCCTCACAGTGTAGTGCATCTAGCAATTCCTTAATTGAATAATGCTATTTGACTTCATTGGGATTCCTTGATATGTAATAAAGCACGAGTTTCTGGTGTTAGGTGTTCACAGGTAAAATTTAATAAATGTCAGTAAATGCTTTGAAAATCATGAGTCAGTAATAAACTGTGTCACATAATAAAAATACAGATGTATATAGTCAATAAACAGCGACACACCTCTAGAATGAACAAAAGTAAAAGGGAAAGCATGAATGTCCATTTGTACCTCAGAAATACTTTTACTTTGCATTAGATCATACTTACATTCTGTACGGTATCTTCCATTTGTCTTTAATTGTAATGTGCTACAGTGTTGGGGATCAAAGGAGAGTACATAATGAAAGTTCATCAATAGATAATATGATTTAATAGCATGTAGATATTATATAAGAGTTTTTTTATAATAAAATTAGTTTTTTAAGTTACATTTGTTTTTCATAGATGGAAGTCTGGTGACAGCTAATTTAAAAACTACAAAAATACCGTGTGCACTGGCTGGGAATAATTTATCTTTTGTGGTATAGAAAATATCTGACTTCCACTGTTGGTCTTTTACAAATCCAGTGGCAAGCAGTAAGTTGGTATGATTTTTCTAATTTGACAGTGCAGTAGTAGAAGTCATTTAAATTGTGTTTTATGGTTAAAAACTATTTTTGGCATTTGAGGAGTGAATCTGTCAAGGAAAAAAATGTTCTGAGTAGACAAGAATTCTGGAAGTCGTAATTCCTGTTTAAAATGTACTTGTGATAATTTGTGGAAAGTCTTTAGGGTGCTATGGAAGGTATGGCTGTATATCATAGTGATGTTTACCTCCTCAAAAACATGTGGGTAAGGTATACCTTCAACAGTACTGGGCTTTATTAAACAATTCCAGGACCCAGGGTCTGCCGTAGCGTGCACACGTTACCTGATACAGGAAAACAGTTCAAATGAGTGAAAGATTGCCAAGTTATCCACTAAATTCCTGCCTCAAAAGTGGTGCAGTGAGCTCCCAGAAATTAAGGTCTGCACTGCGAAATTGTATGCTTTGTAGCTGAAGATGCACACAGGAGTAAATATTGATTGAAGTAATCATCTGGTGAATAGAAATGAGCTTAATTAGTACAGCAGTATAATGGTTTATGTTAACTAGCTGGTTTGTAGTCCATACCTGCCCTTTCAACCCATGATCCTGTCAATTTTGCTTTTAATGAGGGAAATCACAGGTGTTACATTTATGGTAAATTGTGCTAAATATATTAGTTGCTCCAGTTTCAAAACTGAAATAATTGAAAAAGATAAGGAAGTCTGAGCATTGCTACATAATCATGAGATAACAGTAGTGTGTTAGTGGTCGTACATTGTTTTACAGTTCTAAGTTGCTGTCTTAGATCACTTGCTGTTGAGCTTAGTAATAAACCTGTTATATCAACTTAAATCAAAGTGTAGATTTTAAAAACCTGATACATTTTAATTTAAAATCAGTTTCTTTAAACAGTAATTTTAACAGCTTTGTACATTTAGCACAGTTGAGGCTTTCCATAATGACTTTCATAGACTAGCTGTAGATGTCAAAATGTTGTTCTTTGTGCTCTGTGTTTAAAAAAGTTCAGTGTTGTTTTTTCTTCCGATTCTGTATGCAGTCTGGCAAAGTCTGCAGTGCAGCTTGGAGAATAAAACATCACACAGTGTCACTGGGGGTGGCAGACAGAAGGTGTCTTTTGGATTGTGCCATTTCCTTGTTTGGTTCTAATATTGGTTTCATGAGCATATTAAAAACTCTAATTTATGCACAGGATTGAGAATAGAGTACAGCTGTGATGGCCTGGTCCTTATTTGACTGAACAATGCTTACTCACTTGAGTGGTCCTATTAAAGAGACATTTGGCCCTCTGCATTTTTTCAGTCTTGGAACTATTTTTTATGAAGCAGAAATGTTCGTGCTTAACTTTGCCAGACACATTCTGCTGGAAGTTTATGCAAACAGAATAACAGCTGTTCTGCCTCTGCTACAAGTATATACACTAATTTAGCTTGACATAAGTGTTGTTACATTGCTCTTAATTGTGAATTATTTTGATGAATTGCCAATTTAGATGGATGTATACAATTTTTATGGAGGATCTACACTTCTACTGCTGCACAAAAATGCAATAATTTTTTAAATATAAATTTAAAATCTGGATTTTAAATTTACATTTTAATTTTAATTTTATCTGGATCATGGTCATTTAAAACCACATGCTTATTAAAGAGTAAGCTTCAAGTAATTGAGTTTGCTTGACAGACAAATTCATTTATGAAGAGTTGTCATGGGCCTTGTATATGTGAGTAGTTCAGTCAGGGTTTATGGGACTATTCACAGAAATAAGGCAGGCTGAATTTAAGACTGCTTGTTCTGTATCCCTTGGAAACCCAATGATTTAAGATTGTAAGCAGCATGAATGATTATAAAGGCCACAGGGAATCAATATCATAAAAAAGCATGCCAAATTAGAAAAAAAATTCTTGCTCTGAAATTTCAGTAAAATCACCTTCCAGTCATCACTGTCTGCTGTTCTTCAGTGTTTGAATACAGCTGTTTGCTATATAAATGTTTGCTGGAAAGAAGTGTTTGTAGATACGCTGCATGTTTTGTCTGCTGAGGCTGACACATAAAAAGTATTCAAAAACATTGTTCTTCTGCCAATTACCAAAAAACTACTTTGTTTAATTGTTATGCTTAGGCTCATTGCTCTGTTGTTGCTAGTAAATAGTGGCCAAGCAAAGATTGGAAAGATATTTAAGTAAAGATTAGGAAAATACATATATTTGTATTTTATTTATGCATGAATCTGCTACATAGGGTAATACATATTTTAGTATGGCTAAAAGACAATATAATTTTAAGGGCAATTTTGATTATTATTACAAAGTCAGTCTATGAAGCAGTTTGTCTACTTACAGATGTTCCTCAGGTGATTTCACATTTACCTAATTTGTTTTCGTTACCCCTGGTCACTTAGTTTTCAACAAGCAAACTCCTTCCATAAAAAAATTACTCTTTTTAGGAGTCATATTTCTGGTTCATTAATCCATGGTATTCATAAGTGAGGTTATCCTTCAGAGTGACACTTCTAAAAAAGATAGGCATTCACATTACATTTATTTTTTTCCCCCCTCTGAAGCAATCCTTTAGAGGAAAAACATCTTTACAAGCAATCCATTTGCTACAGGTTTCAGTTGTTGGTGTTTTTTTGTTTTTGTTTTTTCTCTTTGTTTTGTGAGGGGTTTCCTGGGTTTTTTTGTTTTGTTTTTTGTTTGTTTGGTTTTTTTTTTGTTTTGTTTTTTTTTTTTTTTTTTGAATGAAGACATTCATGGGGGAAAAACAATTAGATCAAAAGAAGGCAAAAAATTTAAATTGCAGTTCGGTCTACTGTCAAAATAATGAGCTGTCAAATGGGTGGATGGGTAGCATATTACATTTTGTTGGTCTCAGGTGAAATTATGGTACTCCTAAAATAAACTTCAAATGTAAAAGGTAAAGAGAAAGCTGTTTATAAATAAGCAAGTCTTAAATTATTATTCCCACTACAACAGGAGGTTAAGAGCAATAGGCTTTATGCACTTGCATAGTTTTCAGAGGTTAGATTATTTAGTGTGCATTATACATTGAAAGTGTACACTTGTTTGAGAGAGATTTGGAAGCTAGTCTCAGTCCAAAGCTGGTGGTATCTGTTAGCTATAACACTGAGAACTGTTCAGCAAATATTTTTCCAGAAGATTTGTTAGAAATAAGGATCTTTTGGAGAAGGACAGTTTAGGGATTTCACTATATGTGAACTGTATAAAACAGAGTTTAACAAAATTAAGGACTGTATTTTCATGAAAAGTGCTGTTTAAAGACATTGATGTGTGTTGTCTTCTCTTTCCTTCCTGGAAAATACATCTAGTATTACTAGGTGAGGGTAAATTTCTGCCAGTCAGCTTTTTGATTTGAGAGCTTGCCAGAGAAGTGCATTTTGGAAATCCTAAGACTTCCCTGCTAGCGCATTTTTCCTTGATCATTTGTGCATGTCAGCAGTGCAGTACTGGTTTTGCTTTTCTAAACAAGATGGAAAATGAAAATAAATACTACATTTCAGGTCCTGGCTGAGTGGTGAAACAGGTGCTCTGTTGTTTCTTTTCATATTTTTCGGTCTGGAAGAAGAATGAAGCACCAGCTGGCTTTGAAAAGCATTGCTTACTTCAGTGCACATTGTTTGGGGGATTTTGTACAATATTTGTACAATGAACTGTATTTGGTAATTAATTGGAATTAACTGAAAGCAACTGGAATAAACTGAAAGGAGAGACCATGCACAAGAACTGAGGCCAGATACTCAAGTGCAGTGGCAGCACGAATATAAACAAATGCAGCACAGTCTAGAGGCACAGAGAAGTTATGGCAATAGAGAAGACATGTATTAATAAGGCACAATGCCCTACACTGATACCATCTTTGTGAAGAAAAGACACTTAACTTTTGGAAAGAGTTCCACTGGTGGCCAAGGAGAAATTACTTTAGTTTGTTTAGGAAGTTACATTAAACCTGTTATTGTTTTCTTTCAGTGTATTATATAAGCTGTTCAAGTACTGTTGTTGGAAGTGTCTGTCAGCAAGCCAGACTTCTCCTTTTAATTGCACAAACCACTCTCTCTGTAGGAATATTTATGGAAATGGAAAGGTGATACAAGAAACACCAGCTTAACTGTTTTGTTTAATGTATGGAAACCTCTAATAAATATTATACTCTAGGTAGTATATACACACTACTGCACCAGAAGTCTTTTTTTTTAGATATACCCACTAGAATACTGGGACATTAGCAATTAAAATTAGCAGTGCATTGAAAAAAGTAAAGAATTAGCAACACTTTCACAGAATTTTCTTATTCAGAAATCTGTGTGTTTTATTTAGAATACTAGTTTCCTTGTAGCCATAGCCAATTTTTGAAAATTCAGTTTATATTACTCTCTCACATGAGTACTTGGAATAAGGAGGAAGATTAAAACAACGATGTCAGTGGAGGCAAAATATTGTTAATTAACATCCATTGAGAGTAATTTAAACTACAGATTATTCCATGGCTTGAAGAATGTCATCATGTTCCACTACAATTCGTAAAGCAATTCTATGTGCTTATGAAAATAAACTCCTTATTCAGACCTGGTTGAGAAAAAAGGCATTACCAGTGCTGTAGCAGCTGTTACAGTATTAAAAATAAAACTTCAAAAGTATCTAGTAATCTCCATAATTTAGGCATATTTTAATTAATAATTAATATATTATTAAAATAACAGAAAGAAAGATATTGCATGCAATATTTGCACTAACATTTAGAGAAACAATGATAACCACACAAAGATTTTATTTTTTTTGAGAAACTGTTTATATGTGAAAATATTTCAAGCAAATGTATACTACAGTAAATTACATCAACTGAGTGAAATCTGTTTGCAGAGCTGTATGTCTTTGAAATAGAATTCCCTATAGACTTTGCTGGAACGTCTTATGTAGAAATCATGGAACAATATGTTCTCATTAATTGTTTACAGACCACTGTTTTTTAGAAAATGGGAGAGTTAATAGTTTTGAGTTCAGTGGATAAGAGGGGAGAGAACTTGTGCTGTCCTAATACAGGTGCCTATGCAAAAGTCAGTTTCTTCATATATCATTGATTTGTGTTTGCCAAAATTCCAATATTTATTTTTAAAGATATGATTGGCCAAGATATGTTCTAAATCAGCATTCCTAAGAACTCTAGTGGAAGTGCTATGAAAACAGAACACTAAATAAGACCTTTTGCAGCAAGCTGTTTTCAGGCTTCAGCAGAATTAAGGAGAAAAAGATTGCACCAGCTGCATCATAAAACTGACGGAGAGAAATGTATGCTTTCAAGAGAGAATTTAATCAGGAGCAAGAGAAAATGGGGAGGTAAAAAAGGATGGTAAATTTGTATAATAAACAAACTGAATAGAAAAGGGTGGTGTTTTGAAATAGAGTTATATTCAAGGAGTAAGTGGAAATGTAAAGGCAAAGAACAACATAAAACAGAAGAGTGAGGAGATGGAAAGGGTTTGGATGTGAACAGTCCTGTACTGCAAAGTGCTGGACTTTTCAATTTCCGCTCATTGCAGGTGGAGTTAACTACAGTGGGCCTGCTGTTGGAAATGAGAAAGAGAGAAGTGTAAGTAACAGAAAGAGAGAAGAAAAATAAAGAAAAGAACAAATATACAATATGAATGTATTCATTGGTGTTGCATGTAAATTTGTTGTAATGGGACTTCATATTATTTGGTATTCAGCTAAATGCTAACATTAGACATCCACTTCCATTCATTCCACTGTGTAAATCTAGACCTCCTCCACTTCGGAATGCTGCAAGTTGGGGCATCACATATACAGTTATGTAAGCTGTCTGTACAAGCTTGGCATTCACTGCACTTCAGCCAAGTTACTTATTTGTGAAATTGAAATATCATTTGCAAAATATGTCCAAAACTGATATTTTTAAACTCTAGATGAAATCAAATTTTATTTGGGTAATTTTTTTCCCTATCTTTCTATTATTTTTTCTGTTCATCTTTCTGATTTTTTTTCAGTCACTTTGGCTGAAAAGCTGTACACTCAGGAAGAAAGGTACTTGTGACTGAAATTCATTCACTTGTTAGAAAATGTATAATTGGTTCCCTAAACTATACATCATACATCGCTGTGTGTTACAGAGAGTTATTTGTTACTTCTGACCTTTCCTTTCATTTGATTTGCTTTGTTTGGGATATGTTGCTACAAAGAAGTAAGCAGTTAGTTAAATCTTGGCCAGGTTACATCTCCATGAGGTACCTCTATGACATAGTCATGCTTGTAGCCTTGGAAATAGATTAGGTGCTTGAGAGTTGAGTCTCTGCTTCTTGCTTGCCAGCACCTGCTCTTTCTCCTGTCTGGTAAACAAATATGCCGGTATCTTTCCATTTGTTTGTTGGGTTTGTGTGTTTGTTTTGTTTATGTGGGGTTTTTGGGGGCGGGGTGTTGGGGGTTTTTGGTAGGTTTCTTTGTTGTTGTTATTTGTTTGGGGGGAGGGGTATTTGATGGATGTTTTTGATTGTTATGTGGGGTTTTGGTGGTTTGGGGTGCTTGGTTTAGTTGGTTTTTGGTTATTATTTTTTTAAAAAACCCACAGATTTGTTACATAGATTTTAGCTTTTGGAGATGCTGATAATACTTGGCAATAAAGGAATAGTGTCCTATCTGATTGCAGCATAAGATTTTTTTGTAAGACAGAAAAAACATCTTCAGATCTTCTCTCCATGTTCAGAAGAAAAAGAGAAATGGAGAATTCTCTTACAATGCTCTCCATTTCTCCAAGACCAGGGTGATTTATAAGTATATGCCCTTGACTAACTTTTCTTTCTATGGCAGCCCCACAGAGCTTATTACAGAACCCAGCAATTGCGGAACTCTCCATGACCAAAAAGAAAAATATCTCAATTTTCAGAAAACTACACTGAAAGTGTAGAAGGTATATTTATATGAAATCTCTTGATTTCCCACATCCCTCTTGGAATTTTCTGTAAGTCCTAAGCATAAAACAGGCAGAATGCCAGGCTGTCATCCGTTAACATCTATTTCATCCTCTCACAGGATCAGTTGAGCTAGAGGAGGGTATATGTCTCAGAGTATTTATGCAATTACTGAAATGTTTAGGAATGCATCCGATTTTTAGCCAGTCTTAACCGGTATTGTCTTTTGGGCACAAATGAGCAGCAGTATGAAATAATTTCAGGAAAACAAATGCTATTAAATGCATATTGTGATTTTTCATAATGTCCAAAATAGCACTTTTTTCCTACATTTCACTGTGGAACCAAGACAAAGGATGACCTCTTAGTTTACTGTCAGGAATGATATGAGTTGTTTAGGAGTTACATTTCACTTAAGGATTAAGGCTATTTTTGTGTGTGCCTAGAGCCTGACTGTTGATATTTTAAGGAGCATTAAACAATTAATATTTTACATACTGCTCAGGAAGTTAGCCAAAAAGGCTTTGGATTTTAGATGTGTGTATAGAAATGTTGCATATTTTGTGAGGATATAGGTGGTATTTTGATACATTTGTGTTGATCACTCTCTTAAAAATTAAGGGATGTTATTTTCCCATTATGTGAATTTAGCAAAACATTTGCAGTAGGAGATATATGCACAAAGTAATATAAGTATACAAACTTTTCTTTAATAGATACATATTTTTTAGTTTATAATGACAATTTAAATGTGAAAATAAAATGCCATATTCCAATCCTGTTTCTATATCAGATTTTTTCTCTTAATCAGTTGTTACGATGTATGTTTATTGGTTTGGGGTTTTATAGCAGTCAACGTTTTTAGATTTTTTTTGTGTTGCATTCATTTAAATTCCCATCTCCACTGCCCTCTGATTACTGGCTACTTCTCAGTACATTTCATATTCTTCTGGTCTTTGTGGTTGTTAATTTTGTGACCTGCTTCTGTAATGGGCATACTGGCAGACTCAATAGAACAAGAGGTGTTGAACTATTGAGGTGTTACAGGTGAACTTGGAATATGATCCTTCCACATAATTAGTTAGTCTTTAGAAAGGCAGATTGAAGACAAGTCTCCATACCAAAGTACTACACACTCATTAATGCTTTCTTTAGTGGCATTTAGCAACTATTCATATACAAGAAAACCAGGAAAGCATACTGAGTTGTGCTGTTTAATTTGCTTTGTTCTGCATTATGGTTTCTGCTGATGTGACAGATGATAGTTCCCCTTCTGTTGCAGATATGGTCAGCATCTTGTACATTAAGGAAAACAAGCAGAAGCCTTTTGTACAACGAAATTTTGTCAGTCGGTTAAATTGGAACTTTCTTAGGCATTTTGCTCTTAAGTGCCTTCACACATGCTATATTTTTTAACTGAAAAAGGTGCCAGATTTATACCTCTTCTGTACCCTGCAGAGGTTTAGGATCTGTTCCTGAAGGGATTTGTGCCATGCAGATACTTGCATGGGTGGGGTGGGTTGTGTGCAAAGTCCTTGTCAGGCTGATGTTGTTTGGTGCAGGCCTAGTGGAGGTCAGGGAGCTGAACTGCCCGTGACACTGGAGCTGGCTCTCTCCCATGCCGCTCCCCTGTTGTGCCTCAACGGTGACCTGGAAGGACCCATTCCTGGGGCTGTTATAACCTTGGCCTAGCTGCTGACAGTGACAACAGGGGTGCCAGTTAGTGCCAGGTGGTGGCATTTGTTCTTCCTTTCTAATGAACAAAGTCCATTGAGGACTGGACTGACACCACCAGCTTACTTCATGCAGGCCACCAAGTGCCATGGCATTTTTATTTTGCTCAGTCACTACTGACCTGGTGTTGAACCTTCATGTGTAATCTGTATACCATCTCTCTGTTGACCATTAATTTTAAATGGCTGTACTTGGTAGAAGAGGTTTGATTCTGAAGTAAGATTTGTGAATAAAGCATAGTATTATGTAACAAATACGTAAAATATCTCAATTTACTTCTTGTGGTTAGATGCTGAATTTGACTGTGCTCTAACAAAATGCACAAATTTTAGGAAAACTCAAATTTTAGGAAAAAGAGCTAACCAGACATACAAAAAGGGAGCAGCAGGAATGACAGGAGCATCACAATTTTGCAAAAAGTAAAGAGAATCCTGTGTGTTATAATAAGCTTTTCAAACTATTACAGAAACATGAGAATCTCTGTTCTGTTATGTACATGTCATTTTTAGATATTGTTTCATTATCCAGTCGTGATAATGAGGAGATAGTATAAATGGGTATTGTAGGGGAGCAATGCCTTTATTATTCTTAAATGACAAGTATAATACCATTAAAGACAAGTGTATGAAATAATTTTGCTTCTGAAAATACAATTTTTTATGAAGTCACACTTTTAGAAGCATATATTGAATCTAATTCTCTGAACACTACAGAATTTCAGTCTCAGGTGTCTCAAAACTTTAGAGTAGGACATTTCTTACTCCTTTATTTGAGCAGCTGCTCTGTATTTGAGGGTTCAGAATGGTTTTACCTTCATTTAGCACATAATTTTGCAAAGTTCATCTCTGGCCATCTAGATTTAGTGCTATCATTATGTTTTTACATAATTTTTTTCCTGTAGTTTGCAAGTATGTTTTCATCATGAATGAAGTTGTATTGTGTGTTCATGTACACCCATGAATGTACCCAACATGATCCTTTACCCCTTGAGTATTGACATAAGCTCTCAATTTTACCACTCTACAAACAGTCTTGTGGCTGTTTCAAAAGTACAATATGAAAAATTCAGATGTGGGGGAAATTTACTTTGGAGTAATGTAGCATTCAGCTATCAACACAGAAATACTGCTTTGATGTTCAGAGTAACAGACAGATGCGGTGATACAATTTTGGTTAAAATTAGATTAATTTAATCTCTCATCAGTTGATTTAACTTGAGGTCTTATTGGTACTTATATGGCTGATCCAGTTGTCCTGCAGGTTCATATCTTACATTAACATTTCTGCCAAAGCATATTTGATAAATAAAACACAGGTTTGTCAACAACATATGGAAAGCTGATTTGAGTAATCTCAAAAACAGGCATTTAAAAATCCATATTACTAATATAGTCATATTTATACTTTATTTATCATCTGATTTTGACTTGCTTCTTCCTTCTTGTTCCTTGTCTGAAGAGGTCTCACTATTAAATACACTTCTTCAACAAACTCATGCCCACAAAGGCACATGGGTTGTGTCATCCTGCCTTGCTGAAACTTGTTTCTGCAGTTGCTAGGCAGCCCCATTTAAACCAGCTGAAAGCACAGAGCAATTCCCCTCAGCAGCAGATTTCAATTAAAGATCTGGACATACAGCTGGTTTCTCTGGCTGGTCAGCTCCAGTAGTAAAAGGAAAGGCTTCAAGAGCTGTGCTGTTCAACAGCTTGATTCCTTAGGGTTTTCTGTAGTAAATTCACTCTGGGTACTTTAGAAAAAATATTTAAACAAATAATTGAGCTGTTTCTGTTTTCTCTTGTATACATCAACTTGCAGGGAAAGCTAGTGTTTGCATTGATTGTTTTTTCCCTTCATTTTCAAAATAGATTTTATCCCCTCTGTGGTGGATTGAGGAGAAAAACAATGGAACATGAACCAACAGAAAATCCCATCTTAATCTACAGTATGATTAGGAATCCCTCAAAGATACTGTGCCAATGCTCTCTTCTGCCAAAGAAGGAAGTGCATTTTCAAAAACATTTCATTTGTTTTCAAAAACATTTTGGGATCTGGTTGGAAGTATTACATCTTCAGCAAAAACTGAGAATAATCAAGAAGCTTTGGGATTAACATATTGCCTTGCCATTCTAAAATAATTTTTTTTAAGTCTATTTATTTAGGAGTTAGCAGAGAACTCAAAATCTGTGAAGAGGAAATTGAATTAGAACTACATGTGCTGTGTTATGGCTGGAAAACCAGAAGTCACAAAAGCAGGTTTTGGTATGGTGTCGTTTGATAAAAGCCTGGTTAGTTGTGCTATCTTAATCAAGTTAAATTAGTTACACAATCTGAAGCAGACATTGAAGGAGCCTTTTTATCAACATACAGCTATCTTGCACTATCAAAATGTAAATACTTCACTATTGCACATCATGTTCGTGGGCAGGTAAGCCAGAATTTAGCCATTTACTTCATTTTTAGAAATGTGTCTCTAGTTCTGTTCCTCAACACTCTCTTAACATACATTTTTCAAAGGTGATACAGAATTACACTGCACTAATTTTTTTCATGCAAATTCTGATAATGGATAGGCCTAACCTATTATTTAGTCTTTCTATGGAGAAGCATTACTGAAGTAAGCAGTGAAATCATACGGACTGAGTAGTACATTTTGCAAGGTGTTTCACAGCAGTGCAGTAAAATTTATTACAATTTGTATTCTGATCTGTGTTGCCAGAATGCAATTCTCTAGTTTCCCTTAATTTGCCAATGTTACTGTAGAGATTTTCTGTAGACTATTATTTTTTATTATTTTTTATTATTGTTATTATTTTGTATTATTTTTATTATTTTTTAAATTTTAAATTATTTTTTATTATTTTTTATTATTATATTGTGTCCAAGGGCTTGCTCTTTCACCAGGTTCTCTCCAAATGCAAAGAATGTTCTTTCATTTAGCAGAGAAAGAGATGGATGCTGTGTGTCCATTTTTAAGTAACCATGTCTAAATAGTTTTAGTTCTAAAGAATTCCTGAGGTTTGTTCTCTTTCACTCTTTCTAGTTACCAGAGATGGTCTCTGGGGCTTAATTCATGATTTTTCCAAGCACGTCCACTGAGATCATCACAGTGCTACCCAAAGCTGGTGCTCTGTACAAATCCCCATGATCCACTCCATATTGTGTCTTTGCTGTCTCATTTAACGCCATTGTCCATCCATTAGGAGGTTCCTGATGTCTTCTTGCCCCCTCCCCCACGTGGACTTCATGTAACCCTTTGGATGTCAAAAAAACTCAGTAGCACCAAAAGGGTTTGTCATAGAGCAGTATGGTGAATTTTAAGCCAAATTACCAGGACATTAAATCAGGAGAGAGGATAATGTATTCACTTAACACTCAACAAGGGCCAATAAAGCTTATTATTGATAAGGATCAAGTACTTTTTTTGTCCTTGTTCAGGATGTAGGTAAAGATTCACTACAACTTCTCTCAACATCAAAAAAAGGAAAAGCTAAACAAAAAAAAACTTTTTTTCCTTAAATGTCTGTTTTGATTTTGCTGTTTTGGGTTTGTTTTTCTGAAAGCTGCTCAAAGTATTGGGGAAGTGATATGTTCGTGGCACATTGTGTAGTGCTATGATATTCAGCACCTGAAAGATGAGGTTGAAGCCACCAAGACCGTAAGGTCTTGGTGAGACCTTGGAGAAATGGACAGTAGCAGAAAATGGATTTTAGCAAAATAAACATCTTCCACTATGGTCTTCTGTGAGAAGACTGTTAAATTAATTCTACGTCTGTGTCCACAACAGTTAATACTAAAAAAAAAAAAATTAGTAAGTACTAAAAAACCCTGTTGTCATCAAATAAATATGTATCTTGCTTCAGTTTAGGAATAATGATTTCTTTTCCAGACATTAAGTCTGGATGAAAAAAACACTGTACAGGTGAGAAAACCACCAGGACAGTTCCCTACCAAAAAAGCATTACATGCTAACTCTTCTAATGACTTAAGGGTTATTGGAGTGTTCCCAGCCTACATGTTTATTGTCTAGTTCATCACCAGATTAGTTGTGTGTAGGGAAATATTTTTAAAGGTTGTGTTGGTCATATCTTAGGATGATCCTTGTCTGGAATGCCACATACCATCTTTCCTCTATTTATACTGAGACAGGAGGAAAGGATAGACATCTTTTTTCTTCTGAGATGGCAGGCCAGATTATTATGAACTTAACAAACAGTAAGCTAGGACAGGCTGATGTAATGGTCAAACCTATAAAGTCTTGTGATTCGGCTATTTGCTTATTCAGAAAAGATGGAGGAAGAAAGGAGAGATAGCAGGTTGGAGAATAAGGTCAGGAGCAGGGTCAGATTGGGTGCTGTAGCTACAAACGATGCACAGAATTTTTCTAGGAATGTGTTGAGCCTGTTGTTAATATTCTGTGATGTGTTCTGAGAGAACCTGAGAGGAAGAAGGCTTTAAAATATATGTTGCAAAGTCACTTTCTCTTCTTGTCGTATAAGTGAAATATTCTCTGTATCATCTTTATCCCTGAACGGTTAATAACTTTTTTTGCAGCTATTCAGCGTCTTTCCATCTCTGAGTTTAAGAACTTCACTAAAAAATTGTTGCTATGTTCTTTGTGGAAATGGTATGATATCTTCTGGTCTGTGTTTCATAGCAATTGTGATGTGAAGATCAGCAAATGGATACTGCTGACTTGAATTTTGACCTACAGTAATCATCTTGGATGGAGGAAATCATATGAAGTCAGTGTTATTCTTGCCCTTGCCCAGCTTTCAGCTTTCTCCTTGTGACACATTTCAGTCTCTAGCAAGTCTGTCTGAATGATCCTCCTATGGAAGCTGTGTTCAGTTGTGCAAGAAGCCTGCTGTAGACAGGCCAGGAAAGACTGACTGTGGTAGAAACAGAGATGTTCTTGGGCATCACTCTGGGGTGTATCTATGGAGCAGCTGTCTGGGACAAGCACTTTGAAGGCTGCTTCTTGACAGGTTTAGGGATGCTGAGGAAGTGTTTTTAGGAATGGCCCAAAGGCAAAGATAGTATACACAACAAACAAATTTTGTCCAGAGCAAGTTTCCCAGCTGTGTTCTCTCAGGATAATATAGATGCAGATGAGAAACATTACTGGTGATTTAACTTCTTCATTACACTGCTATATAATACCTTAGATTCTCTTAAATTAGCAAACTGAGTAGGAGTTGGTAGGAGAGCCATGGGACACTTGTAGAATAAAGTGTGATTGACAGAGATTCTCTGACCATCTAAGGACAAATAGGCAGTATGAAAGCAGTGTATGTCAGAACCCTACTAATAGATGTAGGTATTTTTTTAATGATGATCTTCACATAGCTGCATGGTGTAAATTCTGGTCCATGTATCATGTGTGTAAATCAGTCAAGCACTTACCAAGTTGAAGAAGCAAAATTAGGGTTCATACAGAAGGCAGCTGCACTGACAAAAATTATATTCACCTGCTCAGTAAAATAAAAATAACAAACTGGGCGATTGGGAGGAAATTCTATGAGTCTACTCTCTGTAAGAAATATTGACAATGTTTTTCAGAAGTTCAAATTCAAGACAGTCATTCTGGTAACAACGAGTAAGTGTCATTAGGAGGCTTCTCGCCATCTCATTATGATTTTGTGATACCTACTCTAAGCAGAACAAGTTAAGAGGAATAGACATTTTAATAGTTTCTGGAGTGTACATTTGGAAGGCATAGCCTGATGTCAGGCAGAAGGTCCTTGTTCCCCATTTTCATTCTCTTCTGTAACTCTGTTGAGAATATTACTGTTTCTGCTGAAGTTAAGTCATTAGCCTGTGTGTCTGAGGACTTCTTCCCAACCATAACTTTGTAAGAACAAGGTGAAAAGGATAGAGCCAAAATGGTTTTGCTCTGATAAAGCATTCCAGCCATCTGTTCCAGTTTACTTCTACTTTGACTTGTATTTCTCTTTTTACTAGTCTTGTTCTTTCATCTGATGTTTCTGCATTCTTCTCCACTTTTTTACTTTTTCCTCTTCAATCTCCAGATTTCACCTTTTCTCTCTGTATGTGGATTATTCCTCCTCTATAGCTCTAGCCCTTAAAAATATGGCTTTTCACTAGGCACAGCTTTTATGGTCATGTTCTCTAAACACACAGAATCACACACACACACACACATGCACAGACAGAGAATCCTAGGTTGGAAGAAACCTTCAAGATCATCGAGTCCAACCCATACCTTAACACTGCAACTAAACCATGGCACTGATTGCCACATCCAGTCTTTTTTTAAACACATCCAGGGATGGTGACTCCGCCACCTCCCCAGGAAGACCATTCCAGTACTTTATCACCTTTTCCATAACAAACTTTTTCCTAATATCCAACCTGTATTTCCCTTGGCACAGCTTAGACCTCTGAATCTCCAAAGGTCATGCATGCAGTTCAGGCTTTCTAATGAGATTAAGTTAGTTTCTTTAATGTTTTCCTTATTGAGGGTGTGTCTGCAAAATTAGTCAGTGCTTGTCCTGGACCTACATAGCTCTTTGGTGGGTTTTCACAGCTCATATTGTCTCCAAAAAGGTTAAATATGTTAAAAGAAATGACTGATTTCACTGTAATGCTACTGATTTTGAAGGTTAAGTTTGTGCTGGTGTAAATTCACCTATATTTTTTCGGATGCCATAAAAAGGTTATTATCCACCAAATCATTATAAATTCAGTTTTGTACCTATGATAGGTGATCAACTACAAAATTATGACTCTAAAAGCCTCTTTTTGCCTGCAGAATCATTAAGCTCTGTGAGGACATAGGCCTTCCACATTTAGCTTCTGCAGAAATTAAAAGTTCCTATTTTCTGCTGCCTTTGTTTGTATCTCTCAGCATAGTCCATACAGCGCAGAGAGTGTTCCTCTGCATTGTGCTCTTTGGAGGGTCAAATCCATAAATACGCAAAGATATACCTTACAGAGCAGGCTATATACTGAGCACTGATGCTTCTCATTTGTAATACTTTTAAAGATTCACTGAGTCAGAAGTAGGGTAAGGATGATCCTTTAACCCCCAGAGAGCAAGACTGAACATCCAGATTACATTCTCAAATCTTGGATCTATTTTCCAGATTGGAAACTAACTGGATAAAGTAGCTACTGAGTCTGGAACTGAACAAAGATCTTCCTCCTACGGAGACTTGGTGACAATGCTAAAGAGCCGTGCTCTCTCTCATTGTCCCTTGACCTTCACCTTACCTCCCCCTTTTACTAAATAACAGGTAGTCCAAAATTGAACAGTGACATGAGGAAAAACTAAGAATACTAATGACCCCTCATAACATCTTTGAAACCTCTGTGAGCTCATAAAGGTGAATATTACGGTGTCTTCATTCCTCAACATATATGCTTTAGCTGCCATACCATGCAGCAGTAAAAATAATTGTCTGGATTTTCAACTTGTATTAATCAACACTATTCTGTTGAAAATGATGTTGTGATAATTTTCTCCAGCTGATAATTTGCACGAATGGGTGAGTTGTATTAATGTTTTTAAAAACAATAATTAAGACATCTGTGTCAAAATAAAAAGTCATCATTCACTTTTAAAGGAATGATGAGAGTGTCTTCTAAATATACTGCTTCAAATGCCAAACATTGAACTGGGATGTTAAAGGATTATCAACATCCCCAAAAATGAAGCTGGATAAGGATGGCTTGTTTTGTTTGGAGTGTGTTGTTACCACAATTTTTTTTCTTTGCACTGTAACAAGGCAAAGTGTCTTAGTTCCCAGTTTTGTATGGTGTATGCATCCACAGTGATCACAAAGTTCACAAACTCGGGCTTGGTACAAGTGTTCTGCTGAGTGGTGTGGATCAGCAGCAGCTTCTGAAGCGTGGGGACAGTGCTGTCCCCAGTGGGTAGTTCTGGCCCCTGGCAGCAGGACTAGCTGTGGGCAGTGGGACAGCAGAAGAGCAGTAGGATTGGGTTCTCAGTCATTTCTTGTCCTACCACATCACCAAGGTACTGTTGAGGATAATGAAATTAATGTACCTTAATTTATGGGCCATCCTGTGTAGCGGGTTGTTCTTTATACAGTCCCCATCTAATTCAATGGAGATGATAGAGCAAGTATTACTGAATATGGGTTTATTCTTATCTCAAAGTATCTGTTTTTTCTGTCCCTTAGTTTGTTGCCTGTGTACAATAAAGATGTTTCACAGAATTTCAAGGGCATTTAATTGTGATTTCTCCTAAAATATTAGGTAGCAAACTGGATAATTTATTCTTTTATGTTAGCTAAACTTGATCTTCCTGGATTACTTCTGACTAAATTCACTCAGCCTTTTTCAATTTGCTAATTGTAAGACAAAGACAGACGGTATCCAAAGATACACTGGTCATTCAAGCTGTATAGCTAACTTCAACACAGATAACTTGTCCTGGTTTAGGACAAATTAGGGGGAAATCTCCAAAGGAGCCCCTTAAAGGAAACAAACCTCCACAACTCCTCCCCCCCCCACTACCAGGTTCGGGAGGAATTTCCTCGGAGGAAAAGTGGAAAAAACTTGTTTATTAAGCAAGAACAAAAAACACTCCCCAACACAAGAAAAGAAGCCCGAGATGACACCAAACATTTTCACCAGTCCAAGAGAGGCCAAACGGCTTGGGCAGTCTGCTGAGGAGAGTGCTGAGCTTCTCCGTAATGCAGACTCCGGAGGAGTTCCTTGACGTTCCCGAATCAAGGTCCGAAGCAGGTCCGATGTCTTCAGGGAAGGGGAGGAAGGAAGGAAGGGAAAAACAAAAACAGAGAAATGGCAAAAAAAAAAAAAAAAAAAAAGCAACGAAAAAGCAAGAAAAGCAAGAGAGCAAAGCAAGCAAAGCGGGCCTAAAGCTAGCAGCAGCAAGCCAGAGCAAGCAGCCAGGGGAGGGACACGGCTATAGACAAAACAAACTGAGAGCACGGGAACAGGAATACACGATTGGGATACAAACCATGAAAATGTCCTGTCACCCCAGGACATTCCACCCCTTATCCCATATCGTGAACATGTTCATGAACACAATATAAAAGCTTTCATCTCGCGTTCTCAAACCTTCCACACTTACACATTTCCTTCCATCTTACTTGCTCAGACCTTTGACACTTTCACGTTTCCTTCTGTCTTATGTCTGTATGATCTAACATACAGACAATGGTGGTAACGTTCAGCAAACAATGATATCATCCCACAATCAGATCTCCCTGAGGTACACAATGGGTTGTCCCATTTTTCTGCATTATCCACCAGGTATAACCTGGTCCTTGAGCAAAGACAATCCCACAAATGGGTTTGCCTGTACTCGAGGCAGGATTAATCCATACTGTCTTCCCCAACAAACCCCTGACATGGGCCACTGGGACTTTATCTCCATCGACTATATTAGGGGGCTCAGACTGGGCAGGACCTGCTCGGTTGGTGGAACTTCGAGTGTTAACTAACCAGGTGGCCCTTGCTAAATGCTGCTCTCAGTTCTTGAAAGACCCCCCACCCAATGCTTTCAAAGTGGTTTTTAACAATCCATTGTATCTCTATACTTTACCTGCAGCTGGTGCATGGTAGGGGATGTGGTACACCCACTCAATGCCATGTTCCCTAGCCCAGGTGTTAATAAGATTATTTTTTAAATGAGTCCCATTGTCTGACTCAATCCTTTCAGGAGTACCATGCCTCTAAAGGACCTGCTTTTCAAGGCCCAGAATGGTGTTGCAGGCTGTAGCATGAGACACGGGGTAGGTTTCCAACCATCCCATAGTGGCTTCTACCATGGTGAGTACATGGTGCTTGCCTTGGCGGGTTTGAGGCAGTGTGATGTAATCAATTTGCCAAGCCTCCCCACTCTTGTACTTGGACCACCGGCCCCCATACCAGAGGGGCTTCACCTGCTTAGCCTGCTTAATAGCAGCACACGTCTCACAGTCATGGATAACCTGAGAAATGCTGTCCATGGTTAGATCCACCCCTCGGTCTCGTGCCCACTTATAGGTGGCATCTCTGCCCTGGTGGCCTGAGGCATCATGGGCCCATCGTGCTAGGAACAGCTCTCCTTTGTGCTCCCAGTCAAGATTTATCTTCAACTCCCCTATCTTTGCAGCCTGATCTACCTGCTGATTGTTTTGCTGCTCCTCATTAGCCCTGCTTCTGGGGACATGGGCATCTACATGGCGAACCTTCACAGGTAGTTTCTCTAACCGGGTAGCGATGTCTTTCCATTCTTCAGCAGCCCAAATTGGTTTTCTTCTGCGCTGCCAGTTCGCCTCCTTCCATCTCTTCAGCCATCCCCACAGAGCATTGGCTACCATCCAGGAATCAGTATAAAGGTAAAGTTTTGGCCACTTCTCTGCTTCAGCAATGTCCAGGGCCAATTGAACAGCTTTGAGTTGCGCGAGTTGACTCGATCCACCTTCTCCTTCGATAGGTTGTGCAACCTGTCGTGTGGGGCTCCATACGGCTGCTTTCCACTTCCGGTTCATTCCTACAAGGCGACAGGAACCATCGGTAAAAAGAGCGTAACGTATGTCTTCTGCCAGCAGTTGGTTATACGGTGGAGCTTCTTCAGCACGGGTCACTTGCTCTTCTCTCTCTTCACCAGTGAGACTGAAGTTTTCACCCTCAGGCCAATTTGTAATTACCTCTGATGTAAATAAAAGGGCCAGGAGACCTTGTGCTCCTTTCTTGATAAGGCCTTTATTTAAAAGATAGCCTAGGGGGGCGGGGGTACAGGGTTCGCGACACTGCCACTACTCCCAGGTGAGGTGACGTCCCAGAGGAGGGGTAGACGATCTTGTCGATTACGGCAGGATCGGAGTCTTCACCCTCGGGGGATACATCCAGAGACTCGATTATAGCTCGTTGGTCTAAGGGGGTGAGTCCGTTCGGACCTCTCTCAATTCATGGCAACCGGCTCCAGGGGTGTTGAAGGCCGGCTCCGATTCTTTGACATTTCCCTGTCCTGTAGATGTTGATTGTTGAGCAGTCCTTGCTTTGGTTTGCGGTCTGGGTCCAGTTTTAGTCCTCTGCTGGGGTCTGGCCATTAATATGTAGCATACGCTAAGCCTCCTGGGAATTAGGAAGTCACCTCAGGGAGCAGCGGCTGAACTACCCGATGCCATGAAGGGGACACAGAGGGCCCAACCCGTCACGTACAAAGGGGTTCCAACAAAGGGGGCTAACCCCAGGGCATATACATACATTGAAGCTAGAGGGATACAGCTGGAGTGTGAACTGGGCATAAGAGCAGATACATCAAGTAGGGAAAATATGAACAGGGGTGAAATTAGTAAATACATTCAAGCAAACCTCGAAACTGTGGAACAAGCAGGCAAATGATTTAGAACTGCGGAATAAACAGAACAATGGTTAAACATACAACCAAATGGTTAAACCCTAAATTTATTCATAACACCTCCAAAATCCCAGGACGATTTAGTTTCCCAATTTGGGCGCGCTGTGTAACGAGGGCAATCCACTTGCTCCATGTAGCACTGGTGGCATGGTGGATGGAGGGAACGTTTCCTCTAAACATCCACCCCAGCATGGGTAGTCAAGGTGCCAGGAAGAGTTGTACTTCAGTACCAATCACCTCTGAAGCAGCTTGGACTCCTTCATAAGCAGCCAAGATTTCCTTCTCTGTTGGGGCGTAGTTACTTTCAGACCCTCTGTAACTCCAACTCCAGAATCCCAGTGGTCGGCCTCGGGTCTCCCCAGGCACCTTCTGCCAAAGGCTCCAGGACAGGCCGTGGTTCCCGGCTGCAGAGTAGAGCATGTTCTTCACATCTGGTCCCGTTCTGGCTGGGCCAAGGGCTACTGCATGGGCAATTTCCTGCTTGATCTGGGCAAAAGCTTGTTGCTGCTCAGGGCCCCAATGGAAATCGTTCTTCTTACAGGTAACCAAATAAAGAGGGCTCACAATCTGCCTATACTCAGGAATATGCATCCTCCAGAAACCTATAGCACCTAAGAAAGCCTGTGTTTACTTCTTATTGGTTAGTGGGGACACAGCTGTGATTTTGTTGATGACATCAGTAGGAATCTGGCGCCGCCCATCTTGCCACTTCACTCCCAGGAGCTGGATCTCCCAAGCAGGTCCCTTAACTTTTCTTTTCTTAATGGCAAAGCCGGCTTCCAGGAGAATCTGGATGATTTTCTCTCCTTTCTCAAACACTTCTGCTGCTGTGTTTCCCCACACAATGATATCATCAATGTATTGTAAATGTTCTGGAGCCTCACCCTTTTCTAGTGTAGTCTGGATCAGTCCATGACAGATGGTGGGACTGTGCTTCCACCCCTGGGGCAGTTGGTTCCAGGTGTACTGCATGCCCCTCCAGGTGAAAGCAAACTGAGGCCTGCATTCTGCAGCCAGGAGAATGGAGAAAAATGCATTGGCAATATCAATTGTGGCGTACCACTTTGCTGCCTTGGACTCCAGCTCATACTGGAGTTCCAGCATGTCCGGCACAGCAGTGCTCAGTGGTGGTGTCACTTCATTCAGTGCACGGTAGTCCACTGTCAATCTCCATTCTCCTTCAGATTTACGCACAGGCCAAATAGGACTGTTGAAGGGTGAGTGGGTTTTACTAACCACCCCTTGGCACTCTAACTCTCGAATCATCTTGGGATCACAGCATCTCAATTTGTTCGATACTGCCGGCGATGCACTGTCAAGGTGGCAACAGGTACTTGTTGCTCTTCTACATTCAGGAGTCCTACTGCAGATGGGTTCTCTGACAGTCCAGGCAAGGTGTTCGATTTCTTAATGCCCTCTGCCTCCACAGCAGCTATTCCAAAAGCTCACCTGAGTCCATTAGGGTCTTTGTAGTAGCCATTCCTGAGATAGTCTATGCCCAGAATACACGGAGCCTCTGGGCCAGTTACAATCGGATGTTTCTGCCACTCCTTCCCGGTCAGGCTCACTTTAGCTTCCAACAGATTCAATTATTGTGATCCCCCCATCACCCCGGCAATGGAAATAGGTTCTGTTCCCACATGTCCTGAAGGCATTAGGGTACACTGCGAACCAGTATCAACCAAAGCTCTATATTTCTGTGACTCCGATTGGCCAGGCCATAGAACCCACACCGTCCAAAAGACTCGGTTTTCCCTAACCTCTAGCTGGCTAGAGGCAGGGCCCCTCTAAGCCTGGTTATCGTTCTTTCCTGAGACGTATGTCTTGGAGGTTCCTTCAAGGGGATCAGACAAATCATCGTCATCATTATGCCTGACAGTTCGACTACGGGCAACTGGAGCTGCTTCCCTTTTCTTACCTTCCTTCAATTCACGCACCCGTTGTGCCAGAGCAGCAGTAGACTTCCCATCCCATCTCCTCATGTTTTCTCCAGACTCACGTAGGAAGAACCACAACTCAGCTCATGGGGTGTACCTTCTCTCCCCAACAATGGAACGTCTGCGTTGGATACCAGGACCTCTAATTTGTACAACTGAGATTTGGAGGAGGTCCTCCTTAATCTCTTCCCTGAGTTTCTTACGACTTTCCTCTATTTTGTCTTCTAATTTATGCAGTCATGTTTCCACAGCTGCAATTCTGGCATGAGTCGGGCCATGTACAGCATCTGCATATGCTCGAAGCTTCTTCGCCATATCGAGTATAGTCTCATATCCCTCATCCCGCTTCATTATTGCTAGAGCAGAAGCGTATTCAGGTGGCCCAAGTCACACAAATTTTTTCCACATTACAGGTGTACACGGTACGAAGTCTGGATTCCTAGTTGTTATGTCATCTGAAAAAATGATCTCTACCACTGCCATCTCCCTCAGGCATTGCATCCCCTGTTCTATGGTCTTCCACCGTGTCTGCTGAATATAGAGGTCATCTGCACACAGGTATCTTTGTGCTATGCTGTCCAGGACCCGTTCCCAGAGGCTGTGAGGGCTAGCCCCCCTCATCATGCCTTGGTCGATCACAGGATCATGTGACAGGGATCCCAAATGACTCGCTTCAGTGCCATCCAGAATGGTAGGCTCCCCTGCCGCATCCCAAAGGCGGACTAGCCAACTAATTATAGATTCATCGGGCTGTCGCCTATAACCCTTCCTTAGGCCTCGAAGGTCCTTCAGGGAGAAGGAATCAGTATTGGCTCCGGATCTGTGCCACTTGGTGTGGTTTCTGATTTTGGTGATGGTCCTTCTCTTGGATCATCATCATCATCCTCCACCCTTCGGTCAGTCTTGCTTTTGCACTTTCCACCTCTTGTATTAGCAGCAACAGCCATTGGTTGAGGCTTACTCTGTGGTTTAACTACTGGCCTGGAGCCTGGGATGTTGGCTGCAGCCTGAGTGACTGGGATAGTAAATAACTTATCTCCCTGTTCCCTTTCCTCTATCTGCTGCCCTACAGTGTCTAGCAGGGTGCAATAAGCATGTGCCAGGGCCCAGCTCACTGCAATGATCCTTTCCTCCTTAGTGTTACCATGGCACCTCACTTTCAGGTACTTTACCACCTCAGCTGGGTCCTGAATTTGTCCTACAGTCTGGAAAGTCCCAGACTGTAGGATTAGAAAACTCCTTTAAAATTCGGCCCATGTCCTCCCATTTCCCACACCACTCAGGATTCCTCACCCTTGGTTTTACTCCTAAATCAGGAGTCTCACCAGCCCCTCTAGAAATCTCAGCCTTCATCTTATATAAACTGCAGACAGTATAAAGAAAGCTTACTAAATTAAATACCAGAAAGATGGTGTCCTTGGCAGTCAGGGAGAACCAAACATTTTCTAATAGAGATGTAAATAATTCAGAGGAGAAGAAGGAAAGCAAAGCTGAAAAGCCTCATCCCCTGCTTCTCCCCTAACAAACTGAGTACACAGCCGCAACCACGAACCATACATTCCTGGAACCGATAACAACATTTTTATAAACCTCTTGCAAATCATCACAACCAAGCCCAGCCCGATAAATATTCTGGTTAGTGCCCCTCTGCTACAAAAGCTACGCATTAGGGACGATACCAGAGCTATTTCTGGATAAGAAAATAAACCTAGGGACCACAAAGGTATTAAAAATTCAAAAAACCCTAATGACCAGAAATAGAGGCAGGCTTTCACTCCAAGTGACATTATACCTTCAAAGAGAGACATACCAATGTACCCACGAAACAATTGAGACCAAAATATTATTTAGAATGAAGTTTTTTCCACTTTGTCTGGTCGACCGTTCCCCATACGGGCCACCAAAGAATATTTGTCCTGGTTTAGGACAAATTAGGGGGAAATCTCCAAAGGAGCCCCTTAAAGGAAACAAACCTCCACAACTCCTCCCCCCCCACTACCAGGTTCGGGAGGAATTTCCTCGGAGGAAAAGTGGAAAAAACTTGTTTATTAAGCAAGAACAAAAAACACTCCCCAACACAAGAAAAGCAGCCCGAGATGACACCAAACATTTTCACCAGTCCAAGAGAGGCCAAACGGCTTGGGCAGTCTGCTGAGGAGAGTGCTGAGCTTCTCCGTAATGCAGACTCCGGAGGAGTTCCTTGACGTTCCCGAATCAAGGTCCGAAGCAGGTCCGATGTCTTCAGGGAAGGGAAGGAAGGAAGGAAGGGAAAAACAAAAACAGAGAAATGGCAAAAAAAAAAAAAAAAAAAAAGAAAAAAGCAAAGAAAAAGCAAGAAAAGCAAGAGAGCAAAGCAAGCAAAGCGGGGCCTAAAGCTAGCAGCAGCAAGCCAGAGCAAGCAGCCAGGGGAGGGACACGGCTATAGACAAAACAAAGCATTACCAAGTTACTTCAGTGAGTCTCGCTATTTTAGGTCCTTTCCCTTCAGCAATCTTCTTGTCTTTTTTGCTGTTTTGTGGTGTTCCCGGCTGTTTCTGACATTGTACTTGTACTTCTGACATTGAGATTTGAAATAAACTTGAATCCAAGCCTTTTTCCTCTGCCAGTGATACCTCTTTCTTGGGAACCATTTAGAGTGTATGCAGCACAGGCTGCATTTAGTCATCACTTTTCTCCTATTATTAGGTAATGTTTGAGGAAAAGTCTGCTTTCCATTGCTTAAGACTGTTGTTCAGATTGTGCATAGCTGTGGTATCACTGAGGTAATCTATTCAAACCTGGCCGTGTGTTTTGTGTTGCCCCCACCCCTTCAGTACAGCACTGCCAGTGCAAGCCTGTAACTGTTGTCTTAACTTCCCTTTCCTCAGTACACTTCACCTACCATTTCAGACAATAGGACTGTAGTTAACCATGTAGTAAATACTTTGCTGTGTGTAAACCTTGTATGGAATGTGTCCTGCTAGGCCTCTAGTCAGTTTCTTTTAATCTGTTCTCTAGGTTAGCAGCAGTTACCTCTGTTTCTTCTCTTATCCCAGATGTGCTTTTGTGATGGACCGATTGGAAACTGTGTCCTAATTGTCTCTCTCCAGCTATGATGATACATGGTCTAACAGATAACATCTCTTTCTGTATGTTGGCAGCATTTACTAAATAAATCACAAGAAATTTAATGAACTGCCTACTCAGCGAGCTCTGCTCTTTGTTGCTTTTTGAAAGATATTCTAAAGTGTTGGTTTCCTCTTGGGGAAATACATCTAAACAATCAAAACACAATCAGACATATAATGGTCTGATTATTATCAGAAATACAAACTTTCTGACCAAAAGAGATGTATTAAATGTCCCAAATTCTGGTGTCGCTAGATGAAATAGTAACGTCATGACGTCTCTAATAGCCTGATAAAATTTTCTGTTCCGTACCCTTTGTAAGAACCTCCAGTCTGGAAAACATCAATTTTCTGTAGGTTTTTGTAATAACAGTGTATTAATGCTTCTATTACCTCTTTGCCCTTGCTTTTATTTCTAAATTTTCTTTTGCTGTTCTGTTTTAATGAATATTTTGCCACTACTTAAGTTTGCTGTATTCACTTGTATGCCTGAACTGTGCTTGGTAAGAAGGCTATCTTTGCTGCTAATTCTCCACAAAGTCAATTTCCCAATACCTTTTAATGTACATCAGCCCCTATGATATTTTTTATAATGTGTTGTTTATGATTGCTGGATCATATCATGGTCACTTTGCCAATTCCTGTCGTATGTTAGTGAGTGACTGGTAACTGAGCTGTTGGTAACTTAGTTCAGCCGATAAAATCTTTTTATCTTTTTGAGTCTTTTCCTTGCGTTCCTTTCCTTGTGTTCTTGCTCATACATGTATTTGATTTACCAGCTCTTGTCCAAATTTTCTCATAAAATTGGAAGCGCTGGGCAGGATGTTCAGAAAATGCACAGGAATCAACTTTTTAATGCTCTTTACTCTGCTACATTTCAGCTTCGTTCCTTTGTAAAGTTGGAGTAACAATTTCTGTACTCCTGGGACATTTGGTTGTTAACTTGCTGAGATCTGCATGTTGTTATATAAAGGTCAAGGTATTTTTAAATTTCTTTCAGTAGATACAAGATTTTCCCTTGGAGCATTCTAACATCAATGGCTGAAATTGAATGCAGTCACCACTTTACCCCTACACCATATTACCCACTGGTACAAATGAAGAGTGATTACAAAAAGAAGAGGAAAAGTTGTGGGAAGGAGAGAAGGTTCCTACTTAAATAGGAAGGGTGGCAATAAGAATTTGCCAAATTAAAAAGTTGTTGTAATATTTCTGAAACAAACCACACAGTGAAGTCATCTGATATCTGATTGCCTTTAGTTGATGTTAGTGTACTGCCCTAAATAAATTGTTGGGACTTTTCCCAGGATCATGTCTCAAACATTTAGCTCATTAGACATAAAAAGCTCTGGAGTCTTTCCCTGCATTTTTGGCTCATTTACTCTTTTTGCCTTCAGTGCAGTGCAGAGTAAGACCTTTTTGCAGGCCATTAATATTTTGAAAGAGAACCATGTAGAAAAGCTATCAAAATGTTTGCATTTTCACCACAGTAGATAGTTGGGGTTTTTTAAATGCTACTTTTATTTTATAAAAAATGCATCTAATTGTAATATCAGAGTTTTAATACTAAAAACTTTGAAGTTCAATTGCACAGACATTCAGTTTCTCATTGCTTTCCTTAATTGATCACAAGGTCTTTGGGAATGCTCAGAATTTTCATTAAAATCTGTGGGTTTTGACTAATAGCTTTGGAGTATTTACTGCATTGTGATCTGCATTGTGATAATTGTTACCATCATCAAGAGAGCTACGCAGATACCTTTTGTGTTTCTTGCTTGTTTTATTTGACTTCAGAAACTATTTTATGGACGAATATGTTCAGGCTCGTAATTCATATATGTTTATGTATTTTTTACCACTGTATCCTCTCCTTGTACACAAGAGTTCCCATTGCAGTGATTTTGTTGTGGCAAAATAAAGCTTTAGACACTGTGGTGTAAAGAGATCAAGTTGTTCAACTCAGGGTGTGGGAATATGGAAAGATTATCCTCTTAGTTGCCTCACATTCTGACCTAATATTGTTTTTCTGTATGTCGAATATTTACATTAGCTTTTCAACACTAGAGACACTAGTTTTCATACTATGAGGAAGCTGGAATTTTCCCTTTTCCATTTCAACTGCAATACTAGAAATAACTCATAAATTTACTTTTCTCAAGTTAGAAACTTGGTTGAAATTTGAAAAAATAGATTTCCAAGTTCCATGAATGCATGTAGTGTGTAGAATATGTAACACAGTTAGGATAGCAGTTCAGAGTCTGTCAAGGCTTACTTAATGTTGTCTCTTAAATTAGAGACAATGTAAGTGACCCTTGATAGACTCTAAACTAGACAGATTCTAAAGCAAAGAATGCAGTTTTCAATACTCAGTAACTATGAATGTAAAACAAGCAATGGATTTTTTTCTTCTGTAATTTTCTAATTTGTTTTAAAAAATTGTGTGTAACTTGTGTGACTGTGATCAGTTCAGTGTGATGTAATTACAGAAACATTGTCATGTACTTCACATAGTTGGAAAAAATAATGAAAAAACCCAAATTCCTGCATTGCATGTGTTGTTAAAACCTCAGTGAAATGGAAAACAAACATTATAAAAATGTGTGACTTACTGATTTTTCATTATTGGATAAAGGTTTGCTTACAGCTGAAAAACAGGGAGCAAATAGTAATGGCTGTGAAATCCTTTGTGGAAAAAAAACAGAAGCAGGAACACCCATCTGCCTTCATTCTCTGGTTTGTGTGGTGTGTACAGATAGTGATGGAAGACTTCTTCATTTCTGATGTTCAGGACATGGGTGGGAAATGTTTGGTGTGTGTTTGGTTTGTTTTGTGTATGTTTGTAATTAAGTCTACAGAATCCAGTTAAACTATTCTTTTTTAAGAAATTTCTTCTGTATTCTCAAGCACGCAAAATGGAACTGCAGTTTCCTTCAGTTAATCACGTTTAGTTGCCAAATTCCCTCCATAAATAATCTAAAATCTCTATAGTGTGCATTATGTTTTTTTCCCCCAATATTTGATATTAAAAATTCCAGGTGGGCTCATTCTCTTTCTAAAATCTGACATGATCTTTAACTACTGAAGGTTATTGTAACAAGTGACTTCCTACTAGTGTAAGTATTCATAAATTTAAAATTCCTTAACATTCTTTAATATTTCTTTAAAATCAGATGTTTATGGAAGTTAGTTGGGGGTTTTTTCCTAAAATAATTTCGGAAGGTGCATATGAACGGTACATGAAGAAACTTTTTTTTTTCCCCCTGAAGTGATTTCTGAAAGTATTTCTATGTATTTGTCAATATTCTATCTATGTAAAACTCACTCAGAAAGCTGCACCTAGACAGATAATATACAAAGAAAAAATAAAAAACATTAATTGAAGTAATAACTCCAATGTCTCAATCTTGTACCATAGTAGTACATAGTCATGGGGAGCTGTTTCTTTGACCTGCTACTGTGGTACATGAGCTTGCTCGGTGCTTCTGAGGGGATTGATCAGCACCTTTCAATATTAGACCCCCTAAACTTAATTCTGGCCTAGTAACCTTTTGCTTAATTGAACAGTTGTTTATTTAATTTTTCAGTTATGATCAAAGGGACTGTATCAGACTATTTCTGGCACCAGCAGTAGTTGGTGGGTTGCTGGTTTTATAACAGAAATAAAACAAATAAATGAATAAACAAACAAAATTAAACTGTTCTTTTCTTATCTTGATGCACAGGCTTCATACCATGCTCATTGTAAGCACATACAAAATTGCTGTTCTGGAAAACCTGAGGGTAGTAGTAGGAAAGAAAGCTGCTTCAAATCTTGTTTGTTTTGCTGGCAGAGATTACTTAGTTCCCAAATACCTATTCCAGTCATTTACAGTTTAGTGTGAATTTTGCAAAACCATCTGTGTTGCTGTATAGTCTTACTCTAAGTGATCAAAGTGTGGGCTTCTAATTTCCATAGAGGTGTACCCACAGAATTCTCAAAGGGCGTAAGCACCCACTGTGCTGCTTTATGCATATTTGTATTTAGAAAACTTCCTGGTCTATACAGATGCCTAATTTTTTAGGAGAAAAAAAAGACAGTTGCCAATCTTCCATGGGAATTTCCATGAGTTTAACTGTGCAGCTTTCAGTCTCACAGGTTACAAAGCCACTGCTGTGGATGGTAGTCAAACCTTGTGAAACATCATTTGAAAATACGTCATGTATCTCATAGTGTGGTAAGTACAACATCATAGGGTTCTGATTACCTGTGCTCTGTTTGCAGAACATTGTGACTATGTGTTTTTTCTGGTTTGTAAGTAATCTCTAACACTTGCGTATTCCCAAGAGCATTTTTTCTGGTAGCTTTATTATCTAAATGAGATTATTATTAAAAATTGAACAAACATTGTTTGGCTTCCCTTTGAATAAAAGAACAGCTCTCTTGAGACCATTATTCAACTTTACTCCAGGCATTTTATTTCAAATAACAGGAAATCTGTCAGTTATGAGAAACAAAAAAAGAAAACAACAAAAACTCAGATGAAAGCCCACAAATACTTTAGATTGATTTACAGTGCAGGGGCAAATGAATACACCAAAAAAGCCTTCTGCCAATAGGTTAGGTGCAGACTACCTGGGTGTCCAGACATCCCACCTCAAGCAAGGCTGGACACATCCATTCTTGAACTTACTGTCTCAGATCCTCAACTTCCTTATAATGAGATCCTCAACTTCCTTATCATGCCTTTCTTCAGGCTTTACATGTTATGCAGAAAGGATTTTCTTGGGTAGCTTATTTATGTACAAAAGACTTTTAACCTTTGTGGCACCCAGTTCTGCCAACTGTGCCTGAAATTGTATGAGGTGTGATGTGTCATGTAGCACCTTTGCCTTACTGGTCCTCTTGGGTGAGGTGTGGGGTGTGACTTTCTCCTCTTCGAGTCCAAGCGTGTCAGTCAGATAGCCATGTGTCTTTTTCTCCTGCATCTGAAGACTGCTCTTGAGTTGTGTTGAGCCACTTGGCATTGGTTGTTAGATGAATTTTGCTAAGAAGCTAAAGGGGGAAGAAAAATCAAAGCAAAAACTCTAAATTCAGTTGACCTTGCTGACATCTACATGTATTTAGTGAGATTTCCTATTCAGATGCTCCCCCCTAAATTTTGATTCTGACGTTTCATAAGGGAGATTTTACACTGGGGTCATGCTTGCTATTTGTCAACAGTTACTGGTTTTAGACAGCTGCTAGTCTTCAGGTTACTGAGGTTCATTTTATCCTGTAGAATCTAATTCTATTACTCTGTAAATGGGTCAATACTAAAGGACAGTTTGGTTTTCTCTATCCCCTGTTAAGTATTGTATTTTACCCTTCAAAAGTATTGTCAGTGACCTCAAAAATGTAGTGTAGAATACAATCTCTGTCATATACAAAGATCATGTGTAATCAGTATTAAAAGAATCATAATAAAGATTATATTCTGCCATTAATCTGTGGGGTCCAAATATGTAATGCTAGGATGAAAAGTTATTATATCCGCATTCAAAAGTTACTTTAAAATACAGAACGTGTAATGCTAGGATGAAAGTTATTATATCCGCATTCAAAAGTTACTTTAAAATACAGAACGTGGCCATTTTCCAAAGTGAGTATTGCAGTATTAAATATTTGTAATACTGAATGCACTATTGTAATGCTATAATGTGTGACAATATTTTAATACTGCCCATGCTCAAAGACCTGCCAGTTTGCTATTAGATAACTTACCTGAGTTGTTTCAGTATTATCAGTGCTTCCCTACTCTTGCTAAAGGGAAAACATGGAATAATTAAAATAATGCTCTATAATTACCCCTGACATTATTATTCAGTAAGACTATACTAGTTTTGTCATTATAATGCATGTGTTGTGGCTGAATAACTAAATGACTAAAAATATGGCTCTTGGTGCTTAATTCTGTGGTCCAGATTAATGTAGTTTGATGTTTCCATACAAGTAGACTTCGAGTGCAAAGGATCCAGGATGATGCTGCAGTAGGGAGGGGAGACATCTAGAAGAAGTATTTTGACAGCTTGTTGGTATTTTGACAGCAAGACTACTCCAGGCAGGATAGAACTCAGAAAAGTGGAAGGAGAATTAATAAGAAACTGTTTATGTTAAAATTAGTTCAAAAGATGGAAGTTGCTGAAAGAAGGAGAAAAAAGCCCAGAACAACAACAAAATAAGTGCTAGAGGGAGAGGAGAAAGATTAAGAATTCTGTAAACTTGCTTCCCAAAATTACTCATGATAGTAATGCTGTGTGAGAAGTTTAAATAAGCCCTATAATAATCTCTTTAATACAAACAAAATTCTTGCCTTTGCCAGACTGATAGCATTTCTTTGATACAAGAAAATATTTTTCTAAGGAACTAAAAATTACTCATTCATGGAACTAAAGAAAAGAAAACTGGGAAGATCTAGGTAGAATAGGTCTATTTTGACATGGTAACCTGGGAGTTGTCTGTGAGGTCTTTGAGGTCTTTGCTTGCATTTACAGACATTTATCCAAAGTTCCTGCAACTTTCCAGGCTACATTTAAAATTAATTCTTTACACAGTGTCTGTACAGTGGTTTTGTGTCAAAGTAGTGCTTCTAGCACTAACAAAGAGCCTGACTACAGAGAAGCCCTGAATAACTTGGTAAAAAAAGCAAGATTGCTGATTCACCCCACTGATCATCAAGATCAGCTAGATAAGGTGGCCCCGAGAAGCAAGAAAGGGAAGGAAAGAGATTTGCCTATATCCAAAGATGGGAAAAGTTTTTACCATATTAAAAGGAAAATCATAAAGCTCCTTACTGATTGTGTTGAAGGTAAACCAAACATTGGCCATTCCTTGTTTAACAGATTGTGTGGGCATTCATTCCTGAATATGAGTATCCTCTTGTTTCCAGACTGCTAATAGTGAAATATTTCCCAGCTGTTGCATGGACTCTAGGTTTTGAATGCACACCTGCTACATGGATCTGTCACTTATGTGTGGAGGAGGATGAGCCACTGAATTTCAGTGTCTGGGTGTGTAAATCCAGATCCCAGTTCTCCGTCTTGTTCATGCACAAACACAGATGCATAGTGTTTATCATGCAGGCTGAACTACAGAAACCAATGTTTACTTCTAAATCAGACTTCCACATGGCAGAACAGTATCATGGAAGTACAACAGAAGCTTATAGTAGTAATTATTTTCAACCCTGTTCTAAAACAAGTGTGGTGTTGCATTCTTTTTCGTCTGCCAGGATCGAGGCAGTGCACTAGCCAGAGGCTGAAACACTACTTGGGGAAAAATCTGTGAGAAAGGGTTTGGACACATTTCTTCTCCATGTTTCTTACAGTCTTATATAAAGTAGGAGAATTTTCCAGTTCTTAATTGATAAGGGGATGTATTAGTAAAGAAGCTTTAGTTGATACAGGTCTCACATTATTGTTGTAAATAATTGGATTGTTTCATGTAGCACATCAGGTTTGGTGAATGTGATATGGCAGTTACTAGCTAGCACTGAAACATGCTAGCTAGCACTGAAATGTGGTATTTTGTGGGGTTGGTTTGTTTGGTTGCCTTTTTTTTTATAATGGCCAATAGGGCTGGCATGGAATAAGTAGAAAGAGTAAATTTTTCCAGTTGGGTCCTTTGGTATCATTATTTCATT
The DNA here is from genome assembly GCF_031753505.1 of Anomalospiza imberbis. Classification (NCBI taxonomy): domain Eukaryota; kingdom Metazoa; phylum Chordata; class Aves; order Passeriformes; family Viduidae; genus Anomalospiza; species Anomalospiza imberbis. The sequence goes on from NC_089721.1 coordinate 42,975,514, forward strand.
TTTCTGCATTATCTTTCTTTAGAGAGTTTTTAACCTTTCTTTTCTGAAAATAAGATGGAAGTGTTTGCAGGAATACATTGTGACTCTTTTTTTTACAGGAAGCTTTGTAGTAAACAAGACTTAGATATGAAGTAATACTTTTTTTAAGGAACACAAAATTAAGTTTTCCATTAATAAATATATCCATATTAAAAAGATGCTACAATGTTGCAACAAATCATTTCTTTTGCATGACATTCAGAGCTTTGTGGTGGTAAAGTCAATAATCTCAATCCCTCTCATAGTAGTCCTTAAAAGTTCTAAGATCCCACCATTTAAATAGATAAACCTTACATGAAATAGATCAGACATTAAGCTGAACCCTCTTCAGGTTCCTGGTACATACAGTGGCTGTATTGTGAGAAGTCTGACTCATAAAGGGTGTCTTACATAAAGCATGCTATATAAAGTAGCTCTTCACCCAATGGCATGCATTCAGGACTTCAGAATGTTCTGGAGATCTCCTGAAATTTGGATGTGTCACCATGTTTGAGTCTGCCTGTGCATGTAAACGTGTAATTTTATAAGCACGTGTGCACTGATCAGACCTCTTAGCGCAGTTGAAGAAGCAGTCAGTAAGGAAAGAGGAGCCTGCCTGTTGGAAAATTTGGCAAAAACTGGCTTTTGCCAAAAATATCAGTGCAGCTTCAGTATCTGCACAGAGCAAGTAAGAATTTAGCCTGTGCATGAAAGATTTTTTCTAGTGAACTTTCTGAAATGGAACAGTAGTCTCCCTCTGTATGCTAGTACAAAACAGTTAATAATTCTGTATATGATGATTAATAGTTATTAATTTATTTAATTTTTTTTTAATTGCCCATGTGGTGAAATGTGCCATAGGAATTATATTTCCGCCTGCAAGCACATCTTGCTCAGCTCAGCTTTGCTTTATAGCTCACAGGCTCTCAGCCTATTAATCACAAGGTGACACTCCTAAGTGGTAAACCTGATGGTACGTATTAATATTTATGGGCTTGCTATAATGTATTCTTGTGTTTGCTGTACTGGGAAAGAGCAGTTCTGTCTATCAGTATGAGGTAACACCTCTTTAAAGCTGTAAACTGACAAGCAGCACACTGGCATTTTTTCTAATTATTTTACCAAGCTGATGACAACTAATCAAACTGAACTGCCTAGTGGTTGCACTAGTTTTCTTCAGTATCTGCTTTGCGGTTTTAGGAGTTTTCTTTCTCACCATATATAGTATATAGAATAAAAATGTAGATGTGAAATACAACATACTTCTTGAATGCAGATTGGTTTACTAATCTTCAAGGAATAACGACTGTAAGGTCAGCCCCAAATGTTCCTGGTTTCAGATACTCTTTTATTTAATTGAAAACATTTTCAGTGGAACGTACAGGGTCATTTGGAAATTAGGCTAAGCTCCCAGGTATATGAATAAATACATATATATAGAAAAGTGTGTACATATATATAATACTTCCAGTGTAATAGTACGTTTCAATATAATATTTCAGTGTTGTAGTACTTTGCTTATAGTTAGGTGTCAATCCTGCGAGCATTTTGAAATAAATCTCTCCAAGTATGCATGATGTGAATTATTTCGAAATATAGTTGTTTTTTCAGTGTTTGGTTTGGGTGGGTATTTTTTAAAGAAATTTAACATTTTAGGGAATGGCCTGATTATCTATGGCTCTCTGCTATTTCTGCGGAAAACAGAAGTGTTAGGAATTACAAACTTTCCACATCAAAAGGTATTAAACCATTTGACCTTGAAAAGCAGCAGTCTTTTTAAGTGGTCTGAGGATCTCCCACTCCCCTCATACAGCCAGTCTTTGAGACTCGATCTGTAAGTCACATGGATAGAGTGAGCCACTTGTATGTTGAAATAGTCTACCTTGAGAATACTGACTCAACTCATGTTGGAGTTTATGGGTTTAGAGATTTTTGGTAACTCTTCAACTTTTCTAAAGCCAGTATTACATAAAGAAATTCCTGTGACCTTTCTTAGCCAAGCTGACATGTTGTTTCTTTAGCTGCAAGTAAACCGATTCAGTGTGCTGAAACCAGATTCTAGGCTGTGCATTCTGTCAAGGCTACTTTTCTTTAGGCAGCTCTCCCAATCCTTTGTCAAGACTTAAAAAAATACATACAGTGCAGTAGATTATAATGCATCTACTGATGTTAATTTGTACAAATGCTAAAAACTGAAGTGGGAATATTCTCTGTTGCTAACATCTAGTCACCGGTAAATTATAGGTTCAAAGAAAATCTGCCAGCATACTAGAAAGGCCTGCTTGAAATTATCTCTGTGTGTGTGTATCTATCTATTTATATGTATACAGATATAAATAATATATATAATACATATTCAGATATGTATGTATACACAGAGAGGTACATGTGTTTATATACCCACATCTCAGGTCATTTTTTTGTCATGTTCCCTCATCTTTCGCTCTGGTTGAACTGTTAATTATTGATCAAAAGCAAAATAATGGAAGTTTTTCATTAATCAAAAAATTCTATAGATTTGACAGTGGTATTCTTTTTTAAGTTGTGTGATCATACATGCGTAGCATTTGTGGAAATCTGCATCATGTTCCCTTAGGGTGCATATATATATTTATACACAAATCCTTTTGCTGAACCTATTCTTGTGTGTTGACTCAGGAAGCTCTGGTTAAATGTGACACTGCATGTCAGGAAGAATAAGTTTCTCTGACAGCTATTTTACTGTCAGTGTACAGTTCTATATGAAAGAAAAGTAAGAAAGTACTGCAACAGCACCAACAAGGTAACTCAGTCTCCTTGATGTACTTACTTCCTGACACCTTGGTTTTTATCATACTGCAGTACACAGAAAGATTAGGCCTGCACTGTGTATGAAGTTTGCCCTTGATGAATCCAGTCGTTTGAGCTTTCACAAAGAACAAGCCTCTCTAAAACCAGAGTGGATTTGTAAAGTATTTACTAAGCTTTAAAACCCAGCATAACAGGCATGATTAAATGGACACCAGTGACAAACAAACATTTCTATAAGGAGCAGCACAACACATAATAATGATTCACAAGTTTACTGTTTGTTGGTGCTGCTACTTCCAGGGGAACTGAAAATGTGTAGTATTTTTTATTTCAGGATTTGTTGGAGGACTAGAAGAGCCCTGTTTATTGTTTGTTTCAGGGGTTCTGCTAATTTTATTACAAACCAGGGCTCCCTTTACTTCCAGTGGAACTCCAAATAAAAAGCCTCTTGTGAGCAATACAGTGTTTGTTCAAACTATTGTGTTTCAGGTGTGGAGGCAGTGGTTATTTCACTCTGTGTCAGCAGAGAGTTAAGTTGCTTTTCAGCCATACCATAGTGGTGAGTGACTGGCCCATTTCATGGTCCCTCAGTGATGTACAAACAATCTAGCAAATTGATGACCAAGTTTGTGCACTATGTTTGGAGCAAGGTCTCTCCTCTGAAGACTAGCAGGGACATCAGGGAAGCATCCCAGCTTCCCAGCCGAATTTGCTACTTGAGCCCTAGCAGAGTTGTCCACATGGATGATGTGGTAAATGCCTTGCCCAAGACCAAGCCACAAGTCAGAGTCAAGCCTGGAAATACCGTTGAGGAATAATGGTTCTTTGTCCCATCACTACAAATTGCTACATACAAGTTATATTAATCCCTAGAAATGAAAATTAATACAGCTACTATTAAATAGTGGGGAAAAAAGGTAACATACATTCTACTACTATTCCTTCAATAAGTGGTAAGGAAAATGATGTTCTGAATGGGGTTGTTCATCAGCAAAAAAGCAGCCTTTAAGCAGTATGATTAAATACACTTGATAGAGTGATACTATCTTTCTAAAGACATTCCTTTATTTTTACCTTAAAAAATAATAATTGAGACTTTAAAGCACCACCACAAATAGGAGACCAGCAGCCAAATTTTATGGAAGGGCATAGACAGCATTGACTAAAAGAGGGTCAGACATTGACCTACATTAGGCCATTTGGTCTCAGGTGTGTCTTCTGGAAGAAGCACAGAGCAGGGCTGGGAATGACTTCTACAAGTCTAGCCACAAGATAATTGCTGCTAGAGATTGTGGTTTTGATGTGCTTTTTTTGTTTAAGTACTTACGTTTACTTTTCAGCATTAGGTCTAATTACCCTATGGTCAAGAGTTCTGACAAAGAACATGTTGGAAACATTGCAATGAGGAGAGTCACAGGATCAGTTGAAAAAGAGAGAACAGATAGGAGGATACAGGCCAGGAATAGAGCATTACATATGCAGGCACTCAGCACATCCTCTTCTTACTGTTATCCCTTCTTTCATTCCTGTATGTTTTTATTTTTGACTTTGAATGGATGCTGCATGTAGTGTTCTGTAAACTGTAACCCTCATCCTTACGAGAGACATCACAGCATCTCCTCAGGGTAGGGTAGATTTGGAGAGACAAGAAGGGCTCTTCTTCTTGCAGGTCACATGAGGTCCTGCATGGGGAGTGAGATTTGAGCAGAGATGGTGATTTTCTTTCATTGTCACTGCTACCTGAACGCTCTACTGGGATAGGCATAAACTATCTCAGTCCACTGAGTAATGTTGGTATATGGCAATGCTTGCACTTAAAAAGTCAGTGTCATCCAGACATGGGATGGCAGGTTGAATGCCCGTAACAGTGCTTCTAGACAGGAGTGATTTTGTCTGAGTTGCCCACTCAGGGCTTGCTTTTTTGCAGCAATGGCTCTGCAGTTTTAAGGCAAGCCTTAGAAAAATCAAGTAAACCACTGTTCTCTACTTCGAGCAGAGCATGAAGGCTCTCCATCTCTGAGTTCTCCTTTACAGTGTTATCTACTGTTTGTGTGCTTTAGTAGTGATACATATAGCTGTTCAAAGTACCTTCATTACTGACAGCCCCAGGAGAGGTAGATACCTGCTTCCACATTGTGCTGTGCTGGACTCTGTAGTGAGTGAACTGCAGGGGCAGGTGGACATGATTCAATAACTCCAGGATTACTGTGACTGCCCTGGAAGATACAGCACTACAGAGGTACTAAGAGGTTTTTTCTACAGAAAGTGTTTGTGTCAGGACATCCCTTTCTCTTTTTCCTGTTTTCTCAACCACAAAACTAGCTCGGAATTTGATTTGGCAGCCACTGAGCCACCAAAATATGGCAGCATATGAACCTAGGCAAAGAAGAGATCTATCACTATATCTACTGATCTCTCTGCTTGTGCAGTGACAAATTCTCACCTCTCCATATATATCAGCAAGCTCTGAAACCAGTCAGTCACGCATACGTTGTGACAGTGCATCACAAGCTTGGCAATTTGGAAACCCAGAGTAAAACATTCCATTTTTTAGATACAAACAGCAGCCTTTTCCATTCCAATGCTTTATACCGAATCCCCTTAATTCCCCCAAGACATTCTTCTTCAAGATGTCATATACTATTGTATCTCCCAGTAGATAGAAGTCAAACAAGGAAATAATGAAAACAAACCTTTCAATATAAATTTCCTGTAATGTTTATTTATTTTTCTGTAACATATATTTGTTTTCTCAGCTCAGGACTGTTTAAAAAATAAATTCTTTCTTACTACATTAACTTTAATATATAAATCTGAAAACCACAGTCTTGAGAAAAAGATTTAGGTTTGTGAATTAGTAATGAGAAGAATAGTATAGATTTGGTACAGGTCATAAAGTACTATCACCTGTCTTTTACATGGTTTAGTTAGAAACTAGTGACATGGATAAGAGATATTTTTAAAGTATCTTTATATGTTGCGTTGGTTGTCTGTAGAATTTGAATTATTAAAATGTTTGGACATGCCAGAAAACCCATCCCAGTTAGAGGCAGTGGCTCTCATTTAGAGGCAGTTGACCAGACACTCTAGAAACAAGGTATTTCAACAAGCTGTTGAAGAACATATGAATTTTGTATGTTTTGATGTTGAATGAAGCCATTGGTAACCACAGAAATAGGAACATGGACTTGAAATGTATAAAACTTTAGTTAAAATAAATAAGTATAAGAATTAAGTGTATTTTTAAGCATTTTTAACATTGACGAAAGCTATAGGGCACAAAAGAAATGTGCTTATTCTCTCTAACATAAGACTGTGGAACATACTGAAGACTAGTTGTGTCAGTCTTATGGCCTCTTCTGAAAATGTTAGTTAAAATAAATCAGTTGTCAGTTCATAAATCTGAGGAGATGTATATAAAGACAAATTAGTAAATAAGGTTATACCACTTTATGTTGTTTAACTTCCTTGTTAGACTTGTTCTGTTTTCTGTCATGTGATGTGAATCTAATGGAGATCTGCTTGTGGCATTGCAGTATGGGACTGTCACGTATGTTAATGACATTGCATTTCATGTGATAGTTCTCAGTCTTTCTCTGATCACTGTACCTAAATGGTACACAGATTTTTGTATGGATCTCTATTCAGCCCTAGCCTTAAACTTTTAATTTAAAACTCTATTTAAATGAAAATAAAGTAATAATGTCTTTGGAGCAGCTGAAAGCTGTTGAGCGCGCACTTAGAGACAGGCCTCTAATCTGGAGACATCAGTCTTGAAACGGCACTTGAGGGGCTTATCTGAATTTTTTTTTTTTAATTTTTACAGTTTGTATATAACTATCTGGGCTTAGCTAATTTCCTACAGTGTCATTCAATGTCTGAAAATGCTGTTTCATTGTTGGTGGAGATCACAGACTCCAAGCTGGACGTGAAACAACTCTGTCTGCTCAACAGGCAGTTGCTGCTTTCTGAAGTGCCAGCCTGCAGGATTTCAGAAAATGGCATTGTGCTGTAGCAGCCTGTGCAGTGAGTGACTCATGAAAGAACAGATGACAGTCTTGGTCACTGAGACTGGCATGGAAGCCAGGCAGACCTTTGGTATTAAAAAATTCAGGTTCAAATAGCAACTTTGAAACCATCCAATGTTGTAATTATGCTGGGTGTATTGTTCTGGATCCCTGGTTTGCTTGGCCTGATATGGCATTGGTTGTAATGATGGTCTGGGCTATCAGTGAAGCAGGGAGAACATACACTTGCATTGGCTTACTTTCTTCAAGAGGGGGTAAAGTCTCAAAGATTTCATATTTTTAGTGAACATAACAGATGGAAATACCTAGTTCTTCAACATACTTTGGTATATACCTAATTCTGGAGTCTTGATAAAAATGAAAGAATCTTTTAAATTTATATGAAGTAGGACATAAACTCAGGAATTGTTGCTGATCTTTCTATTGTGAGAAAAAATACATTTTTGCAGCACTGTAAATTCTGAACTGATACAGCCAGGTTCAAAATGTCTCCATGCCAGTGGTTCCAGGAGTCAGATCATAAGGGATAACTCTGAAGACAGTCAAATTTAACCCAGAGTTTCCAGAATGCAAGCTTGTCTACAATTTATCTTCCCTCCATAACAGTTTTAATACATAACTTTCAAAACTAATTTTTTTTTTTGGGGTTGCAAGGCATTGGCAATTTACATTTTGCAGGACTTGAAGAACCCCAGGGACATGCATTTCAACCACTAGAGAGTGTAGCAGTTAAAAGTAACTACGTGAGTTCCAGCTTCCAGAGGTGTTACAGGGTATGTGAATATTTATAGAATTACCCATCCTCTTCTCCTCAGTTCATGAGGATGACCTGCTTTGAGTAGGTGGAGGAATAAAATGAGTCCAAAGGGAAGAAAAAGGCACAGGACTTTAAATACATCTTCATAAGGCAAAGAAACCATCTTTTGAGGAGAGACCTAGGGATGGATTTTTGTTGCGTGCCAGTGCTTTCAGAAAACATGGGGCAGCATGTGAGTGAATGGAGGGACTCCTAATGACCACACAGTTTCTTTCTTTCAAAGCTACAATGATATTTCTGGTGTAGTTCACAGTGAAGCCATTTTTCATAAGTACTTATTTAAATAAGCATAATCCTGCATAGCAGGTTCTCAGGAACTCCCTTTTAATCTTAACTACCTGTTACTCAGCAAGCTTCCCTGTCCAAGATCTGTTTTATTTGCCCTTCCTACAGGCATGCTATAATGAAAGACTGGAAAAAGCAGTTGTGTATTAATACTGTGTAGCTTTGGTCGGTAGGTACCGACATACCCTGCTCTTTTCGCATTTTGTGGGGCAAAGTAGACACAAGTCAGCAAAAGCAATATTCAGAATCATAAAGTTGAGTCAAAAGTACCTCTTGTTCTTTCATATTACAATAGTAAGGTAAACAAAATTGTATTTTCTTAGTCTGCAAGTGTTTCCTTCCAAAAGATGGAGGTAAATCTGTAAGATAATTTTTTTTCAAGTTACTCCTTAGTTTCAAAAGGTAAACATGTATTCATAGTGTTCCTATCTTCAGGTGTTCAGGTGGTTAAAACCCCTTCTTTAACTGTTTCACCTTTAACTGATGAAGGATATTCTAAGGTATTTTAACTACATTTCACACTATGGGCTTTCTGATTCACTGGGATTTTTGCAGTTTCTTGTATGTACCTTTGCAACTTCTGCATCTATTCTTTACTTGAGGGAGAGGGAAAATGCTGTCACAGTGCTGTCTGTTGCACTGAAGGCAGTAAGACTGAGAAACACAGAGCACTTCCAAGATCTCTGTGCCAGATGGATTATTTACTGTGTGAAATGTTTGTGACTCACAGCCACCCAACCAGTGTTCAGGGAAGAAGAGCACCAGTTCTGCCTGGCATCTCGGGTCAGCTGTACCAAAGAAAGCAAGGTATGATAACCAGTGCTAGAGTCCACTGTAGGACTCTAGATCTGGTCAGGATCTAAATCTTCAGTAGTTGCTCCAGAACTATCCAAAAAAACAATCTTCTCAGGGAGATGCCTGGGCAAGATCTGAGTCAAAGAGTGTGAAATTTTGGGGGGAAGAGGCAGTGTTCCTGTTGCCAGTGATCTTGTGAGTCAGTATGCAAATGTGTGAGAACATTCTACAAAGATTTAGTTAAAACTACTGACTACCCTCTGTAAAAGCAGGTACACAATCAAACAGTCATTGGATATGTGCTAGGCAGAATGTAAACTGTTTATAAAAGATTTCTTTTTGTATTCAATGTGAAACACCTCTTGTCCTTGATCCCTTGCTAAAGTATCCATTTCTTGTTAAGCTTTTTCAGGGAACAGAAAGCTTTACTTAGGAGAATATCTTCTGTTCCCTTTCATTTGAATAAGTCAATGAATAGTTGGTATTATGAATCCCTAAGCAAAAAAAAAAAAAAAAAAAGATACCAAATTACTAGTGTGATTAGAAATGCTTTATGGCTTGTATTAGGGAAGGGGAGGGGAAGTCAAGGTGCTACATTCTTCTTTTTAATTTCATACCAATTCCACTGAAACCACAGATGGAAGTGGATTTGTAAATGGATGCAACTGAAAATCTTATTTATATATGTGCTCCTAAAAACATGCATTAGGAAATCATTCCAAATTTCTTTTTGTGCATTAAGGAAATCAGTTTAGACTGGCGTAAGGTACAAGGGATTCAGGTCTTCTGTCTTTATTCTTCTGTAGTCATGCACTTGTTAAATTAAGTTTTGATGACCTTTAATGCGATAGGACCTCTCTTTAGCTCCTTTCTGTCTTGCAGATAAGTAACAATAATTTGGAAAGAAAGTAACAAGACCACAACTTCAGGGAATCATGTGGAACTGGAATGCTTTCCAAGATGAAATAATAAAATTCAGTCATACCCAATCAATGAACTGATCTGTAGAAACCTTTAAGTACATTATATTGTGCCAGGAGCTGGGGTATGCTGATGGAGATAAATTGTCCATCATTCACAGATAAAAGGAGAGGTCAGCCTAAACCCGTATTAAGATAGTACTGCCTGATAGTGGGCCATTTTATGTCCAGAAATATTGATAGCTCGTGTGTATGCATTACAGGAGGCCATCAGAAAAGTTCCATGTTCTTTTATCAACTCAGTGGTGCTGTGAGTCAGGAAGGCATTGTTGAGCTTACTGTTAGAGCAGGAGGTCAAGCAAAATTACTCCAGAGCTCCCTTTCAGCTTGAATAATTCTGTGGTTCTGCCAGCTCTAACTAAGGCTAAGATTTGTGAAATTCTGCATGCTTTTACATTGCCTTAAATAATTAGGGCTGTACTGTATGGAAGGAAGATATCAAGCACATTGGGCTCTCTTCTCTGATCCTGCATGACATATTCTTTTTTCCTAAGTATAATACGGTTTAGTTGCTGTCTGTGCAACTTACTTTTAAACAAGTTGCTGCAATTCAGCCAATGAAATGTGGCTTCAAATAATGAAGTTCCTTTTATTGTCATATGTAATGCAGACGCAGGGAGGGAGGCTTGGGTGTGATCAAAGGAAATGATGTACTATGAAAAGATGTGAGTACAGTGTCATTTGCAGGTGTATGGCTATCTCTTTAAAATTTTTCCTTTTGCACCAGTAAATGCCTGTAATGAAGACATTCCATGCATCCAGATGTGCATCAAAAGGTTGTTCTAGTGAGATGAGAGAGGGAATAAGGATTTTGCATAATGTTTTAGTCAAAATCTGCGTTCAGCTTCCCGAATCATTTGCTGAAGTCTAGGTATTTTTGAAACTGGAATTTAGAGTGTGGTTCAACTTCAGTATAAATACATTTAAACAAATACTATCACTTTATTTGGGGGCTGGAAATAAACTACTTCTGTTAACAACCTAAGCTAATTTTTATGCTAGATACGTAAAATGTGGTCATGCTTGGAGTAAGCATGAACAACTCAAACTACTAAAAAGTTGCCATTAACTTTTTAAATGTCACCATTTTAGGAGGTAAATTAAGACCTTCAAGTGCCATTTTGGCCATGTGGTACTTTGACAGCACAGTGATACATCAGTTATCAGCTTCAATCTAGAAGTCATTTATATGAGAGGAATTAGTGCAAAATTGTAAAAATTAACAACATTTCTTTTGAAAATCATATGTACTCTTAAGAACAATCCACACAGTAGCTCCAACAAGCTCACTGATTATGCCTGTAGCATAAGAGACTATATGGGTCAGAATATATTCTGTATGATTTTTTTTTTTTGTTTTGTCATGTCCTGTATGCATCTAAACATTTAATTTTTTTCTGCTGATTGTCTTCTTTTTCTTGAATGTTCAGGATAGTAGTCACAGTTTCACCTAGATGGCATAATTTTTAATTCTTCCTCTCCAGAAATTCTTAGTAAATGTGAGGACAAAACATGCTGCTACCTGACATTTAATTTCTTGTAAAATTGCATTCAAATATATTTAAGAAATAAATGTCAGGCCATTATTCCTTTCACAGGATCCTTATCTGATTGGAACTTGTAGATCAGTTCCCTTTTTGTTAAAGAATGAATTAAAGCAGATAGTTCCAGAAGAAAAAGAAAGTAGTTGAAAAACTAACATGCCTGTTCTGATGATCCTAAATACTTAAGCAACAAGAAATTGGGTGACATTTTCCCCAGACATTAGGTTAAATTGTCTTAAATTGTGTTCGTAGTTTCTTGTTATGTTACTATGTTAAAAGCAAAAAAAAAAAAAAAAAAAAAAAGTCATCTAATGCTCTGAGGAATATGTAAATTGAGAAAAGCTGAAGCTGGGAATATCTAGGACAAAAACAAAATCAGGTTGAACCTTCCTTTCTTTCACAGTTCCCCTTTTCCTCATTTCTTTGACTGTTTGATTTCCTGATGTGCTGAAGCTAGAACATGATCTTCCTCCTGTGCAAGTCTGAAATCAGAACTGGCGTGTGGTTTCTTTCAGCCTGTCAAAGAGGCAGTATGCTATATTCTATTCAACAATGCTGCTCAATGCAGCATATGACTAACTGTCTTTTTTTTAACATGCACTGCAATAGAGACCTTTGTCCCTTGTGATTCACCAGGCTTTATTCAGTTGTAAAAGGACCCGTGTTTAGGAGCTGTTTCGGGAGGAATTCAACTAGTCCAGGGAGAGTGCAGAGAGAAAGTAAAATTCTGTCAATAGACAAAACCACCAAACCAAAGCAACAATGAAGCACAACTCCCCATATGAACAAACAAAAGCTGCAAAGAATTAGAAACAGATTAAAATTTGTCTTTTTTTCATGATTACTTTAAAAATACCGAGTAGAGGTTTCATAAAACATTACAGGTCTGAAGCTAGTAACTGGAGACATAACTATGAAAGCCGTTATGGTCAAGAAGGCAGTATTTTGTTCAGTAACTATGCTTTTTGATTCCTGAAAGTTTTTACTGTTTATAGTACTACAAAACTGAACCAGGGCTTGGACTATTTTTTTAAGTAACTGTAAACAAGAGCCAGTAATATTATGTTTAGCTGCTTCTGAATGTGGTTTGACATGGCAGCTTCTCTGTGTCAGAAATAAAGAAGGAATTAGTATCTGTAAGCATACCAGAAGTTCATGCAGAAGACATAAATCAAACCAACAGTGCTGAATACACAGTTTAGGCACTTAAAATATATATATTTAATCCTGAAAGTCCTGTCAGTTACTGTATTTGTATTGCCAAGATTTAGCTAGACTCCACTGAAATCATGTATTGTATTGCTACTAAGTGTCATGTATCTTCTGCCTATATGTCATTTTAACCTAGATTTCTGAGGAAAGTCTTTTGGAAGACTTAAACCATGGAGTTAACCAATTCTACACTGAATTTCTGAGCCATTAAGAAGCTTCATATAGATTAGTTAGAAAACATTGTGCCAGGGTCTTTATCATTCTTAATGCCAAAATCTCTCTGGAAGCACAGGATAGATTTCCTGATCATTGCAGACTGATAAGGCTTATCTGGCCAGTGGAACATTTGCTCCTCCTTACAGTATGTAAGTTGCAAACATAAATGGTTAGGAAACTACTGATGTTGCTATTGATCCATAGCATGCACAGGACAGTCAATTATTCTACAGACAGCTAGGATAAACATGCAGTCCAGTAAAGCTCCCATTTACTCTCAAAAAGTCTGAATATGGATTTAGTTAGGAATATTAGTAAAAGTTTTGTTCATTTGCACAGTAAAAAAAGAAATTAAAGCTTTAGGATGGTTAAAAGCATGTTCAAAGAAGTCATTGGGGCTAAGACAAACCCATTAGTTCTCTAAACACAGTGCTCCAATAAGCAGAAAATGCAAATGAATGTGATGAAATAACAATAGATGAAGTGTTTTCTCTTGGTTGTTTATTAGTTATTCTGTGAAGCTGTGAAAATGCAGGAGATTGTATTTTTCATAGGCTTACAAGTTTATATGCAAGGCAGAGGTTTGGGGTTTTTTTCTATTACAAATAAATGTAAAGGAAAAATGGTGGGAAAACTGTAGGTAGTGGGTGAGAGGCTGTGAAAAATTACAGGGTTATTAAAATCAGTGTTGTTTTCTCAATACTTGTGTTAAAACATGCTGTTTTATAAATTGGTGAATAACATTTGCACAAGCTTAAATGAAATTATACATTAGAATGCAACATTTGGGAGATGTTGAAATTCTTACCACATTTTAGGGATAATGTCTTTATATAGTCATCTGAAGTTAAGTTAATTTCAGATTATCCCTCTACAGTGCTTGAATTTATAAAAACTTTCAGCTCTCCTCTGCCTACTTGTTATTTATGTGGGCTTCATGCAAAGACAGGAATTAAAGTCATACTAGGATGATTGAATACATTTTTCACAGGAAAATTTACTATAATGTGTAACTGTTAACTAATGTTAACTCACATTGACACTAAGTGTTTTCTAAGTTTAGTTGCATGTCCAAGACTTCAGGTGTTTAATTACAATTTACAAGCTTTAGGGTGAGTTATTTTCACTCAGGGAACTTAATGTTCATCTGTTTGTATCTACATAATTTCTCCATCAAGCAGTAGGAATTATTCAATTGGTAAAAATCAACACAAATGAATGAGATGTTTGCATTGCAGTATCGAATATAATGTTGCCCAAGAAGGTGGGAGCAAGAAAAAAAAAAAAGGTTGCATGATTTTATTAGGTATGTCATGTTAAATAAAGCCTGCTAGACAATGTCAGCATAATAATACTTTGACCTAAATTTGCATGTTTCCGTTTTTCCTACATAAACTGAAATTTCTTCAGTATAAATCACTGGTTGAAGTCTGAACACCAGCCCACATTCCTGTGTACGTATATGTGTGTGTGCATGCCTGTATATTAATAGAGAAAAAGCCAAGGTATCTACTGTATTCAGCTATTTCCTAATGGCACAGTAATAAGGGTCAGTGTTAGCTGGTCTGTACATTAAACTAGAATCTCTGGAAAATTACCCACTGTAATAAGCAGAAAAATATGAATTTTTTTTTGAAGTAAAAAAAAAAAACCAGGAAACAAATTTAATAATAAATAAAAACTTCAGAAAACTTCTAAATACTTAGGTTTTTTTAAAACTGAAATGCTTTTTTTTCTCCTTCCTTTTTATTTTCTTTAAAATACTACTTGGCTTTGAAGGCTTTGAATTTACCTTCTGCACACTCCCTTGTTTTAATAGTCTAAAATGTTTTACAGAATCTGTGATAATTTCAAATTGCTAAAGATTCCTTCAGGTGTGTTATTTCAGCTGCTTTTGTGGTAATTACACCATCAAATAGTTGTCATATAATTGAGGCCAAAATATATAATCCTGGAAATGTTAGGGCCATGTAAAATTTGCTGAATTTTTTAAAACAGTTAGAAGGTTAGAAATGATATTTTAAAGAGTAATTGAGAAATTCTATTAAATTCTCTTTGATAGAGAATTTAAGATACGCTTATACATTTTTGTATTTAGCTGTACTGTTAAGCAATTTCAGATTTTATGATTATAAAGAAAAAAATTAAGCTGACACCAAAAAGAAGGGTATGCAAAAATAAAACATAATTTCATAGCTGCATCCTGATTCTTCTATGGATGTTGTAGAACTACAAAGTGCAAAAAAAGCCTTATTTCTTTTTCTTCTCACAAAATTTTGTCTGGGAGCAAGCCTTAGGAAATACCTGGTATTTCAGATCCCTAGTTTTAACTAAACCAAGCCATTTGAAGACCTTAAACTTGAAAGTTACTGCTAAAATCATACACAGTGGAGCATGCACACAATTTTATATAATGTACTCTTGCTTACAGGAATGTAGAAATTGATATTACTTCCTGGTGTGAGAGTGGAAGATATCCAGAGGAAGTGTTGCATTTGGTAACAGGCTCTGAACTCCTAGCAGATCTATTTACAATTTTTTTTAATAATGCAGGAACAATTTTTGCAGTTCACAGAATGCAAAAATGTATCTTGTACAACTGCCGTCAAATCCCTAATGGCATGCTTGTTACTTTTATAAAAGTATTTTATCATGGTTAAAGTTGCCAGATTAGTATCAGCCAACAATTCTCCCTCGCACTTCCATCGGATATGTTTGATTATCTGGATTTCTCTTTGGAATTTTTTTTCCCTGCTTACCCATTTTGACCAGGACATCTAACATTTCAGCTGTAAAAATATCCTGAAAGCTACGGAACTGCAGGTCATTGGTATTTCTTGTACAATAGAATCGCATTTTATGTGCAGGGACAGAAAGCAGTTTTTTGGCTGATCTGCTGTAGAAGATACCTGATTAGGTGTCTGCTAATAAAAGGCTTTCAGAAGTTTTTTAACTAGTGATTCCTATTTTGGCTGTTAAAACTTCTGTAGCTGCACCATATGTGGTAAATTGGAAAACAGTTTATGATGTGTCAGTAGCAAAAACCTCTAATCCTTTTGATAAATGTCAGTCGGCTCCATTGTCCTCCCATCTCTGCCTGTAGAAACACATGTCAAAATTCAGTCTGCAGTTATGATATTGAATATGTATGATGTGGTAGAATGCAAAATTAAATACAATTCAGCACATACAGCATTTTTTGAAAAATGAATGAATCAGATAAAAAGGACTTAATTTCTGTTTGTGACTGCAACAGTAATTTACATTAATTTTACTGAAATTAAAGTCAATGTGATTATTATGATGATCATGATAATATTTCTTATTTTATCTAGTGATACAGGAAAGTGACAAAATTAATGTATCTATAAACACAACTATCACTTGTTCGTCCCAGAAGATCCAATTAGAACATAACAGATTTATTTTCATAATAAGTAACCTGTAGCTTTCAATCTTCTGTTTATAATTTAAAACAAAACCAGAAAAAAGCAAATTGGAAATGTCCTGCAGTTCACCATTCTGGGATTTTCTGAATACAAAATACTACTTTGAGTCATCAAGTAAAGAATTATATTGCAAGCATTTCTAAACCTCCCATGTTCTGGAATTCATGCTGTGGATCGAAACAGTGGACTAGTCTCAGCATTGTGTATTCGCAACTGAAAAATTCAGATAAAAAGGAAATGTTGCTCTTTACATGCAAGCTGTCACAGTCATATTTTGAACCCTGTGAAGGTGCTGTATGGCAAATGTTTGCAGGGAAAGTGAGGTGGCCATCAGAGACGTTTTAAAAAATTATCCTTGTACACCTGGTGGGCTGTAAAAGTGGGACTATATTCATAATAATCTAGCCTATATATAAAGTGGAACTCACGAGTAACTAATCTAACAAATTACGCAAGATTTTGTAATACCTTTGATACCAGTTTAAAAAAGAAATCCAAATGACATTTTTAATCTTGTAATTCTCAAATCCAAAGTCATGGAAGCAAACTTGGCCAGGCTCTCAGCTGAGGTGAATTAGTAGCTCCATTAAGGTTGCTGTAATATTAATCTCAAGTACATACAAGTACAAATCTGAAGTGTGGAGTTTTACTTTACATGGATTTTGCAGGTCAGGCACCTGTATCACCACCACAGGTGCGTGGTGACAGGCCTCACTGTCGCAGGCCAGTTACGGAAGGTGCTCCACATGTAGGGAATGCTTACAAGCAGTACAGTGTATGCCTGAGAAGGCCGAGACCACCCCTCACTTCTCTCAGCCATGGTAGTGATTTATATCTCTTGCAATTGAGCAGGGAAGAAAGCACTTGTAGGAGAATGCACAGGTACATACACACCTCTTACCTAATGTAAACACATAGATTTGCATTGTCTAATTAATATGGTAAGTCTTCTTTTCTTAAATTATCATAGTCTTTCAATATTACAATGCAGGCACAACAAGTCTTAAAAAAGGACCTATAGGAAAATGTTTTGTCATTTGAGAAGTATTCATTAGTCTCAGATTGTCACTAGAGTGGAGTAGGGAACCCAATTCTGCAAAACCTAATTATTGTGGGTCTAAGCTCTATCTCCAGAGATATTAAGTAATTTTTTGCTTTCTCATATGTTGTTGTAGGTTATTTAGCCTATGTTTGGATACATTTAGCCAGTTGTTAATGATTTATTCAGTTATGACCAGATATGTAAATTAGTGTATGGTTGGTAATGTTTTATAAGCATTCAAATTACAAGCAAGTCAAGTAACTTCCACTAGATGGAACCAGATTGGCTCCGGCATGCTTCTGTATCAATATATAAAGCATTTAAGCTACTGTAGTAAACCATGTCAAGTGAACCTCGTTGGACATTTATGAAGCTATTAATTAATAATAGATGACCTCTCCTTCCATGGTTTTAGCCTTCTGCAAAAGTAATTGTGGAAAATAAATTTTAAGTTAGTTTAATTAGTTTCAAGTTGCAGCCAGACAGATTAATAAATTAATAATATGTGTTAGAATCAGCAAATCAGTAATCACACTGGGCTGTAGTCTTAGAGCAGCCGAGGTTTTTTGGCTAGTACACAGGTACTAGTGTTATTACTTGGATGGAGACAGTCCTCCCATTGGGTAAATTCAGTGGATGGTATATGCTTTGTGTTGCAACAGCTGCAAGCATCTTGGCGATGTCTGGGTGCTAAAGTATAAGAGAAAGAGCATCCCACAACTTCAGGTCAGAAAGACTGCAAAACAAACCAAAAAATACCCAAAACAAAATCATCTATCACCATGAGAACTCAACAAAAATCAACAAATACAATGCCTTTGTATATGGGAAAACATAACGTTTGGACCAAGCACAACCTTGTTATAACTAGACTTGACCTATTTCCAATGAATTAGACTGTAAATAAACGAATTATATCCAGATTATCTTTTTACATGCTGTTTTGTAAATTTAACATTTAGCATTGTGTAAATACCCATGACACCATACAGCTGATAGTGATTTAGTGATTCATCATACACCTGATAGCTTCATCCAGCTAGTGTAATAAATTCATGAGTACATTAAAATGGGGATATTCTATTCTACTTGATACCCAATCTGTGAAAAAATAATTCTTACTGAGCCTTACCATTGTACGTTTCTAATTACAGCCTGATTTCCCTGTCTTTTTTTTTTTTTAAGAGTTTGCCCCAAAGTTTTTCTTGCTTGTAACATCAGGAGAAAGACACGGAGTGGATTTTTTTGTTGTCATAGTATTAAGATAGAATGTGTGAATGATCCACAATTTTCTTAAGGCTTATGGTGCATGATAGTTTATTAGACAATTAACAGAAACACTACAGCCTAAAGAAATCAGAGACATTTTCTGAAATAACTGTGATGTATTATTAATTAAGTAACTGGATATGCCTGGGCTTGTCTCCAAACTCTGAGAGTGCCCAAGGAAAGAGGGATAGTGTCAGTGCTGGAATTAAGCTGGAACCCACCACAAAAGCATTCTGGTCACTCAGAGAGCTTAGTTTTCAAGCAGGAAATTAGAGCAAATAAAAGATGGTAAACTGTGTTTTCTACAGTATATGTCACCTAGTAGCTTGTAGGGGTCAGACAGAACCACCAGACACTGATGATAAACAATGAATTGGCAGCCAAAACTGTTTGAGTACTACTAATTGTAGTACTATTAATTATCGTTATTGAAGTGAAATTAAAAGTAGAAAAAAAAAAGTACAAAAAAAGATATTAAACCCAAGTAGAGAAAATACAAGTAGAAAAAAAAAAGTCTGAGGGAGTAAAAGAACCTTTGCCTTATGTTCCTCTAAATTAGTTTAATGCACCTATCGGTTCTAAATTTTGTGATATTTTGTAACCAAATCTGGGGTATGACACTATGAAATAAGGTAGTTTTTCAGTGAGATAGACTGTATTGAAATCACTTTTCCTACACCAGTGTTGGTATTCGTGAAGTAAATTTGACAACTATAATTTTGAAAAGCAATTGATTTTGGTTAGGTTGAGATTCCTAAATTTTTGAGTTGATGACACATAACCTGTGATTTTTGGGGTTTTTTTCAGTCTGAAAATGTTTAATATTCAAAATCAAAATTGTCTATGGCAAAAGGCATGCCACATTTACAAGGAGAAAATGCTTGGATTAGAACAAAAGCTGTGAAGACATAAAGTGAGAGCTAGCAAAGTTTGCTGAAGGGTAAACTAGCCAAATGGATTTCTGGTGTAAAGTAGTTAGAGTCTTCACTGCAAGAAGTATTTTAATATTAGTTCAAGGTAGCATAACCCTACGTGGGACAGAATAGCCAATGGATGAGTAGTGAGGAGATCATCTTCAGTACAAGAGGGCAAGTCTTATCTTTTTTTGGAAGAAGCAGGACAGAGAATTAAATTTTATGACATTCTTATAAGTGATTTACCCAAGTCCTGTTATGTTCGAAAGCTGATATATCTGACATATTTTTCATAGACTATGTCTAAAGGGACCTTGAATTTAAGCCACAGAGGTTAGCTCAGTTGTTTGGAGCATGGTGCTATTTAACAGCAAGGTTGCAGGTTTGATCCCTGCATGGGTCATTCACTGAAGAGCTGGACTTGATATTCCCTGTGGGTCCATTCCAGCTCAGATGATTCTGTGAGGTAATTTCCTATTACAGAATGAGAAGGCCTATGAAATGCGCAAAATTTCCACAGGGTAGAAAAATACCTTCCCACCATAACTAAAACAGCTTCAGCAATCCTTTGCAGTCAGTGGATTACAGTAGCTGAAGCCAGGTACCTGGCCAAGCATGACTGAGATCAACTTCTTCTGCAACTTGAGTTCTCAATTCAATTGGCAGTTTCAAGATTCTGTACATGGGTTTGGGTGTCTGTTCCCCCCTTTAGAACAGATATATTTATATGATGCTTGCCAGATCTAGAGAGATTAAGCCATATGTTTTTATTTGCGTTTTTGGGATTTTTTGAATCTAATCAGGTATTCCTGTAAATCATGAATCAATCTGTCATTCCAGGCTCTCTCCCCTTTCTTCAAACTTCACAAGCTGTATACCACAACTTCCAGCTGTGCTGAAAAGTTTGTCATGCTGAGCCAAAGTGGTAGATACCTGAGAACTATGTTGTGAGCAGTTCACCATATAAACAGTTTCAGGAATATTTTTAATATGAAGCTCCCTATGGCAATGCCAAAATTGTTGACATGCAAAGTTTGAGAAATGACCACATCCCTTAAAAGTATGTAGCTTGAGAGGCATCCATGTAAAACTTCATTATGCCATTCTCTTGAAATTTCTGCACTATTTGGTAACTCTAGACATAAGTGTTTTCCATGGTGCTGTCTGATCCTTAGACTTGAATGCAAAAACTTATCTTCATTGTTTCGTATGATACTTAGACCATACAATACAGTTCATTAACATGTTTCTTGAACATTAATACCACAACCAAAAGATTTCAGGTCTGAAATTACTTACTCTTTGTTAGGAATTGCTGTTTATTTGCTGATGTGACTGGCTTTATAGGAATTGTCTTAGAAACATCAGTTTCAGTGTTAAGGGCATCATATCATTATGACCTACTGCACTTCTGACTTTGTCTTGAGTTTTAGTCCTGTTGAACTACCAAGGTCTTATTGAGACAATAAATAAAACATATGTGTAAATACCTGACCTTCTTTACTTATGAAAAAAAGTTTTGGTGCAATAAATATTTAATGCAAAATCTTTTCAGACCAGGAGAGATATATTAAATAGTCCCATTATGGTGTTTTCATCATCTTCCTTCTGAAAATAGGGATAACTTAGCTCAGTCAGTTAGAGCATGGTGCTCGTAAACATCAGGGCTGTGGGTTCAATCCCCATACGAGCCATTCACTTCAGAGTTGGATTTGGTTCTTCTGGGTCCCCTTCTGGCTCAGAATCTTCTGTGATCCTTTCTGGCCCTTTAGAAAATATATGGGTATGCATGTTTAGGAAGAAGAGAAGAAAATGATGTTTATTTTCCCTCACAGTTTATTTCCATTTCAGTTCTTTGAAAGCTATTTCTAGTGAAAAAATCTGGGCTGTGTACTATCTGTGAATGTAATGGAAGGCATTTTCTACTTATAAACTATAGTGCCTTACCAACAGTTGTAATCCCCCAGTGTAAGGATAATTCAGTCATTAGGTGTAAAAATCTTAGAAACATCAGCAAACATCAAACCAAAATAAGGACCAACAGCAGCCTTTTTTCTGATGATTTTTTTTTGATCTTAACTGAAGTTTGTAACCCTGCCTTGCCAGTCAGGGAGTTGGCAGTTAGGTCCTCTGGCCAGACAATGGGGAGAATGGTGTAGAACTTAAAACAGCAACATTGTACTGTGCAAGTTTCGTTTCCTCTTGGTAATTAGTCATGTCTTATGTAAGTGGTTTGATTTCAGCAGCTTAAAAATGGACATCTTTTTATACTCCATGTAGTTGTTATGAACTGGAATGACACAAAGTTGCACAATTTAAAAATAGATACTAGACAACTGAGACGTCTGGTCTGTTTCTTTTACATAAGGACTAGATCTTTTTAGAGAATAGTCTAGACAGTGGCAAGAATGAAGTGAGGCAGCAGCCCACATGCAACTTGGGGAGCAAATGCTTAAAACAGGTTTCTGAGATCTTCTCCCACCCAGAGATTTGGATGTGGAAAAGAGAAAAAATTCAGAAGCATCTTGAGTCTCTCTATGCACAGGGTAGGATAGTGACAAAAGATAGCAAGTGATTGATCACGTTATTCTGACCTTAGAAAGTAAGAACACACTTCTGTGGACTCAAGGTGGATCAGTGGGAAAAGGGAACACAGAGAGGGCTGGTTGGTAAGTTTCTAACAGGCCAGTTCTGGAGAGGTGACAACAATTTGTCATGAAAACACTGATAGGGAAGGATGTTCTCACAGACACAGAATAAGGGTCCATAGAATTCATGAAAAGAGATGGGGAGTGGCAGCCTGGGTGAAAGCAATCTGTAAGCAGCACAGTATTGCTTCTTATCAAAGCTGAATCATTTCCAGCCCAGCAGGGAAGAAAGAAATTTGGAATCTGATAGATGAGACAAAGAACTGTCCAACAGACAAGTTATTGTACTCATTGCCTGTCTGGAAAGGACAGACTGCAGGATCATCAGAATATGTGTTTTACACTGAAGAAGAAGACTAGCAAGTTCCTAAGGGGGGGGGGGGGGGGAAGGGGAGTTCTCCATTCAAAAAAAAACACACAATAGCATTTTAGCATGAACAAATGGAAAGAAAAAAATTGAGCTAACCCCAAAGGTTTTGAGTTGCAAGACAGAAGAGCATGCAGATTGCTCAGATGTTGTTTTGCTTTATTTTTCTGCAAGATGAAGTAGGTATATATACTATGTTGGACCAGCAGTAAGTATTTTTAGACACACTTATGTAATGCAGCTTTTGAGAAAGTGAGGCTGTAACTTGCCAGAAGAAATTCTACGCAATTGAAAATTATTGTGTGACACCAATGAACAGTGATGTTAGAAAGGAAACTTGAAAAAATCAGTCAGTTACCTTTTCATAGTGGGGACAATTTATAGGCTATGTCCAGGATGCACAGAACAGTGCTGGGTTAGAGCTCTGCAAGGGCTCAGTTTAAGGCCACGTTTCACGTGTGGGTGTGGCAGAGTGCATCTTTGCGGAGACCTAGTTTGCCTCCACCTCTTTACAGAATGCTCTTGATAACTCTTGAGAGTTATCATAATTCTTGTGAGAGAAACATTTCCCTGAAATAATTTGGGATTTTTTAAGTTAATTTTCAGTGTATGATAATTATCATTCAAAACACAAGTAGACAATAAACAGGCAGTTATCAGTGGAAAACTGGATTATTCTAGAATATGAGCTTGGGTTTATTTCATCTCAGGGTTTTGGGATTCCATGTAAGACAAAGTGATATACTGCTGACAGGGACATAGAGTAATGTCCCTTCTAGGGGAGTTCCTCGGGCATCAGTTTCTGTGCTGACCTTGCTAAATATTTCCATTAATGACTATGGCATGATTATTAAGGATGTACTGACACAGCAAAAGTGAGAAGCTTTATTCATCTGGAGAATGTTTGGGATCTAGTATAGGGAAAACAGACATGGCCATAACAGGAATAAAAATGGGGTGAAATTCTGTAATACAAATTTCATAGTCTATAATTGAGGATATAATGACGGAATTTCTGTAACACGGGAGCTTAGCTGTGGAAAATGACAAAGACAAGGATCAACATAAGGCAGTAAATCATCAGATCATGATATTTCCACTGTGGCTTTGGGAAGTCTTTTGATTTTTTTATTTATTTGGTTTGGATTTTTTGATTGATTGTTTATTTTGCTTGTTTGGGGTTTTTTTAAGTTTTCAGGTGAGATTCCAGAGGAGATTTAAATAGATTCACGGTAGTGCCTGGTGCCGATAAGGTGTCCCCCAACTGCAAGAGTATGACTTTATAGTTTCCTAGTATTTCAGTATTTATGTCACTTTCCTGTGATCTTTGAGATAGTGATTTAATTACACTACTGCTGAGGTAGGGAAGCCCCAGGCACACACATTGGAGAGGGATAGATTTGTGTCTGCATGTAAAATAAAAAGATGTGATGGAGTATCATGAAACTCCAGTGGTTCACGAACTTCTCCCTCTGGAGAGAGAAGCACTGCCTTATATGCATGATTAAATACTCATTAGTCTTAAAAAGGAAGAGTGTGTTTCTTTAGGCCAGTGATGTGCCAAAGTGGAAAGTCAGCTTGAACGATCAGTCCCATGAATGATTCTTTATGACTAGGAATAGAACCTTCAGACTTCAAATATTTTCCTTTAGGTTTCATTGAGAGTCAGAATCAAGACAATATTTGTTCTTGGATGTAGTTTTCTTTTGTTTCATTTTATTACTAGTAATGGTATTGTTGTTTACCAGAAGCCCTAGATAGAGGATTTGAAACATTTTTTTGCTGCTTATCTATTTGATTTGGATAAAGAGCCAAAAAAAAATTTAGCCTAAATCTTCCAGCAAGCTCAGTATATTAAAAACTCTGTAGTTATCAAATATGTACTTTGAATCTACCTTTTCCTTCCATATTTTTGTTCTGTTTATTTGAAAGGAGATTTATATGGAAAAAAAAATCCCGTCATTTTCCTAGCACATTCATTCTTTCAGATCTCTGTTGGTCTGCAGGGTTTTGTGTTTTGAATAGGATAACTGAGATCAGAAACGGAAGAAGCAGCCACCAGCAGCATTTATTAATGTAATTTTAACTAATTAATTTCTCTATTAATCTTACATGTTAGGTGGTAGCTTTGCCACTTTTTATGTATTTCACATAGAACCTGGAATGCAAAGGCCCTGTGAGTCTGATCTGACAACCTTCACCACAAAGGCAGAGCTCCTGTTTGACAATGGGACTTAATGATCACAGCAAGCAGGATTGAAATTTTTGTGGCGTGCTTCTGTGTGATTGTGACAGTGTTGACGTTAAATCAAATTCAATTAGCAGGGGTTGTTAATGAGTTATAATGCTTTGGAAAGTAGAAAGGACAAAGCATTTTTCAGTCTCCAGCCTGCAGACTAGTTACTCCTAATGTTAATGGAGCCACTGCTTAAGGAACCACTGCAGGATTTTTTCTCTGGATTTATGTTAAAGAGCGCTTTGCTAATGAATCCCTGAACAAATGTGTTGTGTGTTCCTGGAAGGGGGGTGAGAAAATACAAGCTTCTTTGTCCTCAGGTGCTCTTGAAATGGTTTGTAAGACCACTCTGCAGCATAGCGAGTAGTGGAAAGTGCAGCAGCAGATGACAACACACGGAACAAAGTATGGCGATGGGCAGTACGTCCTGTGAGCCCCCAGACCTAGTGGCACTGCCCCTGGTGCTGAGCTTGTGGATGTTGCACATCCCAGGAGTGTGCAGTTGGCAGCTGCCCATCTGTCTGGTCTGGCAGTGGATGCTGACCACAGAGCAGAGTGCTGGGGTAGTCTGAAGGTTGAGGGCACAGGCCATGGAGCCTTGGGGGCCAGAAGCCTTAGCCAGGAATCAGCACTCATCCCCTGCTAGGGCTGGGCTCTGTCAGGTGAGTGGTTAAACAAACACAGCTGCTCTGCTCATGAAGCACCCACCAGGGCAGGGTGGAAAGTGTGTTATGTCTGCCTCAGCTGCCTCTGGAACCTGTGTTCCATTTACTGGTCAATTTGTAACCCTGTCTATATAGGTGAGGTCTTTTGGGGGAAGAGCATGTTAAAATTTACTTCATAATGCATTAATGAGGTGGTCTCAATTTAAATTGTAGAGTAACAATGACATTAATAATTTTTCCTGTAATGTAGGCTGACAAGTCCAACAGTAATTCTCCAGCAAATTATATATGTGTCACTCAAACTGAATTGTTTCCTTGTAGCCCTCTACCAACGTATCAATATTAACTTACAGTGATAATTTAATGTTTTAAAATACATGTATTCCTAGTGGATGTGACAGCTCTCATTTGTTTGCACAAACATGCTTTACATTAATGTGTATGTATAAAATCAGTGTTATATCCTGGTATCATAGGACTCCAATTACAACTGCTGATAGCTTTTTAAAATTTGAATAATTTAGACCAATTTTTTTCCCCAAAATTCAAGATTTCCTTATCAATAAGTGCTCCTGGAAAATTTTAGGGAAGAATTTCACTCACGGAATGAAGATTTGAGAATAGTATATCATATTGTCCAACCTGAAGTCATTACCAAAACTAAACTGTGTTGCTGCTGACCCCAGTAATCAAGCTTTCCAGATTTGCTGTGCTTTGCCCCTGAGTGTAGAAATGCCTGTCATGTTAGCAAGTGCATGTAACATATTGTTTATGGCAGCTTAGAAGGGGTTCCAAAGTAAATCTCGAACCAAATCCAGTAATTTATAGTTTCAGTCTTCTCAGCTGACATTTTCTTCTAAGTCAGAGCTGATCAAGGCATTCATGCCCCCATGCTGCAATTCACCACATCCTGACTTGCTTTGTAAGAACTGTGCTGTACACCAGGCTGTCCAAATCATCAGACATACTAACATACTAGGGATGAGAGGAGGAAATGCCCTTTAGCCTTCAGCATCACCTTTGGAGCAAACCACACTGTACTGAAGGCTGAGTACCTTACCCTAAGTACTGTGTAAGGGTGCCTCATTCCTAGAAGGATGTCAGACTCCTTGAGCTTGTCCAGACAAGAGTGACTGAAACAGTAAAGGGCTTTGAGGGCCAGTCACATGAGGAATGGCTGAGGCCACTTGTTTTGTTCCCCTTGGAGAAGGGGGCTGAGGGGTGACCCCATCATCATCCACATCTTCTTAGGGCAGGTAAAACGCAGGCACTGGACTTCTGTCTCTGGGGACCAGCAATAGGACACAAGGCAAAGGAATGAAACTTAGGGGAAGTTCAGATGGGATGTGAATAAAAGGTTTTTCACTGAGACCATGGTCAGTCACTGGAACAGGGCACCAAGCCTGCCAGAGTTCATGGAGTCTCTGAACAACTCTTAGCTGTGTGGTTTAGTTTTATATAGTCCTTCCAGAAGCAGGCTGTTGGATCTGGTGATCCTTATGGTCCCTTCCAACTTGATATACTCTGTAAAACACTAATGGTTTGATAAGAGTTCACTGATTTACAGACATACATATCCTTCCATTATCATGGAAGTTCATCCCAAGGGCACTATATTTTGCACATGTGCTGTAGAGACAACTGCTTAATGACTAGTAGGATGGCTAGTTGCTTGGAATTTTTGGTCAGCAGTTGGTGTTGCCTGCCTGAGGTCTGTGAGACACTTGAAACATTGACTTCTTTTCTTGTAGCTGAGTGTCATTCTTCCCTGGTAGTGAGCTTTTCTGTAGCTTTTGATGGTCAGTAAATGGCAATGTCGGGGTTTGACACAGAAGTGAATTTTTTCAGGAAGTTGGGTCAAACCAATCAGTGGTCAGGTTTGGATATTGGCACCTGTAGTGGCATGTATGGACAAGCCTCTGAGAACACAGGGGGTTAAAAGCAAGAACTCCCAGGGGAACTGTCTCTCCTTGGTTCCGGTCGTCTCCCCTGCCCAGCCACAGGCTGGGTGGGGCAGGGGAAGCCATGCACCCTGGGAGAGGTAGGCCCAGGGGCCTGAAGGATTGGAACCGGGCCAGCTCCTGGGGAGAGGGAAGGGTGGAGAGAAATAGAGATGTCTTTGTTCCACCTCCCCCCCAGAGGGAAAGATACAGAGAGCCTGATGGCACCTGGAATTTGCTGGCAGAGGAGAAGGAGAAGCGGGTAGGGGGAAGGTGCCCAGCCATGGGAGTTGAAGTTCTGGGCAGAGATTTCAGCCATCCGAGGAGTCTGAACTTTTAAACCTTTCCTGGGAAATGAAGTCTTTGTATAATATTACTCCTCCTCGATTTGAAGTAGAAGAGAGACAGTCTGGCATCTGAGATGTTGGAAGAGGAAATTTTTGAGTGGGAGGAGATGATGGAGTGGCTTGTGGCTGGACTTTTCTTGTTAGCCATAGACTGAACCAAAATCTCCTGCAACAGAGACTGCGTTTAGGGGGATGCAGTGGTGGGCCAAGAGACCTGTTTCAGCGACTACCAGCAGAGGAGTGGAGAGAACAGAGGAAAGCTGAGGAGGGTGTGGTGATGCCCTCTGTCTTCAGGAAGATGATCTCTGTTCTTGGACCCTCGGCCCCAGGGGGGGAAGGAAATGGGGGGGACTGTAGTCCCAAGATGAGATGTTGAACTGCTGTCTCTTTGGCCCTTGGCAAAGCATCCTTAAAGGAGCCCTATAAGCAGTCTGTCCATGAACGGTGGTGAGAGCACTGTGCCATGGAAAGGAGAGTGTCACACTGGCAGATTTTCTCCTGGTGGTTGCCATGTGTGACATGGAAACACAAGGGTGGCAATTGTGTTTCCTGGGGGAGTCTGTGGCACAGGAGAGACTTCTCTCTCTCTCCCTTAATGGACAGAGTACTTATTATCTGAAGTTCAATGAACACTGCTCACCCTGTGTATTATGTGAGGTAGAGTTCTGTGGAGAACAATAACTGAGTCTTGTAATTCACTGTATCATTCAGCTGTATCATAATTCATGCACACCAGAGGGGAAATTTTTTTCTAGTATTTCCTATCTTCAGATAGCTTGAACCTTCTTCTCATGTGCTATGCACATTTTGTAGCATGAATGATGACACTATCAGACCATGAGATGGTTCAGTGTGGTCCAAATGTTAAGTCAGGACACTTCGAAAATACAGTCTTTTGCTTCATCAGTGAATCAGATTATATTATACATTTCTCATTAATGACAACAAATGTAAGAGGAGACTGGTCTTGCAGAGAGTTGGTTCCTTCTCTGGTGTTTTGTATTTATGATTCCCTTTGGGAGAGTTATTTTGTCAGCCTCTGATCTTGGTTATGTTGGTAAGTCTGAAGTAATTAAATCCAAAACCAAGGAGTTTAACTCAATTTATATGACCACAAGAGAACAAAATCTGTCTCTGAAATTGCAGTGTAAGAGCTAGAGGAGGTATAAATATTATTTATGGTTTCAGTGAAAATATCAGTTTTTTACGGTCCTCACACAATTTCTCTAATTAAGTTTCAACATGTATTTGTTTCCTATACCTTCTACAACATGGCAAAACAAATAGTTTTGGAGGAGGAGGGAGTATTTTCCTTTCTCTTGCAACAGGTTTTCAAAGTTAATATGGTCTTTCAAATATCGTCTGTTCCACTCAGAGAATGGTTTGCGGTATGTGAAATTGCTGTATTGAAAACAATTAAATAATAGCATCCTGCCATCCTTGAACACACTGCATTGGAGCCCAAGTTCTGCATTTTGTTTTCAGGTAGTGATTACTTTAGACTTTGTGGAAAGGTGCATTGCAACCTGCAAAATTATGTTCTGTGTACGGTGGAGCCTTCTATCTGTGAAAGGGCTGCAACAAGTCTTCCTGAAGGAGTAAAATACATCTGGGTGATAATTAACACTTAAAATGATGTAACCATTCAAGTGGCAAAGCATTCCATATTTTGGCTTTCTGCTTCCAGATATAGCTACACCACTGTCCCAATGGAGATAAATGGTCCAGAGAATGAATTAGTTAAATCATGAATTATGAGCCTTTTTTAGCCACTCTTGTTTAGAACAGCAACAGGTATGTACAAAGTAGATGGCCCTGCAGCAAGGTTTATAGTCAAGCTTTTGTACACATATGTACAAATGTACCCTGTGTAAGGGAGGGAGCATGGGTACAAGTGGAAATCCAACACTTGTATCATTGCAATAGAAAGACTTTGAGTGAATCTAAAGCTGTAACAATGTGAAAGAAGGCAGAAACGGAGAAATAATCATTGGATTATTGACCAGTAATCATTGGTTGCTGGAACTGAATTTGTGGCCACAGGGATATACAGACAAATCATTGTGTATTTACACTTTTATATGTACAAATGTACCCTGTGTAAGGTAGGGAATATGGGTACAATTTGTAGCCAACACTTGTATCATTGAGGATGGCTTCTGCATCACTGAGGTTCAATATACAACTCATAATGTTTGATAGCAACTCACCAACAAGTGTATGATTATTTGTCATGGCTTGCAGATTTTGCAGTAATAATAATGTAAAAATAAGGAAAATATTATAGTCTTTTACAGTACATCTAACTGGTTACAAGAAATAAAAATGCATGTGTCCTTGTACAGCTGGCACTACCATTTAGTTGAATGACTTCTGCTTTTAACATTTAATTAGCTGTTTGTCTGTGATGGATGTAAGATAATTTTTTTTTTTAGATAAGTAATTTGGGCTCATTTTAGAAGAAAGTAAATAAAAAATTATCTATGTTTGAAAAGCTGAGTGTACAAATATCTTGTGTTTTTAAAACTCTCCATAGGACATAACACTGCATGAAAGAAAAAAATCCAAATTTTATAATTTAATGCTTTAAGTACCCATTGTGATATATTTTTTACAAAAACCAGGTTATGCCCATCAAGCTGTAGTCTTCGGCTATGCACTGTGAGCTTTAATGATGTCTCTGCTCATTGTAGACCTAGATGCAAAGCATTTTGTTAGCAAATGCTACAGCTACAATTTTTTAAGAAAAAAAAAATTCTTGCTAGAGATAAGAGCAGAATTGCTTATATAGTTCTAGCCACATTTCATCTGCCTGAAATTTTTTGTCACATTTTGCAACTGATATTTAAAATTATTTTGTTAAAAACTGCACTGACGGTCAAGCCTGCAGTTGCTATCAAGAAAAATGTGCCAGCTAGATACTGAGTGGCTGATTCCATTAATTGGAGGATGGTTTCTTGATCTCTGTGTGTCACCTAACTTAAGTATTGAGAATTTCATGCCAAGGACTGGACACAACGAGATCAGGGACGGGGTGGGAGATATTATATGACTGTAATAGATTATGTCACCAGGGCTTTAAAAGCTCCTGTTTTAAAGGCACTATCCTGGTGATAGTATACAATACTAAAAGGACTCATTGGGACACTGTGGGTGTTTGTGTTTACAAAGCTAAAAGTGACAAACAAACTCACTTCTTTTACTTTAAACTGAGTGCATCTAGAATGGTGATTATTGTCGCCCTGTTCTTTTAAAAGTTTTAAAGTTCTTTAAAAAGTTTTCTATGCCTTCTGATGTTGACATATTTCTACTGGAGTTTCTCACACACTGTCATGTAAATAATGATTGTTTTGTATTCTTCTTTGTGGGAGGAGAGAATTGATGGACTGTTGGTTTGACCAGTGTGGTTGGAGAGGTGGCAATTTCATTCTCCAATCCACTGGCACTTTTGGAATTCTGTATATTGTGAGGTCAGAAATAAAACTTCCTTTTGCTCTTTTGATCTTAGTGTGCATGCATGAGTTATTTTGTGTCATAGTGTGACATATTATTGTGAGAAAAAGTGCATGTGGAGCTTCACAATGCTATCTTTAGTGAGCTTTTGCAGAGAAAACCTGAACTACAAGTTTTATATATGAACACTGCCAAGTAGAGCCAATGCTACTAAGGTTTGTTGTGAACAGAAGCTTAAGGGTGGCAGGAGCTACCTAGCGGCAAAGGAAAGCATGCTAAATAGTAGAGTACCTACAGATTGCTTCTTATTATGGCACAGGTTTATGTGTGAAAGGGAGGATAAGGCAGCTCACCTTTATTGTTTCACAGAAGCAAATTATTCCACCCACCTGTCATGGAATATGGAAACAATAGACAATAAAGATGGTTGCATTTTGCTCTCCAAGTAATTCACGTATCCACTATTGTGCAGACCAGGCCAGACAGTTTAAATTATTTAATAAGCTTGTTTAGCTATTCCAGCAAAATTTAGGTCTCTTAAATTTGGCCTTGCTTAAAAACAGTGACCTACAATATGGGCCTCTTGTAAACATTTATATTTTAACAATCAGAACTGCTCCTTTGCTACCCAGTCTGAAGGCAATCATCAGTTACTGCACTGGGGAAACAAGATCTCTGTCATTGCTAAGCAGAATTTCACTGACACAATGATTAAAACCAGCTTCAGTTTCACACTGTAGTTATAACACAAATATTTACATCCTGTGGAGAGGCAATGATTATTTTCATTGGAAGAAAATATAAAGGAGAAAGTGTTACTTAAAATATATGGGGATGACATTTATCTATTAATGAATATCATGGCTGAGAGCCAAGTTCATAACAGAAAAATATTGTAGGCAGATATGCCATGCAGAGCAGAGAAAAAAGAAAATTGCTTCCTAAAAGGCCTTGATGCAACTAAGATTTGTGTTTAGTCTTGACTAGTGCTTAAGGTTGCCTAAAGCATTGTAGGGAATCAATATACTGTCTGAAAGGATTTCATAAAGATCACCTTGAATGTGACTACAAGAATAAGAGAATAGACATTATCAAAGACTGAACATAAACGAAGGTACTATTTTGTAATTTAAGAGAGAACAATTCATCAGTACAGTTCTGTAAGGTTATATTAAACTGTCCAAGTATAAAGCTAGTCAAGAATATATTTTATTGTCATTATAATTTTATTCACATTTGCTATATTTCTCCCCCTGGAGTGCTGACACTTGGAGGAAAATTTTAAAATGCATAAGGTTGTTCAGCCAGGCTCACTTGTGACCTGAGTTTGACTTCCATTGCCCCTTTGGTTTTGCAGTGGGGTGGATAAATGCCATGGGCAATTAACATGTTTCCATGTGGTGTTGTAAGTGAACTAGATTTTCCTTTGCTATATACTTTTAAAGATATCTATGTATTTTTAATACATTTGAACAATAAAATCAGAGCACAGCTTTGACTCTGAATTATAAAGCTGAAAGCAAATTAAATTTGTTGAGCAAGACTTTCCCTTGTAAACCCATGCTAACTATGACCAATGACTGCATTGTGTCTCAAGTGAATTCATAGAATCACAGAGTGCTTTGGTTGGAAGGGACTCTAAAGATCATCCAGATCCAACCCCCCACCTCCACAAGCAGGGACACCTGCTACCAGACAAAGAGTCTCTACACCACATCCAGCCTGGCCTTGAACACCTCCAGGGATGGGACATCCACAACTACTCTGGGCAACCTTTTTTAGCAGGCACTGATAGTACATAATTCTCGTGTCATACCTACATACATACATGCTGTAATGTAATGTTTCAATATCTATATTGAAATACATATTTTTTGTCTGCTTGCTATAGAAATATGTCTGCTTTAGCTCTTTGAGAAGTAAGTGGGACAGAATTTTATTGTTAAGATAGCATTGAATAAAAATAGCTGCATTTGTTCCTAAATAGCATTTTAACATCAACTTGCAATTTTTGCAAAGGTCCCATTTTTCTCAGAAGTCTTTTGGAATAAACACCATAAATATATTTATACTTATATCAAACTAGAGTAAATTGTTTACTAGAGTAAATTGTTTGAGCCTTCTCTCGAATCCTTTCTTGATCTGTTTCTGTTTCATTCAAAGAAAGTCTCTAGTAGTTAGAACTCATTTCCTTAGGACTGAAATCTCACAGACCATGGGTATTGTGGTTTTAGGGTCTTTTTAATTCATTTTTGTGTGGATTTTGGGTCATAATTTTTTAAAGATTTTTCTTTTGTCATATTTATCCCCTGCTGTGGATTTTGGAGCATGTCTTCGTCATCTACTTGATTATTCTTCAAAACTCTTAAGCTTCTTTTCACAAGAATATTTTTTATGAAATATCTGTTTTACTCAAAATAAGATTTGATAAAAAATCACGGAAAAGTAAGTTATTATTTAATTATTTAGATAGCATTTCAAAGCAACTTACAATAGACTGCTTATGCTAAGAAAAGCATCCACTGTCAATGAAGCCTTGTAAGAGGTTCTTTGAAAAAAATAGTTCAAAAAAACATTTTACATACTTCGTCTACTGTTCACCTGTGGTGAACTTTCTGATTTTTTCTACGTTTCTAAGGAGTGTGGCTAAACACAACCAGGAGGACTTTTCTTGCCATTTGTTTAGCTATAGGGTAAATGAAAATTTAAAATTAATATAATTTATAACATATTTCACTTGAGCCTTTTCTTAAGAGAGAATCAATGCACTGCGGTCCATTTTCAGGTCATCATTAGCACGAACTTTTCAATCTCTCCCTGAAAAGTTGAATTTATGCAGTGATGATTTTAATTACCATTTTTTCCCTTTTGCTCTTTCAGATCAATCTACCTCCTTTGGGCCAGGTTCTGCTGATGAGTATTTTGGAATCTGTGCAATTACTGTATAACTACACTGTGGGATTTTTTTGGCTTAGTTTGCTTTGGTTTTTATCGTGAAGAGTACCATTGTTGCTTTTGCTTTTGCTGTTTTTGCAACAAAATGGCAAAGCAAAGTAAAGAAGATGATTTTTGAATACCTGAGGGGTAAAGATAAAATGTACCCACTTATGTGGGTTCTATTGAGGTATCTTATTCAAGTTGGATAACTGATTACTTTAATCATATTCCCTGCAAATCAAGTTTTGTCACTAGTCACCCGTTCTTTGGGAAGATAGTTTATTTGTAAAGTCTGTCTTTAAGGGTGGAGATTGAAATAAGCCATGCAGGACCAGTTGACAGCTTGTAGGTGACTCTGCATGGTATTGCAGAAAACATTCATGCAAGGTACATTTTATTGGTAGCTATACATGCATATTTCTAAAACCTTGACTTGCCAGCTTTGTGTAGCGCCAATCCCAGTCACACAGTGCTGTCTCAGATAAAGAAGAGCATCTCTGTGGACTTGTTGTTCCCTCAGGGTCAATTTTCCATATTGTTCCAATGCCAGGTTGCCATGGTAAACAGTGGGCACATATTCCTTGTGAAAATGCTGTTCATTTACACTCCATATAAGTACGCTGGTGTTGAGCACACCACCCCAGCATAATTCTTTTTGAAATTGCTATTAGTAATTCCCTTTACTCTGTTGTTTTGTCTAAGAAAAACAGCTGAAACATAAACACTGTGGTGTTCCTTCTGTTTTGTCTTGGTCACTGCTCCCCAACAAACTTAGGTCACAGTCTTTGCTTAAAGAAAAAAGTGAATTAGCTGGGTCATAGCTATTTCTTGGCATAGGATGCATATATTTATCATACAGTATACCATGCTGAGTAATGACTTTGCCTCATCCCTTAACAGTATCAGTGAAAAGTTCTCCTGGTTCTGGCCAGGAGAGGACTAATTTTTGTAGTAGCCAGGAGGGGGCATGGCTTGGACATGGAGGTTATTCTGAACCACTTCACAAATTTTCCAGGGGCTGAGGAAAGGGACTATCTCCCAAGTAGAAGGGGCTTCTTCCAGACAAATAAACATGGCAGAGAGCCTTCCACTCTTGTCTGTTGTTAGGTAGAGGGATTCTTGTGAAAAGTTACTTTTCTTGTACCCTCTGTCACTGGTATTGTTGCAGCTGCTGTTTGGTTTCTTATCTCATTGCTGTTTACAGTAAATTGTTCTTACCTCAACCCAGAGTTGTTACCTTTTGTGCCCCCAATTCCTTGCTCTGGTGCACTCGGGGGGGAGAGGAGAAGGGGAGCAGCATGTGGTTTTAGTGGGTTTACTAAATTGCAGAATACCATTTCAAAAGCATAACACAAGTTATTGTCCAAATGTACTTAGGTGTTTATTTCAAAATGCAGAATATTTCAAAATGGAAGAAAAACATAACTGTTCAGGTACATAGAGATGAAAGATTATCCTATGAATATAATTATTATTTGTCAACCTGTGCAAACACTCCTAAGCTGTATGTTACTTCAGTTCATTTTATCATACAGGGCTGATAAATTTTAGCAAAGTGAATACGTAATTCCAATGGAAGTACATTATTTTAATGTGACACCACAACCTTCAAATGGTATAATACTGGTTTCACCTTCATTGCTTGTGTTTTTTCATGAGCTGTGTACTCAAAAATTACAGTGTGTATGTGGATGTTCTCAGTTCAGTCAGAGAGAACAAAGAGAAAATTCTGCCAGGCCTGGCCTGGAAACTTTAGGAGAAGGAATGAAAACAATTATTATCTCTTTTTCTGTTCATGTTGTTTACAGATATGTTCTATCACAGTGGGCTATTCACAGTGCACCAATGGTGTGAAAGGCTTTCACTTTGAGACCAATCACATTTCACCTTAGCGATCCTGGTTATAAAAGGAATGCTACTTACTGCTAATAAAGATTATTCTTCTTTAAGCCTTCTGAACATCATGGAGTCTTTTCATTATGTCCCTGCCTCAATAGCGACGTGTAAGCTTGATGTTCTGTCTAATTGAGAATTTTACACTTAGGATGTCCAGGTGTACCTGTTGATGCAGAATAAGGGTACATCAGAAATTTTCTACGTGTAATGTTTCTAATTTATATAAGTTACCTACATTGTATTACCTCTTTAAAGTTGCCCATCTGTATGTCAAGGATGATAAACTACATACAGATGTGAACATATGATTTACATCCATTTCTGGCTCCAAAGAACTTTGGATACTCACAAACCAGCATTATATCTTGGAGCAGTGAATTTTGTATTTGGGTCTCCTCAATGAATGAAAAATGCATATAGTCTGATGTATCAGCCACTCTGCTGGGAGTGGCTGATGCACCTGAAGACTGTGCTGCCATTCAGCGGGACCTCGATAGGCTGGAAAATTGCCTGGAGAGAAATCTAATGAGCTCAAACAAGGGCAAGTGAGGATAAACAAGGGCAAGTGCTGCACATGGGGAACAACAACCCCAAGTTCCAGTACAGATCAGAGGCTGACCTATTAGAGAACAACTCTGCAGAAAAAGACCCAAGAATTTTGATGGATGACAAGCTGACTTGGATGACAGGTTGACTATGAGCAAGCAGCGTGCCTTGCGGCCAGGAGGGGCAATGGTATCTTGGGGTGCATTGGGAACAGTGTGGCCAGCAGGTAAACAGAAGTGATCCTCTCCCTCAGCCCTAGTGAAGCACATCTGGACTACTCCACATCTGGAGTCCAGTTCCGGGTTCCTCAGTAGGGAGATGAGGAGACAAGGAGCTATTGTACAGGGTCCAGTGGAGGGCTACAAAGATGATGAGAGGTCTCCTGTGAGGACGGACTGCAGCAGCTGGGCCTGTTTTGGCTAGAGAGTCATAAAATCATAGAATGTTGGGGGCTTGGAAAGGACCTTAAAGATCAGCTAGAAGTGACTCAGGCACATGATTCCTCTGTACCACACTGACTGACTTATTAAAGGCACTCTGCACTGAAGGGCAGTTCGTCATACTAGAGTATGTACTTGCATCTTCTGAACTGAAATTTCCTTACAGAAAATACAAATAAATTACTGTTCCTGTGCTTGATGTTTTTCGTCATGTGAAACCTCTCACATAGTCTAAAATTCCCAGGTCCTGGAATAGAAGAAAGCTCCAGAATTTATACACTTCAGTTCTTAGAGAGATGGAAATCCCATTTTAGACTTTGCTGAGGCATTTTAAGTAGTTTCTGAAAGAGATGTCCCTTCAAATCCTTTAAGCAACAAGAAATACTTCACCTGCCACAGTCATTAACTGATCTGTAGGTAAAAGGAAGCATCATCAGCATCTCCATTTCCTTGCTGATTCTGCATTCAGATCCATAAACAGTTTGTCCTAAGAGGGAATAATTGTTTTTGATTCCAGAACAGGTGTCTTATAGTAAACAAACACCTAGTAAACAAGAACCCTGGAGTAGAAGAGTTATGTACCATGACTACTCATGAGTCAGGATATTTTATTTGAAATTAGTCAAAGTTAAATGAATAGGTAATATTTCCTATAATTCTTAACAGTATCACATGACCATCTTGCTTAGAAAAATTAGCTGTTATCTGACAGTGAGCTACAGAATCACTTAGATTTTGAAATACCTCTGAGGTCACTGAGTCCAGTCTTTAAATGATCACCACCTTGTCCACTAGACCACAGCACTAAGTGCCACATAAGTCATTTCTTGAACATTTCCAGGGATGATGACTCTACCCACTCCCAGGAGAGTCTGTTCTAATGTTTAACAACCCTTTGCATAAAGAAATTCTTCCAGATGTACAGCCTGAGTGCATGTTGTCCTCTCATCCTTTCAGTGGCTACCTGGGGAAGAATCTGGCTTGCACCTAACCACAATGTCCTGTCAGGTGGGTGTAGAAAGTTCTGGCTTCCCGTCTTGCTCTCTCTATAGAAGCCTTCACTGATGTTGAGTCTGTTAGGTGACATCCAGCTGAAGCAGTGTACATGTCATAAGGACAAGTGATGCCACAAAAACAGCAGGTGTGGGAAATTAGGAAATTATACCAGTCAGGAACTGTGACATGAGCCATCAAAAACTCCTTTTTTTGTTTTTTTTTTATCAGTGATCTAGTTGCATTTCAGCAGAATATTTATTTAATGTAACAGTGAAAATACACAGTTGCATAGTACATATTGTTGAGACTTCCATCAGATTTTGATGTCTCTTTGTGGGAGTGTTTTCTCAGAGATAATAGAAATTCTTTCTGCAGAAAAGATTATTTTGAAATTTGCCTAGTGTAGACTTGTTCTCTCATAGCTAGTTACTGATATTTGGGTTTGACGAGAGGAAGAGGAAATTGTAGATAGTTGCATATTAACTCTTAGCATCATCCACATGTGAGAAACCCTTAAGCAAAGAGCCTGCTGTTACATGTAATAGCCCTGACTTCTTTTTTGGGAAAAGAGCATGAGTCACTTGAAGAAAGGAGATTCATATTTCCTCTTAGATGTGTTGTTTAAAGACTGAACTGTGTAAAACATGATTGGCATTGCATAATTACTTGCAACTTACACTGTGATAACTCAATTTGCTTTTCATTCCTAGGTACTTAAAACACTGTTATTTTCCCATCAGACTTTACTGTCTGCCAATTAAAGCTTTAGACCTGTGATGTGGAGAGAGACATTTGTTACAGAATATTTCATGTAGACATACTGAAAACATCTTGTTTGAATTGCTTTTCTTACCTCTTTTTAATGTTTATGATTTTTACCAGATAAAACAACCCTCATGAGATTTTTAATAATGTTTTTTCAGTATTTTTCTGCAAAGCAAAATATTTTAGTTTACTTAGTAATGCTTGCTAAGACAGTATGAGAAAAACCTCCAAATACTGGAGAATGTTGTTTCTTTTGCTTTCTTGGCTCTTAACAGCTAAAGCTACAGTTAGTAAGATGTTAGCATGGGCTGCACTTATGGCTTATATCCCTGGCTTACTGTTTCCTCCTTTATCTAGACAGGTAGTTCTCAGTGGGACCAGTATTACAGTTTTGCTCATATTTTCTGAGTCACATGATCAGAAGTAATTAGTGTCCAAGGGAACATGAGGTAGGGGTGGTTAATAATTGAGTGTAGAACCACCTGAATTGAAAATACTAATGCTATCCATAGTTTTTCAATGTTATCTTAAGTAATAAGAGCTATATTAGTAGAGACTGTCTCTTGTACAGTAATTTGAGTTAGGATAATTTTCTTCCTCTGTGTATTTATGAGAAGCGGTTGCACTTTTGAGGTGCAGAAAATCATAGGAATTACTTTATGCATGACACCTGTGCGAAGGGGTACATGATACACACTTTTATTTCCCAATAAATAGCATTTATGGAGAGAAGAAAAATAGGTAGAAAGGTGATTATGGGCAGATTATAGGTGATTAGAGTATAGATTATACTGAGGATACAGTACCATTAAGGCATTTTTAATAGCAATTCTATTTTTGGCATCTGTAACACAACTGTACTTCTATTTTTAAGAACACAACAGATAATATTGTAGTATGTAACATTGATAAATAGTATTGTTCTGTTGTACCATTCATTTAACTTTTTTAAGCAAATTAAGTTCTCTGTCTCAGCACAGAGTGGGAAATATTTTCATTTCAAGTATATATGTCTTGTCTGGAGACATATCAGAATAAAAAATGCCAATAAAAATATATTTATTTTACGTTTTTTAATGGATTCTTAGATTTCATCAGCTAGTCTACCTCATTAGGAAGTTATATCTTGTATTGTTTCCAAGAACAATCAATATGAACCTCTGAAAAAGTGTTATATTTCATGGCCTAGGAAACCATGAATCAGAATCCTTTTGCTGTACACTTCTATGTTTTAAGAAGTTGACTAACATGGCTAGTCAACTAGATTTTGTCCTTAGCTTTGGTTTTGAGGGTTTTTTTCAATCTAAGAGGTAAATGATAAAAAGTTTATATTTCACTTCTTTAAATTCTTTGGCAGCTCCTGGAAGGGAAAGCTGGAAAAGTATACCCAACATAATGAGGGAGTAGTGGGATAGCAACAAAAAGTTAAAATAACACCACTGTTATCCTGTAGTGGTCTACCCCCTTCTTACAGCTTGTTCTCGTTTCTTTTAAAATGTCTAGATTAAAAACTTCTGACAAGAATGTATTATTTCACTAGCATGGCAAGGAGCTGTATTTTTTATGCATTTCATATTACTGCTCCCCTTTGTTCCATAGCTAATGATAGGCTTTATCAGTTGATGAAAGGGAGGTTCTTACTGAGGCCTCTCACCATGTCCTGTGAAAGTGTTCTGATACATTGCTCCTAGTACACCAGTACACATTTGCGTAATTACCTAAATGTCCCTGGAGTTCTGTGTGGCTCCAGCATTTTGCTCTACTTGTTCTGCATCAGTGTTTGGGACCTACAAGCCATAGTGCTTTGCCTCACATGTAGCAACATCCCAGAGGCTGCTAGGCATGGGCTTACAAACAGGTTATTCTTTGCCGCGTAGCAATAACAAAACAAATATACAAAAAACACCCAGTATGTTTTACACAGCTAGGATGACAAAGCTGTGTTCCATTTAGCCTTAATGAAGTTACAGATATGTTCACTAAAGTTTTGTCAGAAAAAAATGTCAGGTACTTTGGACAGAGGGGCAGAAACATCACTGTAAGCAAATGCTTACATTTGGCGTATCTAATGATTGTATAAAAATAGCTCTTTCACTACTTCCCCTGTCTTCTAATGTAATTAGTACAGTTTTATTAGTTAGTTGCTGTTGAGAAGGTTAGGCAAATTTTCAAAATCAGATACATCCCTAGATATGTTGCCCAAGGCACCTACGATACTCTTCTTCACCAACATCTTTGTGTTAGCAGTTCACAAACCCAGACCCACTGGCAGATCACTGGACTGCCTATACCCTGCAGAAACATTTAAGCACACAGAGGAGAAGAATTTCTTTACTAATCGCGCTTTAAGTGCCTCAAGAGACAGATATATTGAGTACCAAATTCTTAGGGGTCTCTGTTCTTTGGGGATTTTTTTTGTTCTGACCCTAATATATCTCAGTGTGGATGAATATCTTTTTCATGTCAGCAGTCTGAATAAAGCTGTAATACTGATTGGAGTTTCTCTCCATGCCTTCATGGAGGACTTTGAAGGACAACACCACAAGCTTTGTCATACACTTGAAGATTCTGTTGAACACAATAACTAAAATAGCAGCACAGTACAATGAGTGGTTCATGCTCACTCTATCACCTGTCTTGTGCCTGCAATGATGATCTTTAGTTAATATTTTTATCACTATTTTAAAATTTGTTAAATTCTGCATCTATTATTCACATGCTGTGCCTGGAAACAAGCCTGTGGTAGTATCTAGAAGAGTGACTTAAAAGCACTGACTCTTTCTGTCAAAAGCATAATATGTGTGTTCAGGAGTGCAGAGGAGAAGTGCTGGCAGAGGTATAACAGCAAAGCTCTGGGCTTGTTGTTTTAGAAGGGTTTGATGTTGTTTTTTGTATTATTAATGAGTATGAGATTCATGATTAGAAACGCAGTAGTGATGCTTTCTTTGTGACTGGCCTTATAAAATGGCAGGCAATATTCTTGTCCGTGAAAACTACCTGAGTTTTACGTAAAATAAAAGGTCCCCATTCTCTCCCTGCTGTATGGAGAACAAATGCATTAGGTTCAGGATGCCCACTGAAATATTTCTGATATTTGTCATTTCACTGCTTCATTTCCAGTGTTTGGGCTTCGCAGACTGAAGGGACATGATACGAGTACAGTTCAGAAGCAGCATTGCTGCCAATCAAATACCATTTGCTAATGCATATAATGAAGAGGTCCCAGAGAGAATTT
Source organism: Anomalospiza imberbis (assembly GCF_031753505.1). Taxonomy (NCBI): domain Eukaryota; kingdom Metazoa; phylum Chordata; class Aves; order Passeriformes; family Viduidae; genus Anomalospiza; species Anomalospiza imberbis. Next base: position 43,017,344 of record NC_089721.1, read on the forward strand.
ACTGTTTTCTTAGAGTAAAGTGGAAATACAGAGGTCTCACCCTGAATTATGTATAGTGATTGTCATCATTGACAGATAAATTGTCCCACTTTATTAGGTTTCCAGTAAGACGTTATAGTTACAGGGAGTCTAGAATTTAAATTGAAACACATTATAGGAAGCAGAGTGTGGTTACAGCAGTTTATAGGATTAAAACCAAGAGGTTTCATTTTATACTTTGATTAAAGTATAAATGAGTAAGGCTTACATTTAGATACTAGAAAACTCTTGAAAAAGCTTTCACTTAATATAATTTATTTAATTACCTAACTTGTATAAATCCTTCTAGTTTGGTTTTTATTTTCAATGCGTAATCACTACTCTTCAGATCATTTCAGTAACTATAGAAGAATATTCAGGTTGCTGATGTTTCTGGCTTAGAAAAACTATAGAATGCCATTTACTCTTGCTTAAAGAAAAATAAATAAAAATGCCACGTTAGATTTATCTCTGCTTCTCTTGTGAGACGTAAGTCTGTGTAAAGCATAGCTTTCCTTAACAGTTCAAACCAAGAGCTCAGGAGACAATGGTTCTGTTGCTGCAGAAAGCTGAAATTTATTGTCAACAGACAAAGAAAAGAGCTTAATCAAAATAATTTCCCTTAACGTTCAAAATTTGGGACATGTAGCTATTTATCCTGTGTAGGCAAATAAATGTACTTCTACATGTCCAAATTATGGCATTCCTATTCAGACTGTCAAGCAGAAAGTGTGTAATATAGATCAGTGCTTTCAACTTGGAAGCAGCTATCAGAGTATTCCTTCTCATAAGGTGATTCACAATTTTAAAAATTTACTGGCTTTTTAAATTGTAGTAAAATATCAATAAATTGGGCAACCAGTGAATATTGGAGCAAATCATATTGGCCACTAGAAGAACTAACCTGACCTAAATAAATAATCAATAGCTTCCCAGGCAATAGCCCATTACAAACTGTAATCGGGACTGTAGGAGTCTAAAATACCTGATTTACTCCTGAATGTATTTAGCTGTGAATTTCTCTTTATATGTGTCAGGGACATGTGTCTTCCCTTATAGGGAAGAGACTTTTTTATCAAGAGCGGTCAGTCACTTTGTGGTCAAAGTGTCAGGCAAAGCAAGTCACACATCTTGCAAGTTGAAATGGGGATATGTCATTAGACCACCCTATTACTAGCTCAACAATTCTAGTGTGGTTCAAAGATACGATTTTTCGTACATGTTCGTAATTTCTTTTCCAGTTTTAACATATGTGATATTCTGTACCTGGTTCTTAACACTCATTCAGTGTTTTTCAAAGACCTTAAGAGCTCATACCAACAGAGGAAGTCTGTCACCTCAATGCTATAAGGTTGTCCAAAGATACTTATTTTCTGTACATAGAGGTATGTCCTCTCTTATAATTTCTGAAGTCTTTTAACGTAAAATGTACTGTGCAGTGGACTAATAGACTTTTAGAGCATGTTCTCTTTAATTCACGGCTCCCCTTCATGCAGTCTACTGGGATCACTTTTCACCAGAAAAAATAAAATAGAATAAAAAAGAGCTGACAGAAAATCCTGTTACCTTTTGCTGATCCTTTTGCTGTGATTGGGGGAGTCATATATATATTATGCCATCCATATTCTATCATACATAGCAGCTCTGATTAAAGCACTAGCATTCTTTTTAAGTTTCTATTGATTTTTCTTTAAACTAGAAATTAGCATCACCATTTTTGTATCTTTAGCTTGCAAGTGGAATAGAACTTGACTCACATTGTTGAAATGTCCCTAGGGCTGTAGAGACTTAGATTTACAGATTATAAGGATTTCAGGATATAGTAAGATTTTTCTTTCTGTTCTGTATCTGCAAAGGAGGAAGGCCAGCATCTAAAAGGGCACTTGCAAGGTTGATCAGAGCTTGCATGGCTGAAGAATATACAAAGCAAAAGACAGAGCGGGGGTCATCTGATCACATTCCCCAAGGACAATGCCTACTTCCTAAAATAAATGAATAGAAGCACCTTCTTCATAATAGTGCAGGGCCACAATCTAGAAGTTGCTGCTCAATTTTCTACACTTCTGGCAGTTAAGACGGGAGATATATCATAGCCAGCCTTCAGAAGGAGAATCATACAATTACTTACAGCCTTTTTATAACACTCTACTTTATTTTTCAACTGTTGTGTCACATCAGAATAAATGAGAAAAGGAGCTGACCCACAGTCAGTATAATTAATATTGTTTGGCACAGCTTCACTGACTTTGGAAACCCTGCATCAGTCCATAATGAATGAGGTTCTGAACCAGTAGTCTTGCGTGTGCACAGATAAATACACTTTTTTTTTTTTCTTATTTCTCTCACTCCCCAGACACCTATCCAGACAGCTGGATACTTTTTGATAAAATTCCCAAGAACAGCAGCTGAAGAGTTCTATCTATGGGTGTGACATGGTTTAAGAATGGTACTCCCCAATTTAATGCTCCCATTGAGACTCTGTATGTGCCACACACTCTTCCCCCTCTCCCATTACAGGACGGAGAGGGGAATTGAAGGCACAAACAGTAAAGATAACAGATTGAGATAAGAACAATTTACTGGAAACAGCAATGTGGTAAGAAAATTAACAGTAACAGCAACAATAATAACAACAAAATGTAAAAGGGAAGCAATTCACATATGGTTGCTCAGAATGCATGTTACCCAACCACTCTCAGCCTTAGAACCAGAGCTACAGGACCACTCCATCTACCCCATTTACCTGACTGGCAGGAACACATTCTCGCCAGAAGAGACTTCCTTACTCCTGCCCCTGGCAATGACTTGAGGTGGTACAGAATAACTTCTGGATCCTAGCCATGGCCCTACCTGGCTATTGCAAATGATTAACCCTGTCCTAAGCGTAACTAAGACATTATCCAACCCATATCCTGTACCACCAATATCATACCTTGATCCTACACCTTCCATCTAAATACATATATATAGAGATATATCCACAAGCACAATTTCCATAGTCAGTACCTGTCACTGAAAGATATCTGTAGAGTTCATTGAGTCCATGGCTGTGGGTTCTCTGTCCTAGATGTCTTCCAGAGCAGGAGAGCTGGTGTGCTGTCAGGTGGTTGCAAGCTGCATCACGAGCTCATGACCAGTGTATCTGGAGCAGTTCATACTCACTGTCCATGGCAGTTATGCCATTCAGCTATATTATATATTACATATATATACATATTATACAAGTGAACTTACAGATTTCTCTCACCTAAAAATCAAATTCCCTTCAGGTACACATCGTGTTTCCCCATCCCCACTCTGCATTAAACACCAAGTGCGCCAAGTCATTGAGCAAAAATAGTTCCACAGATGGGTTTGCCTTAGCTTAAAGCAGGACTAATCCAAACTGTCTCCCCTAACACATTCATCAGATGCACCACGCTTTATCCCATCTATGATCAGTGAAAGTTTTGATTGGGCAGGACCAGCTCAGCTCAGTTGGTGGAGTCTCTAGTGGTAGCTAACCAGGTGGCCTTCACTAAATTAAGGTCCCAGTGTGTGAAAGTCCCCCCAACCCATTGCTTTCAGTGTGGTTTTTTAGCAGTCCATTGTCTTGTTCAGCTTTCCCAGAGGCTGGTATGATATGATATGGATATACACCCATTCAATACTGTGCTCTTTTCCTTATATCTAACCTAAACATCGTCTGACTTAGCTTCATGCTGTTTCCTTCAGTCGTCTCCCTGGCCACAAGAGGGAAGAGATCAGTGCCTGCCCCTCTGCTTCCTCCCAGCCTGAACAAACCAAGGCACCTCAGCTGCTCCTCATCCAGGTTTCTCTCTTCACCATCCTTGTGCCCTTCTTTGGATGTTCTCTGACAGCTTAATGTCCAAAAGTACACACAATACTTAGAGTTAGGTTGCCTCAGTGCAGAGCAGAGAGGGATAAGAGCAATTTACTGGAAAGAGCAATGAGATCAATATTAATAACTAAGTGTATAGGATGGGCGAAGGATTCACACGTGAGTGCTTGGAAATAGCATTTCCCAGTTGCATGCTCCAGCTTAGAGCCATCATTACCTGACTGCTCCTTCTGCCACACTCACTCAGCCAGAAGGAACCCCTACTTCCCAGACAAGACTCCCTTTCCTCCTCCCCCAGCAACAACGTGAGGTGGTAGAGAATAACCTCCATGACCTACCCATGGCTCCTCTTGTCTATTGAAAAAAACAACAATCTGACCAGAACCAAGAGAGGGTGCATTTTGTGTCTGCTTTTTGCAAGAGTAAGGTTGCTAGGTGGAAGTGAATTCCACTGTACCTCCATTCTGCTCTCCACATTTATTATCTCTAAAGTGATGGCCAGATTTTCTTTGCTTTAGCTAAATTATTTTTACCTCAGCTATCAACCAAACCAGATTTTATCTACAAGAAGCTGAAGGACTCCCTGAGCTATAGAATTGCACAGGGTGGCATCAGCAGACCATGTTGTTGAGTATTTGTAGTTTTTACCAAGAAAAAAGTAATGCCCAGTCAGTTTTTGAATTTTAATATATTTGTCTTTCAGGAGAACGCTATTTGTTTTGTTGGAGTTTTTTACTCTACTTTGATAATCAGTTTCTGTGCAAAAGTTTCTACAATTTATTTTCTTTCTAAATTACTGGGATAAATTGTTTACATTCCTCATTTCCATAGTTCATTCTGTGACTGTGGATGTTATAAAATGCTATTAACTGCTCTGTAAATTAGACTGATGAGAGAATCAACTCATTTAGGAATAAGGCTATATTACAAAGTGTTCAGTGGTGTCAAATTCCTTCCTTTCTTAATGTGCTAGTTTAAAACACAGCAGGAAAATTAAACCCACTCAAGCTACTCCATTTGTCCCACCCTCTTCTGACAGTGGAGGAAATATTATAAACTGGAGTCACACTTCAGTGAAAAATCACAATAACCACAAAAATATTAATAAAAGAGCATAGAAAAGAGTGTTTTGCATAAAAAAGGGTGTTCATCACGAACAAACAGAAACACTTCCCAAAGACAGTGCCCAACGCGGTCCTGTGCTATGCCACATGGTTTTTGGGAAAACAAAGGCAGTATAATGTCAGGGAGAGTCACAGCTCAACTTCCCACCCCTAGCACAAAAACACTTGAAGAAAAGGGACAAGACAAAACCTGGTGGGACCTAAGAGGGCTCTGAAGCAGGTCAGGGGACCCTTCTACTGGAGCAGACTCTGTGTGAGCAGGAGTGGAGACTCAGCAGTTCTGGTTGCAGCTGTGGTTGCTGTGGCTGCAGCTCAGCCGCTGCTGCTGCTTTCTTCTGTGTCTTGTAGCACCAAACCAGAAAAGATGCAAGTCAGAGGAATGGAGAAAAGACTGTGGCAGAGAGGGGCTGGCTGTGCAAGGCTGATCCCAAAACTTGCATACCTCCTTCCTTGAGCCCGTGAAAAGATGGCAACTGCCACTGCTGGCCCTGGCTCCCTCCTGAAACCATGTCCCCACCACGATATGGGTGGTACAGAACTAAACAGTGCTAGAAACTCCACCCCATTTCTCTATAACCCCTTAACTCAAAAATATTTATCATCTAAAAAAAGAAATCTCTTTCCTTTTGAACAGAATCAGGCAATATTTTGTCATGAATGTGCAAATACGACTTTACTATGCTCGTTGCAGGAAGGCTGGAACTAGATGACCTTTGAAGATCCCTTCCAACCCAAACTATTCTATGATTCTATGATCTCTTTGTGTTCAAACAGTTAAAAAGATTGCTAGGTGCATGGTCATGCCTTTTATTGAGATTGTCTCTTGGTTCAGCCTACTAGGCCAGCTTATAGGACAGGTTCATGATCAAAAGGGAGCTTATAATCTATGAATTTCAGAGCGTGCTGTAACCTGTGCTGTAGATGAGTGGAGTATTCATTTTGTATTTGTTTGGCTCTTGTAATAATTTTTCAACATAGAGTTTTTTCCAGATGAGAGTCAGTGGGGTACAATTCTAGAAATACAAACTGAAAATTACATGGTATCATTATATTTCTGTAAGAGTTAAGATACTTCCATTTTCTTCTTGAACTCAGGTCTCATTTCAAAAAGTAAATATTGCATAGATTTCTGTATCCAAGTTCTGCCTGCTCTGTGTTAGCATCCAGTTGTTAAGAGATGCCTCTGCCTGAATTAAGGTGCAAACAAGACCAAAATAAATAGTACAGATTTTATTTAATTGTTAGTGTGAGGTGAAGACAGAAATAGGAATAGCAGGAAGAGGGGGAAGACAGAGTGAGAAATTCAGCTAGAGATACCACCGTGTGGATTCCTCTGGCATCCTGCTTGTTCTTCACACTGTTGTGCTCAGTGCTGGGGGTCCCAAAGTGTTCTTCTGGAGGTACCCCTCTTTTCCAGGTCCCCACTATCCATGAGGCATAGATGCTGTTCCCACAACTTGGAATGGCATGTGTGTAAGCAGCTGTTTCCTTTCTCAGTTTGCCATGGTGGGAATTTTTGTCTGGATAGGTTACCCTGATCTGCCTCACCAGGCCTGGCATCTTGCTGTTGTTGCCATCTGCACTCTTCCCACAGTCTGCACAGTGGAATTTGTCCAATGTGCTAATTCCAAACCTTCCCATCCATTTAGGTCTGGTATTAATGCCTCCCTATTTGCCATCTGTGCTTTTCTTCCTGTTGTGGTGGCTTATTTTACAAGAACGTCCTGTTTTCACAGTGTTGGATGCAGTTCATTGTGCTCTTGAAGTCATTACACCCTGATCCCTGTAGAGGCAGAGCATATCCAGCAAAGCATACAGTGGGATTTATTAGGCCGCCAGTCAATGGCAGTTCTGCATTTGAAAGCTGGTGTGTCTGGAGTCATTGCTCAGTACCAGTTTGATACTAAATCAGGCATCAGAAGGATACACAGTATTTGGCAGCAATCTATGGTTTCTTTCTGACTCATGCAGAACTAATTTTCAGTTACACAAATTACAGAGGGAAAAGAGGGGGGGAAAACCCTCTTAAATATTGTTGATTTCTTTTGGCCATTTCTTTGATCCATGTTTTTTTATCTGAGAGGAAAGTGGTGTGTCGAATGGGAAACTCTAATATTTTATGAAACAGTGAGACTTAAAGATCTTCTTAGGCAATCAGTACTTCAGCAGAATGAAACACTGTTGCAACAGAAGGAAAAATTACACCAATTATTTACCCAGTCAGGAAAAGTTATGCGCCATAACATCAAAGGGCTTCAATTAATGAAATAATAGAGAGTGAACTGTTTTTTACCAAGCTAGAAAATGTTTATTCATCAAAATGCCACATGCCAAGAGTTGGAGACTGTATTTAAGATTATAAACACAGAGCAACACGTGTGTGACTATATGTGACTAGTTCTAGGAACAGCCATGAAATATATCCTTCAAATAATGTTTTCTGTATTACTGGGAAAATATTTTTTAAGCCTGCCTATTCCCAGCTCATGTATTTCCTTGTTTTCTGTACTTTCCCCAATTTCCAATAATTCTTCTTATTTTCATAAACTTCAGAACTCTCTCTTAATATTTTCTCTTGCATTGGTTTCTTTATTTGAAAATCTCTCAGTTGTTTTATCTAAACCAAGCAAGCATTCAAAGCAAAGATGGGTGAAATGGCAATTTTTAACATTTTTTTTCCCAGTAGTATGTATGATTAACAGTCTTCTGTATGTATCAGGCTAACTGAATCTTGAAAATTAAGTTATCTCTGTTTTATCTTTGACATGAATTACAATGAAATTGATATGTGGGGTTAGCAAGAAAGAACTGTTAGGATCTGAATCATCCCTTACTCCAACAACTTATTTATGCAAAAGGTTAGGGTAATGTGGATTAAAAAGGAAAAGTTACCTGCATGTGGGGTAACACTGCCACAGAAAAGCCTGGGAATATATAACAGAGAAGTGAGAGTTGTTCTTTCAAAGCACAGGAAGTCCACAAAGACTCAAAAGGGAAAAGTGAATTAGTAGCAGGCAGTGCATGTAATGAATGTATTAGCTGTCTTGTAGAAGTGCTCTCTTCTTACGTACTGTTTTGCTTTGTTTTATTCTTGACAGAAAGCCTGTGTAAATCTTATTTTGTGTTCAGCTCAGCTGCACCACATTTGGTGCATAACAGCCACTGCATGTCTTTGTATGTATAACCTATGAAACGGGATACAATTCTAGCCATTGTAGAAGGCTAGGAGGAAAAAATGTAGTAGTTCCTGGCTCTGAGCTGCTCTGTTAGCGATTCATGCTGAGAGCTTACCCCTAAGTTCTCCTTTTCTCTACAACCTAAGGGCTGCTGGGATTCAAGAAGGGCAATTCAGACAGGTCTGTCACATGGCATCTAAAAACACTGGAAGAAAACTTACTTTTTAACTCTGGTTGACAGTAGGCAAGATGTAGTGTCATGACATTTCACAGCATGGGGATCTTATCTATAATCATTTGGCATCTTACATCTGCCATTCTAATCCTCCATGTCTTTATATATATTAGAAACAAAAACCAATGACGAAAGCTGAGATTTATTCAGAATTTCCAGGGGAAAAATAATTTGAATTAAATAGGAAATGCATACATTAATAGAGTGTCAAAAGAAAATATTTTTTCATTACTTAGTGTCTCCAGCAGTCTTCTTCCCTTCTTTAATGACATGGAACAGTCTGTGCCTTATTACTTCTTCCATTTAATCTTGTTAATGCAGTCTGTTAAGACTCCACTTCTGCAACAGCACAGGTGTAACTCTGAGTAAGTAGGCTAGTAGGAAGACTGCTATTCTACTCCTGGAAGTCTTACTTATTTACAACAAAATGTGTGATAATCAAACCAATATAAAACCTAATGAAATTGGTGAGTTGAAATATTTTTATTCTTCACTTCCGTAACATTATGGGACATAACAGTGAAAAAGAAAGAGGGAGATATTAAACATGTTGTACAAGTCCACCCTTGAGACAACTGTACTTGGAGTTTTACTAAGATTAATTCTTCCTACTGTCTTTAAAAGATGGCAGATTAAATTGGTAAGTAGACAGCTGGTAAGTACATTTTTTCAAACAGCAACAGATGCAAATCCAAGAATATCTCCAGCTGATTTAAATGCTTTTCAAAAGATGGAGCAAAGATTTAAATAGGAATGTGCAAAAGTGAAAATCCATAGTGATAATCAAAAATATGAGAAGATATGAAGTTCAGAAAGTTTTAGGAGGGCAACATCAGAATGACTTCAGAGTCATTTCAGGTAGAAATCACTATTATTTATTTTTTATTGCTTGTGTCTCTCATAATTTTGCCTTGTAGGAGTTATTTTTTGTCTAAAGTAAGGTATTGCAAGAAAAGTGATACACAAAAGTGGATTGGAAATTGTTCCTTTGACTGTGATGGCAGCCACACAAAGTCCCATATAATGCAAGTTAGACCCTATTTTGCTGCAGTGCTCTAATCTAACAGTGCAACAGTCCTCATTTCCCTTGAAGATTTTGTGTGTAGACTTCCAGGTTTAAGTGTTACTGAAAGGGTAGGAATTTGTGGACATTCTAATGAGTCTGGGCAGATAAAGGGGGGAGGAGAGGAGGGATGCAAAGATTGTCATTGTGCTGCAACTGCAGTCCGGTAGTAAAAAGCTGGAGAAGAGGGTGCAAGAACTTGGCTGGGTGTGAGGAAATATAAGGTTGCGTGTGATCCCACAGCCTGGAAAACAGGTCTTCACCGCATGTTCCTGCAGCACCTTCCTCTGTGTTGCTCAGCTTTGTAACTGTACAGCAGAGATCTGTGCATATCTAATACAAAGAATTAACTTTAAGGTCCTTACTACTGTATGACCATTTCAGCCAGCTTTGACATGCAAAATGGACTGTAAGTATTTATCATCGTATCTGAACTCTTCTTTTGCAGAGTTCATTAGTCCATTTATTCAGAAGGGAAAAGAATGCAGACGTGGATTGTTGCATTCAGGAAACAATAGGTCAGAAATACCCAGCACACTCTGAGTAGCTTTCTGAGTAAGGAGAAGTAAGGAGGGAAGATAATATGTCCTGCTAAATGCCTGATATATTATAAAATATTTTAAGTGAAATTATGATGAACAGTTTAGCAGAGTAAATACTAAGTATAATTCTCATAGGAAATAACTTTGCATATTCTATGTATTTTCTGTATAGGCTGCTATTTTTCAGCCGAGTGCACTTTCACTGTTTTAGAGTGTTGCATAGAAGACATGGTCACCACTACTCAGTCATCTTGTCCAGCTTATATAAACACTAGCTAAAGCTGCGAGAGATTATTTGCAGAACATTGGATCTGATGAAGTCAAATATAGGATAGCTTGGGTAGTATAATATTTGGGATTAGCAGAATAATCTCTTTAGGGAAAGTGTGCAGTATCAGCGGAACCATTGCTTGTGTCTTTGAGGGAAACAGAAACTGTACCGTAATAATTCAGGATATATTATACACTTAAATCTTTCCCTATGAATAGGGCGAGTTTCTGGGCTCTTTAGAAGGCCCAGGATAAGGCCTTGATCATATAGCTAAATAACTTTAACTCACACATGGAGCCCAAATCATCAGTTTGGCAACATGTTTGTGTTGCATAATGAATTGTGTTACTGGAGTACTATCCTTTGAAGTTACACACATAATTTCCATTAATTTAATTTACTGGGGGAAAGAGTTCAATGATTAATACAGAGAAGTTCACATTGAGAGGCAATGAAAATGCTTCTGTACAGATTTACAGAGTGCTAGGTCAGCCATCAGAGTTTACTGATCCTTTGGCACTTTCTGACTTTGATGAGTGCAGACTTTCAGGGATCACATTTTGAGCCATAGATTCTGACAAGGTACCTGAGTTCTGTCTTTTGGATCTGGACAATGGGCTGTACTTTGTATCACTGCCCAGCAGAGGATACAGGCAGTTCTGCTTCTCTTCTGCTGTCATCCTTGCTGTGAACCATTCCAAAAAATCTGGGAAAGCCCTGAACACTTGTGCTTGTTATGTATTTCAGCCATTCTGTTTTATCCAAATTAAAGAAACAAACAAGCTTATAGGTAGCAATTTTTGTACCTTTGTAAGATTCCTAATCTCTCAGTGTTTCACTAAGTGCTGGGCTGACATTCGTGGCAACAAAGCATACAGTATTTTTCTGGAGTCCAGGAAATTGCATCACCAATCTTCCAATAACCCAGTGAAAATCCAGGCTTTTTGTTAATTTACAAATTTACAAAATTTTTACAAAATTACAAATTATTTTAATTAATTGAAATAATCAGGTCTGCAGAAAATAAAAAATCTTGTGATCCAAACTGTATCGTTATCTCCAACATTATACCACCAGTCTTAAACTTGGTGGGTTTTTGTTTTGTTTTTTTTTTTTTTTTTTTGTTTTTTTTGGTTTTTTTGGTGTTTTTTTTTTCTCACAACTACATTTGCTTCACAGAGAAACATCCAGTCTTGCAGAAGCTTGAAGTCCTTTGCTCCTATCTAAGTTATGATAAAATTCTAAGGGTATAACAGCCTTTCTTTTAAAAAGAATGTATCTCTTGCTCTAATAAAAGGTATTAAATTTATCTGAAAATCTCATCTGTAACCCTGGATCATCACCAATGTATCAACTTTCTGGTATTCATAAACTGTTAAATTATAGTGCTACATCCACTGTACTTATTACACTTAGGAAAGGAAAGAAACTGTATTTGAACAAAACATTTTTTCTTACTTCAGTGCTTATTAGCAGTTAAGGTTGTGGTACTGTGCTCATTTTTTCTTCTTATAATTTCATCTTCTCTGCTGAATATAAAGTCAAGTATACCATTCTTTCCAGACTTGTTCCAAAATTACTGTGTAGCAATAAGATACAAAAAGATGAGAGAATATGAACAGTTTTCAATTATCTTTAGCTGTGGAGCAGCTGTAATAATTTGAACTCATATTCAGCTATTTCAAACCATTTGACAATGTTCAGTATATGTTACTATTGCCATGGAACTCAGGAAGACATCTTCCAAAGTATGAATTTACAGTGCAGATATAAGCATATTTCTTCATATGGCTAATATGCAGCACATAATTTTACAACTTTTTTGTCACTCTACAGACATTATCACATATATTTATATGGTTTGCTCTTTTGTTTTAATAGATTTTAAATGCACACAATAAGGATGCACAGAATAACTACATAAAAACTTGCCATTAAAAGAACTTTAGGTTTTAAAATATTCTTTTTCAGTAGTCTTTGGACGTGGCAGCTACCTGCCACGACCTCCAGCAGTGGAGATGCACCGGGCAGCACTGCCCGTGTGAGGCCGGGTGGCCTCACGTGTGTGGGCACTCCAGGGGAACGGCGCCTGCCACCCTGGCAGTGCCGAGTGCTGCGGCGTGGGTTACGCAGCTGTGGTAGCTTCACACGCTGAGAGGAGATGAAGAGACGAGAGAAGGACACTTGTATGTGAGCCCAAAGAGTCTTTATTCCCCCAGGCGGGGCAGGAACAGAGTGCTTTCGGGCACGAACAAAGCGCTCTCGGGATGGGTGCAGCGACAAATGCCAGAGAAACAAAGGCTGGCAGCAGATTAAATAGGCAATGTGCGGACAGGGGTGTGAACCTGTATCGCCCAATGGGGACACACGAGAGACAGGACTGACAACCCACGGGGAGTGAACAAACCCTGACTGATGGGACCAAATAAGGAGAAAACAGGGAGACGTGAGAAGAGTGACAGGTACCTGGGGATCCAAGTGGCGGGAACTCTCGGGGTAAACAACTTGGAGCAAACCACTGTGAGGGAAAAATGGGAGAGTTCAAGGAACAAGCCTAACTAACATTAATATAACACCTGACTAAATAAACCCAAACCACAACATTTGGAGAAGGCATGCAACAGCCAGAGTTGATCTGTAAGGAGAGCTGGTATACAATTCAGTGTGAGTTGGGTTGGGTTGGGTTGCGTGTTGTTTTGCGGTTTTTTTGTTCATTTTTTTTCCCCACTGGAAAATCTTGAAAGAGGAAGGGGGGAAAGAAAACCAAATAACCTTCCAAGTGATATTGATTATAAACTAAAAGAACTTCAGCTAGGAGTGTGAGGCAGTGAAAGAAATCGGACATGACAATTGCATACAATTATGGGAAAAACCTTTTTCTGCATTAATGTACCCAATTTCTATTTTGAGCAATGATCTGTCAGATTTTTCAATATCCAAATCCTAGGGCTATTGTTTACCTTGATACTCAAGACACTTTTTTATGTCTTATGTACAGATGACATCTAATATCTCTGCCCAGTGAGACACAGAAATATACAAGAACTGCTGCTTCTTGAGATTTGCATATCTGTGCTTATGAGATGTAGGACTGGTTTATTAGAGAACCATCAGTTTTGCAGAGTCTCTGTTGCTGTAACAAATCCAGGGGCCAGAGCCACAGTCAGAGTTTAATGTGTCTCTTTCCAAAAGTGCTAAGATTTTATGAAAACATTACTTTTCTGGGTTAACTGCACAATATAGGTTTACTCTTATGGCTCTTTTGGGTTATGATTGACACCTAATGTATCTACAGACATTAATTAACATTATCTGGAATTAATTAACTTGCTGAGATATTACTAACTATATAGGTCTCTCTGCATGAGGTATGATAGAGTCTCTAAACATAAGTAGTATCCTCAGCTGTATATTTTCAGATTATTAAATGCAAACCACTTGACGTCTTTCTGAGAAGCTAGAGAGCATCTATTCCAGTAGCAAAGGGGATGCCAAGATCTCATTGCCAGCCTAACTTACCATGGAAACTTATACTGACAGTTACATGCAAGGAAAAAAGCATTTCCTGCTCACAGAGGTCAGGATAAAAAAGGCAGAGTTGGCAAGTAGATAAAAATGCTGAATGTACTTAATTTGAAATCAGTTAGGAATAGAAACATGAAAGTGAACTAGGCCAATCTACTAGCAATTTTCAAGGAACTCCAACAAAAGGATGATGGGAATTCTTGAAAGGTGAAGCAGCTTGTTTTTTTTCACTGTCAGTTCTCTGATTAGCCTTGATGCTCCCAAGTGCAATCTTTCCTGGATCTACAAATCAGAGAAAGGACTTGCTTTTCAAAGTTTTTGCCTGGCATGCTTAATTATCATGTTTTCATCAAGAAGTAAATACTGAAACCTCAAATTTTTATTAACCCTTAAACCAAAGCTACAGGTCTGTGAGATTATGATTCTGTCTTTCCCAAGTGAAGTTCTCAGATTTTAAACCAAAATTATATAAAATGTGAGCTTTGTTTTTCTCTGTTAGGCATCATATGCATGTGAGTGACAATCCCCACCAATACACACCTGACACATTAGCTGCCCTGTTGACTCTTACCTTCCTTTCAAGAGGAATTCAGAAAACTGTCTCCCATTAGAGATTCATTCCTAATTTCACCCATATAACAACTTTTTAAACCTGATTATTTTACTGCCTTTAGGATTTTAGTGTCCATGTGTTGGTGAAAAAAAATATTCATTCTATTGGTGAAAAAAAAATCAGCAGCTCAGTGTACTTTTGATTTTTCTTGCATTGCATTTGAGCTGTTATTTTGTTTGAAGATGTTTCTAATTGCCAATTTTTTATATGTAAGTGTTCATTTCAAATATTTGAGACAATTTTGGATTTGCTTCCTTGATAGAATTCCACCCTACTTTCTGTTTTCATGAAAGAATGAATTAGATTCCAGGTTGTTATCCCATCATCTGTGGATTAGAATTACTAATCATGTAGAATTAATTAATTTCCATTGTGGCATTACAATTTTTAGACTATCCCATAAAACTGGAGGTAGTTTCCTATCCTAAAGAACTTTCAACTTAAGTGTGAAGTAAGATATGAATACTGCAGAGATATGACCCTCTGGTACTGAGGAAGGATGCTACAGCTGGTGGTAGGGGGCAATCACTGTGCAGCATATATCCAAACATTATAAATGTTTTCTTAGACATTAGGGTGATAATGGTTTTGCAGGCTTTTATTGAGTGGTACATCTCAATGTGCTTACTGAAATATTGGACAAGTGGGCTCAGATTGAGGCTTGTGTGAAAAGAGGCAGGAGCTTCTTGCTCATAGTATCAGAGTACAAATGGGCAAGAAGACAAGTAAGTGGGAAGACTTTTGAAGAGGAGCTAATTAGTTTTGCTCTAATTCCTTCCTTATGTTTACTACATTGGGATTTCTCCCAATATAAGTTTTGTTCCTGTGCTGGTAAAAGTTATCATTGTGGCCACTCCACTATTGTTTGTTCATTCAATTTTTGCCCTCCATATTTAGGAAGTGGCACTTGGTCAATGCATTTTATATTTTTAAGGAGCTCAGAAGAAAGCTGCTTATTTTATAATAGCTGTAAAGAGAGTCAGATATACAGCTCCGTGACCTGTTTGTTGGTTTAATAGGTGAAGGGAGTAAGAAAAATAACATAAGATCATAGGTGGACAAAAAAACCAGAATGTGCAAAAAAGTGTAGTACCCTGTGTCAGCTACTAATACCAAGGCAGTGTGTTCAATCCCCATACAGGCCACTCATTTAAGAGTTGAACTTGAGGATTCTTGTGTGTCCCTTTCAACTCAGAATATTCTGCAATCTGTGACCTGTGATTATATCTGCAAAAGTGCTCTATGTTCATAACAATGTCTCAAGACCCTTCTGGGAATACAGTGGTTTATTTTTTTATCTGTACAATCAAGATTTCTGTTAGGAATACTGAAATTGTTCTTCTGTTCTATGAAAAAAAATTCGGGGACAGTAGCAAAATACACTTTTCCAAACTTATTCAAATGCTTTCTGTGTCCTAAGGATATTTTATCTGTGAGTTCTCTTAAGAAAAAATAATAGCATTTTCCTAGACAAACCTGCATTTACTAATTTATAGAATGGTTATTTTCAAATAAATGTTTGAATTAACTGAAGAGTCATGACTCTAAAATATTTTTTACATATTAATTGAAACACAAAGCCTTAGCATTTAGGGACTTGATCCACAAATACCAAAAATGTAGAGTTTATAATTGAGACTCATGCATGAAATTATTGTTTGCTTACAGTAAAAAGTACTGTGCTAAATGCAATCAGTGTCATAGGATCAATTCTTCTCTCTCTGTTCCTATCAGAGTTACAAATAGTATATGCAAGTCACATTAAAAGTACCTTGATATTTTTGTGGGAATTTTTTCTCTTTTCCTGCAGATTTCTTTCTATTCTCATTGTAGTTCCTGCCTTTGACATTGACATATGTCAATGAAACATAAAGCAGCACATGGTCCCAGAGCTGAGACTTTCTCCATCTGCATGACTCTCAAGCAGACCTATGAGCAGTTACTCAAAGTAGCCTCACAAACAGCAGTGCCTGGAGGCATGTGTTTAACTGTTTTTTTTAATCCCAGTGGGCATAAGGCATAGGAATTTTTGAGCAGGATCATCCTGGAAAAATTTCCAAAGAACTGCATGTGCTTCTCTCTTAAGGAGTTCCCTCTGTACAGCATGGACTAGAAGCAGTTTTAAAATTAATTGCTTGCGGAGCCTAAAGTTATGCTAGATCAGAAAGAGTATGTCAGGAAAATGAGCTCACAGTGGGGAGCTAAAGTCTCTTCAGCCATCCATATAAGTTCCTCTTGCCTCGGTCCCTTGGAATATGCTGTCCCAAGGGAATAGTTAATTGACTTTCCAAAGTAGAGGGCCTGCTAGGCTTTCACCCTGTGCAGTTTACCCTATAAGCCTCTACCCTAGATAGGAGGATAAAGGAGTAGGGTATGCAATGCACCTTTCAGTGAGAAATGTGGTGGTGGCTCGCTGGGACACGGTACTGATTTTTGGTTGTTTAGCTACAAGGTGGTGGGAGGAAGGAAGTGGTAGGAAGGAAACTTCTGGCTTCTGCTAAAAGAGACAAATTATAATCATAAGTAGAAACAGGGCATAATCCAGGCTATATGATTATATTTTCACAGTATTCACTGTGCAAGCATATTTAGTGCTTAGCTTACAATGTGCAGTCATTTTTAAGCATGGGGTTTTTTTTCCAGTTTTTTTAATCTTTTCAGCAGCCCACAAGTTTGAAATGGGATGCTCTTTTTAGTATTAGCATCTGGACAATAATCTTGTTTCCCTGTCTCAATCCATTTTAGAGTTGCATGTGTCTTATTGAAAGTACTGACAGTTACCTATCCTTGTGCTTGGACTAGCTCTACTAAAAACTTTTCTACTCAAGGATTTGATGCGTGATTTGAGTTGCAGAGAACTGCTGCTGTTCCTGCCCTGAGCATGGAGAGACAATATCTGCCAGGAGTACTCTGCAAATGTGATGCTGCTTCCAAGTAGGAGGAGAATAGCAGGGAAGCATGCATCCTACACAGAAGAACAAATGAACTAGAGAGAAAACAAGTTTAACATTTCTTCTCAATTCATCTGACTTAAATAAAGGCACAGTTTTTCCTTACATGTCTAAGTATGTGCTCTTACAGCATTATCAAAAGAAAGACACAGGATTCAAAGAAATTGAGAGAATCAAACAGTTGTGAAAAAAAAATTTGAAAGATAATGAAATATGTTTGCCTTCTCAGAATCAAATGACCATTATGTTTATTAAAGGATCTGAAGCACATCCATATTTAAACATTTTTCAGACTGTACCTGACTCTCCCAGTACCTAGCCACTGGCTACCTAAACTCCATCTGTGGGCCTTGCCTGCCGGTGACCCAGTGTTAGAACAAGCGGTTTGAAGAGAGGAAGATTAAGCAAGCTTTTACCAGCCTGTCTCTGACACAGATATTAGTATTTTCATGTCTTGAATGTAATTAGAAGAAAGTGAAAACTTCATAATCTCTACTTTGCTTTAAAAAGGGCATCAAAATACAGCCTGTATTTCTACCTCAAAAATGGAAAGTCACAAATATTTGAAGTATGCAGGAAAGGAGAATCCAGATTATTGTTTAGGACCCCTAATGACTGTCATTAGCAGTAATAATTATAAAATTAACCAGTAAAAAAACAAACTTTAAAAAAGGAATATGAGAAGAAACTTACTAATTGTGAGACATTTTTAAATGTTTGCCAAATGAAAGCACTGAGAAACAGACATACAATACAAAGTATTTTTATGTTGTTGGGGTTCAACTGGTTATCTACTCTCTATTTCTAAAGATCTCATTTTGAGAAAAAAAGTAATTAAATACAATTATATACCCAAAATATCTGTCTTGTTTTCTCTTTCAGCACAAATTGAAGTGATACCATGCAAAATTTGTGGTGATAAATCCTCTGGAATACACTATGGAGTCATCACATGTGAAGGCTGCAAGGTATGAGATCTTAATACAACATAGTCATCATCATTTGCATTAGCCTCAGGCTAATGATACGCTCTTACAAGCTTTCAAACAAATGGTGCCAAAGGCTGTAAAGCCTGCTGATGATAAAGATGCATTTCATGCCTGATTTTCTTAGTTGCTTTCCATTTTATCAACTAGTCTTTAGAGCTACCTCCTTGTTCGAAACATGAATTAATTACGTCTGGTGCAGTGTAAGTGCTGACACCAACAGAGGCTGGCAACTCTAAGTCACACCTTCTACCTTAAATCAGCTTTGAAAGAGGTAGATTTATTATCTTGTTTCCTGTACAGCCCATGTAGCATTACAGTTGGCACATTACTGCTGGTCAGCCTTTTTTAAGAGCTTACAGGTGTGACTTGGGTCCTTTTTATCTCCTTTTGCACAATCTGCCGACCAAATTGTAATCACAAAAGGAAAGAATGCCTTGCATTATGAGCAGTGTAAAAGGATTCTTTGTCTTCCTTAAAGGCATTAATGCAGGAGTAGTTGCTGGGAATTGGAGGTTAAAAAAAGGGGTGGAGAGGGGGAAATGCTTAGACTTGCTGTTTAGACATATCAACATACTATTTCAGGCATTAGTTCAAATAACACAAATCAGACCCAAGCAAAGAGAAGAAAGGCTTCGATTTTCAAATTTAAAAATTGTCAGTGATTTTATTATCTAAGGAATTACATTATTACTCATGACAAACCAGAGTTTCATACTACATATTGGTATTTCCATTTTAATTGTAAATGGGAAATTGCAAAGATAGAGAGGCAGCATTTCTGATTTCTTGTACGTGGAGACACACAAACTAGGATGTTTGAAAATGGGTGCCTATTTGCCATGTGAAATCACAAGTCTGTACCTAATGCTTTACAAAGTATTAAAACAGCTGAATTTCTGAAAATTTGAGTGCACCCATTTGCAAAAGAAATTCTTTATTGCCAGTACATTGAGAAACAATATACTGGTAAAGATTTTCAGGAACATTGGCAATTGGAAGCAGAAGAATTTGCAGTGTGTCTTTGTCTTACTGTGGCACTGGTCTAGAAATAAGCATCTTCTAATGACGAACACAAGAAACAGGGTTAAACTAATTGATCTGATATTTCAAAATTGGCACAAAAGCTACGGAAGGAAATTACTTTAAGCAAAAAAAGAGCATCTCCCCAGTACTCAGACCCCACGGACTGTCTAGGGGTATAGTCTTCTGTAGAAGTAATTAGGGTTAATGCTGGCCCTTGTGTGTGCCTCAAGAGGAGATTATATCACTGTGCTCTGTGAGTAGACTGCTTATTGAGATAGAGATTCTCTTCCACTTATAAATTTTAACCCTATTGGGTTTGTGCCAGTTTTGCTGTATCAGATCAATTAGTCTAATCTTGTTTTGTGAGCCTGTGCAAAAAAAAAAGGTGTCAGTTTTTCATGTCAGTTCCACTGGGAGGCATCCCAGCCTGTCAGAGCTCCCTGTTAAGGTAAGCACTGTTTCTGGCAGTGCAGCTCTGCTATCCATTTAAGTGCCCAGCATTTAAATAGCTATTCACTCACTCTGCATACTGGTCATTTCTGGCTCTTTTTGTCTCGGTTTGTTGGAAACCTGAAATGATTAAGAATAGAGGCCACGAGTGGAAGAAGGGGGTTGGAATCACTCCACAAAGATGCACAGATGTTGAACCAGGCACCAGGCAGCCACAGCATTTCAGGATACTGCATCCAAAAATTACAGTGCCAGTGGCGGTGCTGCAAACTTCAAGGAGCAGAAAATCCTTTAACTCATTGTTGATACATTAGCTATGCTGCAGCAGATCTGTATTCTAAGTGCTTAAGGGTCATCTGAAATACTGCTGTTGGTTTGTATGCATGTCTGCCTTATGCTGAATGTGCATGTGCAGTGGACTTGATAGACCCACTGAGTAAGTCTGACACTATTCTTACAGAAAGGGTGAAACCTGGAGATAAGTTTGCATCACATCTATCTCTGCGGCTGCTTCTTCACTAAGAAGCCTTTTATTATTTCTTGTGCCTTACCCCAAAGCAAAGCACTTTCCACCAGTGTTTTGTCATGAATTAGAAAGTAGTTCGTTCAGCGATTTCCTTTCTCAGACTGGTTGTGGGTGGTGGATGAAGTGATCTGTTCAAAGACTTGTTGTCCATGTTGGAAGTACTGGGAAATCTGTCTTTAACTCTTTAGCTCCTCAATTATGAAATACATCTTCCTTCATACAAAATGGAATTATTCCAACAATGTAGCCAAATCTATATAAAAATACCATAAATATAAAATGAAAGGATTATATCTATTTTATAAGACTACACTTAGATCATTTAGATGCAGGAGAATGAAAACATAAAATTCTCCTCAGAAAAATTAATTACCTGCTGTAAATTAATCCTCTTATGTAACCCTCGATACATAATAATATGGTCCTTTTTTCCTAAGGAGGGCAAAGATGAAACAAATTCCTCTGAGATGAGATCAACCTAAAAGGGAACAAAAAGTACTGTAGGAGAAAGCACTGTCAATGCTAAATGGTTGAGTGTGGTTTTTTAACATTACTGAATTAATTTTTTCTCTGAAACCCATAGATTCTGCTAAAATCTAAAAGTGAAAACAGAAAACCCTTCACAAGTCAAAACCACGATTGGCTATAAAGTTCAGCAAGGACATCTGCAATTAGCATCCATTTAGTCTTAAATTAAAGGCAGCTCTACCATATCAGGAAAATTTTGGTCAGCTAAGATCGGTTAAGATTCCACCAGAATTTTTCTGAGAGTTCCCCCAAAGGACATCTATTTTCTGGAAAGTATGAATAATAAAATTTAATTTATATTTTAGATACACTGTAATCACTGATAGAACAAGCTCGACCCAGTTCAAATGGGTCTGTATGCTTGATTTCAAGAACTAGCACTGGCAGTGTCTTTGGTGCAACACCATGCCAGTCACTGTTACTGACACCCCACACCACCCTCATTCAGCTCGCCGGGACCTGAGTGACAATTCATGTATAAACTGTAGCAAGTGAGCTGAGGCCTGTAGCACTGTCGCCTTGTGACTTTGTCCATTGCTCAGTATTAACATCCATCAGCCTATGCAGAGATACACTGTTTTTTTCCTGATTTTTTTATCATTTTCCTGATGAAGTCAGGTGTTGCTTTCTGGCTTCATTCCAAGGTGTTTGCAAGCCACCCCAGAAGGGCACAAGCACTTTGGGGTCACTTCTGGTGACTGGTGTAACTGCAATAATGATATTTCTGCTGGTTTACTACTCATAGCCAGTGGCCAGGCTATCCTTCAGCTTTCCCACCACAAACTGCAGCTGCTTGCATTTAAAGTTGCCAAACTGGTTAGGGGAGTTCTCTACTTTTTTTTTTTTTCCTCTGGACATGCAGATACTCCTGACCTTTTTTTTTTTTTAATTTATTTGGTATAGATCTATTTATTTTTGTTTCTCTTCACCCCCTGGTTGCATTCCTCTTGTCACCTCAGCTGCTTCATGTCCCTTCTACCAAAACAGTAAATTTTGGTGCCACTCTTGGCACCACCTCATAGCAGCTGGAAGCTCATACGGATCTAGGTGTGTATACTTCCCCTCTAGCCCTCAGATCTCTAGACAAACAGCCCATGGAAAATGCCATTACTTTGTCATGGTAGTACCTAAAGGTGTTGCTTTCTCCTTTGTGTGTTGGCTTTACTTGATACAGTCATTATATCCTAGTGCTTTTGTGAAGACTGAATTTTAATTACTTCACTCCTGAATCATATGCCTCTCCAGATCAGATCAACATTTGCCAAGTTAAAGTGAACAGCAGACTTCAGCTTCTCATGCTATGCGTACCCAGTAACAGTTACCTCTACAGTTACAGTTAGTCTCTTCATTAAAGGGAGAAATGTCAAAACAAGTACTTTGAAGTCATCTCTTACAAATGCTGACAAGTTTTTCTTCTATTAGGAGCAAGTATTAGATGATACAGGGTCATTATTGCACAATAAAAATGAATTCTGTAACATAATTTCAGTTTTAACAAAGCAGAATTATATTCTTTACAGAATAATACACAGTTCTCCTTATAATTAAATGTTCTTTAATACAATACCAACATATCTGCAGAGCCACAGCAGAAGTAGCAGTGCACTAAATAGGGGTGTGCTGTACTTTTTTGCATTCTTCTCTGTGTGTATGTGTCTGTCTGCATGCATGCTCACGCACATAAATACACTCAGGGTAATACTTGGTTTTTCCTGCTCTCTTGCCCCAAGGGATTCTTTCGGAGGAGTCAGCAGAACAATGCATCCTATTCCTGTCCAAGACAGAGAAACTGTTTAATTGACAGAACCAACAGAAATCGTTGCCAACACTGCCGACTGCAGAAATGTCTTGCCCTGGGAATGTCTCGAGATGGTAAGGAGTCAAATCTGTGCTTCACATCTAAGCCCTTTGAAACTTTTCTTCACTGCTGACTTACTTAAACTCCCTGTAGATTTCTGCAAAAAGAGGGAAGAGAAGCTCCGTGCTTTGTAATGTGTGTGCTGTGAGACGATCTTTGCCATCCAGTTAACAAAGAAGGCTATTTTCATGTAGTGGGGTGGGGAAAATCACAAAATGGAGAGCAGTATTAGTTTAGAGCAGAGGGAGTGAGAAGTGAAATATGTTATTCTAATCAAAAGCACAAAAAGCACAAAAAAAGGTCACCTCTGGAGAGATGGGTTTATATTAAGTATTACATAAAACATCAGGATTTATCTTAACATTTAATATTGATGTGTGAAAGCATCCATTTCCCTGAGATCTCTAAAGATCTGGTAGTAAGGAGACACAACTCTACACAAACTTACACCTTGCTAGCATTAGGGGTTTCTGTTTGTTTTATTCAGTGCACTTGACCAAATATTTTGCATTGGAAGAAACCCCATGTCTTTTACTTACGCATTGCCTCGCGTCCCTGTCTGGGTCTATAGAAGAATGTTTCCTAATTTGGCACTGAAAATGGATCCTATGCCAGTGGAAAGCTCCACAATCTATGCCATCTCAGGATCCTGTGCTCCTTGTAGAGCTCTGGTCCACCTTTCAGACTGTAATGTGATCAGCCAGTATCAGCAGGCTTTGAACGTGATCACACCAAAGCTGCAGGCAATGGGAGGCTTGGGCAAGGTTGCCTACAGCTGACATGCACTGGGCACTATTCCTTGTGCAGGGGGTATCCAGCTCAAAAACATATTTTATACAGTGAGAAGGTATTAGAGGGAAATGTTCTAATTTTTTTAAGCAGTTTATATTAATTTCATTTTCTTTGAAGCAATTTTCTCTCTTAAAAGGTTGACACAAAATGTATATTTTTATATTGAGTTATTGATGGGGAAGTTGCGTGAAGAAATATTTATTTCGATGATCCAGACCATCTAAACTTGTTCAAAATTTGGACCATAATAGGTCTTCTTCTACCTCAGTGTGTCTTATATCTTACTGAAGTTACTTATTTACCAGTCTTACCAACCTGGGAAGGGCCTTTAATCCATGAATTCTTTTTGGTCCTACCACCCAGTTTACTTGACACCTTAGCTCCTAATTCTTCATGGTGATTAAAGAAGTAGCATTTCAACAATTTAACAGCACATGCTTTTCCTCCTGAAAGTAGTTTCTTCCAGTGATTTAAGGTATCGCAGGGGCATTTTAATGTGACTGACAGTGCCATCTCCCCAGCCAGTAATTCAGAGACCACTGCAGAGAGACAGAATGAGTGATTCTTCCAACAGCATCACTTTGTTCTCTCATAGTTGATGTAAGCGTCTTTATGATTGTTTAGGAATAAGAATATTAAGAGCTCTTGCAAATTTAAAATAGGCTGTGTGAATTTTTTGACAGAAAACTTTAATTTGATTTTTACCTCTCAGCCATGTAATAAGTGCATTTTTATCATGCATAGGCGGGATGCTAATTGACAGCAGGTGGAGAATCCAGTTGATGAATATATTATGAGGATAAACATTGGTTTTATTGCTAAGGCCCTAAATTTGAAGAAAATATACAGTTGCATTATTCAAAATTATTTAAAATACAGCCATTGTATGTTGTCTATAAGGGTATGCAGCATTCCATGCATTGATTCCAGGGGGAGGCTGAGTTTGTGTGACGTAGCTTGTAGCCTGAGTGTAGGGCTGCAGCTAAATTGAGGTTGGCAATAAGACAACCTCCGTTGTCAACCTCAGACAAGACCTTCTTGGTGTAAAAAAAAAAAAAAAAAAAAAAAAAAAAAGGTGAACATAAATCAAAGAAGCTGTCATCTTATTGTTCTAGCACTGTATTTTCATATTATGCTCTACATTTTCATTTTCTGTTCTTTTTCCTGATTGAAGAAATTCATATTTATACACATATGGGTTCAAACTCTTCTCCAAGGCTAAATGAGAGTCATGTGCTAATAAATATTATTCTGAAATTATCCAAATTTCAGATGGACTGGAAATACGCAGTACAGAAAATACACTTAGAAGTCTATATTTCTGGAGCTATGCCCCCTTACCTGTTCTGATGAATTCTGCTAAGTATATCTCTCATTTGTTTTAAAGCACAATCAACAACTGCCTCTGCTCTAAGATCCCAAGATCTAGCCCAGTAAAAAAACAGAATTTATAGAGAGATGGGGGTGGAGAGTGATAATCAGCTGTGATCTACTGTATATACAGGCTGTGAATTTACTCCTCCTAGTTCCACAGCAATCAGCCTGTCAACTTTGAAAATTTCAATCTCAGTGTAATGAGCCCTGTTTCTGGGGAAAATGGTTTGCCCTCTTATATCTTCCTCCCTTTCTCATCAGGAGTGCATGGATTTGTGCATGAAGATTATTAAAATGGAGATGGCATCAATCTCTAAGACTTTGCTCAGTGGAAGAGATAGCATTTATTTGTGCTGTTTTCCTTCAAATCTGTTATTTCCCTCTAGGTTCTAACCTGTAAGATCTTTTACTTTAAAGTAGGAAGATAACACCCCCCATTTAAAGGATTTGATAGTAAGGCTTTAGGGCTTGTTTTCACCCAGAATATTAATCTTGGTAGTGTAGTGTGTAAAGATTTGCAGAAAGTTAGTAAATGGATATGAATTTACAGATTGTACATTTCATATCGCTCTGGGTAGTTGTTCAGTGAACAGAGAGATATAAAAGGATGCATAGTCTTTTTAACATTCATAGTCAGAAGCGAATTGCTTGACTGAGGCCCTCCTGTCAAATAGGAGTTGTTGTTATCACCTGGTAAATTCAAGTATGCAGTATTTTTTCCTTTATGAGATGTATGTGATATAAAGCTTTGCATCCTTTCTCATTTCCACAGAAAAAGGTGTTTCCACAGCAAAATTAACCCTGAAAGTTAATACCAGAAGAGTGGTGGGGTTGAGGGGAATCGAGAAAAAATTAAAGACAACAATGGTTACCATTGTGCTTTGCTTTTCAGCTGTGAAATTTGGAAGAATGTCCAAAAAGCAGAGGGATAGCTTGTACGCTGAAGTGCAGAAGCACCAGCAGCGACTGCAGGAGCAGCGGCAGCAGCAGAGTGGTGAGGCAGAAGCTCTTGCCAGGGTTTACAGCAACAGCATCAGCAATGGCTTGAACAATCTGAATAACGAAACTGGCAGCACCTACTCCAACGGGCATGTCATCGATCTGCCGAAGTCTGAGGGCTATTACAACGTGGATTCTGCCCAGCCCTCCCCAGACCAGTCTGGGTTAGACATGACTGGAATCAAACAGATAAAGCAGGAACCTATCTATGACCTCACCTCTGTACCAAACTTGTTTACCTATAGCTCTTTCAACAATGGGCAATTAGCTCCAGGGATATCCATGAGTGAAATCGGTAAGGAAAATTCTCATTCCTGTAGTTCAGTGTGTATCTATAAGCTAAGCTCCAGTGCTGTCTTCATTAAAATGTCATACAGGCATTCCATACACAGGTACACAATAGTTACATGTTCATACGTGTGTGTGCACACACATACGGAGAGTATGGGAAAGAAAATCAGTCTGGAACTAATTGACATAACATTAAGGCAGCTTTTTTTTTTACTAAAAATTATGTAGTTCTTAAACCCAGCAGTTCATTTGTGTTTTTAAATAGGAGCATCAAAGTAGGTGATGAATCAATCATAACCAAGTGATAATTAGGAAGGGGCTTGTTTCAAATGAGTTCATTACTGGCAGGGTTAAATGATCTCTTCAGCCAACCATTCATATTCTTGTCAACACCCAGAATCCCCATAGCAGCTAATTCTAGGGTATTTACTGTAAAAAAGTACCAGTTCCTACTTCGGCTGCACAGATGTCAATGCAGAGCAAGCTCACTAAATTCATAAAGTGCTCAAACTCTGAATGGATTTCTGTGGATATCCCTGCTTCTCTGCCTGAAGGCCTTGGAGAGCCTGTCCCTTGCTTTCATCTTTGACAACTGACAGAGACCTCTCTGTGAGGTCAGACTCAATGATTAACGGTGATTTTTGTCTAAGGAGGATTTCTGTTCATCTAATGCTTCCAGTTGTATTTCACCACAGCCACTGGAAGTACTAGTTCTATTACAAAGAAATAAAATGAACAAAGATTGGCATCCTAATTAGGTACCTGAAGAAATGAAATATGCTGAATCAGTTGTGGCTGAGAACTTAATCAAAGGGTAACACTTTGTTAATTGAATTTAATAAAAAAAAAGAAGGTAAAAAGTCATCTTCAAGGGCAATTAATTAATTTCAAATCATGAAAAAATCCCTGTAGTTCTGGCCTAACTTTGCTGTCTCAGGTACATGGATGTACTGAGATCTGTAAATGTGTGTTTGTGCTCAGACCTACTGAGGACTGGAGATGTGGCCTCCCCTCAATATAGATTACAGTAGTGGGATATATAGTAGTTACTGTCTGGTAAAAAAATGAAGTTGTGGCTAAAACTGATAGCATGTTTTGTACCCTTGTGTGCTCATGTGTAGGGAGTTCTATACCACATTGTGTGCTTTAGTTGCAAATTGTCCATGAGAAAGCTAAAGTTTTTTGGCACTCTGTTTATTAAGACCTGTTCTATTATCATATTTGGCCTAGGCCACTGTCCAGTAAAAGTATACACCCACAGTGTAGGACTGGAGATGAACATTTGCTCCCTCAGCTCTCATGGCCATATGAATATTACTCCCGTGTGGCTTGTGCATACCTCAGTCTTGCACCAATGGATCGCCTTGCTGCAAACCAGCTGAGAGGCAATTTAAACAGTCCTTAAGAGCTGTTTCCCTGCAGACCCAGTACCAAAGGGAAGTGTTTCCAGAGAGACTCAGGGAAGGTCCAGAAATGCAGGAGTTCTGATAGTCCATGAATTTGGGTGTGTGCTCAGTTACAGAAATGAGTGCAAAGACAGAATATGGCCATAGGACTATATCCTTAGTGGCCAAAGAATCCCCCTGAAGTCAATGGGACCTTTTGACTTCAGACAATCAAAGTTTTATCTTTTTAACTTAAATCAAGATAACTTTTATCTCTTGCATGTTCACTTAGAAATAATGCATCATTCTTAGTTTTTCACCCATTTTTTTTCTTTCCTAGCTCTAAACCATCCTGCCCTAAATCCACCCCACATTTTCAAGTTTTTCATCCTCTTCTGAAGCACACAAAGCACAAAAAAACCCAGAGCAGAGGGAGCGCTACATAGCAAATGGCCTGTCTCTGAGCTGACAGCAAAATTCAGAGGCTGTGGGATTTACCTCTTTTCCTTTTGAAATTGAAACTAGGGCTCCTAAATTGCTATGATTTTACACAAATACTGTGGTCTGTCATTTGTGGCACTTACACCAGAGAGGTAAGGGAGACAGTGAGAGATAACGTAGTATAACAAATCAGCTGACACAACTGCAAGAGATGCACCATAAGATATTTGGATTAGTGCACAGGCAAATGATATTTTCAGTGTTTGAAAAGAAGTAGAAAATGTCTCTTAATGCTGCTGCGGATTGTTGGACCATCTGTGGAGCTGCAGTCTTGCAGTCCTGGGATGTACTGATTTCATATTATAGTGTGCTTAAATTTCACTGCAGAACTGCATCTCACTCCAGTGACATGTAGGGATAAACTCAACTTATGCTAAATAGATGTTATTGCTTTTAACTGTTAGATGAAATCATACAGAATATATAGGAGATAGAAAAGCTATGCTGCATTGATCCTTGTGGCTGATAGAAATTTCTTTATACCAACATGTCTAGTGATCTAGTGAATCACTAAGTATCCTAGATCATGATAGTTCTTATCTGCACTGATTTTCTGCCAGGTAGTAATTTCCAGTCTTAGCTTTCTTCTGGCCCTTACACTCTTCAAATAAATATATTTATGTAAGCACAACCTCATCTGCCACTTGCCTGATATTGAGTGCAACCATCGTATTTTTTTTCCTCATGAATGAATGTGTGGGAATTTCTTTTATCCTTGAGTTCCTAGAAGTTTCTGTGGGCTCTCCAAGGAGCAGACTTCTTCACAAGCACTCAGAACAAAAGTAGTCTACGCAGTTTCTGTATTACATGTCAACCAAAATCTAATTCACTTAGTCCTTTGGTATTAATGCTTTGCTCATTTCAAACTCACTTCTCTCCTTTGTAGGGCATTTTTTAATTAAGATATAGTTGACTGCACATTTCCATGTTTGAATCTCATTTTCTCTTTCATATTTTTCTAATTCTTTCAATCCTGTCACATTATGTCTCAGTCTTCATTGATGCTTTGTAACTTCTTTCAGTTTAGAATTGTCTCTTAACTTAATTAGCCTGTTATGAACCTTCTCTTTCAGATTATTATGAAAATGTTAAATGCTTGAAAAACAAGTCCTAATAATGATCCCTGCTGCACCTGACTAAAATACTTGCTGCAATTGCATATATTACTTTAGTATTTATATTTGGCTTGCTATCCAACAGTAAGTTCTCTGTAAAATCCAAGTCACAAGTCTTCCTTTTCCTGTCAGTTTGATTCAGTTATAAAAATTATATTTTCTAAGATACTCTGTGACATAATTTACACATCATTTACATGCGCTTCTTCACATGTTAATTTTCTAGTTCCACCAAAAAGTAATCTAAATGGTTAGAGCTACATTGATCTTTAACAGTTCTGTACTTTAATTTGAATGTGAAAGTGTTCTTTTTCACAAACATACATTCATCTACAGAAAACTTTGTAGTGGAAATGGAAATTGTTCAACTTAACAGTTTTGAAATGCAAAATTTTTTACATAGCAGTTATTTTGACATGTAGTATTAGAATGGAATGGCAAGGAAAATATGGCTTATCTTGTATTGCGTGCTTACTTGTATCTATATACTGTGCTAGCAAATAGGTGTAGGAGAAAGACATGCTGACAGATTAAAGTTGTATAGGGCTCTGTCACACGTACTTGGTATTATTGTACTTCTCCAAATGAGTTAAGTAGGCCTAGATACAACTGCACATTATCTGATCTCTGTGAGAAGCAGGACAGGCACTGCCTCCTATGGGAGAAAGGGTTAAGTTTAACAAAAAGCATTTGCAGATACAGTCACAAATTTCTCATGTAACTGTCAGAGCTTATGATCGAGAAAAGTTATACAAAATCAGGTAGTTCCCCATTAGGCGCAGCCCTCATCAATATTCCGCTTCATGTTACAAAAAAAAAAACCCTCAAAGCATAAAGACATTTCTCCAAAGCTCATAAATACACATACAAGAGCAAAACCTCGACTTGTCATCAAGTGCATTTCCAGTCCAGATCCCTTTTCTTTAACGGGATATAGCTTTGTCCTTAACTCAAAGCATCTTGTTGGGCACTTGATACAGATTTGGTGGGCAGAACACAAAATAGGTGAGGTGCAGTGACCAGATGAGTTAGGCAGGCTCTGTCACTGCCTGTCCTGCTGTCCATGGGTGGCGTGATCCAGGTGTGTTCCATCAGCCACTGATGCTGCCAGCATGGGAGAGATCCACATCCCAAGGGCTCATGCTGCCAGGGATTTGGCAGCATCATCCTGTTTCTCCATGACCACTGTGCCATCTACACATCTGGGAAGGCAGAAATTATGCAGTGGGAGCTCAAATCATAGGGTGAAATCTACTTGCCATGTCAAAAGCAAGAATTTTGTCATTTTCAGAATAACTTTCTCTCACACAGCAAATCACAGAGGTCAGCTGGTGAGTGGGAAATTCTGAAGTGAGAAGGGAGCTCCAGTTCCTGATGGCAGTGCTTGCTCCCAAGTGTGGTTTTAAATTAGGGGGCATTAAAGGTTTATTTTTAGACTTGGTGAAATTAAAATACTATCTTGTTTAAATATATGTGCATAATATTATCTACCACTGAGCTGAATATTGCATTTTCCTCTCTAAATATGTGGCTCCAATCTTGGTCTATAAAGGTTGATGGAAAGGCTTCCCTGCTTTAACTGCAGTTGAGATTGCCGGCCTATGATTTCTTAAGGACAAGATGAAATGGTTAGCCAACTGTTAATGGAAAAAAACAGATTGGTTAAGCATTCACTGCAAGTTAAACTTAAGGGTGCCCTGTAGCTGTGTATTTGTTGGTAGTCAGTAAGACGCCTCTAGAGGGTACAGGACATCACATAGCCCAGCCTCTATAATTACAGACGAAAGTGTTGTTTACATATATTTACATGACATTTCTTCAACATCAGGCCTGTTTGAAGGTACCCAATGGCTTGGAGAACTTGCATTTCTACCAAAATTAAAGTAAGGTCAGCAAGCTTAGGTTTGACCTTCCCTTTCCCCAGTCCTTCTAAGCATGCCCTGCTGTGTGTATCTTAGGGTGGGCAATAACTCCCTAGCACAGATGCCTAATGTGGATTGGAGGAGCCTTATATTTAAGGCACAGCTCTTTAGACCTGGACACATAGACTGGAAAGTGATAGTAAAGGAAAGCCTTAATTTTTTTTTAAACTTACTCAGGATAGGTATGTTAAAAAAAGTCCTCTTGGTAACCACAAATGACATTCTATGCATTTGTAATTTAGTTGTAATTTAGCTGGGTTCATACATTCATCTCAAGAACCACAGTGAACAGTTCTATACTCTGTGAAGTTATTTAATTTCCATTGCTGCAATATTGTACAAGCAGGAGTTATTTCACTCTCTCTCCTTGAATGGAGATCTTCACCTGTAAACATTCTGAAGTCCTCTGCTGAAGATCTGTTTGAAAGCCAGTCCCACACCTTTCTTCTTTCAGCAGAAATCTTCTCATTAACTTCAGAAGAATTTAGTTTATTCCTCTATGTCTATACTCTTCATGGATGTCCACAAGACTTAATGTTGGATATGCAGCATATAAATACATATCAGCACCAGACTGATATCTTAAAAAAACCTGTACTTTGGTTTTGGAAGCAGTTCTCCATGTGTTAAGCATTTCTCATTCCTTAACACCTTTCTCTTTATCTCCAGGGTTATTCCCTGTGCCAGATCAAGTGTTAACAAACAGCTTACTGAACATGTATTGGTCAGTTAGATGCTATTTCAAGGGACACTCCAAACCACATTCACAATGCAGTGAGCTCACTAATTAAAGCCCATACCTAAGGTGACAATAGCATCTATGTTTATGTTCCCTTTACAAAGCCACCACCCACCCCACAGTGAAACAGAAATGATGTTTTTGTAGTCCTGTGCAATGTTCTTCCACTTCTTTTTCCAGGCCATGTTTTAATATTTTTTCTACCAACGTGACAGACAAAATTTTACAGGGTTACTGTCTACACCCTGGCAGCTGTTTTTAAGAGAAGCAATGTTGCCATCTAGTGAGCATTTAAAAATGTAACATTTGCATTTTAAGCACATGCCGTCAGGACACTGTATCTTACCATCATTACCTATTTAAAGATGACAATCAGAATACATTCATATTTCAATTCTGTACTCACTTCAGCTCATTTTACAAGTGAGCTAAAAATATGCATAGAATGGTATCAAAAACAACCTTATCTGTAGTCTACATTTTTTAAGCATCATAATATAGCTCTTAGAAGAGATCAAATTTCTAATCCTTTAAAGTATATACAATTACTCCTTTTCCCCAAAGACAAGAATGTTTTCTTCCATGACCAAACTTGTTAAAATATGTTCATTCTATTGAGAGTCCGAAGAAAGGTGTTAGAAACCAACCATTTGTAGCAGTCAAAATATGTAAAATACAGTGTCATATGTCCCATGTATTACCATATATCATGGCAGTCTTTTCAGGAATAACATTGTGCTGTGAGTATTGTCAGATTACAAATCACACAGAAAGATCACTGAAAATCCAATGGTGTGGTAAGTACAGAGGCACGCTGTTGCTGCCAGTTGTAAGAATAGACTTCTGGCTGGTTCCCTGTCATATGCTTTGGACCAGCAATGTCAATAGCAGAGGAAATGGCTTTCTGCAAGTAATGCTCAAAAAAAGAAGACTGCATCAGGTGCCAGAACACAGAGGGGCTGGGATGTGTGAAAGAAGTATGTTGTCTTCTGGGGTTGTGGCTCACACTCAGCCCACAAAGAGGCAAACTGCAGACGAAAATCAAGAGGTCAAGGCAGTGACACTTTAGGAATCACTGTGGTATATGGAAGTGGCATATTATCTGCCAAAATTGTTATGGTTTGAATTAGTGGTTGCTTGTTTCTTTCGTCATCCTCTGCGTAACCCCTTCATGGATTTGGTGTCAGCTTTCCCATCGGTGTTTTTGTCTGGTGTTTCTGGGCAGTCAGCCCCAACAGTTACAAGGTAATTGTACTTTCTGAGAGCTTAACCTGGGGTCCCTGTTACATTTCTTTGTCATCTTGGACAGCACTGGTTGATCATTCCTTAATCCTAAGGCACAAGGAAGGCCTCAGAAGTTTGAGTTACAATTTTTTTTCTTTCCCAGTACATATGCAGCATCCTAAGTTTGCCTTTCCAAGGCTGTAGTCCAGTTTTTCACACTGTGCTTTCTGTCTGCTGGCTTTCATCACTTACTTCATGCACTTCACGATTTCCCACTTTATTCCTGAGAATAAGGTAATTCTGTTTGTTTTGCATTTTGTGATGCTGTTTTCAGCTTCATAGGTAATGATGTCTTTCATCAGTCCATTCAGCTTTTGATATTTTATTTCACAGAACAGCAACAATTCTTTTATACATGAGTGAAAACATATGAGAAAGAATTATAGTGAAATGCATGAGGGTGGATCATAGATGTGCACAGTAGAAAAATTCAATGTGACAAGACCCAGAGCTCAGGGTCTTGAAACTTATTATCAGAACGCAGATTTTATAGTGCAGTAATCTTCAAGGAATGAAAGTCACATGTAAGTGGGAATAGTTAACACTAGATATTAAGGCATGGAGCCCTGTCTTGTGTTCCTTTTTGACTGCATGGATGGCTTTTCCATGTTATAACCAAGTTATTCCACTTTCTGACACTATACACTAACATCACTTTCATGCAACTCATTTGCCACACTACAGGAAAATAGAACCACTGTAGAATGTTTTGCCCTTATTTTTTAACATTTTTCTGCAGATAGATTGCTTAAAATCTTTATAGAGAGCTAATTTGAAGACTGTGACAGTGAAACAAGTGCTAAAAAATATATTAACCTCTCCCAGCTTTTTGCAGGCTATGGCAGGGCAAACCCTCACAAACATGATTTAAACCTGTAATATTCCAATTATTCCATATATATTTCTCAGATTAATAGAGAACAATGTCCACTTTAGGTAATGTGTGCTTAATTGTAAAAAATAAAACCACTTTCTTGTTTCAGAACAGTATCATTTTAATATAAAGGTCTTTTTGTGCAACCTGTGCTGGAAGAAGCTGAGAAACAGCTCATCTCAATAAATTTGTGGTAATTATATGGCGCCTTTAAATTCATATGAACTCTAGCTATTTTCTTGGTTAGTGCTTTTGCTGCCAGTTAAATGATTTCTAATTTTTGCTAAATTGTCTGAGTCCCAGGAGAAGTATTACTACGTAGAAACCACTAAGCATTTATAAAAATCTTCTAGGATCTAACAGAATTCTGGGTCCATCCTCTAGGTTCCTTAAGATAAGGATTTCATTGCATTGTATTGTCATTTCTATTAATTTATTAGCATTTTTTAGGAAGGCAAACAACTGATTTATTTTGAAGGAGAGAGATTAAATAGAATTCACACACATAGCTTTTGCTCTTTGTGCACTCTGTTCACAACGTTAAGCATTCAATAACTTGAACATAAGGAAAGGTTATTCCTGAACTAAATTCTAGCACTTTTGGTCTCATATGAGTGTTTTTATGTTTCATACTATCTTCCTAGGCTGCATATTGTGTAGAGTTACAAGCTTATTAAACAAATAGGGGTTATGAAACTAGCTTTTTATGAAAGCTAGTTTTATTTTTTTCCCTTTTTTAAAGGGAAATACTTTCATGCATTATTGCATTGAGAATGCCACAGACAGATGAGAAATGGAATGAGCTTTTTGCAACCACTTTCAGGAAAAAATGTTCCTGTTTATCTGCAAAAAAAAATCTAAATTTTCATCCAGTTCATGTAAAAAAATTATTGTTATATTATTATTATTATTATTATTATTATTATTATTATTATTATTATTATTAACCTATTATTCATGTTTTACAGCAACCACAGAGGTATTTTTACTTTATTAGCTGTGTCACTGTCTCTACAACTGTCAAAGAATTTAAGAATAATATGAATTCAGTGATTCAGTTTTCAAAAAATGTCATTTTGTAGTCATAATACCCTGTAATTAATGTACAAAAAAGTGTTGATCCAATGCTATCTTGCCAAGTTTTTAGGTCCTATAACAGAGATTTTATTTAGAATGCCTGGCTGGAGTTTTGTTATGTATGCTTACAGCAGCCAGCCAAAGCTGTGATGTTACTGCAGCATTAATTCAAAGTGGATCCCTGCAAGAGCTCAACTTAGGATATAAGGTGAAATAAGCCCTTAGCTACCCAACTGGATCCTATGAGTAAGTGGCAAATTAAAGATTCATTATTCATTTTAATTGAAGAAGATTATCAGTGTTTTAGGAGGCACACTTCAAAGTTTTTCAGTTCCTTGTGCAAAAGAAGGGAATGTGAGAAAAACTAGAGTCTCTCCTGAGAAAAGAGAGACAAAGGAAAGAACTAAGGAGCCTGCAGGAAACAAATGCTGCTGTGGATAAGTTCCACTTAGCAGGCCAAATTTACAGCTGGTGAATGTTGAGTGCACTCCATGGATTACATCCATTCCCCACCTCCAACTTGACCTCAAGTTGGAGTTTTTCTTTACTATTACAGTTGAAGATCTCTGAATATTGCAAGAAAGTGGCTGAAAAAGGCAGTACTGATTTATCAGGTGGTGGTAAACCCCAGTGGGTCTGTGGTATGCTGATTTTGATTGCTATCTAGATTGCAGTGTTCAGTTTTCTGTATGTACTTGTTTTTAAGCAATTCCTACTCTGCTGATGCAATAAATGTTGGAGCAATTGTAGTCTTTGGAGAGTACCTTTTGTGAGGTAACTTTTGAAATCTAAAAAGGAAGAAGGTGGGTGGTAACCCACCAGAACAAACAAAACTGGAAACACAAAGTCCCAAATTTATGTGCTGTTGTTGTTCTTCTCTTGCAGCATATGCTTTTGGCCTGTTTTGTTGATGAAAATAGGGCTTTTACAGTCTTTCTGTCTCCCCAGTCCTTCTGTCAGGGCTCTGCAATGATTCTTTAGCTACTCTCCAGCTCCACTGAAGTGAAGCAGCAGTCTCAGACACTTGAGGTCCTACAAGTTTTGTAGAAGTGACTACTCAGTAGGCAAAGGAGACAGGCAGCTTTAGGGAAAGGAGGAAGCCACAACCCAGTCCCATGTTCACCTCTGAAGGCAGCAGCTGATGACCAGTCAAACTGAGCAGACTGGTCCCCTGTGCACATACATGATGCCTGTTACCCACCCAGACACTAGGGATGGAAGGTCACAGGGAGAGTGGCAGATGGTATTTGGTGCATCTGTAGGGATCCAGGTTTGTTACACTAACTTCGCTGCATAGCTTACTTCACTCTGCAGTCCTCAGAGAATCAAGTCTCTTGGTTCTGTCTTCTGTTTTAGGCTAGGACAAATCTAAAAATCATTTATTTTCCTGAAACAACATGGATCTTTCATGGTCCTCTTCAGCTTCATGATGTACAATTTTCATCTTCTTCTGGACGTCTCCTACTATACACTGAACTTCTCTAATTTTTTAACTGCTGCATTGTAAATTCCAAATAAATTATCTACCCATTGGTCTGGAACTTCTCAAGGCCTCACCAGGCCCTGCTACAGGAAGGGCATCATGCCCTGTGTTGTGTGGACTGGGGACCAGCCTGACCTCTCAGATTTTCTGCTCTCTAGCCATGCCCACAAACACCATCTGGATTTCTTTGTCCTCTAAGAACAGATGAGGCTCTACACCTAGAATAGTGGGCCATTATAGAAAGCCACTGAAGAGACATGCAGGACAGTAATGAAATGTGAATGAAAATGTAAGTAAGTGGAAACCCCATGATGTATTTTGTTTGAGCGTTTCTGGTTTTGAAACTGTTGGTTACAATTACTGACAGTATCCTTGACTGAGCATGTTGTTTCTGGTTTATCTGTCTGGAAGCAAGTACTTTTTTCTGGATTTTTTTTTTCAATGAAGCAGAGCATTTTTAGAAAATGTGTTTACTTTTCAAGAAAAAAATTCAAATTACCAATACTAAGAAAACCTAAAATACAGAATGAAGCTGCCTAATGCAAATGCTTCCACATCCCAGTGTATACCAGAGTTTGGATACTGAGAGCATTACTTTCTGTGGACCATGTTTCCCAGACAGTGTAAATCTGCCAGAATATGCTGTGATTTTCATGTATCAAGTGATCAAGACAGGAGATTTAGCCCTAGTGTAATAAACCCAGTATGTAGGCAAAAGAGGAGGAGTAAAGCACCTAGTCTACATTTGTGGTTTTGTACTGTGGCAGATAGATAAGCTTTACAAATCCTGCCATTTACAGGCTGGTGGTGTGTACTGTCATCCAGGCTCAGGGATTCTTTCCATTAGAATTACTAATTTTCACTCAATAGTTGGAACAATTGGTCCTTAGAAAATAAAATGTTGCAGACTTTGATTCTCACACCCGTGTGGCCAGAATAATCTCTTTTGTTTTCCTTTTTATACAAGCAAACCTTCTGTAGCTTATGTAAAATGGCAGCTGACAATATTTCAAGTAGAAATGCAGTTCACATTGAAGTCACAAGAGCAGAGTTGTCTTTTGTAGTCCCTGGAGTTCATCCAAACAGGATTTCTAGTTGTGTACATGCAGTTACCCAGTGGTAGGGAACCCGTGAAATCTATGGCCCAAGATTTTTGAAAACAGAATCAGCTGAAAGTCAAAACTTGATATGTGAAGTAATCGGACTCCTCTAGAGAAGAGGAGGAATATGGCTATTATCACCCCTGCAGGGTAATTTCACAGGCTTTGGGGCTCTGCAGGAGCCCCATATCAGGACAGGATCTCTCTTCCTGTTATGTGTAGATGTTCTCTTGCTTTCCCCATTGTCCATTTATTTCTAGTTCTATTGAAGAACTAACCTGTTGAACTTGATGGTCAGCTCATTTCAGAGCTGCCAGGTCTCCAAGAAATTAATATATTTTGCGTACAGGACTGTACCTGTGATAGTACAGGTTTACATCAGATGTCATTTATATTGTTGTCAATGGTTTAGGAATGTCATTCTCTTTGGGGTTTGCCAAGATGTGCACTGACTCCAACTTCATTAGCAAAAAGGTGCTAAAATCTGAAAATGTCAGGGGAAAAAACAAACTCCATGGTCTGTGGAACCCTTTATGAGTGACATTCTTTGCTTTACCTATGTTGGATCTTCTGTTTCTGGACCATCTGAAAAGCCAAGACTGGTGTACACTTCTTTTACTTTTTGCATCATGTCAGCTCTGCCACCCAGCCGTAGGCTGTATTTGCATAAAGCTCCTTCCAGGGACTCCTGCTCTGAATGAGCAGTTCCCTTCTCCTGAGAGACCCAGTGTACCCTTCCCATCACACACTTAGCCTTGCCTAGCCTGCGGCACAAGAGTCTCAAGTCTATCTTGCACCTGATTCCTCTTTGGATGCTGCTTGCTGCAATTGCCCCAGGCCTTTGCACATCTAAATGGGTTTTAATATCAGCTCAACATAAGCATAAGTGCATAAGGAAAAGGTGCACGGGGTAAAACACAGGATGCCATCCCTAGAAAGCCCTGCAGTTTCTCAGTTCTTCATTCCTCAGGTAAATACATAAATGCTAGGAGAAGGAGTGGAGCTGAGGAGCTTTGCAGTCATGTAGAACTGCTAATCGAATGTATTTTGAAGTCACTGAAATAAAAATGTCCTGTTTTCAGATTGTTGACATCAGGTCACTTTATTTGATTAGAAATCTGTCTACACAGTAATATAAAATTATGTGAGACATTTATTGTAAGAGATATGCCCATTTATCTTCAAGATTTTTATTTTAAAATGCAACACCTTACCATCAAAGGTTTAGACGTCTAACCTTCCATAAAAGAACAGTGGGTGGATCATTCTGTTCATACACATTCTTAGTTATCTTTAGGCTGGACTCAATGTTTCCATTAGGAAGCCTAAAGATAGTGTTGACCTATCAAAGGATACCTGCACAAATTCAATTTAGCAGGTTTTATTTTTCCTATGCAAATCTGCAACTTTTTCATCTTCAGCACCTTTCTACTGAGTCTCAGTTTATTAACTTTGAGTAGCACTGTCCTTCAAATAGCATTCCTCTAGCAGTGTTGACAAGGAACATGCACTTCTGCATTCTTTTTTCAGCTTCTGTTCTCGCTGGTGTTTCTAAGTTCAGTCAGTATTCAGAATTCAGAAGCAGATTTATTTTGGGACTCCAGGCTCCAGATCCCTACACTCTATGCAAACTGTTGAGGATGTGAACAAGTGAACAGTGGTATACCTAGTTCTTTCTATTTCCCATGCTCAGGTTTGGCTAATGCATTTTCGATGTCCTTTTCCCTTTTTTGACAAATGTTTTCTGTGCAATGCTGGTTCTGCTGCTAGTGCTTCAGTTCACTTTTGTGGCTTAACCTTTGTTCCTTTGTTTGGCTTAAGCAAAGTTTCCAGGCTGAAGCAATGAGCTTCATTAGATGTTTAGGTCCCAAAGTTGCAAAATAGGAAATTATCAGTTTTCAGTA
The DNA here is from genome assembly GCF_031753505.1 of Anomalospiza imberbis. Lineage (NCBI taxonomy): Eukaryota > Metazoa > Chordata > Aves > Passeriformes > Viduidae > Anomalospiza > Anomalospiza imberbis. Next base: position 43,056,917 of record NC_089721.1, read on the forward strand.
ACATGTTTTAGCACAGCATTTCAACTCCTAATGCTAATGAATTCATGTTGGAAGTTTTTGTGAAAATTTTTTTAATCCATTTAGTCCATTCAATTGGCTTTTAAGGGCAAAGGTCTGCTTTAAAATACTTGTCTAAGAAGTTTACTCATAGTTTCCATGGGTTTCCAGGGCAACACTGAATGATTCCTTTTCTGCTTGAATCCTGCATTCCATGTTGTGAAGTACTTTCTAAGGCTGCAATGTCAGGACAACTTTAATGTAGCTTAGTGCTATGTGTGAGATTTAGGTCCTCCATCTCTCCTTCTAAACCCCAGGATAGTACTTTTAGCTTTCACCCCTTGCTAAAACCAGTCTCCATGTTCTTGCTCATCAAATTCAATCAGAAAATGATCCAGCTTAAAATTAACTTGAGAAAAAAGAGATCTATTTCCTCTTCTTCTATGAGTCATGCAAATGTTCACAGCAAGTTCAAGCAGTCAGTCAATTTCTTAGAGACCTGGCAGCTCTGAAACATGCTGACCAATGAGTTCAGCAGATTAGTTCTTTTAGTAGAACTATAAAGAAATGGACAATGAGGAAAGAAAGCAAACACTTGCACACAGCAGGAGGGAAGATACTGCCTTCATGCAGAGGTTGTGGCCTAAAGCCTGAAGAGGTACCCTGCTGGGTTGATAATCAACAACAGTGTTCCTTCTCTTCTCCAGGGTAGAAGAATCAACCAGTTACTGCATAGGTTTGTGGCGGACAAAAGCGATTGGGTAAACAGGGTCTCCAAATTAAACTTATTTAAACATATTAAATCACTTTCAGAATGAAGATTCTGTATAGTTTCATAAAAATAATTATTTTCGTCTGCAGATCCACTGTTTATCAAGATCATTTGACTGTGGGTTGAATACTGAAACATTTTGCAATAATCAAGTTCCAAATTAAAAACAAATGAGAAAGGTAGTATTGAAAAGAAAAGATTAATTTTCTTAAATGTGCATCTTAAATAATTTCATTGTTTTCAGCATTTTGCTTTTTCAGATCACTGTTCACTGTTTCATGCAAGCTATTTTTTTATTCTCCTGTTCACAGATCGAATTGCACAGAATATCATTGAGGCTCATTTGGAGACATGTCAATATACAGTGGAGGAATTACATCAGCTAGCATGGCAGACCCACACATATGAAGAAATAAAGGTTTACCAGAGCAAGGTACAATCCTGTAATATGCTTTTTCTTCTGCTTGAAATTGTTAACAGAGTAATATATTTGGCAAGAATACACTGATGAGTTTCGTACAGGTCAAAATACACTTTTCACTATCTTTGGGGAACTGGTTACTGAAAGCAAAGCAGTGACACTCCATAAAAAGAAGCAGCAGCTTTCCAGCATATTGGGCTGTTAAAGCTTAGGTATGGTCATGGAATCCAGTGTCTGTGCTTGATCTAAACCTCAGATGTAAACCTCATGCACAAATTCAGTTAACTTCAATATGACTATTTTTGGATCCTCTGTTGTAAGGATTTTAAGAAAATTAGACAACATAACCTTGTTTCCTTATAATTTTGAAAACACATCTGTTTTTTATGTGAATAACAAACACCTGTCACTTACAACAGTAGATAACAGCAAACTGAAAGTATTTCTTTAATTGAAGCTTTTTAATATTGGGTGGAAAAACAATCTCATTACACTACATTTTTGTTCTGCTTCTGCAATTCTCTGGTCAAGTTCAGTCTGTTTTCCCCTGGCACATCCTTACATATAGTACAGTCAACAGAAACCTCTGTGCCTCTTTCACTGGCTTCATTAGTGATTAGTCTTTTGTCAGACTTCAGTTGGCACATTAGTTGGTCATGTAAGACACAGGAGAGATTCCAGCTTGTTCATTGAAATCCATGGGGCTATGCAGTATTAGCAGGAATAAAAACCATACCACAGTTTGCAGAGATGTGGCATGAAGCCAGGAATATCCATTTACATTTACACACTTGTGTGTGCAAGGAAAATTATTATCAGGAAGTCAAAAATTTTATGTAATCTGTATTCAGATACTTCAATTATATATTTTAAGTTTCAAACTAGAAAAATACTCTGTTGTACAAATTAATAGCATTGTGCCACTTCTTGTCTAAGTGTACTGTGGAATGTGTACATTTTTTGTGCCACTATTAGTCTGTCCTGCACAAAAGCCAACATTAGAAACACATTTTAACACTGGGCAGTGCATTCTGCTCCTTTGAAGAGGCAATGCCAAAGTTCAGGTGAGTGGGACAATGGCTTGTGAAAATAACCTTCTTTTGAGAAGTGTTGGGTACCTAGAGAAAAAGAGATGCTGCTAGCTCTGCCTGGGTATGGGGACGGAGTGTGGGGAGTGCTGCTGTCTGCAAGGCCACCTGAATAATTTAATGCACTGAGGTATCCTGCTTGCTCACCGCTTTGCTTTTCCATGTGTGTTTTCCTGGAAGACAAGAGAAGCTCTGTGGCAGCAGTGTGCCATTCAGATCACCCATGCTATCCAGTATGTGGTGGAGTTTGCAAAGCGCATAACAGGCTTCATGGAGCTCTGCCAGAATGACCAAATTCTCCTTCTTAAGTCAGGTGGGTAAACACCAGAGGCTTGAGACTAGTTTAGCACCCAGCACCCTAGAAATGTGCTTTCCTGTCTTTTCCTGCAAATCATTTTAATTTTGAAGGAGCCCTAATTCCTGTCTGTTGCATTCCTGTCTGTTGCATTCCTGTCTGTTGTATTTTTCCACATTCATGATGTTACTGCCTTCTGATCACCTTCCCTTTGCAATCAGTTGTGGCTATTAAGTACACACAGTACACACACATACACACACACACACACACAAACCATTGCAAAAACTGCAGTCTCCAACCTGACGTGGTGGAAGGAGCCTGCAAATTGAGCTGGTCGAATCAGTCATTTGCCACGCTGTAAAATCCCCACTTGTCGTTAATGAAACGAAGGCAGGCTCACTGGGGCCTGCCTCTGTGGTCATCTTTAATCTTTTTAATGAGACTACAGAAATACTCTACAGCCAATGCACAGGAGGAAAAATTCCTGCTGGTGCCAGTTGGTTTCAGAATAAATGAGAGCAGATTACAGCAGTGTGCTCCAGCCATGCTCGCTCTGCATGCCAGGTTTGCATGTGTGTGCATAAGGGCAAGGGGAAAAAGGCTTTCCTTTCATATCAAGGGACTCAGTAATTTCTGTCCTCCAAAAGAATCCTGAAAAGATTTATCGTGACTATGCAGTAACACTGCCAAGCCCAGGAGGACAAAATGGCATGACTAAGTGAACCTCAAGAACCATGACTGGTAATGAACTACATTTGCCCTGTCATATCAGTTTCTTGCTCTCTCCATGTGTAAAAGGTAGGATGCTGTGTGAGGCAGCTTGTTAAAACAAGTGCTTCTGTTTGAAGAGAGATCTCTTCACTAAGGCTAAAAGCCTGTGTGACTTAGCACTCCATATACAGAAATCACAGATTATTCTGAGTTGGAAGGGACCCACACGGATATTGAGGCCAGATTTTCAGTGAATGGCCTGAACAGAGATCAAACCCACAACCCTGGCATTATTAACACCATACTCCAACAAACTGAGCTAACCTCAGTGGCAAAACCACTGGTGGAAGGAACCACTATTCTAAGGTGGAAGGGATCCAACAAGGATCATCGAGTCCAGCTCTTAAGTGGCCCATAGGGGAATCAAACCAACAACCTTAGCATTACAAGCACCATGACTGTGTCTTGGTGAGGGACTGGGCTCTGATGATAGGCACAGCTGCAAAGGCAAGTGATACAGAGACACAGGGAACACACAGGCAACCTCCTAGAAAAAGGGAGTTATAACACAAAAACTATTTTTTTAAAATCTCATACTAATTTTGAAAATTCTGCAGATACCAGTGCACCCCCAGGAAATTTCATTTGACTGGTAAAGCTAACAATACAACTGCACCTTCAGGAAAAGTTTGATTTCACTCTACTGTTGGAAAACATTGTTAAGCTGTAGCATATAAAAATATGTCAGGTTTTATTTTCTCTTTTGATGTTAATGCTGACCAGGAGTTAGAAAATGAGGACTTTTCTCTCAAAAGCATATCTGCGGAAGAATCCTCAGATTCAAGGTTCATCTTACAGGAGATCTGGATTTAGTTACGAGATCTTAAAATTCTTCCTTCCACTTTTCTGACTGCATATTTATGCAGTTATGAAATAAGGAGTAAACCAAGAAGTGTTTCTCTCTCTATTCAACAACCAGTAAAAAAGAAAAATAAAAACAAACAAGAAGTAAAACCTATTTTAGGGGTGCTCTTGGCAGTGCTTTAACTTGTACATTCTTTCTAAAAATGCTTTGTCATGTTCTCCATGTCCAGCCAAAATAAGCTGGGATTTTTATATGCACCTATTCTGCAAAAGGTGAAAAAGTCAACCTATAGAAAAGGTGGTTAGAATGGACCAGAAATGACCCCTTTCTATACTCAAAGCAGGCAGAAATATTTTTTCTCGCATTCATAGATCTATAATCTAGATGTCTTCAAAGAGTGTCTGTCCCTTCCGGTGTTCTTAATGACTGATGGCTTTGTAAATATCTTCTTGAGATTTCCTGTGCTCTGATATTAGGCAATAATACCTGGTACCTTTGCTCTTTTTTCTCTCTGCTAGGGTGCTTGGAAGTGGTTTTGGTCAGAATGTGCCGTGCCTTCAACCCACTTAACAATACTGTTCTGTTTGAAGGAAAGTATGGAGGGATGCAAATGTTTAAAGCTTTGGGTATGTTGTTCTTCTTTTTTCCAACCAATTGCATTGAGCCGCGTAGCAAGAAATTTGTCTTTATGAGAATTGTGATCCACAGTGGAAATGTCCAGTAAATGTCAAATCCCCAAGTCTCCAAATGCCTAGGTTGGAACAGAAGAAGAAAAGAAAAGGTGACTCCATTAGCTGCTAGCGATGATTGGTATTTTTCTCTAATAAAAGAGAGCAGCAAGGGGGTTTTTCCAAATAGATTTCTTGCCTTATGAAGTTTTGATGAGCCATGAGTTTATGGCAGGAGCCAAGCTGTTTATCTCTACTGTTCAGTTACTCTTGATGTATCAAATCCCTCCCACTATTTGTGTCCTGCAGAAGGCAATTTTAGCCCAGCAATGAGGAGACTAAAATAATGAACTGGTACAACTTGCTGAAAATATTGTTTTGCCCAAAACTTTTAAGTAAGCTCATTTAGATTCATGTACTGAAAATATTACTTGGTTTCTCAACATGATATTTAGTGCTACCTGAAATATTAATAGTGAAATGTTTGTGTTTTGTGCATTCATCAGACTGATATTATCAGAAATTGGTTCAAGACTAAACTCAAAGAGAGATATTGCCTTCAAGTATATGTTCATCATATACATTTTTTTCTTAGTGTGTGTCATAAACGTACTACTTCTTTACAAGTTTAAAGCATTTATGAATGTGTATTGGTTGATTTGTTTTTTATCTTTATGATGCTTCTGCAAATTTTCATAAACATTTGTAATGTTAATTAGTGAAATTATATATGAAAGTTTTTTAGTGCTGGTCCTTCTTCCTCCTTAGGTTTAGTATCTGTTTAGAAATAACAATTCTTGCTTCAGAGCAAGGGAAAAGAGTATTCTCTTCTAAGATGGGTGTGCAATTTTTGTACTTAACCCTAAATCTTGCTCTTTTTTTTTTTTTTTTTTTTTTTTTTTTTTTTTTTTTTTTTTTGCTTCTGTGTACATTTTAGTGCCATCTTCAGGTTAGGCAGAATTGTTAATAAAAAGCACTTGCTTTAGCAGTGCAGAAATTCAGGAACAACTGTTTCTGACACCAAAACAATCCCTGCAGGTTGAAGAGCTGATTTCTAGCATTGGTTTTGTCCTCTTTGGTCTGCAGGTTCTGATGATCTGGTAAATGAAGCGTTTGACTTTGCAAAGTATTTATGTTCCTTACAGCTGACTGAGGAGGAGATTGCCTTGTTCTCATCTGCTGTTCTGATATCACCAGGTAATTTTTCATTCCAAACACTGATTTTTTCCCTATTTATCCACCTCTATTTCTGCATATTTGAATAGCTGTATAAGCTGCATCAAATAATGTTAAGCAATGTATTAAGCAGTGGAAGAATGCCTAAATTACCCAAATATACCATCAGGAATTACATATACTGGAGATAGATCCAAAGTGTAACAAACATGGAGCAGGATTATGCAGACAAGAAATTCAGGCTGGCCTTCCTTCAGGCCATGTTGAAAGAAGCATGTTACTCAAGAGGTGCATATTTCTCTCAGCTTTTTCAGGGAGCAAAAAACCACCACCCTGAGTAGGTTATATAGTCCATAACTATGACTGGCTTTTTTCTTGGGAATGAGAATGCAAACAGTAAAAATTGGTGAGCAGTCCTGTTGGCACTTAGTTCCAGGTGAGAGGTAGTGATTAGAAGTGCAACATGCTCTTTTTCATGTATTCGTATATCATAACTCTACATAGGCAAGTATGCATTTAAAGGAGTGATGGCTGGCTGACCACAGCCGTTTGTGATTAAGTTGACTCAGAAGGTGGATCTAGTATACAAGCTCACAGTTTAGTGTGGGATTTTTAAATATGCCTCAGGGAATGTAGACACACATTTTAATCTAAGGCTAACCTCTTAAATAGCCTTACAAAAAAACACACCATGTTTTTTCAAACTTTTTCTGCTGAAGACTTTTTCTAGGTCACCTTGCACTTTTGCACATCTGTGTTTGAGATTATGTTAGTCAGAATTAGACTATCACAGATAGTGTCAGCACATTAATTCTCATAGTCAACAACACCTACTGAAAGGACTCTACTTTTATTTTCCATTTTGAGCAGTTCTTGCCACTGTCTGCTCAGAAGTGAAATAGTTGAGCCAGTGACTCTTCATGGGGTTATACCAAAATGCTGCACCTACAGCCCTCCAAACACTGACGATTTCCATCTCAAAGGTGTCCCAGCTGTGTGCAGGCATGAGAGCTGCCTCTGCACTACCCACCCAGATGTCCTGACTTTCTCTGGGACAGCAGACTTGTAATGTCCCGATGGGTCTCTGCCCATCATTCCTCTCTCAGTCTGAAAAGACCAAAGCTGCCAAAGGTGGGTGGCGGAGGGTGCTAGCTGCTGGAAAAATTAGGTAGAACCAAAATTCTGATTAATTTCTGCAGTTCTGCATATGTCCCTTTAGTTTGCAAGCCAGAGGATACATGCAATGTCTCCTATTGCTTTAGCTAAAAAAAAAAAAAATTAAAAGGAACAAAAGCATTTGGGGCACACAGACTGCTTATTTCTGTAGTGTGTGAGCATCTGTAACTAGACCTAAGATATAACAAGAAGGAAATTATGGGCTGCAGGAGCATGTACATGAGTAAAAGCAACTTTCTTCCATAAAAAAACTGTAAATCTGGATTGCCTAAATAACTTCTGTTTCATCAGGGCTGCTACGTTTGAGGGTGGGAAGACAGAGAAAATAGTCCAGGATGAACTGATGCTGAAATGTGCCATTTATTTTCTTACAAAAACAATAACAGTAAACAACAGAGAAAGAAATACTTTCTTCCACACTTGATGTTCTGGTTCCTTCACAATAAAGAGTTTCATCATGGGAACAAATTAAAAAATTTAAAAGTAAAGCACTGCTTCACAGATTTCCCTGCACCAGTCCTTTCATTGACTAATACAAGCATACAAAGATTCTGTATAGGAAGTACTCATATTCAGGTTTCTTTTCTGCAGAAGTCACAACCTGAAAGGTGATTCTTGCAGGCTTCATCTCAGTGTTTAGGCCTCTAGAAACCAGAGCAGTCCACTGGGAATACAGGGACCTGAAAACATCTATGAGTAACATTCATCAGTAGTTTTGCAAAGATTGCAAAGGCCAGTGTCACGTCCATTTTCCATCTGATTCAGAGCACAAATCCAGATTTTCCATTTCATTATGGACATAACCATGCTGCTTGAAGGTGAAGCAATCTCTAGCTTGATTTGTGATTTCAAAAGCTGAAATGTTGTACAAATCCAGTAAAGGCTGCAGAGGCATCTCCACCTTCAAACATACAAAAGAAGCACATGGTAAGACAGGAGCATGGCTGCTTCTTTGTGCCAGTCCTTCTCCTGAGACTTTGAATTGGCATTTTCCTTCTTCCCATCTTCCTTTTGGCAAAAGCAGATCTTGTCTGTTTCTGAGCTGTCTCTCATCTTCTTTCCTACACTGTTCTCTAGCCTAGTGGACAGTATACTCTTTGAAGATGGACAAGTTCAAAACTCAAGAGGAAAAGTACACTATTGAATCACTGCTTCTTAGGTCCTTTAAAGGTGGTCACTGATCTATTGTCTTTTTCCTGCACTTCTTAGAATATAGCTAGAGTTACCTGTAAAACTCCAGCCAAATTTACAGATGGTGTTCAGGTGGCAGAAACCACATGTTGGGAGTCAAACTTAGCATCTGTTAAAAAGGCTTACCTAGCAGCTCTTGTAATGAATTTAAGAACTCTTGTGTAATATACAGCATGCTTCATGTCAGGTGAGTGACGAACCTGTCCATCAGCCACCTCAGTCTATTTTTAACCTTATTCTTATGACAGAAAGGTAAACCTTTAGGGATTGGTCTCTGTGGTACATCTCTCTAGCTCCAGTCTGCCACAATAGACATTAATTTAACACTACTTAAAGACTGGGTTTTGCAATAGCATAAAGTTTGGCACTTAACCAGTGAAGTCTAAACATTACTGTGTGCTTATTGTGTAGAAAGTGCGTGTGTTCTCAGTTAATTCTATTTCTATCGCCACTGATGGCACAGGATCCCTTGGCTTACCTTCAGAGAACACAGTTCTCTAGCGTTTACAAGATACTGTTTTCCTGATCATCTGTTAAGTAGCTAAGGTTTGTTTTTGTCGCTTTTCACAGTACTTAACAATCAACTCTTTTCATACACCCCTTCCCAGAGACAGTCAGACAAATGGCAGAATTGTTCTACTCCTGTGATGAAATGTTGCTCAGTTCCAGCCTGTGTGGCCTGTGTGTTCATTGAAGTGGTTAACTTAATTCATCTGTGTGGCTTATTTTAGTGATGGGGAATGGGTGAAAGAAAAGTGAAAGGGGTTTTTCCTGAATTTTTCAATTTGTACATGAAGATTCATGCCTGTGATAAAAGAAGTTTTCCTAATTCCCATATGAAAGCTAAAATCTATACCTAAGAACTGGTCTGGATTGAGGGAGAAAAAAATAGTTTGCAGTGTGGGAAAACAGAAGGTTCTGTGGTTTTGCAAGCACACTGCATTAATGGGTTTGGATTGTTTTGGAGTCTGCTACTTCTGTTTCTGTGTGTTTGTCTCCAGAACCTATGACTTGTGAAAATAGAGATTGTAAGGACAACCTCCTGCAGGTGGGGTTTGAGTCCAGAAGCCATATAGGTTTTAAAACAACTGTGTAGCTGTTATTCTTCCAGATAATCTTGTATTTTATGTTGTTTAAGAGAACATTTTTAAATAATGAGAAACTTGCACTTTGCAATTCTTTTGAATTATTGAAAAAATTTTCATGAAGAAAGCCTTTTATTTTAATTTAGAATATATTTTTTCTCAAAATATTAGCCTAGTAAATAATGAGATATATTAATGTTTGAAAAATTATATTATTCAATATCTTATTTTCAAATAACTGTTTGATCAGTAAATTTATTATTTATGTATTATGACACTGAGATAACATGACATGTTTGTCACCTAGCTAGTATGAAATTAGAACACTGATTGTACCAATAGAGAATAATAAAATATTGAGCTATGTTTCATTTCTGTTCCCATCTTTATGCCTAGCATCCTGTTTAAAACAAATAGATGCAGAGCCAACACTGTGTTCCTGCATGTTTTATATGTGTTAATTAAGTGTTCAGGTGATCCTTTAATGGGTTGAGACACTGCCTCTGAAACCATGTCTTTAATTATGATGCAGTCCTTCCTCGTGAGATTTATGATTCCTGTGGATACTTGCCAGCACAGTACCCTGTGTGCACCATAAGCATGCCCCACATCTGTGCATTCTTTAACTTTTCTTTTCCTTTTTCTCAGAGCGAGCCTGGTTAATAGAGCCAAGGAAAGTCCAGAAGCTTCAGGAAAAGATTTACTTTGCACTTCAACATGTTATTCAGAAGAACCACCTTGACGAGGAGACATTGACAAAGGTAAGTTCTTTAAACAAAATACCAAGCAGTCCTCAAGCACAACTCTTCTCTTTCTGTAGCCATTTCTGTAAGTGTTGTCACATTAATGTAAGTTAAAATAAATGCACTGTGTTCTTGCCATGTTCTGTTAGATTGCAATGTAAGCTAAAAGAAATGCACTGTGTTCTTGTCAAGTCAGGCTTGTCTGACTCTTGTCCCTGTTGCCTCTTATTCCTTTTTTTTTGTTCAATATCTCAATAATTTTAATTCATACCCTATAAAGAATGTGACTGCTTTAAAAATATGTTCATTGAGGCTGTTCCTTGTTAGTTGTATTTTTGGCCCTTGGCTAAAACTTTGGGGGCAGCTGTTTCTAGGCTCTTACAGTAAGAACAATGCCTAGTTCTTTGGATGGGTTTTGATGGAGCTTAGAGTATCACTTTCAGTAACTTAGCAAGATGGTAACATATAGTTAGTTTTGGAAAGTGTAATTTATACAAAATATGCTTCCACCTTCTTCCTTTTTTTTTTTTTTTGTTTCAATATCTTACAGTTAATAGCCAAGATACCAACAATTACTGCACTTTGCAACTTGCATAGAGAGAAACTGCAGGTATTTAAGCAATCTCATCCAGACATAATGAACACACTGTTTCCTCCATTATACAAGGAGCTTTTCAATCCAGATTCAACCACTGGCTGCAAGTGAAGGGGATAATAGAATTTTCACGTAGTCATGGAATGCATCACTAGTAAGACAAAGAGAAATGTTTCATGAAGAAATTATTTTAAATGTCACTACTGCAACACCAGGAATGTCCTGCACTTAATAGAATTATTTTTCACCGCTACAGTTTGAAGAATGTAAATATGCAACTCTGAGTGGGGATGTCTTTTTGCTCTTTTGTTTACTTTTCCTTTTTTTTTTTTTTTCATTTTTGAACTGACAATGAACATATAAATATAGGACACTGGGTGTTACCTTTTTTTTTAATTTACTTTTATTGGGGGATGTTTTGGGAAACAACTAGTTCCTAGAATTTTATTGTAGATATACATGATAATAGAGCAGTACTTTGCAGTATTACTCTTGTTGTTTATTGTTAAAATATAATTTAAGAAAATTCCACTTATTAGACTGCCTAGTTCCATGTTTTTAGATAGTTTAATGCATGTGGAAATTTGTAGCTGTCTTGGAAATTATGGTACATATATGGAAGATACACACACTCACATATATATATCTATATATATATATATCTATATATATAGATATATATATGTGTGTGTATGTGTGTATATATGTATGTATGCATTATATGCATACATGCTATAACTTAAAATCACATGCCTACATTTAAAGGATGCTCAACCCAGCTGCCATGTATTTCTTACTCTCCAAGTAATGTATTAGATTTACTTTGGGCAATCAAGATTTGCTTTGCCAGAGTTAAATTGTCAGCTGCCAATGTCTAATGACAGGATCACTGAGATGTATGTAATGTAGTGCATGTGTGCTGTGTGTAAATCAAGCATCAGGAATGTATCAATGGTGCAAAAGCCTTGTCTGAATGGTTTTAGTGAAAAGAGGAATAGGATTGGGTTTTTTTTTTTTATTTTCTCACTGTTACAGGGATAGAACATCTATAAAAGTGAACATAGTAGGTCCTGATCTCAGTAAAGTATCTGAAACATTGAGTAAAAATGTAGACAATCCCATATGTACATTTTTGTGATTTCATACACGATTTTGTTTTATATACACTGCTGTGAAAAATAGCTTCAGTTTTTTGCTAAACTCATTAGAAAGATAGGTAGTAAGCTCAGTGAAAACCATGGCAAGCCTAAAATGTGTCTCTGAAGAGGAAGGAAAGGAGGGAGGGAGGAAGAAAGTCAAAAGTGAGTGAAGTCCGTGGTTACTACAAACAACGGTGTAATTGTCACTGTTTCTGACAGTCATCATCTAGATGGCACTGATGGTTTCCATTACACATCTGTGTATGTTTTAAACACGTGCATATATGTATGTATATATCTGTATGTATATTACTGTATATATATATATATATATATATATATATATATATATATATATGCATATATAGAATTTATTATAGATGCATTTCAGGAGTGGAGCAAAGGATTGGAGCTTTCTTTTTGTCTGTCTCTGAATTGACTGTACGTGCATTTCCTTACAAAACCAAAGGCAAACACAGAGGGGAGTGGAAGGCTGCATGGACTTAATCTTGTGAATTAAGTTTAATCAGCAGTCATTATTGATGTATCTGCATTTTGCCAGTAGTACAAAACACAGATGTTTTAGCTATGAAAGAGGGATTCAGTTTCTGCTACATCTCTCTTTAGCACCACTTTTACCCATTGTGAACTTTTTCAGAGCAGTCTCCTCCTGGGATGCCAGCGAAGGGCATAGAGCAGAAATCAGAAGAAGCAGGCAGTAGAGAAGAAAGGAAGTGAAGGCAGGATCACAAGCAGATGTGTTTCTTTATTTCAAACCAGTGCAGAAGCCAGTGCAATCTGAGGCAAGGCAAGGGGAAGCACAAAGGACCTGCCCATTTGCCAGGCTCATGGAGGGGCAGTGTCACAGGGAGCCCACAGGGACACAGGTGGGCCCTGGGGTGGGTGAAGAAAATCGAACTGTTGTTGTGATAACTTAATGCCTTGTGCAGCTCTCGTCTCAAGCTTCTCTTTTCTGCATGAGCAGATAATTCACAGGCTATTTGAAATACTTTGAGGCGCTCTCCCTTGCCTTCCATCAGTCAGTTTGCAAGTTTGCATATGTATTTTGTGGCAGAATCAAGTCTAGAGAATATCACAATTTGTTTGTTATGATTTAGCAATGCCAGAACAGGTACAAGAGTAGTTACAAACTCTCAGCTAATAAATATTTCTGTGCAGGTCCATTGCAACTTAGAAAAAAAGAAAAAAATCTGTCCAGCAAACTTAGTTGTGAGAATTTTGTTGCAAATGTGACATTCTCTTCAAAATTGCTTAGTGCTGTAGAACAGCAGTTACAAAAGTTACCTTTTTACTCCAAATTCAGAGCACATTTCTCTAGTGACTATCTTAAAATGTCTTCAATTAACATAATAAAGCATTTCTCTTGATGCTTCTTTATACCACTCTAACTGTAAGACTGATATTCCTTTATAAGGTGATTTACCAGCCCTTCTTGTATGGCAAATCCAAGAAAAGGATTCCAAATTTGATGTTTATATCAAAACGTGATGTCTGCATACTTATTTGTGTAGATTTACTGGGGGAAAAATTGAGTCACACTGAACTCTAGAAGTGCTCAGTTTTAATTACAGGGGATTCATGTTTTTCTTGATTCCCCAACACAAGAACACACACATACTGTTTGAAATATTTTATAAATTCATTTACAGTATATCAAAAATATATATTTAGCCAACCCATAGAAATATGGAATAAGTGATAAATACTACTGTTCATAGTGTTGCTTAATAAAGAGGTTTGTCATGTTTGTAAATAGTCCTTCACAATTGTGTGTTACATCTTGAAAATGTTGTTTTCTTCTCTAATAAGCTAATCGCTCCTTGGGATTTTTGAATTACTTCTCAGGCAAGATAATTAAATAGAGGTCACCAATGAAAATGACACTAATCACACATCTGCAGGGCCTTTAATCTGTAAAGAACTATACTTATATCACTACAATGTCATGACCCTTCCAATCAGTAATGATTATGATCACATTTTAAAGATGTGGAAATGAAAGAAAAAAGGTTAAGTAACTTGTGAGAGACCACAAAGGTAGAAATATCCAGTTTAGAAATAAAAGTGGATTCTTGGCTTTTGTCTTAAAACTTCTAATAGTCTGCCATACAAGATCTTCATTGTCATTGATAGGCAATAACCTCTACCAGGATTTTCAAATATTGCCAAACAGATTTTTGTTACTATTAATACAGGATTTGAGCAAATAGTGTTCTTGTTTACTTGGAAAATGAAAATTCATTTTCAAAAATTATTTATTTATGGAACTGTGCTGTGGTAACTGCAAATACATTTCATTTAATTTTCTGTCATTTGGGCTTGGCCACATAGATATAGTACCTCTGTTGCCCTTCATTGACTGAGTGTAGTACAATACATAATGATCACATGCCACAGGCTGGATTTTTGTGACTGGTTTTGCCAACATAGTCACTTAGACTCAAAATTTCAAATTATTGATATTGGAGTTCACATATTCAAGCTGTCCATGGACTTTAAGGATAAAATAGCATTAATTTTAGTAAATAACTTCATAATTCACACCATTAGTTCTTCATTTTTATTTTTTTTGGCTTTCAGTAGTCCATGGTAGAACCTGAAGCTTTTCAAATAAGTGTCTAAAACTAAATTTGTCACATCTTCTTTCGGTAGTTACTGGATATGTTTGCTGATTTTTTTAGTGACAAACTTTTCAAATGAGACACATTTTTTAATGATTGATTAACCTGGGACCTGTAACAAAAGCATATTTAAAGCATATATTGAATCTACTACTTCTAGCATTGCTTTCCAGTAATTCAGCTATATCATGCTAAATTACCCTTGGCATTGAGGAAGCAGATGTACAGTGTTCATTATACTACCACAAAGACTTAATTTTGTTGTAAATATCAATCTTGCCTGCTCTTTTTCTAAAGAATTAATTCTAAGATTCATATTTCCCTCTAATGGAAATTGCTAGAAAAGAAACATGGTAGTAGAAGGCACCTCAGTTGAGGAAACTTGTTTCCAAAAGCAACGTACGGGTTTTGATTGGCTTGTGAATGAACAGCATTAAGGAATTGATTCTGCAAGTTATCAGACACTTAGCTCTAACTAGAGTCACTAAAAATTGAGGCATTTCAGCCAAGAAGTGCTCAACCAGTGCTCAACCGGTAGCAAGACTGGGGGCTCTTGGCATTAAGAGTCCCTTTTGAGCTCTATTGAGCAGAAGGCAGACGTTACTCTCCTAAATGCTTTGAGTTCATGCTCTGTGTTGTTCATTTCAGCCCAGTTTCACAGGGGTCAGTTTAGTCTCCTGTTGCACCTTGGGCACCAGTGCTGTTTCAATACCTATGCCAGGTTATGGTGCTGAGGTGGAGCAGCTACCAGAGCTGCCCATGAAAATAAGCTTTGTTATGTGGTTTTCTTTGTTCAGTTTCACGGTGGCAGCTTGCGTAGGGGTGTGATTCCCTTTGGGACAGTTTACAGGATTTCTGATATAACAACTTCTACACAAAGAGGATGCAAAGCTGCTCCTGTGTGCTAGCCTCTTGGCCTCCCTCTACCAGGCTGTACGAACTTCTCTAAGATTGCAGCAGCCTCACAAACTTGTCAGGCAGCTTAGTTAGAGATGTGCAGCTGATGGCTCCTTTCCCTGTTGACTTTTCCACCACTCTGAAGCTGTGCTTCAAACGTCATTTGAAAGATGCTCAGGCTTACCCACTCCTCCTCCTCCCCACCTGACTCTGCATTGATTGTGCTGTTTCCAGAAGATCTGAGGTCCAGCCTGGAAGTGGTTCCTATTTTCTGTCATTGTCTTTTGAACATTCCAGGAATATAGCACAAAAGATCAAACTGAAACAGAAAATATTTTTTTTTGTCCAATTCATTATGTTTAAGGATGTATGAAACTGAACCCTGAGACAAAACAACTTGCTTTTCCCTGGCCATAAAATAGTAGTGCATTTACACGTACTAGCCTGTCCCAGCACCTTCTGCCTCCACTCTAGAAACTAAATCCTATCTCTGACATCCATTAGGAACAGTGTGCTGGAAGCCCTGTCCCCGTCTTTACTCTTTAAGTTTCACGCTTCGTAAATGACAATCACTGCTTGATGCAAACATTGCACTCTATGCCACTCAGGGATGTTTCATTACTGAAAATAGTTATAAATATTACAGTGGTAATATGGAAGAGAATGTTAGAGGCTTTGAAGGGCATGGGTTGAGCTGCCCATATGAACATGACCCAAACAAGGCTTTCAAGCCAATGATTAGAAGTAACATTGGTATAAACTGAATTCACTGTCAGCATTTCCTCAGCTTGATCTGTCAGACTTTGCCTGTTGTTTCACAGTCAGCAGAGTGCTACTGACCCATCGGCTCATGATGTTAAGGTTCTTTTGGGAACAAAATATAAGCAAGCTTTGTATGAATTACTGAATTTAGACAACTGACAAAGTTTCGAAGTATCCAGTTTATGTACCATTAACATGAGCTCATATTCAGACTTGATGCAGGCATGTAAGAGGAAAGGTGAAGACATGGAATAAGCCATTCTTGTCAGCAATGACAAGAGCACTGAGCTAGGACATGGAGAAGTGACTGTGAAGAACATGTAGACATGAGCAAGTGGCTAACAGCTACCATTTTCTCTCAGGGATGCACAAAATCATAGCTAGCCCACGACTCTGTAGCAATACTTCTCCATAGTATGATTAGTCCCTTTCTCACACCAAGAAAACATTACCCTATTTTATATTGTGCTAGTGAAAAGTACTCCCACTTCCTAGAGTTTTGAAATGTGCTTATCCCTAGCTTTACACCACAGATTTTCTGTCATTACAAGAATGCACACAGAAGGATAAATTGCAGTGGATTACATTGCCAGTCATTAGGTTAATTCATGTCTTCAGCCAAGAGGTTTTCCTCAGCTCTGAATATGATCATTGCTCCTGTTATCACAGTGAGTATGTGTGGTTTTTGACTCCCTCCATTCTCTGAACTCCCTCCACTTAGAAGACTGATGGACAGCTTCAGGAGGTGGAGACGCCAGCATCCCTATGCATCAGGATCTTCACCATCATATTCTTTGCCAAGCGTCCCATTGCAATTTTTATTTTAATCCTTCAGGTTGCTAGGAGCCATGTCCAAGTGACTGAAATTCTTGTTAGCATGATAGCTTCCCATTAAAAGATTCAGTCTTATGGTCAGAGGACCTAGCCTCTCTTTCCTTTTCCTTTTACTCCTAACTCCTAGTAAATGAAGCTTGGAGTAGTAAATTACTCATCTTCATTCTTTCTTATAGTTGACCAGTACTTGCAACCTGCAAGGGAAGCTCCACCCAGATGGTAGAAAGGAAGCTCCTTCCTCCTCTTCCTTCATGCTCTCACTTAGCTATGTTATCCTTGCATGCATCGTCCTTGCATGTGTTGTCCCTGCATGACTGTGTGACAATGAGCCCAATGCCCCACTAAGTTATCATCCCAGAAGCTGTTTGCAGCTCTAAAAGCCACTTGTGTATTCAGTCTGCAGACAGGAGTCATTGTGAAAAGAAGAGGCCTAAAACTTCCACAGTGGTAGCTCACAGATCAGTAACTCAACTAAAAAGGCAGGCTGAATGTCCAGGGGCAGCGTTGCATTTCTGTTGAGAGGATAAGGCAGTAAACAAAGTCCTCTAGGAAAGGAGAAGTATTTCCTGGGTGTTACTGCAGGCAGCGAGAATAATACTGCTCACCGTGAGTTCAGTGGCATGATGTACTACATTTGCATAATTTCATTATCCTCACAATTCAAGCACAGAACATAGGGAAAGTGAAAGAAAACAGCGTTGGATATAGCAGCAATAAGTAAATTGTAATTGTTTCTTTGTAACTGTACTTGCAGAAATTGTTTGCTTTGCACGTGGTCTTCTGTACAATAACATAAAAAAATTCAACTAATGTAGATACGGTGATTTTGAATATTTTTTCATTTGTTGGATATAGCTGCTAATTTATGAATGAAGATACTGCTGTTGAGAAAATTTTTTGCGCTTCAAGAAAATGCTGAGGTCCTTGTTTATGACTATACATGGACAGCAGTAAAGTATGGTCAATATATGACTGGAGAGATTTTTAAAAAATAGCTCCTAGTTTTCAATATTAGGAACATATTGGCCCCTTATTTGGGCAACAGGAATGCAACTGCATTGAAACACAAGCAGGAGCAGATGGTTAAGCACCAAGAAAAGGAAAGAACAGGCTTTATCTTGACAACTGTTTCAGATAAAAACAGTTTATTTGGGGGGGGGGGGGGGGGGGAAAAGCAAGCACTTGTCTTGATTAGACACACAGCTTAATTAAGTCAAAGTAACTACATTAGGCTGTTGACTTTGGGGATTCAGATTCAGATGCACTACATTTGTGGTCTTTTTAATGTGTCACTTCAATGTCAGAATCAGGCAAAAAAGGTGTTTTGTGGACCACACATTCTCATGCAGTATATGGGGATTTTTCGTGCACTTATTTTTAAAAAGCCACTGAGTAGCATAGCCAGTGAACTAGGCATGATAGTCTTTGCCTCTTGTGTGACTGCCATGTGACCTCTAGTACACTTTTGGGAGCAGTTCTGTGATTGTACTAGTGGCAACAAATAAAGCACAACTGAACTCTAAGCTGTTATCACCTCTCAGCTAAATCGAATACATTGGGTATTTTGAGATTTATGCTAATTGCTATAATTCCTGTGTTTAACTAATTACTTCAGTTGTAATGAATTGATGATATAAAGAATATAGGAATCATAACAGCAAAAAAAATCCCTTATTTTACAGCTGTGCTCTCTGCCTCATTTGATTAACACTAAAGAAGTTACTTAAAATCTAAACAAACAAAACAAGAAGAAACCTGAGTATGTATTGTAGAAATGTAGAAGACAAATAAAATATTTTTTCATATGTAATTACTTTTAATATATGCTTGTGGGAGGTCTGATACTATGTATGCTGTCTCTGTAATTTTTGCTGTAAATAACTTGGGACAGTGGATATACTGATTTTTTCTATGTCTCTGTTTAAACATAAGACTTTGTAATGTTGGCTTTTTTTTAAAGAGGAAAAACATCAAAGAGCAAATTACGTACTTGCTTCCTGTAAGTGTAATGTACTCTTCAGTTTTTATGGAAACTGATTGTAATAGATAAAGCCTTTTGACTAGCTGTTGATAATTAGTGTATGCTTCTGTACATAATTGGGAAAAAAATGCTGGATTGTCAGTGAAACATGATCCCAGCAAGTCTGTAAAATGAGTACTATAATAATTCCTGCAGACTGCATTTGACTGATTTGAAGAAAAGTTGTTCAAGCAAATAATGCTTCCTTATAGCATATGGCTTTTATGAATCCTTCTGACATGACTTATATTAATAGAAACATTTCTCTCTTTCCAATGAGCAAAATATTTTTGTATGCCTTTAATTTCTTACTCAGAATTGAGGTCAGGTCACTCATTAGCTGTAACCTGAAGCCATAACTGATCTTCACCAAATGCACATTTTAAAGATCATAATGGAGAAAAGAAACTATGTCTAGTTTATCAACAGCTGTAATGTAATACAGGCAGGAGCATAAATAATTAGCAAAGTACTTAGATGCTATTCAGGCATCCAAATGTGACTTTAATGGCTAGTATTTTGTGATTACCAATTTATAAAAAAATAAAAACATAATTAAGATAGATATTTAGATTTAAATGAAGCTTTCTAATATTTTTGGAATATCCCTGAAAATGCTTTTAGGATTATGAGAAGAAATGATTTTTCATATACTTCCCACTTTCAAATATCTAATGTTTTTATCCTATTTCCAGTTCATTTTGTTTGAGTGAAAAGAGTTGTTAAGCATCCTGGATCCAAGCCCTGAGCTATTTGATGCTTGGCTGTAGTTATATTGTTGTAAATCAGTTTAATTTTAATTTTAGGGGTGTGTTGTTTTTTATTTGGTAAGCATGTTTACAACTGTTAGTAACACACAAGAGTTGCATTGCCTGTCAAGAAGTATGATAATAAACAATCTAACAAAATAATGAGTAACATTCAATCACTCTCAAAAGACAAATAAAAGTTCCTTTCTAAAATCAAATGCCTTATAGAGTCAAAAGTTATGTTTTTATTTTTTAATAAGCTTAATTGTGTAATAGCTGTCATGTATCTTAACTGGCTTGTAGATGCAAAAAGCAGAACTGCAAATGAATCATTATGTACTGGGTAAAAATCTGACTCCATTGAAACCAGCGGCAAACCCTTCACTGATTTCAACAGTGCCAGGAGTTCATCCAGCATTTTTACATCTGCAATTCTCTTCTGATCTTTCTCCCTTGTTTAATATAGTTGACCTAATTTACGTGTATGTGAGTTAAAAGACAGCCTGATTCATTTAGAAAGTGACCATTGAGGGTTTTTTTATCATGAATTTTGTTGGACCAGCATCCATGTCAAATGAAAAGGTTGTATGTTACTTTAGAATGTAATAGATCTTTGTCTTATTTTATGACCTGTAAATTATTAGTTAAACACTGTTAGCATTTCATAATAATGCACACATGATTTTTGAATGTTTTCTGTAAATGACAATCAATGTTGATGAAGTTCCTTTCTTTAATGCAAAAGAAAAAAAAATAAAAAAAAAAAAGTAAATTCTGTTGTGGGTTTTGGTTTGGGCTTTTTTTCCCCGTCATTTTAGATTACATGTATCTATCAGAAAAAGGTCCAGTATGTGCATTTTCAAAAGAGAAAATAATCCTTAATATCATGTGTCCCTACCAACAGCAGGGGAGTTTTAACTAGACCAACTTTGAGATCTCCTTCCAGCCATAACTGTTCTAAGATTCTATGATCAGGTGCCTGTACTTAATTTCAGAGGTTTTCCTAACCAGCAGAATTAGGTATATACCATGTTGTGACATCAACTGATAGTAAAGTGGCTTTTTTTTGCATTTTAAATTGCAGCTGTGACTTTTGAATATGGAAATTGCTAGATTTACTAATTTATTTCTCTGTTTATTTGGGGGAAAGCTTCAGCTAGCAGAAAAGCGAAACAACATAGAAACAATTGTGTGACAGCAAACTGCAGCAGTGTAACAGAGGGTTACTTTATTTAAAAGAAGATACTGTATTTAAAATGGTAAATATGTCAAATATTTTTAAAGTCTGTGTATGTCTAGCTGATAAGGCTGTAAGCAGTACCTTTTAATGATACTAACTTTACATTTCTAGGACCCTAAATTTAAATCAGAAATAAATTTAAAAGCAACAATATCAAAAGGCCTCATTTTGCTAACTGTTAAGCACATGTTTACTGGTGTATTGACCTCATCAGGCTTAATGCAGTGTTTATGCTTAAAGCCAGCTACGTTTAAATGTTTTTCACATCTGTGGGAAAGTGACTGAGACTATAAAGATAACAGCACAGAAATTACAGAGGAAAATATGCTTGCTGCTACTGGGTGGAATGCTGTCAGCATACCTGACCTCCCAGTTACAACACAATCAATCTGTGGGGTCTAAATGCAGGATGGAGTGGAGACACCACGGCCAGGTTCTGTCAAAACTCTTGAGAAGAGGGAACTCAGTGTCCTCCCCAGCTGATAACCCTCCCAGCAACTTAAAACCAGGACAGAGAAAGGGAGACGTCCTGTTCTTGTGTCAGCAGCTGTGGTAAAAGTCACTGACACAGGTCCCCACCCCCAGGTTATGTCAGGTGCTACCCTGAGATACCTGCCCTCAGGGTACCACCACCCCTCGCTAAGATGTTTGACAGCCAGCAGTGGGTAAAGATGTGGAGATGCAGGAGGAGGCATGACCCTGAACCACGCTGTGACCCCCTGAAGTGCTCAGTGAAGGGTCCCCACAGAAGGATGCTGACAGACTGGTCAGGCACAAGGGCCAAGGCTTTCCTGGGGCCCTGACAGGTGATCACATACTGAGGGTTTGAGCAAATCTCCCCTTTACACGTGAGAGCACCGCAATACAGGTAAGCAAGTTTGGGTTATGAGATGATGCAAGTGCAGCTTAGCTTTATTTGATTTTCAAGTCCCAGATATTTAAGGCTCATTTGGAGGTTTCACATCAATTTGAAAAGAATTCAGACAAGTGTAGTGGGGAGTTCATATATAAACATTTATATTTCAGATATGATGAAGCTGAAGAGTTTACTAGCCATATGAGGTAAATGGAGTGTGGCATTTACACACATTATTTTGAGACACAGTTATATAAAATATTATAGGGCACAACTTACTACACTATTATGCTGGTTAAATGTCATTTAATATTTCAGTGTGTGCAGGCCCACAACAGATCTCCTCCTACAAGAATGAACTATTTTATACATTTTTCTCATTGCAGGTTTTTGAGGGTAGATGAATGATTATAGGCTTTCTGGAAAGACAAAGGTGAAATGCATTACACAAAACAACATTAAATACTTATAGTTGTTAGTCCCAGAAAAATTACATACTTACAGGTGTTCAATTACAAACCCATGCAAATGCAGCCTACTGGATCATGATATATCATAGATGCATACTTACCATGCACTTCAGGCAACATCTTTATGACAGAAACTGTCTCATGAAGTGTGATCAACATCCTAAAAACAGTCCAGCATTTGTATTTAGTAAATCAAAATCTGGATAAACAATTTTTCTGCGTCTCTTCCTTCTTACTCATTTATTGTTAATCTCGCTTCCCATTCTCGTACCCAGTACATTTTGGAAATGTCCTTTGCATTGCAGATTGCTTTGGGAGGACAAACTCTGACTTGTTCTGGTGCAGGTGTAGCTGTAATGTTGGTGTTAAATGTCATGCTTCCATTTCTGAAAAATATCTGTTTACCTTCCTATGCCTGCAGGAGTTTAATTGCAGTTTTAATGGTCTGCATGTATAAGAGAAGTGAAATTAATAGGAGACGTAAGAGCTTCAATTAGTCCTAATGAAGGGACTAATCCCAGAAGGCTTCTATTCCAATTATAGTGGACAGTCTATTAAAAATATTACCTCCCCCTACAGATGTGCATTGAAGGTATGCTATGATCTTGGCAAGTCCTTCACCTGCACATTCTACCTGTAAGGACTCAATTCATT
Organism: Anomalospiza imberbis; assembly: GCF_031753505.1. Taxonomy (NCBI): domain Eukaryota; kingdom Metazoa; phylum Chordata; class Aves; order Passeriformes; family Viduidae; genus Anomalospiza; species Anomalospiza imberbis. The sequence goes on from NC_089721.1 coordinate 43,079,966, forward strand.
TGGCCAGAGAGGTGCACTGGTCCTGTTTGCATTGCTCTTGGGTGCCTCACATGACCTTTTCCTGCTGCTCCTCATGGCTTTCTCCAGTACATGGACATTTGGAATAACCTGTGGCAATTCCAGTGTAGCTGTGTGCTGGTGTTAAGATGTCCATAGAAAGTTTAGGTGCACAACATCCATATTTAATATGAATGCCTGGAATTTTGGGTGTATGAAAGTAAACAGATTGGACACTACCAGTGATTTGGAAATAATTGCTGTGATTTGCCTTCAAAATCCTCACAACAGTAAGTGCATTACAGAACTTAAGAAAGCACTTCCTTGATCAGCAGGTTCAGCTCAGTCCTAGTAGAGTGTCGTGTAATGTGTTTCCAGTTCCACTAAGCTATCAATACCAGATTTGAGCAAATGCTGAATTTGCAACATTAGTCTGGAGTTTCCTCAGACTAATAAAAGAAGCCTTATCAGAGGGCTTTAAAAATTGTATCCTCTATCCTAGTGGTTTTTTTGTACTTTGGCATTCAAAAATGCATTCAGTTGTAAAGACAGCATCACTAAAATTGCAGTTGTAGTTGATCACATTTGTGTGGTTCCTCTGAATGACTCAGTGATTGACACAGACAAGATTTAGTATATCCTTTGCTGCTTTGTGACAGCATATCACACATGTAATACTAAAGTTTTAGCAAATATATGCTCCGTATTCCTTTACCAAGAAAAATTTACTGTTGGCTTAGAAATTAGGTCAGTCATTTACTGGGCTTGTAATTTCCACCCCTCTCCCAATTTTTCTTGCAGCAAAGCATTTTAGAAGCACTGTTACATCAAATGGAAGGTCATCTAATGACGTCCTGGAAAGTCAGTGGTATTAGCTTGTGTGTGCTTTTTAAACTTATGCCATATAAAAGGGAATCACTACTTCCTCCATGAAAACAAAGATGGGTGGTTAAGTAACTGTCTGAGTGTAGCTACCCATGCACCTTTGTCAAGTACAGAACATTTTGGCAGCCAAAAGTTGTGCGGAAAAATGCTGCCTTAAGGAATTTGTAGTTTATGTCCAAAAACGAAATCAAAATACCTTTCTGTAGATAATTGAGAGGCCTACTGGGAAATGACAACATCACTGAGTTTAAACACTGTATTTTAGGGATGCTGACTCTGATCATGGATTACTCATCTCTAGGCAAACAGATAATTTGACATCTGTAGATATATTTAGCTATTTCTTGTCAACTTCACAGAATAAGCACTGATTTCATCTTTATTTTAAGATTTTCAGATGTTATCACATAAACACCTATTGTCTTGGCAATTACTACCTCATTCTCTTGCTTCCATCTGGATTATTAATGAAATCCACTCTTGTCTCTGAGAACAGCTATTGTTCCAGTGTCTCAGAGTGACTTGTTCTGTGCAGGTTAGTCAGAACTTAGTAACAACCTTTACATCATTAAGAAAATTCAGCAGTCCTGTGATTTCACTGAAACAATGTGCTGAGAAGCTGTGGCTGTTCGCAAATCAGGATTTAAAGTCCTCACTCCTAACCTTCAATGCTGCATGCTGAAGGATATCCAGCTGTTCTAAAATATTCACCATTGACACCTTCTCCAAATGCTAGCAAAGCAGAGGTATCGTGCCTTTTGCACACTAAACCGTGAACCAAATCAATAGATCTAGAAATCCTCGTCTGAAATGGGAAATCTAAGTTTGCTAATTTTCTTTAAATTTGACAACATTCAGTGAGTGCAATAGAAATATGCTTTGCACTTTTAGAGATGTTGACCCTTAAGACCCTTAAGCAAGACATTTGCACCAAAAAAGCTCCTGAGAGCTTTTGTGACTGAAGCTAGTAAAAGTGTAAACAGTCAAAAGATTTTAAAAATGCCTTTAGTATTTGATCTAGTAATCAAAATTCTGTGGCCACAGTTTTCTTATGAGCAATAGTGCCTTGGAAAGTAAAAGAAAATAATATAAATGTGATGCATTTTTTCATTACATTTAAAAGAAAACAGTATGTCTTTTATGGAAGGAATCAGCACACATCACAGAAGACAAATAAAAGAAGTTCTGTTTAAACTTCTTCAGTCATTTGATGACTGTATACAACTCATTATTTACTACTTAGTGTGAAACAAAACGTCCCCATCAAGTGCCTGCTCCAAAGCACAGACAGTAACTCTGATTCTGTTTTCAATTTTGTCATGGTTTGACACTGGCGCGATGCCAGCGCCCCCATGAAAATGTACTTTTCTAAATAATTGCTGTGAGATGTGTTCAGGAACAGAGTAGAGCAGGCCCAAGCTTAATAACAAAGGAAAGAACTTTATTATAAACTACTATTACTATGAAACCTGCAAACACTAAATCCTGGATAAAGACCTTCCAAAACACCCCTCCTCCTCCTCCCACCTAATTTCCAAACAAACTCAACAGTGAGACACCACCCGGGATCCTGATCAAGTTGCTACCCTTCAGATATTCAAATACTCAATCTTTCAAGGGAGACAGGAGTCTCTCCTGTGCCACAGACCCCCCAGGAAACACAATTGCCACCCCTGTGTTTCCATGTCACACATGGCAACCACCCGGAGAAAATCTGCCATGGTGACACCTTCCTTTCCATGTCACAGTGCTCTCACCACCATGCATGGACAGACTGCTCATAGGGCTCCTTTAAGGATGCTTTGCCATGGACCAAAAGAGACAACAGTTCAGTTTCTCATCTTGGGACTACAGTCCCCCCCATTTTCCCCTGGGGCTGAGGGTCCAAGAACAGAGGTCTTCTTCTCCTCTTCTTCTTCCTTGAAGACAGAGGGCTTCTCCACACCTTCTCCAACTCTCCTCTGTTCTCTCTACTCCTCTGCTGGTAATCACTGAAACAAGTCTCTTGGCACACCAACGCACCCCCCTAAGTGCAGCTTCTGTCAGGAGAATTTGGTTCAGTCTTTGGCTAACAAGGAAAGTCCAGCCACAAGCCACTCCATCATCTCCTTCCAACTCAAGAATTTCTTCTTCCATCATCTCGGATCCCAGACTGTCTCTCTTCTACTTCAAATCAAGGAGGAATAATATTTTACAAAGCCTTCATTTCTCAGGAAAGGGTTAAAAGCTCAGACTCCCTGGACGGCTGATATCTCTGCCCAGCAGCCGATTCCCAAGGCCAAGGCTGGGCGCCTTCCCCCCCACCCTTCTCCTCCGCACTGGCAAAGTTACAGGTGCCATCCGGACTCTCTGTCTCTTCCCTCTGGGGGGGGGGATGACAAAGACATCTCCGCTTCTCTCCACCCCTCCGTCCACAGGAGCTGGCTCGGTTCCAGTCCCTCTACCCCTCGGCTCACCTCGACCAGGCCTCATGGCTTCCCCTCCCCCACCCAGCCCCATGGCTGGGCAGGGGAGATCTGCACAGCACCTTGACCGGAACCAAAGAGAGCGAGCTCTGGGGAGTTCTTGCTTTTAACCCCCTGTGTTCTCAGAGGCGTGTCCCTATCTTCAGTGGTCACTTCAGGTGCCAATATCCAAACTTGACCACTGATTGGTTTGACCCAACTTCCTGAAAAAATCACTTCCATGTCAAACCACGACAAATTTATATATAGTTTAACTACTTGAACTAATGACTCTCTTAGCTGAGTTTGGGGCATTAAAAGCTTTTGCCAGTTTATTTTAAGGCTTTTTTCCAAGAGATTCTCTTTCCAGCACTGTGTTGAACTGGAATCTCTGAGCTGCTGTTCCTTTCAGTATGGAGCAGCATTGCAACACAGGTTACTGACACATTACTCTGAACTCATAGTAAAAATGTGTATTTCATCCTGTGTCCAGCAAAGTAGTGGAGATAGGAGTGCTTCACACTTAATTGTTCCATTCTATTCTATTACAAATTGTGGTTTTCTAGTATTCACACATAGCCTGAAGGTGTTCATCCCTGCTAAGGAGCCATAATTGAGTCAACTTCGCTGATGCAAGAGGCAGCTGTAACATCTTTGAAGATGTCATAAACCATTAAAGGTTCCTGAAGTGTCCCGTGATCCAAAGCATTAACATCATCTAGTGTAAGACTCCCTGCCCCACAGGAGATACCTGGACTTTTTCACCTGACTGTGAACAAATGTAAACCTGGTGGACTCTGTGTTTCTTGGGTTTCCCCCAACCCAGATGGATAGGGACTGATACCATCAGGATCCATGTAGTGGTGCCTTACTTGGTGACTCTGCTTCTCTCCCCCCTTCTATGTCTCCCTCTCTTACCTCACATTTATTGCTAAATATAAATCCTGTTGACTTTGGCATATGTCTCATTTGCACTTTCATTCAGGCAGACACATCTCTCTAAAAAATTTAATACCTGGATCTTAACCTATGTTTCACAAGCTGACAAATAAAACAAAGCCTTCTTCATCTCTCACACTGAGATTTTCTAGGAAAGACCAGAGGTTTTAGGTTGCACTGTGTCAAGAGAAGCCTTTCCCAGAGTGTATAATGTCCTTGCAGATGCCCCAGTGAGCCAATGAGCAGTAGTTCTGCTGAAAACCAGGTCATAATAACTGGTTCCTGTGGGTCCAAACAACAGCCTCTTCAGACACATCTGTGGAGGAAGTTGATGCCTCTGTTAAAAGCCTTCAATCTGAGAATGGCCAAGTCATAATAAAGACTCTTGAACTGCTATTCTGCTTCATATTCATCGCATTTCCTAGCTTCTTTCCAAGTCAGAGTCAGAAGCAGGTAACGTGAGAAGGCACTGGAAAACATCTAAGAAATAAGGTAGGCAACATATCTGGAAAGCTGAGGACTCTAATTTGTCCTCCCAGCTGTGGTATGGACAGTTTCACTGACCAACTCTAATTTCTTTGCCTTTCACTGCTAGGAAAAAAACGCTTTCCTCCCACTGCACCTTCATTAGAGGGGAACAACTGCCCCCAGATTTAATGCATTCCATATTCAAGTCTGCCTGGGGAAAGGAGGGAGTAGGGGCTTTAGGCTGATGTTATTGGGGGAGATGGGTTGTGAAATCCCAGCCTTTTTGGGGCATAAGCATACAGTTAATAAAGAAATAAATATGTCTGGAGGACTCCCACCTTCAAAAGTCTTGCAAGAAAATAGGTTGCATTCATAGTGGTATTAATCATACTCAGTCTATTTCCCCTCTCACTGCAAATCAGTGCCGTTTTCAGCTAACAAGGATGGGTGCCCTACTTGAGCAGTCAAACCCAGGTAGGAGAGGCACTTAGCATGGCATTACCATCATTACATCCCAAGGTTAAAAGCAATGAAACTCCAGGAGCAGCAAAGTCAAATCAGTTCAATTGTATGATTGTTCATACTCATGAAGTGGTAAGGCTGGCAGGGGATCCAGCATAAAACTTAGGACTTTCCATAGGAGCTCCTTTAAGGTAATTCATTGCCATTTACAGCAGCTTAAATCAGAAGGACTAGAATGGTCACAGTAAATGTGGCTCCTGACATTTCTTAAGAGCAATATTAGTGATAGCCAGCTGCTAGGCCAGATGTCAAAGATGCATTAAGAGCACTTGATTTTAATCTAACTCATTCCCAAGAAACAGAATGGATTTGGCTTTGAGCAGTGCGATAAAATATAGATTGTGATTAATGAAGCAGTACAACTTAGCCACATAAGTTGACTCCCACTTCCTTCTCTCCAATATTTTCACTGTCCAAAAGCAGTTCTTTTGCTTACCAGCCTTACAAGGGACATGTAAATTGTTAATTATCAATCTGTGAGCCATTAATGAAGTTGCTTTTGCTTTCTCAGCTTGAAAACCAAGGGGGAAGGATAATAGGTTTGGTAAACAGAGCCATTCAGATAATGGAGAAATTCAAGGAAAAGCTATCATAGAGTCAGCATGGGAGCTCAGTGCCATAATACTTTCACTAACCTGACTTCAACATATAGGTGAGGACTGGAATTCAGGACTGAGATAAACAAAAACGAGATGGGATGTTTCATGGGATGTTCCAGTTCAGCATGGCCTAGAACAGCAGGAGATGGAAGTATATTTTTCCTTTTGTGTAATCATTTGAACAGGGGGCACAGTGCTGGAAATAACTAGTGAGTGTCTGCATTTTTGGACTTCACACTAGGTAATGAAGTAGAGAAATGCAAAATCAAGACAGAAAAATAAATAGAATACAGTATCTAATAAATGATGCATCTTTAAAACGAGTCATCATCTAGAGCTCTTTCCTAATTACATGGATTCAAAGAGCATTGTGCATAGTAGCCATTTTTGCATCAGCTTGAGCTTGGAAAATTGAAGAGACTAACAATATTTAGAACAGGCTTCATCAAATCCATAAGCCATTTTGCAATCTGTAGGGAAGCTCTGGTCTTCCAAGGAGAGGGAAGGGTTGTAATACTTCCAAACATCAAGAATTACTGAGAGGCAGTTGCTAGGCTGTGACAGTCAGAGGCCCTGGAGAGTACTACCAAAATCAAGAAGGCTGTCAAAATCTCACTTCTTCTGGGACCTCAGGCTGGATTCAAACTGCAGGCATGTCCTCACAGGGCATCTAAACTTCCCTTAACTATTGTGTCTGAAACCTCAGCTTCAGACGTGCTCTGGTTACAGATGTAGTTCTAAAAAATAAAAGAAAATAGACTTCACACTACCAGCTGCTCTTTAAAAGGGATTTATTTTGTGTATTATACATCATATTTCAGAGCTCACTAGCCAAGCAATAAACTTCAGCTGCTCCAGAAAAACTACACCTCTCTAGCCGTATTTGAAGGCTGCTGCAGTAATCTTAATGAAAATATGAATGTTTGATTCCTTAAGCCATTACAGAAATTTTGTCACCACATCGTAAGACTTACTTTTGCATGTCCCTGTATGAAACAGCAGACTTACAGGATAAGAAGGGTTTGGGTTCAGGTGGAGTTAGCTGTGCTTCCTAATGTTGCAGGATTAGAAATAAAAGATCTTCACCTTTCTACTCCCCACACACATTGTTTTCTTAATTTTTTTTGTCTTTTCCACAATTGGATAGTAAACATCTAAACATCTATAAGGACTTATGGGGTTGTCCTGGTTTTGAGGCTTGGGTACAGGTGGTATTGTGCAGGGTTTTGTTTAGTTTTCCTTTTTTTTTAATTAATATATACCCTTGTTAAAAGTAGCTGATTTTACAATATCTTAACTGGAAAGCTGGCACCAGCTCAGCTCAGTTTATAATTATTTCTTCTTCTTCTTCTTCTTCTTCTTCTTCTTCTTCTTCTTCTTCTTCTTCTTCTTCTTCTTTCTTCTTTCTTCTTTCTTCTTCTTCGTCATGGATGCTGCAGGATACAATTGGATGTCTCTTCTGTAGCCTTGATCTACATTTTCTGAGGAGAAGAGAGTCAGGAGAGTCTTTATAAACTCATATTTCCCTTTCCACAGTTTCTCTTTACACAAGCCCTTGAGCCACAGACTTTCTTGTTCTGCATGGAAAGGTAGGTGGATTAATCTGTGAAGAAGGGCTTTGTACTCAAATGTAGCAAATAGAGGTGCCAAATTTGCAGTTCATAATCTAAATGCCTAATCTAATCTAACAGGCATATAAATCTCCAAAAACAATTGTTTGTTTTCTCCAAAAACAGAATATTTTTTCTGTGTTTTTATTTCTTTCTTCTTTTCTTTTTTCTGTGTCGTTGAGTCTGCTTATTCATAAGAAAACAAAAAATAATCTTAATTCATGTTATTGGAGTAACTGATTGTGTAAATAGTGCTGGGTGGATGTGGTGGCAAGAAGCTACTGGATTTGCAAAAAAAAAGCAATCCAGTTTTCCTGTAGTTCATATCCAACCTCACATATTTGGAAACCAAGTGCAACTGCTGTGCAAGCTATGTGCCTGATCCTGAAAAAGCAGTACAAAAAGGCTTAGCACTCAAGAAGTGAGTGCTTAACCTCACTCATGAAGAGGTTAAGCTTTACCAGATGCTCGTGATATCAGTATCAGTATAATTTTCTCTTTGAAATTGTGGGTTTTTACCCTCTGTATTATTTCAGTATAAAGGTGGTTGTTTAGCTTGTCTACCTTTCCAGAACAGACATACCAGCAAAAGACAATCTAATCACTTTGTCCTACCATAAATGTCTGAGTGTAGCAGTTGCCTCCCTCAGCATTGAAGTGCAACCTGTGATGAAGAGCACATTAGATTTTTAATATTTTTCAGCAGCAAACAGAGGGCACTATTCATTATTCCTGGTTTACATGCAGAAAGAGCCCAGTTTGATCCTTAAGTCTTATTTACAACAATTTTAGAGTAGGAGAGATGACAAAAAAGAAAGAAGGAATCAGATGTGGGAGGTTCATGAAATGATTGAAGTATGAACACTCCACTGTTTGTTACTAGGATGTTTGTTAGTTAATTAAAGCAGGTTTCCTGGAGAGCGAAGGTTAACCTCATGCTCTGGAAGGGACTGTCTGCTGCTCCTTTAAGATGTTAGGAGTATGTAGTGGCTTAAAACCCATCTGGAAGATTAAACTCCACTCAAGCTGTTCCATTTCCCCTGTACCTTCTCATGAAGGAGGAACACTAGGAGAGATTGTAAATTGGAACAGCAATTTACTGAAAATCACAATACCCACAGGAGTACTAATAGCAAAAAAGAAACCAACAACAATATACAAAAGAGAGAGGGTGTTTTAACCACAAAAGTATGTTTTAACCTAAACTTTGACCCCTATCTCCCCATTAAAAAAAAAAAAAAGAAAAAAAGAAAAAAAAAAACCAAAAAGCAACAACAACAAAAAAAAACCCAAATCAACAAATAAGTAGGACTAAACTACCCCCTTGGGAGCTTAGATTATCTGTGCCATGCTGCCTACTGCAGATTTCTCCAGATTTCTCCAGCCCACTGTTCTCAGCTGTGTTCAGCAGTGTCCACTCAGCTGCTTCTCCTCCAGCTGGGTTTTTGGGCTCCTCTGCTGCTCTCTTGGTGTGGTAGCTCTGTCCCAGTACTGAAAGCAGTCCAAATTCTCCAAGCAGGTCTCTGCAGTTTGGAGCAGCAGTGCCTGGGGGTCTCCAGGGCTGGCACAGGACACTTCCACTGCTGCTCTCCCGGTGCAGCAGGGCTCTCTCCTGCTGCCCAGCAGCTGTGTGGTTCTGATCCTGGTCCCACACTCTCCAGACTGGAGAAATGGCAGGAAAAATGGCAGACTTTCAGTTTCTGGCCCCATCTTTGTCTTGCCAAAACCACACCACCAGCAATGATGTGGGTGGTATTGAACAGACATTGCTAGAAGATTCTGCCCCTTTTTTCTGTAGCCTGGACAAGGTTTGAAAGAAAGAAGGTCACATAAGCAGCAGACCTACCAGGGATAAGGATTCTGTTTGAAATACACTATTCCATAAAGGACAGAGAGAATGTTTGATATTTGCCAAAATAAAGCATTCATTCATGCGTTGTTTAGTATTTTGGTGATACTTGGAACATTGAATAGAAGGATTTTCTTTTCTATAGCAGATGATTCTCTGTTTTATGGGAGTCAATGGGTCATTCTGCAACTGGCCTTGAGAGAGAGTTTAGGTTTAATTTGGTCAAGAAAACAGCAACAATCTTGTTGTAATGGGAATTATAGCACTTTTAGCAGGTATGGACCGAAAGACAGCAATCCCAGTGAAACAGCCAAAAGAAATTTCAAGGGAGAGACAAAGGAAATCATGCCTGCTCCTGTTGAGACCTGGACACCAATCATACTGAATTTATAAACTACAAAGACACGTTACAGAAACCAGAGGTGAAGAGGAAACCAACAATTAAGTTGTGGTCTTAAGTCGTGGACTAATGGTCATGAGAATTGAGAAATTAATAAGCAATAGAAGATAGAATACTAATTAATGAAGAGAACTACATAAAATGCAAACCAATGAACCCCAATTTCTTTGTTTGCTAAAAAGTATAAACAGTTAAATGCTTTGATGACTGATGTGTTTTGTGGAGTGATTCTTACATATGCCAGCTTTGAATAATGTGTATTTTCTAATCTAACAAACTGGTTAGGGAGTTTATTTTGCTGGTTTTGGTGACAAGATCCATGATGTCATGGTCTAAACCAGCAACTGAGTCCCACAGAATCACTCACTCCTTTCCCCACCAGTGGAACGAGGGAGAGAATCAGAAGAGTAAGTTAGAAAAGCTGTGGCTTGAAATAGAGATAGCTTAATAGGGAAAGCATAAGCCACATATTTAGGCAAAGCAAAACAAGGAATTAATTTGCTGCTTCCCATGGTCAGGCAGGTCACACTCAGGAAAGCAGGGCTCCATCACAGGTAACAGTGACTTGGGAAGACAAATGTCACAGCTCCAAACGTTCCTGCCTTCTTAACTTTTTCCCCCTCCTTTTTGCATACTAAGTGTAATGTCATATGGGATGGAACATCCCTATGGTCAATAGCAGTCACCTGTCTCAGCTGTGTCTCGTCCCAAATTCTCATGCACCTCACTAGCCAGTATGACAGTACAAGAAGCAGAAAAGACTCTGCATAAGCCCTGCTTAGCAATGACAAAAAAAAATCTCCATATTATCAACACTTCATTCAGCATATATCCAAAACAAAACCCCATACTAGCCACTGTGAAGAAAATTGAGCTAAATAGGACCAAAATCAGCGCATATGCCCAGCAGGAGTGCTCTCTTTCTCCTTAAATGCAATATAGGAAAGAATACTACAATTTACCAGTCAGAGGTTCTCTTAGTTTAACTGCTGCCCATGTTTACTTGGCCCAAAGTAAATTGTCCTCAACTTGACACACTGAAAACCTTTGCAGAAAACCACTCTCCTTTTTTGTCGCTCAGGGGTTGTTTAAATTCAGCTGAAGCCCCAGTTTGTCTCAGGTCCATAGGTCCCAGGCCCAGCCACACGGCCTCAGCTGACTTCACCAGGGAAGTATGTAAATTGGGATCTAGAACTATTAGGAAATGTGTCAAAAATAAAGTGAAATTAGAGATAGACAACCATCATGATTGGGCAAGAGTGTGCTCTTACCCAGTTATTGAAGGATAGCAAATCGGGATAAGCAGATGATGCGTCAGCTATTTGACAGACACAAGACTGAAAAGGATGAACAGGAGCAATGCTAAGTGAGACAAAAGCAAAGTCCTGTGCATGGGATGGGTGGACTTAATCCAAGCTGGATTAGAAGCAACTTTGCAGGAAATAACCTGATGTTTTAAGAGAAAAAAAAAGGATCTGTGATTCTAGTTTTTAGTCAAAAAGCCAAGTATTGTCCTGGGTGTCATTTGCTCTACAAGGACCATCTGAGGTCAATGAGAAATGTAATTAGCAGCACAAAGGGCATTGAAGGTCAGCTCATTCCCACTGCCTCATCAGGGGTCATCTCAGGTTAAACTCAGAGACAATAATATATACAAGAAATCATGAAATATATACAAGATATATACAGTATATACAAGAAAATATATACAAGAAATCAGTGCAGCCTTTGCTCAGTGCCCAGAAGTCATTCAGGTAAACCTCAGATCCAATTAAATGTTTGGTTTCTCATTTGACTTCAACCCCTCTTTTGGTGCCAATAGGTCAATCACAGTCTTTAACTCCTGTCTGAGGTCATCTGAGTTCAATTAAAGATGCAGCTCTTACTGCAGGGTCATACAAAGTCAACTCTCACAGTCATGGCACAGGTCAATTCAAGTAACCGTGAATTTAAATAACTTATGGGAGCCACTGTAAGGTCCAGTTGGCTTCATTTTTGAGCCCAAGGCTCAAATGTTGACCTCAGCTAAGATTAAGATGCTAGCAAATTAGATAAAAGAGGTCAACTTGGGACAATATGATAGCTGGTGATCTGCTTAGGGCCATCTGAAGTCAATGCCTGGGGGTTAGCTTTACACACTGTAAATTTCCCGGGGTCACACTGGTCCTCGTTTTCATTCAACAAGTTGTTTGGAGTCCTATACAGAACAAATTAACCTGCAGATGTGTCATCTGATATCAATTAATTAATTCCAATTAGCTACACCAAGTAATCATTGAGGGTCAGCTTGGGCTCCTTTAATGTGCAGAGGTCATCTGAAGTTAATCCAGACCACATTTCCTTACGGTCACTTGAGGCCAGCCTTATATCCATTTAGTAGAACAGGAGGAACATGTGGCCATTCGTAGCTGACCACCCTGGACCCCCCTTGCTCTCCTTATCAGTTGCTGACCTGACTGTTTCCTGCTCAGATGTTTTCAGAGGGCACATTAACACTTCAAATGTCATAGCAGGGGTCAGCTGAGGAGAAGCATCTCTTTTTTCATCATCATGTGAGACACCTGTTGAAACCAGGCCACCCTGACTACACTGTGTAAATGCATTTTAGTACATATTACTGCCTCATGCTGCAGACCACAGAAACAAGATGACATTGGCAGTATCTCTGTGGGACAAGAGTTCAGTCGGGAAAAACAGCAGGAGAAGGACACAGAAGTCAGACTGATCTCTGAACCTCAGCCTCCCCTACTCTTCCTTGTCTCTCTCCTCCTCCTCTTTCATCTCCTCCTCCCTTCTGCCAGTCATGCATAGGTTGGGCTGCCTGCAAAGTGTCACCTAAATCATATTATTTTCAATAGCAACCTGAGAAAGGAAAGGGTTTAGCCATTTACCTAAATCTTTGACACAAAGAACACAGCCAGACTACCTTTAGGCAACGAAGTTACTCCTTTCCTGCAGACCTTTTCTCTGATTTTTTTTTCTTGAACCTTAAGTGCATTATCATGACTGAATATTAACATCTAAAGGTACCTAGGGTATTTTAAAGCACTGGTTTGTTTTCTGTTCTGCAAACAGAACCAATGCTGTGGAGGCAAATGGACAGAGCACTATAACTTTACATGCTCTTCAATATCAAAGAGGAAAATAGTTTTTGCCTAGTTTTAGTCTGAAATTTTTCTTCCCCAGGAGTAGTTACCATGAACTGGGAGATCAAACTCTCTTCCAGGATAAGCCAACAAAGACAGTAAAAAAAACCTGAAAAGCATAACAGATCTTGCAAATGATCTAGCAATAATGGAAGCATTGACTACTCTGGTGTGACCACAAGTTGATGAGAAGGCCCAGGTCAATCCAGACAGGTTTTTTCTTTATCTCTGGGAACAATTTTTCATCAAAAAGTGACTGGCATCAGTATCCTAAGAACAGAAAACAGATATAAAAGGTAGCAGATTTGATAATTGAGCACTATTCATTTATGTCAGCTCCTTGTTTACACTTGTGGCTATACAGGCTTTTCATATCAGAGAACTAAAATTACAGTAAAAAATAAGACTTTTGTATTAAAGTAATGATATCTATATTTCTAAAATCTGCAGCAGTGATTAAATTTACCAAGTTTTCTAAGAATTGAGTACATATCTCAACTAAAAATAAGATAACTCCAGATTTTACTTGAACAACTAATAAGTAAATTAAAATACCTACTTCTTCTGTAAATTAAATTTTGGCTTATGAGACCGATGTAGAAGTATTCTTGCTGTAAGTATATTGACTACAATAATAGAAACTAATACTACTGCAGAACTAAAACAAAAGAGGAGCTGGAAACCACATGATAAATATAGAATAGATGTTTATTACTTTGAGATTAAAGATAAAATTAACTGCATTATTCTTTTTATGTTACTCGCACCTGTTTCCCTTAGTGCTCAGAAATGTTATTTCATTTTACACCTATCAAGAACAGAAACATTATGAAAGTGTTCTTTTATTCTTTAGAAATAATATGAAATAGACTGACAAAACTACAACAAATACAAGTCCATTTCTAGAAAATACAAGTGTAATATCCCTTTTGATTTTATTGCACTAACAATAAATTAATAACCCCAAATACACCACAACTATGAATAAGAGAAAAAAATCCTTTCCTGAGTATGGGGTTTTCAATTTCTGAATATTTTTCATATGTTCAAGCTACATCTCCAATGCAGCAGATGCCAAAAAAACATTTTGCTGTGGATAATCCCAACTGAATTCCTAAGTAAGCTTCTTTTAAGCTCATATTAAAAAGTGAGCTTATAAATACTCTGTTGGATTTTTTGTTTTGTTTTGTTCTTTTCAAACTTTACTGCCTGACTTATTTGAACAAAGTAAACAGGGCTTTTTTTTCTGAACCCATCAGAATTATAAAAGAAATCCCTGTATATGCTTTTCAGCATAAACAAATATTGATGCTAATAATCAGAAACTTCTATGGTTTGGTTTGACACACTTGATTTCCTCTTCCTCTCTAGTTGTCAAGCAGTTGGTAAAAGAACCTTACTTCCACAGCTTTCATTACACATGAACCCAAATTTTAGTGTGAGTGGGGCTTCCTGCTGTCCCCTTAAAAGGCTGTTGGGGATATTTTCATGTCTTCAGTAGGCATGTGTTTCAATCCAAGGTCAGTATTTAGAAGTCAAAAGACAATTTTAAAAAGGTACAGAATTTTTAGTAATAAATATATTTCTTTAATTATTTTCAAGATAATTTATTACTGAACTATAAAAGGGAGGGGAGGAAGGTCTTTAATTATACACTTAAATTTACAGTTTAGTAAAATGTGAATCAGCACTCCCAAAAATGCAAAAGGAAAGGTGAGTCCAGCAGAATTACTAGACTTCTTCAAATTAATGTCTCCATGCTTGGAAAAATTAGTTCAAGAATAAAAATATACAGTGGAACAATTTGAAATGCTTCCTTCTTGTTTCATCCACTTTATATTTCTTGCTGAACAAAATTAAATAGCTACAAAATTAAATAAACTACATTTTAACACAGATTAGTATCTTGCAAGGATCCCCAATTTCATACTGTAATATAGTATTTACCTTGACAGATACTGACATGAAGGAATAAGATTAATCTACCTGAGGTAGCTCTACATCATAAGAATTCTCACAAATGTTGCTATGAATGCAGGAGCTACCCACTCATGCAGGCAATAGGAGCATTGCCAAGAAAAGTCATCTGAAGAATGATTTGTGGATATCTTCAAAACTTGTAAGGAAATGAAAGGTGCTCAGGCCCAGCCTCACCTAGAGTTTATTTTTTGTGCATAATATATATGTGTTCTAAATTTATGGCAACATTTCAGGAAAACAACACTATCAGGGCATGATTACATTGTCTGTGACTTTAAAGACATATCTATGTGTCATTTAACTTAACTGAATTTAAAGGCAGACAAGCAGTTAGAGATCCTTGAGAGAAAGATCTTTCTTTAAAGTATATATGTATTCATGTAAGCACATATCTCACTAAAGTCAGATTTTAAAATGATAACTCAGGAAGCAGAATTACTACCTTATAGGCATATGGACCAAAATTCATCCTCAGTCTGCAGAGATGCAATCAAACTACCTCTTTCACAGACAAGCTATGTTTTCTGATATATTGACTTGCTTCCAAAAAGAAGAGCCAAAGGAAACTATACATTTTTCAAAATTAGAAGTATAATGTGATGGGGAAAAATATGTGGGGGTTCTATCAAATTATGTTAAAAAAAACCCCAAACAATAAGAACCTCTTCTAAATGCTCTAAGAAGCTGAAATCATCTGAGCTAAACATTGTGTAGATGATTACTTCAGTGACTGTTTACAATGCTGATTACTTCAACATCAATATAATAATCAATATAAAAACTGGGGACACTTAACTTCCTATGTATATGGAGACACTTACTAAATAAACCAAATTAATCACAGATCACAATAAAAAGCCCCCTTGCACGTTAAAATTTACTGTTAACAATAGTGGAAATATGATTTTTTTTTCTAATGACTGACATTTAAACATTAGGGTTTTTTACTCAGCACCAAAGTACAAAGTTGTTTTTAATGGTTAACCTGTATTAGAACACCAGTTGCAGTAGAAATACTTCTGCTGAAAACTTCTTTTCAGTCTTTACTCTACAAAAATCATATTGCACAAATTGATTTTTCTGTTTTCTGAACTTCAGCTGTAATCAGAGGGCATCAACAGAAACAAATGTGGATGCTGCCTAATATAATTGCACTTCTGTTAAACACTCCTACATTCAACCTGACATTGACAACAAGTTAAATACCAAAAGGAACATACTATTCTTTGTGACTTCTGAAATCTTTCTTCCAATTGCAGCTTTAAAACATTCAGAAGCTAAAATATTATAAAGACAGGCAAGTCCCAAACGTCAAATTATATTCAAAATGTTTGTATTAAATACCACAGAATATTCTACTTCAACTCAAAATGAGAAAAATCGATGCTTGTGGGTACAGTAATCTGCTGCTTTATTGTGCAACTTTTTCTTGGTATGTGAAAAGAATTGAAGACAAAGTTCCTACAAAATTTTTCATTCTGACATGACTACTGTTTAAACCAAAACTTCATTACTTGGTTCATTTATTCTTGGTTTATCTCTGCATCAAAATCAATAATACACAGAAAGTAGTATTTCTGCAATTTCCTGAAAAGCCTTTTATGCTGAAGAGAAGTGAGCATGGGGCTGAGTGGGCTCTGACTGAAAATGAATTATTTGCTTGTGTAGACATTCAGTTATTTACTAAAGAGCAGAAAGAGAAACAAAAATTACTACCACTTGGAAATAAACTCGTCACAGTCATTTTCCTAAGAAAGCATAACTTGGAACTGTGATCCACATTATCAAAAACAGCACTGATGGGAGAGTTCATCCAGGTAAGGGGTAACCTGCTCCTGGTGATTCATTACTCTGTATGATAAAGGCCAGCACAAGAGCATGGAAGGGGAGTAAATAAAGCTAATTTTTTTCATTCCTTGTCTATAGGGTCTAGCTAGGGCAGACAGATGCTGCCCTCAGTCACCTGTATTTTGTGATTTTGGACAAACCCTTGGCAGTGATTAATGACAGGTTTTGAAGCATGCAAACACATGGACACTCTGCTTCACATCTGTGTATCACACTCAGAAGGCTCATCTACATCATCAGCTTCTTCAGTGCTTGTTTCCATTTCTATTCCAAAGGCTGGACCAGCAGTTTCCAATGTGTAGTCACTTCTTCTCAAATCTAGGGCAAGAAAACAAATTCAATAATGCAGCCAAGTAAATGTTCAAAAAGCACAAACAGCTCAAACAGTGCTCAACCCAATAACTCATAGCAGTTTGTTTGGTGTTTTCAGGAGGAAGAAAATCTGAAGCAAGGCAAATAAGAACCAGGGGGTTCAGTGTTCTGAGAATCTCAGTGGTGTAAGCCTGTATGAATGAACCTTCCCTGACTGTATTCATTCAGCTGACTTTCCCTCTATTATCTCCAGCTGCCACAGACAAAAATCAAGCCAATAACACTGCAGTTTCTGTTTCAGAATCAAACAGCAATTTTTACTCCATGTAGGCAATGAAGGAAAGGAGCTTCCTCTACAGAAAAAAAAAAAAATTGGTGGCTGAAAAGTCATCCAGAAAGCAATCTATTTTGGCTTTCAATCTTTAAAATCTGCCACACGTCAAACAGAAGCACATTTTACCAAATATAATGTGAACAACAGGCAATCCAAATAAGCATAAGTAGGGGCTGCAGCAGGGCCAGAAGACCTCCAGTGAGTTTTTCCCCAGCTAATGCATTGCAAATTTTCTATTGTTACTTTTTTTTTATTCTAAAAATTATTGCAGATGTTATCTGTAGTGATGACCCTGGAAAAATAGGTTCCCATTTAGCAAAGAAAGGGAAAAAATCAATGGGAAGAAGCTTTCAAGCTGAATGCCATCAGGCTGATGAGCTCCCACTCTTACATGGATGTTAAGCAAAAGAGCAGTATTCTCATATCTGCCTCTGCACAGGAAGACTATGCCTACCAGAGTCTTTCAGCTCAATAGAATTTCAGTTCTTGTCTTTATAGCATATTGAGGCCCTTACTTTGTTGCACTTGTAAAGTTATACATAGATTAAAAATTAATCTTTACTTCACGTACTGGGAAGTTTCAGCTTTCTGCAGCAAGAATTACAACGATGCTTTGCAATGAAGTTTCTTATTGCATCTTCTCCTAGGTTTGCTGGTCCAAATACCATCTTTCCAGACCTAAAAGAAATATTCTTAAAAAATCAGTGGATCTAAAATGAAGCAATTATAGGGGACAGAGATGATGCCATTTTTAATTTTTTAAAAATCAGCTAGCCCTTTTTATCAAGACAACCAAAGGTTAATACATATTGCAAGTTTCTTAGATATGAGACAAGAAAACTGTCAGTTCCAGTAAAATATTAGCCTACATATATCCCACACTGCTTTTCTTTTCCTCTAAAGGCAGACAGGACAGACCCTTCGGTCCTTGCTAAAAAGCTCAAAGGAAATCTGGGCACAGTGACACTTTGATGACGTTTGCCATAATCTGTGTGATTCTGCTGTAGCCACCACTCATTCCCAAGCAAGTAGTCGGGTTCCAGTTTTGATGGTGGGCATGTGAGAACAAAACAGAGCTAACAAGGGATTGTTTTCTCTTCAATTAAAACCAGAAATGCAATGTCTAGAAGAACCCTATCCACAAAAACATGCAGCATAGAAAAAATGAAAAAAAAAAAATTAAAACCCCAAAACCCACAGTATGCTGCTGACAAGCAAGGTTTTAAAATTTATTGTCTTCATCCTGTGCTCATTTGCATGTGTCTGTTATCTGACCAATTCATCAGTGCTACTAGGGGATCCATTTGTGGAAGTATGTTGCATATTGTGAAAGAAACTGCCACAGTTACAAACAGAAACCACCTATATCCACACCTGTATTAGAAGTACCACACCATTACAACAGATTCTTAAGGTAGTCTGAAAGCTATCCTGTATTTTAGTATAGCTGCACCTTTACTCTCAAGAATTTGACAGTCTAGACACTATGGAACACCGCACACAAGAAACACTTCCAGAGAAACTTTACAAATGCTAGTATTTTATTTTAATGATATGCAGAGTGGAAACAGCACATTTCCAATTCTGAAATCAATTACAGCTCTGAGAAGCTTTAGAAAAATATTTTAATTGTATCAAATGTATCTGTAATTCACACTGACAAAACTATATTCTCTCTAAGGAAAGCAGTATTCAAACATGAAACTTTTCCCTTTCACACAAGACAGCAGCAATGATTAGCCGAAACTACTATACAAAATCTAGTATCTTTCTAATTTCTTGCAGAGCCTGGAGAATATGTGTCTCCTGGATCCTGTGAAGGATTCATCTAATCATCTCGTAATGCAAATTAATATGTCAAACAAGGGAAGAAGTGAATTATCAATCAAGGTCCATATTTAAATAACTTTAAATGACATGATGCAATATAGCCATTTCTATCCTTTTCTGAAATCTGATGAAATGCCATAGAAATAGAATGTACCTAAGTATTTGCTTGAGCAGGTATAGGAAATTAGGAAGACTTTGCTAATTTCAACACCACGCAACAACTCTGATACTTCCTCTAATCTAACCATTACTCTGAGCAAGGGGAAGCAAGTAAGACAGAATGATATCTTCTCATACTGAGATAAAAAGGTATACTCTCTGTAATATATATGAAGTAACCTTTCTTCTCTCCTCAGTATCGACAATGGTTCATGAGGAATACTGCATTTAAATTGGAAAACTATTTCAAGGAATCTGGGGATAAATTGGAAATGATCATCAGCCTAGAAACTATAACATGTAAAGATTATGAGGTAGTTTAACATGAAGAAAAAAGATTGAAGGAGAAGAATGTTGAATTTTTTTCTCTGCGTTGTCAGTAGGTAGCACCAGAAAGAAACATTTCAATTAAAAAAACAACCAAAAAAAAATTACAAAAAAAAACCCAAACAAAACAAACAAACAAAAACAAACAAACAAAAAAACAGGAAAAATCTTTCAGGCAGTGATAATATCAAACTATTGGAAAAAGATATTCTGTGAATGTATCAGTTCTTTTCAGTCTGAAACTCAGAACACTTTCCCTCATCTCTGAATGTGCACCTAATATCCCTGAAAACTTTACTCTCATTAACTTTGTTTTGGCCTTGCCAAGCAGTACATGTTACAAAAAACACCCAGAGTATTGCTCTTGAGGCAATGCTTCTCAATGTTTGGGCAGGGCAGAAGTCTGCAAGGACGGTGTTAAACCCTGTTGCTGTGCCTCAATTACATCTGTTTTAAAGGAAATCTTCTTGTGAATGTCATACCTGTACCATTTTATCACTTCATACATTCCATACAGTGCATGTGGCCAGATCTTACACTGCTTGCACCAGCTCAGGATCTGTCTGAGCTGTCACAACATTAGGCATACTTTCCAACAGATCTATTATGTTTATCTTAATCTGGCTATAAAACCAAGACATAAAGCACTATCATGGATCTGGAGGTCACACTTTGCCATTGTAAAGTCCTTTCCAAAACACGATATGGGATGCGTGAAATAAAAGACTTACATGACACATGACAGGATAATGACATGAGCCAATAAACTGATGGAGTTAAAAGAGCCTGACATAAACAATTTAACTATAAGTAAAGCTAAAATTTCAAACAGCCCCACAAGTCAGGTGCCATCTATTTTATCCTAGGTTTTCAAGAGAACATGAGCTCAAAGTATGTTTTGAGACAGGTTTTGATCTTATCTAAGTATCTTACTTACAAATGAAAATTTAAAACACTTCTTGCCTCTGTCAGAAATGTTTCTTCTGTGAGCAAATAAAGGTTAAAGCAAAGACAGCGCTTTTGCATTGTGATTCTTATTACTCTTTCAGAAGGTATTTCTTAGAATTGGGTATCTTCTTACAGAAAACACCAGAGTTTCACTGCCTTATTCCTTTAGAATCCTGAATCAAACAATATAGTTTCACTAATTGCTGTTCTGAAGATTTCCCTGAATATAAGGAAATCAAGCTGCGTTTGATTCATTAATCAACACTTGCTCTCTAACTAAGACTAACTGTTTTGCAGATGATAAACAACAAAAAGTTCTAAAAATAAGATCTGTATGATCAGATTTTATCAATCAATTTAACAAAATTATTTCATAGCAAAAATAATAGAGAACACTAATAAAAATAAATTTCATGGTAATAATGTAGATAAATATTTTCCTTATTTTAAAGAGGATAAGCTGACTTGTGAATTACTTTGGTCAGTGCCTCTCTACTGTTTACAGCAATAACTGTTTATTGTTTATGTGACCGCTGATGTAAAAAATCTATTTGAACAGTAGCAAATCAGAATTTCATACATCTGTACCTTAAAAGTATTTGCTAAAATCTTGAGAACAACTACATGATTGACCTCTCTGCATCTCTAACTTGAGCTATCTATGTGCTTCTGACATGAACCTATGGCCAAATTAGGGCAAAGACTTTGTCATTGAGAAGTGCTCAGCATATCTTTGCTCTCATATCTTTGTTGTTTCAAAAATAAATTTTATTTGTACTGTAGCGGTGCATTCAATACACCTACAGTCATAATTAAGCATTAAGATAGTTGTCTATTACTTATCTTTTTGAAATATGAATTATGGTCCCAGAACTAAGAACTTGCTTACAAAATTAACTTAGATTTCCAAGTTGTAGGCAATTCATCTGACATTTCTATAGTTAGTTGCCCTTTTTATTATATTACATTGTTTACATTTGCGTCTTCCTATCTTGCAAACATGAGACTTCCCTTCAATCAAATGGCATGGACTGAGCAAGGGGCAGTCAAGATGAACATCAGACAGTGGAGGGGCAGGGATGTCAGGACAGATCTGGAGAGGTTTGTGGGTTTAAGGAGAGTAGGAGAGCTGTGAGAGCAGTCATCAGCACCACTGCTTCTGCTCTTACTACAGGAAATGCCATTCAAGAGCAAGGCCACAGAATGGGAGAACAGCCATCAGAACAGGTAGTTCTGATCCTGAAATTAGATTTACAAAGGCAGACTGCTATTTCTGTGTGTCTAATCTATCCAGTTTTTGTACGTTTTCATTCATGATTTACCATCTTCATATCACATCTCTGAAGTCATGCTGCATGCTTAAGTGCAGCAGTAAAGCCTATTGGAGAGGTTAAAGAGCCAGGCCTTCTCTTCATCCTCTTAAGCTATTGTGGCCCTGTATACTCCTAGAAAAAGTCAGGGGAAACTGGACTGCCACATTCAAATCTTTCATACAACTCTGTGAAGAGATTGCTCCCAGCACAGCAGCGCAGACTCTCCCACCTTTCATACACCTCTTACCACATGTTGAGAGCTGGGACACAGAGTCCTCCAAAGCACAGGAGAAGATGCAGTCTCTCCATTGGCATCATACTGTTGTTTAACCCAAACACCATGTGAAAAAAAAAATTAAATCCTCCCCCACAAAATACAGAAAACCATCCTAAATATACAGACTGTTGGCAGAATATCTGAAATGAATGATAATTTCAACAGAAAGAAACCTACTTTTTGTCTTCAGGTTTAATCACAGATGGATCTGTAAGGTTTTCCCCAACACCTACAACAAATAAACATTGTGTGTGTTACAAAGGAAGGTAGTCATGATTTCATACCCTGGCACTTAACAAAAAATGAAATTAACCGTTTTCTTGGTGTATCATAAAGTGTCATAGTTAAAGTAGTCATGAGCTAGAATGAAAATGCTATGAGTATAAAAATGTGTAAAGTACTTGTAATACAGTTACAGTTACAGTTCTTACTACAGTTCTGTCTTCAGCTGCTTTGAGGCCAATTTATATGTAGATGGAAAGTGTATGAAAATGCCATAAATATTATATTGAAGCTCAACTAACTAAAATGTGACCAACCAAAATATTCTTATTTTACTTGGAGTAAAGGTACTAATCACATATGGATCTTACCAATATCAATAGAGCTACTTTCAGAGACACACATTCTCTTCAAGGTAACAAACACAAGAAGCCGCAACTTCATGATGTGCAAATATTTGCATCTGTTATCCCTTTCTCCATTTGGGTGGCCAAGGAAGCATATTAAAGAAATGATACCTGAATGCTGATACCTATGTTGCACTTTTCACCAAATTGATTAAGTATACTACCTTTACGAAAGCCATCTTTTCTTGAATCTGACAAAATCGCTGAGCATTTACACTAATGAAAAATCTATGGTCATATAACCATGTGAAATGCAATTATTTTTATTTCAACATATTAATTTTATGTTCTGCAACAAAAATAAAGATTCTGCAGACAGCATAATGTCGCTGAAATACCCCCAGATTGAAATATAGGCCATTTCAGTTGATGTAAATTAGGCAAAATGTGTATATACATATATGTGTATGTGGAGATGGCCATGGTATTAAATAGTAAATTGTTATCTAGATTCATCCTAGTAGAACTCCAAGGAGAGCAACCCTTGCACTTTTCCTCAGTTCCAGGTTTAGAGAACTAAACACGAGGCAAAAACTAGAGCTGATCTCAGTTTGTTTAAGATGAAAACTGAAATTTATACGGATGTTTAAATTCTCCATTTTTAAGCCAACACAGTTGCTCTGGAACTGTGAGAGTTATGTAATAAACCTGAGCAAATTTCATACAAATTCTCATAGGCTATGGCAGAGACACACTTATTCTTTCCGTACCGTTTCTTTTTTTTTTTTATGTACAGCTAAAGCAAATCAAGGCAAGGATGGAATTATAGGCTTATTTTGCATAATAAGTATGTCTTCTTTGTAACTTACAGCTTCTGGGTGCTGTAAAATATAAATATGTTAAGTCTCTGGCTACCCATAGACTTTTCCCTTGACAGAAATGAAAACTGATATTGTTTATACTCTTTGATGGGTGATGTTCCTCTGAACATTGTCAACTGTTTTATCTCCTCAAAATATGCCATCTTCCCACTTACATATGTACAGTAAAATGATCACATGCTCTTTAAAGGAGTCACTAGACTTTGTGAATGGCATTTAGGCTTACAGCTTATTTAAACTGCATACAGATTTATTAATATGAACAATAAAACAATGCAGGTAGTTCACCCATTTTGACATTTACATACACATTGTGTGCATATGTACATGAGTACATTAGAATCTCTGTATTATTTATACATCTTATGAAAAATTAAAATACCTTGATTGTGGAGTGGCTTTTTTGGAGCTGGATGAAATATTCCTGCAGTTTATCTAACTGCTCTTTTGGTCTTTCAGCCTGGAAGCATTTGAAGCAATATTATTTTCCCATTACACCTACATTAACCTAGACAGTTTCTGTGGATTCTCATTTATCAGCATCACATAACATATCCAGAGGTTTTTTGAGCTTTGCATTTTCTCATCTAAGTGAGAATTTGGCCCTCAGTACTAAATTCTCTTTTGAGATGATTGCTTTTCATCTGGTTTCAAATAGCAATCCTACGCTAGCAGTCACCTTGCATATCCAGGACCAGGAGCTCCCCACGGGTGTAGATGTAGGTCCAGTGAGAGAAGGCCAGCATCAGCTCTTCCAGCAAGCTGATGGGAGTAATCTCATCTCCATTGTTGTTGTTGTATTTTCGAAATTCACCGGTCATGTACTTCTCAATGGTCAACCACTGCTTTGCTGAATGGCAGTAGATGAGGAAAACTTCCAGGAACCTGTAAATATAAATACTGTCTGTCAGCAGCTGGCAAGGTAATAAGCATCCTCACAGTCAGCAGCCATCAAGAGCAAGCCTACCAAAAAGGAGGACATGTCTTCTTTGGCTGGAGCATTTTCAACAACAGTATGTAGGTACTAGCAATAGAGAGAACAAAGGCTTTCTTGGTCTGACAACTCTCAGAAACAAAGCACCTAATCAGAAAGTATACCTTATGAACAAAAAACATAATCTGATTTACCCTAGTGCACTGTAAATGAGCTACATCAAATTGTTTTAGTTAATTATGTAAAAGGCAGTTCTTGCTTAAGTCTACGGAACAGAATGTCTATTTTTCCACTACATGTAACTATAAAGACAAGCTTCAAAGCTTCCTACCTTTCCTCCTAAAAGTTTGTTTACTATCCTTAGACTTTATCATTGCCACTGCATTATCATTGCAACCCACAACAGAAAAGGAGGCTGAAAAGCGAAACCTCTTTCACCTGGTACCTGAAGACATTGAATTTACCTTGGAGTATAGGGAATAGTATGAGGCTTCACTTGGTTGAAGGTGTAGATTAACTTCTGGGCAACCCTTTGCTGTTGAATCTCCTGAAAAAAAGATAATGTTATAAACACCACTTCGTTTTCATGAAGAAAGGTGTCATGATTTTGTCAAAAAAACTAAACAAACACACACATACCCTGATTATCTATTTTTTACAAATGGGATATACAACTTCCTCAAAACATTTTTTCTTTCCAAAAGATAACATCAAAACACGTGTCAACTTTGTTGGAGACATTAACAAGTAAGCAGTCTAACATCAAACTAGGCCAGTCAGTGTTCCTTCAGGTCTGAACTCACCCTTAGACAGAGATGTAATACTGTGCCATGGTGAAAGATCTTTTGCCAAGCTTGAACCACCTCTGGCAGGAAAGACTTCACAATAAATACTTGTCCCAACTTTAATGCATCACTCTCAGACCAAGTACAAATGACTTTCATGGCCCTCCGCAGACCCCCATCCATCTCTTCCCGTGACAGGACTTGGATCATTGCAGTTCTGCCGCACTGGGACCAGGAAGACATGCTTTTATCAAGATTCATAGGTGAACTCTCTTCTAGCTGGTAGACTGTCACTTCTTCTCCAGCTTCAATAAAAAGAAGTTTTGTTAGCAAAAGTCATTGGCAGAAACATGACAGAACAGCATTTTCTTTTGGTGTCTTTAAATAACATACCTCTTTACACACCTTTCTAAGCCACACTTCTTTAAAAAGAGAGCCTTTTATCATAATTGTTCATCTGTCTGAAAACTTCCCCAGCCTAAACTTACACTATTTAGTACATTCATTCTTCTACTATGATAATAGGTGGTCCAAAGAGCTTGTATTAAGCCTCAAAACAAAGATAAATTCAAGACCTCCTGGATTCTTCCACACAAACAAATCTCACTGATACTCTAGTCTGTAACACTCATTTAAAATGACTTATTTTTAAAGGGTCACCATTTTTATATTCAACTCTAAATTTCCCATGTGTAATTCCCTCTCTTTATGCACTTACGTGGAAGGGGAATTTCTAGTAAGACTTCAGTTAATCATAATCTGTGGAACACTCCCTGAATTTTTCTTTTAATTTTGTGTTTCATAAAGTAAACTCCAAAAAGGAACAAACGCACAAACAAACCTGCAGGAGCAGAACATCTGAATTCAAATCTTAGTCTAAAAACAGGTAAAATAATAGTTTAAAATAATAGTTAAAAATAAATCTAAGGGGAAAATAATGACAACAAGGCAAACAGTTTGTAATAGTTATTTAGTATTAAAGATTAAAGGGATTTAATTTTGTAGTTGATACAATATTGGCGGTAGTCAAGAGTGCCACCTTGTGCCACAGAGAGCTGAGTTTGTTTCAAAAGTTGTGACTTGGCCATGATGTGATGAGTCAGGGAAATTAGATTAAAAAAGACATTTTCAGGAAAACAAGCTAAAGCAAATTATCAGGAAGCTTACAGTTTTGGTATTTTAAACTAATATTATTTTTTTTCCCTAGAAATTACAATGTTATATGCAATGAGGAAATGTTTAAGGTGTTCTGCTCCTGCTAGTAACATTTTTTCTGCAAGTAAAACCTAGTGAGCTTTAACCCAGTTGCACTCTCTTTCCCCCTGGAGATTTGCAGCGGTGTTCCTCTCTTGCAGCAGAATCAACAGCACTTTTCTGTTGCCACCATTTGTAAACTAACAGCAAAGTGGACTGATTTTTTTTTTAATCTGTCTTTCTTTCCTACAACTCACATTATTTGTAATATTAATTCATAAGAAACAGGTTTTTGCAGGCAAGTGTTACAAGGTAACTAAATTGCCAAAATGACAAAGACCGTCATAAGCAATTACAAACTAGATTCAGACTAGTAGATTTCCTCCCCACTCTTGAGCTTGCTTTTCACCAATTAGCACAAATGCAGATGCTGTTGAATCCAGCAATTTAAGCACATTCTAATTTAAAATAAAGCAACTGGAAAAGTCAGTATCTTACATAAAAGACAGACAGACAAATAAAGACAGTATAACTAGACACATTTTTTAATCTTACATTAAATCTTAATATTACCTTTTGACAGTTTAATACCTAGAAAGGTATTTCCTAGGAGCTTCAAAGATTAGAATGCTTAATATGGCCATGGCTATTTTAATTACTTACAGTAATAAGGTCACAAGAAATCCTATGATGCTGCAAGTATCAGCAATTAGTTGCTGTGAGACAAAATATTCTACCAGTTGAGAAGGCAGCACCTAGATATCAAGAGTCTAGAGGCAGACCTTCTGCTGCTGTAAGCCAACACTGCACACTATTTTCAGAACTCTTCCCAAAAATTTATGGATTATGCTCTTCCACTCTTCAGTTATAGCAAAGATTTTTTTACTTGACACTAAAGACACTAAAAGTTTTCTGTGCCAGATAAAGGGATAATGCTTTATAAATTACTACCTGGTTTTCTTCTTGATAGCATATCCTATACATAGATTTACATATGTATCTGTGTTTGTGTCAGTGTGTGTGAAAGAGAAACAGAAAGAACAAAGTTATCAAGGTTAAGGGGAAACTTCTGGCTGTCCTCGGCTATCCTAAGGATGGATACATAAAAGATGGAGTTATGCTCACCTCTGAGGTTGACAGCAATCGCATGAATAATAACAGATACAAGCTACAGAAAGGGAAACCTCAACAAATACAGGCAGAAACCCTGGATTCATTATTAGTCAATCAAACAATGGAAGAGGTTGCCCAATGAAAATGAGGAGTCTCTATAGACATAATCAAAATGCAATTTGACACTGCCTCAGCAATCTGATCTGAATTGACCATGGAAGGAGTTGGACAAGGTGACCTCCAGAAGTCCCTAAACTACTGCACAACTACAATTCTAAACTATTTTGTCTCTTTCAGAAAATAAGAACTGTTGAAATAATTCCATGACAATTTCTCAAACACAGTTTTTTAAAGATCTATTAATTTAAAAGATCACCAACTATTTATAAAGCAAAACATAAGCAAGAAGTTGGTACTCACCAAAAAGTTGGACTGGTGTAAATGGTATGGTCTGAGCAAGTCTCATTAAGTTGTTTCTTTCAACAGCTGCAAAGAACATAGATTTCACTGCTAGATTGAATAAATAAGCTGGCTAAGTTTCAAAGATGCTTGGCTGCACTTTAGTGAAATGTACAAAGCCAAGGAGGAGGCAGCAGAGTGATACTGTGTCACTTCTGATCAAAATTTGTTTTACCCAGACCACAATTCTCCTTTGCACACTGTTGTGTTTCAGGAATGATATTCCCCATCTTGGTGTTCCCACTGAAACATGTCAAACCATGCACCTTCTCTCTCTCCTCCTCAACCCCCTGTCCTTCTTTTTGTCAAGGCTGGAGAGGAGAAGTGGAGGCACAAAAGGAAAAGATCGTGGGCTGAGATAAGAACGGTTTGCTGGAAACAGCAGCGAGATAAGGAAATGAAAAGCAACAATAAACTGATGGCAAGGGTCACAAAAATTGAACAATTCACATGGAAAACCCCTGACAACAGAAAAGACAACACTACCTTCATCCAGAAGGGACCCCTCCTCCCCAGAAGAGATTCCCTTCTCCCCAGGCCTTGGCAATGACCTGACAGTGATAGAGAACAACCTCTGGGTCCTAGACAGGCCCTTGGTTGGCTTCTGCAAGTAGTTAGCCCTGTCCTAGCCTGAAACAGGACAGAAAGATGCCAGAAACTCAGTTAGCATTAAAGCTTTGCATCTGGAAGAATAACTCAAATTCCAATTTCAATCATTACTCTCACACAGGCTTCAACAGGCTTCAGTCTCTTCTACAGGATTAACTTCAGTGTAATTTATAATGACAGCTGACAGTCCAGGTCTCCTTTAGACATTTCAGAAGTTAATATACCCTAGGAAATGGAGATAAATTCTTCACATTTCCTCTTTTAAGAAACCAAACATCCTTCAACAACCCAAACACAACTGCCTCAGGCCTCAGCTATACCACTTGTCCATTTAGGGCCAGGTTAGATGTAAACATCTGCAAGACTCTGGAGATGTGCATTCTAAAAGAGAGAGTTTTCAGTGGAGATGAGTGAGAACCAACTGGTGACAAAAAATCAGATTGAAAAAAACAACCAACTAACAAATCAACCAAAACCAAACCCCAAAACAACCGGAAGGAAATGCAGGAGGTGAGCTGCTTTAGTAAGGTACTTCTTGATAGGCAGAAACCATGAAATTAGGTCTACACTCCATTTTTCAACCCAGGCAAATTAGGTTTGGTTGATTCAATGCCGTGCCAAAGCAAACTGGAGAAGGAAGTCTCCTACATTCTTGGGGAACAAATAATGAAACTATTTTAGTCAGTGGAGAATTAAAGAGAGAATTAAAGACTTGTGGCAGACTGGCACTGTAGGACTGTAGACTTCAGTTCTATTCTCACATGCATGGTGATTGTTAGCTAAAAGTCAGAAAGCACTCGGGATAACCAAAAGTGCCTAAATTTTTGTCAAAATAATTCAACACAGATTAGCTAATCTGTATCACCTACACCTTTTCCTTAGTTGAGACAAATAGTAGGATTCCACAGAACTCCAAGCACTTGCCAAAAATAGTCAGATACACACTTCTGTACCATGTCATTCATGACCATACACCTTCCAACTACATACATATATATAGATAGAGATGTATATGTACATAAGCACTGGTATCATGTCCATAATCAATGGCCATCCCTCCAAGATATCTGTAGAGCTCATTGAGTCCATGGCTGTGGGTTCTCTCTCCTAGATGTCTTCCAGAGCAGGAGAGCTGGTGTGCTGTCAGGTGGTTGCAAGCTGCATCACGAGCTCATGACCAGTGTATCTGGAGCAGTCCATGCTCACTGGCCATGGCAGTTCTGGCACACAATGCCAGTGTCATTCAGCAACCAAAAATACACACACAGTTTGACACTACAGACTGTTCTCATGCAAAAATTGAATCCCCTTCAGGTATACATTGTGTTTCCCCATTCATCTGCATTTCTCCACAAGAGCAATCAGGTCATGGAGCAAATATAATCCAATGGGTGGGTTTGCCTTTGTTTGAGACAGGACGAATCCAAACTGACTTCCCAAACATATTCCTTATATGCACCATAGGCTTTATCTCCTTCTACAGTACATGAAGCTTTTGATTGAGCTTGATTGGTGGAGCTGCTAGTGTTAACTAACTAGGAGGTTTTGCTAAATGTAGATCCCAATATTTGAAGGTCCCACCAATTTGGTTTTTAGCAATCCATTTTATTGTTCAACATTCCTAGAGGCTGGTGCATGACAGGGAACATGATACCCACTTCAATACTGTGCTCTCTGACCCAGGGTTCTATGAAGCTATTTTTGAATGGGTCCTATTGTCTGACTGACCTCTTTCAGGGCTGCCAAGACAGTGTTCTGGGCAGCTGGGTGAGGCATGGGGTGCATCTCTGACATCCAGTGTTTTTTTCATTGTATGTACCTAGAGCTTGCCTTGGCACAGTTGAAATACAATCGATCTGCCAGGCCTCTCCATACTTATATTTTAACCATCATCCTCCATACCACAGAGGCTTTACCCTCTTTTCATTTCAGCACATTTCACAGTTATAAATAATGTCCATGGTTAATAGTGTCCATGGTTAAGTCCACCCCTCTCCCACGAGCTCATCTGTATGTTGCATCTCTTCCCTGATGACCTGAGGTGTCTGAGCCCAGTGAGCCAGAAATAATTCACCCTTATGCTGCCAGCCCAGATCCACCCAAGACACTTTAAGCTCAACAGCCCAATCCACCTGTCCATTGTTGGGACGTTCTTCAGCAGCCCAGCTCCTGGGTGTGTGTGCGTCTATATGATGTGCTCTTACAGCCAGCTTCCCTACATAGGCAGTGGTGTCTTTCCAGAGCTCAGCAGCCCACATGGGTTTACCTCTGCACTGCCTATTTATCTTTTTTCACTGCTCAAGCCACACCTACAGAGCATTTACTGTCATCCACAAGCAGAGGTAGAGCACTGGCCATTTCTCTCATTCAGTGATATCAAAAGCCAGCTAGATGTCTTTCAGCTCCGCAACCTGACTTGATCCATCTTGTTGCTCAATAGTTTCTGCAACTTGCTACATGGGACTTCAGTACAGCAGCTTCCCATTTTTGATGTGTCCCTCCAATACAGCAGGAAGCATCAGTGAAGAGAGCATATCACTTTTCATTTTCTGGTAGCTGATTATATGCTGGGTCCTCCTCAGCACAAGTCACCTTTCTCTCCTCTGCTACCAATGATATTCCAATATTTTCATCTTAGAGCCAGTTTGTGATGACTTCCAAGATCCCTGGGTGATTGGGATTTCCTATTGAAGCTTGTTGTGTGATCAGAGCAATCTACTTACTCCATGTGTCATCAGTGGCATAATGTGTGGCAGGAACTTTCCCTTTGAACATCCTGCCCAGTCCTGGCAGTCAGGGTGCCAGGAGGAGCTGTGCTTTGGTGCCCATCACTTTGGAAGTAGCTCAAAACCCTTCATAAGCTGCCAGGATCTCTTTCAGTTGAAGTGTAGCAGGCCTTGAGTCCTTTGTATTCCTGATCTGCAGGGATCATCCTCAAGCCTCCATGGGTACGTTTTGTCAGAGACTCTGGGAAGGACCATTCTCCCTATCTGCAGTGTACAGCACAGATTTCATATCTTTTCCAGTCCTAACTGACCCAGGGGCTACTGCTACAAATTAATATCCTGTTTAATTTGTTCAAAACTTGCTGTTGTTCAGGATTCCATTTAAAATCATTATTCTTCTGAGTCAGAATGGAGAGAGAATTCACAATCTGACTCTAATCCGGATTATTCATTCGCCAAAAAGTCACACTGTGTAGGACAGCCTGTATGTCCCTGTTGCTGGTTGGTGGGGACATAGCTGCTACTTTGCTGGCTATGTCCATTGGAATCTGTCTATGTCCATCCTGCCATTTTACTTCTGAAAACTGAACGTCTGACACAGGTCTCTAAACCTTACTTTGATTTATGGCAGGACTGGCCTTCAGGATGATTTGTACTATCTTCTCCCCTTTCTGAAAAGCTTCCTCTGCTGTGTTGTCTCACAAGTTGATGTCATTCATGTATTGCAAATGTTCTGGAGCCTCTCCCTTTTCCAGAGCAGTCTGGATCAGTCCAAAAGAAATACTGTGGCTGTATTTTCACCTCTTGGGCAGCTGGTTCCAGGTGTACTGGACGTCCCTCCAGGTGAAAGCAAACGGTGACCTGCACTCTGCTGCTAAAGGAATAGAGAAAAACACATTTGCAGTGTTGATGGTGGCACCACTCTGCTGCCTTGGACTCCGGTTCATACTGAAGTTCCACCATGTCTGGTACAGTAGCACTCAGTGGTGGTGTGACTTCCTTCAGGCCACTGACAGACTATTGTCAGTCTCCACTCTCCACTGGACTTACACACTAGCCACACAAGGGTCATAAAAGAGTGAGCAAGACTTGTTGGCCACTCTCTGACTCTCCAGTTCATGAATCACCTCATGGATGGGGTCAAGGAGTCCTGGTTGGTGTAATATTGCCGATACTGCACTGTTGTGGTAGCCATCAATACCTATTCTTCTTCAATCCTCAACCACCTCACAGCAGAGGGGTCCTCTGAGAGACCAGGCAAGGTGTTCAGTTGCCTAACTTACTCTGTCTCTACAGCTCTCCCAAACCCTGATTTTTGGATTGCTGAAATATCCTCTCCTGAGGTAATCTGCGCCCAGGATACACAGGGCCTCTGGGCCAGTCACAATGGGGGGTGTTTGCCATTCTTTCCCAGTCAGGGTCACTTCAGCTGCCAGTACAGTCATATGTTGGGATCCCCCAGTCACCCCAGGAATAGAGATGGATTCTGCATCTACATACCTTGATGGCATCAGGGTACATCATATTCTGGGGTCAACTAAAGCCCAATACTCTTGTTAGTCTGATGAGCCAAGCCATAAAATTCCCACAATCCAATAGATCTGATTGTCCCTTTCCCCTGGAGGAGGAAGGACTTGGCTGGAGGAAGGACCCCTCTAATTCTGGTCAAAGTAGCCACTGTTCACTTCTTGTAAATACAAGCTCAAGGTCCCTGCAAGAGGATTAAAAGTAACGTCAGCCCTCCTATTCTGTCTAAGGACTTGCTCATTGAAAACCAGAGTGACATTTGGTGGTTGTTCTTCCTTTCAACTCAAGTACTTCTAGGGCAGAGGTGGGTTTTCCACCCCACTTCCTCATGTCCTCTCCATGGTCACACACAAAAAACCCCAGGTTGCCTTGTGGTGTGTACCCTCTCTTGAGCAGAGGGGCACTTGCTCCCAGTAGCAAAGACTCTGGTCCATACTGGTAAGGCATGGAAAATTTCTTCTTTAGCTTGCTTGATGGGCTACTAGGCAAATTCACAGATGATAAAAAAATGGAAGGAGCAGTTGATTCCCTCAATGGCAGGGAGGCCCTGCAGAGAGACCTTTCCACAGCCAAGATGCAGGCCAGTAGGGAGGAAAAAAAGATGATCTTCATACTGCCAGAGCTAGGTTGTCACCATTCCCTCACATTTGACAGGAGTTGCCTCTGAGAGTTTCTGTCCTATTCTCAATCCCTTTGTCAATGCCCACATCCTGGGAGGTGGGATCCCAGTTGATTGGTTGCACTACCATACAGTTTCATATCATGGGCTGTGATATCCCAATGTCAGAGCTGCCAGGTCAGCAGGGACTCTCCTCATTGGTGGCTGACAATTTTTCACATACCTTGCAGCTCACCTAAGGGGTGATTTTCTCTGGTCCTGTTTCCTGTTCTGAGGGCCGTACTTCCTCTTCAGTATGCAAACTTGCTTGGGCAGAATTTCTTCTTCTGTATAGGAGCAAATGGTACCAGCATAGGTTGTTCCTGTGGTTCAGTTGCAGTTTGAGTGGCCACAGTGCCTGTTGTTCTGCTTGCCTCTTCTTCCCTGCTGAGGGTGCAGTCTAGTATTGAGAGCAGTCTGATAAATAGTAACCAGGGCCCTGCACATTGCAGATCTTTGTGTTTCTCTGGAGCTGCCACAGCAATTTTCTTTCAAATATTCTTCCACTTTTCCTGTAGTTGTTCAGGGGTGAACTTCCAAGCCATTGGAGCAGAATAATCCTTCAAAAGCCGGCCCATTTTCTCCCACATTACAGGCCAATCATGACTATCCACCCTCAGGGCAGATCTCTGAAAGACCATCCTAAGAATCCCTTTTTCTAATTAGGGTAAGACTGCACTGAAGAGACCTGGCAGACTTAGCAACAAAAGCATGATTTCCTTAATATTCAAAGGGAATTTAAAATCCTCCAAAGCTGTTGTAACAGGCCTCAATAAAGAAAAAGGAGTGAAAAGCTGGGGGAAATAATCCTTCCCTGTTTTGCTCACAGGCTGGGTACAATTATTACAGAAAAACAGAATCATAGAATACGCTAAGGGACCCACCAGGAAGCAGACCCATAAGGATCATCAACTCCTGGCCCTGTGCCTGAGAGTCACACTGTGCGCCAAATCCTTTGTGAACTCTGTCAGGCTTGGTGCTATGACCGCTTCCCTGGAGAGCCTGTTCCAGTGCCCAAACACTCCCCAGGTGAAAAACCTTTTCCTGAGATACAACCCAAACCTGACTAACTAACCTCTGACTCAGCTTCATGCCAGTTCATTGAGTCTTGTCACTGGTCACAAGAGTGAAGAGATCAGTACCTGCCCCTCTACTTCCCTCCATGAGGATGCTGAAGATAGCAGTGAGGTCGCCCCTCAGTCTCCTCTTCTCCAGTTTGAACAGATAGCTGTTGACCTCAGCAGCTCCTGACAAGGCTTCTGCTCCAGACCTCATGGCCCTCTTCTGGATGCTCTGTAATAGCTTAAAGTCTGTTTTATGTTGTGGTGCCCAAACTGCACACAGAACTCGAGGTGACACCACACCAGTGCAGAGACAATCATGTCCCTTGACCAGCTGGAAATGCTGTGCCTGATACAGCCCAGGACATAATTAATGGTTTCCTAAAGTCAGTGCCTGAGGTAAGGGTAGAAGACCAATGCTGAATACACATCACAAATGAGGTTATCATTACACATCACTGCCCTTGAGGTTATCATTCATAAGCTGATATCACACAGTTCAGCAACAAAGCAATCCTGATCCCTCTCCCGGCTCAGAAAAGGAGCACTTCAATGGGCACATAGTGCCTACACTGAAACATACAGGGTTACGTTACAGCATTGTGACATACCTAATACAACAAATACTTGTTTCCCACCCACTCTTACCACATCTGTTGTTATCTCAGCTCTTCACGTTTCACAGGAAGCACCAAATAAAGTTGTTATGGTTTAGGAATGGTGCTCCCCACATCAGTGGGGAAACATTCCAGACCAAACACTGCTCGCTCATTTCCCTCCCTCTCCTCCCAGTTGTGGAATGGAGAGGATTGGAGACACAACAGTTAAAGACCATGGTCTTAGATAAGGTAAATTTACTGGAAACAGCAATGAAATAGGAAAAGTAACAGCAGCAGTATTAGTAACAGAGAGTACACGAGAGGCAAACAATTCAGACATGAATACTCACTACACAGAAATTGGCAACAAGCATAATTCCGCTATCCCAACATGGAAGGGACCCCCTTCTCCATCACCAGAAGATTAAGTGAATTGGTACAGAATAACCTCCAGGACCTAGCCACGTCCCCTCCTGGCCAGATACCAACCCATCATATCTCACACTGCTTGTTAATTCCCTCCTTCCAAAGAAGCAGGCTCTCTGGGGAAGCGCCTTGCACCCTGCCTAGGAGGACTTCTTCTGCTACCTCCTCATCCTCCTCCTTTCACAAAGGGCTGCTTCTGCATCCTGGTCCTGCCAACTCCAGTACAGCAACACACACACTGCGCTGATGAGATGCCTTGACCCCATCTGCCTTCATTGTCTGTCTTGTCAGGATTAGAAGCACCTGGAGATTTAGCAAGGTATGACAGGAATATCCAGACTTCCCGTGCACAGAGTACTGTTCCTTCATTCAGGTTTCTTGCCAAAAAACATCAGTAACTTTATTATATCTCCCTAACTTGCAGCATATTTCTCAGGCAAACACCTTCAAAATTTCAGAGAGCCAATCAAATATTTATGGATTTGTCTTCACAATGACTGGGTTATCAGGAAGGGGAAGAGAGAGGTAAAATAAGGACCTAGATGTAAAATAAGGACCTCCTAGAACTAGGAGGCAACTTGGAAGCTACAGTTCTGACTGTCTAATTTCCCTATTCATTGAATAAAGGCAAAAGCATCATCCAAAGTAGAGAGTGAACCAAAGCAGAGAGTCAATCACAGCAGAGCTGTGTTTCTTTGCAGAGTAACAAAAAGCCATGGTAACAAACTCTGGAGCTTATGGAATTTATGGAGTTTGGACAGCAGCTATCCTTCTTTTAAGATTACCTCTTTAAGCAAAATGTAATTGGAGATTATTGAGTCCAGAAGGGCAGAGCAAAGGCCACCCATGACACAAACACACCATTAACTGTGGTCCTCATTTGAGAAGATCTGCACTTCATACTACAATTCAAGGTTGTTTACACATACCAAATTCAATAGGAATTGGTTACAATGTCTGAACAGTGTTGGAGCATGGACTGAAAAACAAGACCTTCCTTTGGTGCTGCACTAAGAGCACACTGATCATGAAATCAGCGCATAACAGGAAGAAGGATGTGAACAGAGAAGCTGCTAAAATCTATACCATCTGTCACACCCTGCCAGCAGTCTCTCTAGAACTTTGAGAAGCCATGTGACATGGACTTGAAGCAGCTGCCAAACTTGGGACAAAGATCTAGTTCTTTTGGGTATGCAGAGAGGCAGGATTGTATTTGCTTGCTCAAATTGATAGCAAGAATAACACAAAAGCTAAAATGGTACAGAATTGTAGTGTAGGAGTTTTGGACCTAGTTGGCTAAATTCTGTCCTAATCTTCCTGAGGAAAGAAAACCTACACTAAAAACCTCTGAAGACATTTGTCAGCTCATAAGGGAAACCTCTTCCATCTGTGCTGAAAAGTCCAACATCATCTCAAATTGTATGCCTGACAAACAACAATTCAATACTTGCAACAATGCCACCATGCCAGAGAAACTACGTCTGCACAGTTGATTGCAAGCCAGGAGGTGCTATTCCCAGTGAAAACTGAGTAGATTTTGAATTTAAGAAGGCTGCTAACAGTTTTGGTTTATTCCAGCCCTGCCTGTACTGGAGGTCAAGTCCTGTAGGCAATGGTCACATCTACTGGCAATTTCTGCTCTCTTCTCACCCTGGAAAAACTGACATCCAGGCCTTGTGGGAAAATCTGTGCATGCTCAGCTGGGGGAAAGACAGGTCTGCAGGAAATTAACATTCAAAAGATTTATTCCCTGCCAGATTTTCAGGAGTTCATAGATATACAAACACAGATTAAATAGTACAGAACCAATTAACTGAAGAAAAGAATTCCAGAAGTACAAAGGAGGGTTTGGGAGGTGTGAAGAGACTGACAGCTATAAACAAACTAGTGCCTCTGCTGCCTGCTCAGGAAGCTGACCTGTATTCATGATTTCCACTGATATTTTGAAAGTGATTATCTACATTCTGCTCTGGATTTACCATAAATACCCAGAATGAAGCAATTATCAACAGAAAAAAAAATCAATAATCCTTTCATTGGAGTGTTAGACATGAATTAACACAGAACCTTCTTAGTAGTGGGTGATTGTGCAAGTCCTCAAAATGAAAATCACAGTGGATGACAAAGGGACAACTAATGTTCTTTTTAATTTCTTCAATTCCTCATCTGTCATCTTGTGCCTCCTGTTTACCT
The DNA here is from genome assembly GCF_031753505.1 of Anomalospiza imberbis. Lineage (NCBI taxonomy): Eukaryota > Metazoa > Chordata > Aves > Passeriformes > Viduidae > Anomalospiza > Anomalospiza imberbis. The sequence goes on from NC_089721.1 coordinate 43,117,887, forward strand.
GAGTAATGAAGATGCAAATCTTGAGATGTTTTCAAGCAGGAGAAGATATCTGAAATAATGTTTAAATAATTGTTGTATTAATTATTATAGCAGACACAAATGCATGATTTTTTAATTCCTTCCATCCCAGAGTTTGTCACAAAACAGATTAATCAGAATTGCTGGCTCAGCATTCTAAAGAGGAGAATTACTTATGGACTTTAACTACATTATCATGTACTGTAAACTGGCAAATTTCAGTTGTCAGTGTAATATAGCCAGACGACTTATTTATTCAAGGAAATGGTGGGGAAAATGAGATATTAACCTCAAGGACATGTTAAGCCAGCTAGGCCCCTGGGATATCTATCCACTGTGCTGCATGGCCTCCTCAAGACATGAGTTTTCCAACTCCATCCTCAGCCATTAAGCTGATTCCATTAACTGTACTATTACACCAAAGTTATAATAATACTGTCCCATTAAACCACAGCATCCAAAGTGCTATTAAAATATAAGCAGACAAACATTTTTGACAGTCACATATGCTCAGACAGATCAAATTTGGTCCAAAAATGTTTTCTTTACAAAAAAAGCCTTTTTAATGCAACCAAGAAAAACGAACACATATTCATTAATTAGATGAAAATTTTGTTCTCCTGGAAAACCATCCTTCAAAATGACAGATTTCATTATCTATATATACTGTATATTATAAATTTTCAAAAAATTACATAATCAAAACGATGTTAGCCAAAATTTTTTGAACTTTACACTTTTCTTCTTGGTGTATTCTATTTGCTTTTAGTCCCTTATCTAGTGAAAAAGATCTTACATGAACTTCTATAGATATTGGGTGAAGGGTCAGCATTTTTCACTCCCCTTAGTGATTCAAAGACCCTTGTGATTTTTTTTCTTACTGGACTCATCTACTTTTGCAGCATTTTGTATGTTGCAAAAAAAAAAAAAACAAAAAAAACAAAACATGAAAAGGGGCCTTTTGAGAATGAGAAAACTGGATTTTAATCAAAACAATGGTGTGTTCTAGAGTGCAGCCTTACAACTCAGTGTGCTTGCAGCAGACTGCTTCAGCACTGCAGTGTTTTGTGCACTGATGGACCCACAAAGAGCATCACTTGAAGTGGAGATAAAACTAGAAGCAATTCATTCCTCCACCACAGGTAATCTCAAAGAGAGATAGGTGCCCAGCTGCTCAGCCTCTTACAGATAAGTGTCATGCCAGGAAAACTGGGAGATGGACAAAAACACAACAAATACCAGAGAAGTTCACTAACACTCTGCTTTTGAGGAACTAAAAAAAAAGATTACTAAGGTTTTTTTTAGGAACTAAAAAAAAACCCTAAAAAAAGAGTTTTCTCACTAAAGCCTTGAATTTATTCACTAGACATTTCATAACAAATTCAGTCCTTCATAGATTTTAGAATTCCAGGTAAACAACCCAGAGTTATTACACATAATTGCAATTTGAAGAATCAAGCATACATTAATAATCTTGTAGCTTCAGACATACACTCTGGTTTAACCCAGGAGATCACTTGGACTGTCAGAGATCAAAGCAGCAGCATCTTAGAGAGCTTCTTTCTGCTGAAAGGACAACATTACTGGGCAGACTAGAGTGAAAATAAATAATTTTCTTTTAAGATTATGCAACTGTTATGAGAAAAACATGTTTCTTATTAAAAAATCTTTCACTTTAAAGTAAAAAGTAGTTGATAACACAAAAAATTTCTGCACTATAATTCTTAACTACAGTAAATGAACTTCTTTTTGGATTTTGTGCTTCAGAATTGTCAGCATGAGAATTGCAGATGGAAATTAAAATGAGTGACAAGCAATGAAAAACTTACTGTCAGTCTCCTCTGGAGCTCTCAATCTGTTTAAAAGCAAATATTTGATATTTTAATGCAACTTCTGTCATTTAGCTAAAACTAGTACACATGGATCACAATATGTGATCACAATATGTGACTCAGCAATTTTAAGGCAAAATAACCTTCAGTGCAATTTTGTTCAACAAAGCCATGAGCAAACAATCTTCAGGCACTGAAGAACTGACACATTTTTCATGTTTTTTTCTCTGCTTTATGTTGAATTGCTCTTGAGTCTGCACTGCTATTCACATCTTTTACACTGCAATAACAGTATCAGTTACAGAGCTTTCAATCACATACACAACTGTTAATTTTTTACTCAATGCTCAGATGTATTAACAGTTACTTGTGTCATTACCATTCCTTGTACAAGAACATACTTTTAAAATTGTCGATTCTTTGGATTAACAAGTCTGGTTGCAAAAAGACTACTACATTAAAGCAGTCTTTGCTGCAGGACACAGAAGATATGATTCACCTCATCGACCAGAGATATCCCACTGAAGACAACAGACTAAGCAACAGATTCAGGCCACTCAACAGCCCCTACATCCTGCTGGTAAGTGTGCTGTTTGCCTATTCTCTATAAATGATAGGGTGTAAAAAAATATAAAAAGAAAAAAACACCCTAAAATCTCCAAACCCACAACAACAGCAGAACATTCAACCCCCTCCCCTCCTATGGTCCTCCACATACACAGAGTATGCATAAAACCCCCAGTAACTTTTTTCCTCCTCTCCCCATGGTGAAATCACATGGGATGCGACTGCTTTCTAGTATCTTTTACTTATTACCAGCGCAGTGCTGCAAAAAAATCTAGAAGAAATTGATGAAAATAGGAAGGAAAAGGAAAAGGAACATAAAGACATCACTGCATGTCTAAATATACTATTAATATTATGATAATGATTAATCAATCTGGGAAAAAAATTAAAAACCTCACAAGAAAATGGAAACCACTTGTGAAACCAGTATACTTTCACTAAATGCAATCAAAGCTTAATAACTTCTGAAAATTCATGAAGAAAACTGAGCTAAATATTTAGTAAACATACAAAAGAGATTAATCAGTCAATGAGAGAAGTTTTCAGGAGATGATAGCATTGAAATTATTAAAAAATAAGACGTGCAATTGCACAGCAAAAGCAAATACAACTTTTCATGCTTACTAGATTGCAAAAAGGGCTAATTAAAGATGCTATGGTTGTAGAACCATGGAATCACTACAGAATCATAGAATCATTAAGGCTGGAAAATACCTTGTAAATCATCTGGTTCAGCTGTCATCTTAGTGACTGAATTAGAAAATTCAATTATTGTTAGAATTAGAAAGGGTGTCTATTCCACCTAAAATCATACATTTTTTTTAAATGGATCTCTTTGATCTCCATTAGTAAGATTTCCTTTAAATAAACTTAAATACACTGAATGGCCTTAACTCTCCATGTCTCAGGAATTTGTCATCCTAAATATATTGTAGAATTGAAATGGAAACCTGCAAACCCTACAGACATCTCTTTCTGAAAACCTGTGATGAGTATCTTAACATACTAAATGATACATACGAGGAGTTCCTGTTCAGATTACTTTCCTTGGTGTTCCCAAATATGCTATTACTGAAATCCTAAAAAAAGAAAGATACTTTTACTGGTAAAATATGCGCATCTTTATCATATACACATTGTACAGCTCAAGAAGGTACAGTCTTGAGAATGATTGTTGATATGATTTCTGTTAACATGAATAATGACCCTGACAGGCAGGTGAATCATAGCACTGCATACCTACACTAAAATGGAATTAATTTGCTCACATTGCCATTTTCCATGTTGTCTCCAGACATTTGAATTAAAAACTGAGGTCACCACCTATATCTCAATACACTCACAAAGCTGGTTAAAGGTCTTCTAATAAGCACAGTATTAGAGAACTTTCTTTATGTTGGAAAATTCCAGTGTAGGTATAACCTTTACTGTTGTTGAAAATAAGCCCTGGAACAGAAGAATATAACACACTGAGCAGCTTTCCAGGGATATTTAGATCACATATTTTCCAGGTCTTATATTTAAAGAAATATTCAAATAATCTTTTAGACTTCAAGCCATATTAGGAAAAAATGGTCCAGCCAGGTCCTCCTAATGTGATAGTAAGAAATGGAATTTTTCTTCTCAATAGTATTCAGACCAATTTCAATCCCCAAAACACACACACACACACACGCACAAAAAAAAAAAAAAAAAAAAAAAAAAAAAAAAAAAAAAAAAAAAAAGAAAGAAAGTTTAAGGACAGCTAAGTTTGAAGATGAATCAACTAAAATTCAACTTTTAATTTAAACTGAAACTTAAATAATTTTTTTTTCAATTTCTCTCATATTTTGAATGTGTACCTTGCTTTGAAAATGAGAAACTCTTTAACAAAAGCTTTCTACACACCCCCTTGCTTTGTTCCCTGCTTCCTATCAAGAGGGATTTCTGAGCCCTTGGTATGCCATGAATGAGAAGCTTCACTTTCAGAAAGATACATATCTTTGAAATACATCATTCTCCAAGTGGAACAGGTGGATACAGCAACTTTGTTACATGTCAGTGATAAATATAAGCTTTCATAGTCCAGAGAGAGGCAGAACAATTCAGTGGCTACTGGAGGCTGTAGCTTGGAAGAATAAATAATTTTAAGTTGGTGTTTCAGCACAACTCCAATACTGCTATTAATCAGCAGAATGGAATTTTTTACAATTTAAAAATATTATTCTTGAGTCTTATCCAAATATATCTTAATATAAGCTATGAAACACCAAATTACTTGGTTACCTCACACAGTTTTCCTGACTTTACCTTTATTTTGCCTGGCTGATCCTGTGATTCACAATTCAAAGATTTATTGATTTAGAGTCCAGGTTTTGGTTTTACAGAACACCAAATCAGTACATTTATTTCTATTTCTCTCTCTCATCACTTTTTCATACAAAACCCCACAATTTTTAAAATTAAAACATTAAAGATCTTGTCCCTGGTATTTGGGATTCAAGTTCTACAACATTCAGAACAGCGTAATGGAAATTACCTGTTTCATTTTTATTCCTAAAAAAACCCAAACATGATAACATTTTCAGTGAAAAATAACTAGTCTTTGAAAGATCTTCATTTTAATAACCAAAAGTCCTCTAAGTAAAATCAACAAGGAAGGGTACTTTGGTGCTCTTGAAAAGAAAGAGGAAAGGATTCGCTCACATTTTCCTCTCTTAATTTATTCTTTGTTAATTTCTTTTCATATCTCTGAGATATCCCTATAAAATGTAATGAATGGTACATTTTCTTCTATTAGGTATTCCATTTTTTATATTAGCTTCATAATTTCAAAAAACAGATTGTAGCTTTCACAATCCAGATTCCCACTCAAGACTTCAGGAACTATAAATTGGTCTAGCTCCATCAAATTCAAGGAGCCTATATTAGTTCACACAGGAAGAGATCCTTTAGATTACAGAGCTGCAGATTAATTCTGGTAAGTAATAAAATACAATGTTTATAAGACAATAGTTTAAAAATCCATGCTTTGCAATTATTATCAATATTTATCTACCCCTTTGCAAGAAATGACTATGTGATAAAGTAAGTGCTATGTAGCTAACTCTCCAAAATTTTCTTCTAATCCATTCTGCCCATAAGTTCAAGACCAAGTTGTATGCTCACTCATTGCCTGATGAAATATCAACACTTGTCATTTGTGACTTCATATTCAGAACCACTTGAAGATTCAATAATTTAATGTCCTATTTCAATAATCTTAGCAGATGTTAAATTATTCATTTACTTCCACATGACACTGTGCCAGCAGACAACAAAGTTTCTCATCTCTCAAAGAGGTATGTCATGACAAAGTAACTCTATTAGCAAATCCAGGAATGGCTGTAGAGCTACTCTGGGCTCATCCCAGCCAAAATTATGGACTAGGATGTGTAATCTGAGGTCTTACCTCTTGAGAATGCCTCAGGTAATCACAGAATGGTATGGTATGCCTACCAAAGTCTGGATTTTTAATTTTCTGGTGTTTGTAATGGAGACGTTCCAAACCTAGTCAAAAGAGAAGTTGTCAGCAATTTCTAGAGAGTAAATAAACAACTCTATTACTATAGACTAAGTAGCTACACCGTGTTATAAAATATACACCTATACACCATATTGTCCCATTAAATGTATATTGGGTTAAAAAAATAATTACAGCATTTCATAGAGCTAAACAGACTATTTCCCCTTTTTTCAGCAGACTGTGGAGTACAGCCCTCCTCTGAGGGCTGAGTACTGAGTGGTACTGAGCCACAGCACTGTCTAGTACTTCTCCCAGCAGCTCGCAGGATGAAACCAGTGAGCCACATCACAGCGAAGTTGAAAGATGAGATGAATTATGCATAGAATTTCTGAGAATGAAAAAGAACGAGAATTAACTAAATGAAGAGTCAGAATGTCATTCCCTTTCACACCAAAAGAGACAGTATAGAATTAATTTCTTCCCTTTGGAGGATGTGTTTCTGAGCAATGAGAAATGAATAATGCAGGGAGAGGATATGCCAACAAATACAGTATCACGGCACTGCCTGTGAGGGTAAATACCCTGAAAAATAGTAAGTTTGTTTTTTTTTAAATTAGCCAGGATGCTACCATAGAAGATGTCACTTTAGAAGACACTTCAGGGGAGGATACAAAGACATCATTCTTCCTACTTATTCCTGAGGATTAGCACTCAAGTATCTCCCATGGAAGACAGGCAGTGGTCCCAAAAAGATTCACCTGATCTTCCATCCATCCTATGACTCTTTGTCCTCTTCAATGTTGCATCAAATAACCAAGACAAACTAAGTCTAATTCTATAAAAAGTTATGCCATAAGGTGAAAATGGTGGATAACACCTGGTTTTTCTGAATTATATTTACTGCTTTTTAAAAGCTGTTCTGAAGTTCACTTTTTGTAACATGCAACATACTTAGCTGACTGAAGTTAGACACAGTGAGCCAATTCTTGCTCTGTTTTTCTTGCTCATCCCAGACATTGATTTCTGCAGGCTCTGAGTTCACTTGAGTGTTCTGGGGACAATCATCCACTCTAATCACCTGCCAAGACATAGACAAAACTATACTGAATATTCAGGATGACTAGCATCTCCACAGTTCCTCTAACAGCATATGATGTGGCCTTTCAGAGCATCTCTGAAATGCCAATGAATGAATGAATGCACTCTGAACTGAGAAACAGATTTTTCCAGTGTTGTTACAAACTGCAGAAGACATGTTGCTTTTGTCTAGCCACTACTGCGGCCTCACACTATCTGAAGATATTTGAACTTTGAGACCTAATGCCTTGAGAGATACTAGATTTCGAAGTTCAAGTCCAAGATCCTTTGCTGACCTGTGAATCTTATGTAAACAAAGCAGCATTCAATATTCATCTCATTAAACAGTGATAATTCTTTCCAGATAATGAAGACCCTAGAAATTTCTTTATAGGTGCTAGAAATAGATTTTTATTTATGAACACATGGGCACAGTTGCAAAAGTAGCCCCAGATGTATACACAATCATATACTTTCTGCAATGAGCTAAACGTTTGATGGATTCAGAGAAAAGTCTATGGCACTCTTGCAGAGAGGAGACAACGGTTATGAGGCCTATCTTGCCAGAGTACAGTTATAAACCCCTGGATATGGTCACTGCTTTAGTCTATTCTAGATCACATGAAGCCTCTACAAGCTCTCCTGACACCTGAAATCCAGTGACTGATTTATGTTTGTGAATCACCACAAATCAATATCAGTATGGTATACCAAAGTCCTTGGATGCCAGCAAATTCAAAACAGAAATCCCACACATCCAAAGAAATGTAAAATTGAACCAAAGCTGGACACACACAGGAGATGCTGCAGTTTGTGTGCAGCATTTTAAATGTATGCATTTTCAATTAAACCACACTGCAGAACTGCTCGTAAGGAATGAAAAATACAATTTTGATATATACAATTCTCTTGCATCTGCCCATACCGGCACCTGAAGAGGTTTTTGATTCCTCTTTCCTCTCCCAGACATTCTGTCTCTATTTTGCTGTTTTGCTTTTGTTGCCTCACTGTGGTGTAGCTCACAGGATCCTAAAGAATCTGCAGGAAAGAGTCAAAAAAACACCTTTAAGCTACAAAGTTTCTGTTTACTAAGGGAAAATCTGATAGGACTGAGAACTGGCAGATGTCTAAAGCAATCTGAGAAAGAGTTGTGATATCCAAACTCAGTACTCAAGCAGTTCCTTGCAAAGATATACACCATCACAAGATATTAAACAACTAATGTCATCCATCACCTCATACTATTCTTAATTAAAACTGGAATTTGATGTATTTTAATGCTTAGTAAGCAAACTTGATAGTGGACAGAGAAGTATTTAAACTGACAACAGAAATGTATGCCTTTTCATTCTCCATGCACCCATCTCTGATACTGCTAATGTATCTCCACGGGATCATGCAAAGTATTTTGGTTCCTGCAACTCTGTATTTGCATCCCCAGGGCAAAAGACTTCCCCAGAGTGAGCAGAATCCTTCTGCCACCTGGCTGTGTAGCCACAGACATGGAGATTCCATGAGACGGGGCAGATCAGTGTGGCTGACACACAGGTGTCTTGCAGCATGGATCCCAGGCACACTTCGGATATTCCCAACACCCAGACCCACACAAACAAAGTGAAAGAGTAACTATGGACTTTCAGCTACTATCCTCACTGCATCTAATACCTTCTGGGTGCAAATGAAATGTTTTTGTGATGACTTGGACTCTCCAGTAGAAGATACTGTACACGTTTAATGTTTTATAATTACCGCCTACAGTCTTGCAGACTTTCCCTGATCTCTCTTTCTTAGGGGACGGTAAGCTGTTGCTTCTGCAGAAACTCCAGTCCCTCCAGAGAGGGCTGATCCAGAAGGAGATGCTCCGCTTCAGCCTGTTCTGAGAGATGCTGCTGCTGTGACATGACTTGACAGAGTTGTAGGAGAAGGACTTTGAATCACTTAACTGGACATCCCTGGTGAGATTATTCTGGCAATTGTTGTCCCTGTCATAGGAGGAATGTAGGTACAGAGCTTTCTTCTTTGAATCTGAGATGAAAACTCCTTTTTCATCACCTTCTGAGAATCCCCAGTTCACATAACCACCTTCAGTTTCTTCCCTATCATCACAGGGGGATGCTGCACTTTCTTCAATATCCAGTGGTAGCTGGAGATCAAGGGGATGAGCAGCTTCTGCAGCATTAATCTTTTCTGATGGCAAATGAATAACAAAGTCTCTCTGGTTCCATTGGTAACCTTCTGTCTCTTTGCCAAGGAAGCTGATACCCCGCAACTTTTGCGGAACCACAATGCTACTTTGCAGGTCATCTCTGAATGCCTCATCCTTGTACTTGGTAGCAGTGTTCAAAAAGGACAAATTTATGGTGACATCCTCAGAAAAAGACCCTCCCTGATGGTCAGGGGGCACCAGCAAAAACTGCCCATACCTAGGAGTCAACTTAGTCTCAGAGGATACTCTGGAAGTGAGTGTGTCTGTTTCGATTTCTATCTTTTTAGAGCTGTCCTCTACCACCTTGTTACTCTCAGACTTCAAGTGTTTGCACTCTGATGGAGACTGAGTCCGTACCAAGCTCCGTAAGAGGGAGGGTGGCATGCTGTAATAGTGGTATTTCTTGTCATACAAGCCCTCCAGGCTGCTCAAGGTCTTGGAATAGAATGCATTGCTCCAGCTATGGGGCAGCTTCCTACAGGTTTGATGTTTTGTGTCAGCCAGTAAGGCTTCTTCCACCTTCAAGGTGTCTACAGCTGAAAGCACTTTCAGGATGTCCACTGTCAGGGCAGACAGGTCTTGCAAATGTCCTAGCTGGCTGTCCAGGGAGAGTAAAGACTCCTTGATATAAAATACCTTCTCATGCACTTCTTTAAGTTGTTGAAACATCTCTTCTACTCTAGGTAGAAAAAGAAAACATAACTAAAACACCAAAACATAGATCTTTACATCTGTTTGAGGGAAACCATTGCTACATTTCAAAAAGTCAGTGTTTCAAACAGGCTTTTTTTTTAATGGTGACTTTCATTATCATTAATATCTGCATTTGACAAATCCCAGCCAAACTGCCAGTGGGTTTCTTAAGGAAACAGATATTTTGCTCAAGGAGTACCTATTTTAAAAATTGCTGTTTTCCTACTAATACCCATTCATTGCCACAGAACTACTAAAACATTGATGGCAGGTTACATTGGGTATGGCTGCAAATGAAGTATACTTCCTGTCAGCTAGACATCCTGCATTTTACATTTCTTGTGCAAGCATGAGAAAGAAAAGGCTCACACAAACTCTTTAATCCTGCATTTTTCAAATACTAGGGACTGCTGAGAAGCTGGTCTTCCCAGGAACATATTTGGCCTCCAGAAGCAGATTCTGTGCATCTTATGGTGCACACTGCCAAAAAAACCTCAGCCTTATTTATTATCCTCAAATCCCCAGTGAAAAGTGCAGGAGCTTCTTAGCCTGGAATTAAATCCTTTTAACCAAATCATTATCTTCATATTTCCTGAAGATAATGTTCTGGTACTTTATCACTAAGACAATGATCAGCTAGCTGCAGGCAATATGGAGAAATAATTTCTTTCCTTTGTCACAGAGTAACTAAAATATGTAGTATTAAGACATTGCTGTATAAAATCAAGGACCAATATTCCAGAACATTTTATTCATCTAAATTAATTTCTTGCATTGACATCATGCAATGCTGTGAAGAGTGTACCCCTTTAACCATGTGCACACTGCACAGGTCTGGGGATGCAATTCTGTCAGCAAGGCTTCCCAGACAGATCTGACATACACCTCAAACAGACGCAGATACAGAAACAGACACAGTTCTGTCAAATTCACAAGGCCTATGCATCTTCAGAGTGGCCATAATGAGGTCCAAAAGCATTAACTTATCAAAGTTTTTTTATATGACAAATTTATACAAAAAACTTAAATATGCATCAAAACACACCTTTCTGTGGTCAAACGGATCCTTTCACTGCCACTGGAACTCAGGTTTTCATTCTTTTCAAGAAAATATTCTTCTACACACTGTTCCTCAAAGTCATGGAGTTTCTTTAACTCCTCATCACTCAGGTAGAGCTCTGAATAAAGGAGGTAGGAATCAGTATGAAGCATCCTAATAATTGCAATCAAGTATAAGCATGCATGAGGGAAAAACAGAAAAAAATACAGTCAAAATCTTGTTTACACTCCCTCCCTTGACAAGAATGAATCAGGCCTAAATGCATGAATTTGGGCTTGAGTATGAAGACTCAAATACATGAAAATGTGGGATTTTGTCTTTCCTTACATAGGGAACAAAACCACACAGACAAAAATTCCAGTACACTCCTCTTTAAAGCCTCAAAAATACATATCTGAATGGCTGCTCATAAAGATTAATTTCCTCACAAATTTTTTCCTGTACTTTTCTATACATGTGTCATTCACCAGATACGAACATGTATTACAAAAGTTTCACTCTATTTTGGCCCAGGCATTCATTTAGAGCTAGTCACCTACAACAGTTACAGTCCATTCAGGTGCTCAAAGCTGCAAAGCTTTTTTTTTTATTTTTTTAACCTGATTAGTTAATATGCTCATATCTGTAAAACATTCAGATATCCTTAATAAAAGTTCATATGTACAAAACATTAAGACCTTTCACCCCAAGATTATTTGGGGGAAAAAAGCATTCAGAAATTTAAAACTCCACAATTTGGGCTGCTCAAGGTGCTATTTTTCTAGCACACCAAGACTTCTGAGAGGACAGCTCCATTATAAGGCAGTACGAAGAAATGCATATGGGTGGAAAGCTTCTTCTCTGGTTCAAACTCCACATTTTCCATGCTCCTCTTTTCTGTCCTTTTTTATGTACCAAAGTCCTCACTGTATTTGCTAGAGAGGTGCCTGTTCCAAGCAACAAGGCAGTGTTTGCTACAAGGATGTAGTACTCAGCTGCAACACACAGCTTAGCAGTGAAGTACCCCACGGTGTTCTGGGGTTCCTCCTCTTGCTCCAAATGAGACTTCGTCACCTTCCAGACACTTTTCTCCTCTATTTGACCTGTGTCCCTTCCTCCAAAATTTTACTCTGTACCTTGGTATTGATTTTCCACAGGGTGACCCTGGATACCTGTTGTGAAAACCGGTTAAATATAACAACACCAAAACTAAATTAAGAGAAAGCTGTCAAACAAAAGTGTATAGAAAAAGGTGCCCAGAGGTGCCTAAACAGAAAAAAACTCTCCTTCTGAGAGAAATTTAAGGAAGGCATGAACCCTCTTCTGTGCAAGGATTTTTAGATGTGCTAAGCAGGGTTTCCGTTTTCCTTCAGCGTAATACTCCTTACAAGACACCCTCTATGCTATGCCACTGACATATGCTGTGCTTGCACGTAAAACAAGCAATGGCACTTCAAAGGCAGGCTGGTGTATCCAGTCATGATGGGGGAGCTGAACCAGGGAGCAGCAGTACAGCAGTTCAGCATTGACTAGGTAAGTCTATTTTTGAGCTCTGTAACCACCTGTGAGCATGCCAAGTATCTTCAGGGATTAATGTTCAGCAGAGAAAATTCTAAGTGAGGCATAACCCACAAAGGCTCTGCTCACCTCTATTATAAAGCATCAAGGGTGTATGTTGCATCAAAAAGGATAAGGCTGTATAATACCAGATACCAATGCTTCCCAATGTTTTTTTAGCTATGGTTACAGTCACCTCTTCCCCATTTCCCTGCCTCACACCCACCACCAAGCCCCACTACTGAGTATTCATTTCCATCCCAGCATCTTGAGGTCCCTTTCCCACAACAGCTCAGGCCATTCCTGGCAGAGCTGGTGACAGTGGGACAGGGAATTGGCATCACTTTAAGGAGGCATTAGAAAAGACCTGGCATGAAGAAATCCAGGCTGGGAAAAGTGAAGAAGCTAAGGTGCAGTGATAAGCCAGAGCACAAAGGGACAGAAGCAGCAAGGAGGTGGGAAACCTCTCTGCATCTGAAGTTACCGGATCTCCTTTACCCCTGGGCTCTGCAGCTACTTTTCCCAGGTAATCAAAAAGGAATTATTGGTCTTTTCATGACAAACATACAGAAATTTATACCTTTGGCACTTCTTAATTTCTTTTAAAACAAGAAATTATTTACTTCCTACAGAATAAGTTGCTGTCCCTTTATTTAAGCTCAGAGTTCTGAGGCATCCTGACTGATGCTCAGTACATAGCACAGCAACAGCCAAATACAAAGCAAAGCATTTCCCCTCTTTTTTTGGAACTCAACACCACAGTGATGGGTGTGACAATGAACTATTTCTTTTGGTTCCCAGCTTACTTAGTCCAACATCGCCTTCTTCTTGGTCCAACTCATTTGGGGGCTGGTGCTGGAAGATGCACTTTATCAGAAGCCCAATGTGACTCAGGAGGATGAACGGTGGAGGCAGCCATGGCTTCTCACGGTAGGTCATGATGTAGCGATAACGGTTGTACTTCCAGAGCTTGTTCGATATGGATTTCAAATCAAAATAAACATTACTGAGGAGAGAGCCACAGAGGGAGAGGGGAAGGAGGGTAAAACACTCATGTGAGGAATACTTCCGGTATAGCACATGACACTTCTCTACAGATCTAATCTGACACTGGTCCCATTCTTCCAGTGAGGTAAATCAGCTTAGCAGTTCATTTGCCTGCAGCTAGTGCACTTAGAATGAGATCTTCAAAGCCAAACAGATTTGGAGATCCAATTCCCATTCACATTAATGGGAGCTGGGCAAAAGATGCCACTGACGTGGCTTTGAAATCCCAGTCATGCTATATAAATTTTAATACATACTCTGACTGAAAATTCAGCATTATTTGCCTCTTTGGACTGGATTAAAAGTCGGTGTCAGACTAAGGGAAAACTTTAACAAAATAGTCTGCAGCTACATGAGCCATTCTTCTGCAGAATATTCATTGGAGCTGCGAAATTATCAAACGTGACTGCATTGAATAATTTTCTGTATCTACTGTGATAGACCCAAGCACAGGAAAGAAATGTTGTCATTTCTAGCATTTCATTTCTAGTAATTTCAGATGTACTGTCATTCTACACAGCATGCATATAATCACAAAAACATCAACTTTCCCTCTGAGAGCATAAATAAATGTATTTCTCATACCCACCCATTTCTGGTCTCACTTCTGGAACAATCAATCACTACACAGAAGATTTACCATATCATCAATACTAAAGGTTTAGTTCCAGAAATAATTCAAATAACAATTTCACACATGTAAAATAATACATAATGTAGAAAATAATAGCTTGATTCCTTGACACAATTTCAGGAATGTGATTTCTTATTGGAAGTGGAAGTAAAGTGAGTTTTGATAGTTCAAGTGTTTTTTTGCATATGAATGAATTCTTTTATTAATTTGAATTTTTTTAACCCACAGCTGACTTTTTCTTCCACAGAAATGCTAGAGCTATAAGAACTTGCAGAACTTTACAGAACTTGCTCCACTACAAGGGGTTCATGTTAAAACATGAAGGGTTAGAATTACTAAAAAGACACTGATAAAGTATTATGAATTACTATAGAATTACAATAAAGACCTTTTCTACTGTGGCAGCAGACATTAAAAGGCAAATTGTTAGAAACACTACTGTTTGATTTCAGTCTAGAACATATAAGATTGCTTAAAGTAAGTAAGAATTTTCAAATTATTTCCTAAAGGAAGAGCATACTCCTACTTTATCCTCTTCACTTGAACACCTTCCACTTATCTGCCAGTTTAAAACTTGGCCTACCCTATGATGAATGTTATATAGGCTCCTAGCACAACAAAAACTTTTAGGAAGGGAAAATTACTTCAGAGATGAATTAATGCTGGGGGTTTCGCCAACAGCAATTGTCCACTCTCATTCTTTTTAAGTGGCAAAACAGTTTAGCAGTCTTCTCACTATCCTTTTCCTTGCACCATCTAGCTAGCACCATTCTTTCTTTTATTTGTCTTTGTACCCCATGGCTGATGGGGTACAACACCACAATCAATGTGCCCTTGCTGGAGCATTTTTGGTGAAAACCTTCCCAGAAATGCAGGCACAAGATACTTTAGTTGCTTTTGTAACAATATGCCAAGGTACCTACTTAAAGAATGCAATGAGCAAGTTGACCATGATGATGTACTGCACAAAGAGGTAGACAGCTTGCAGAAACGGTGTGAGAAAGGAGCCAGGAGGACAGTCTTCATTGGCCTCACAAACTGGAAATGAAGTACATTCAGAACGTGGGGAGCACAGAAACCAGAGCAGAGCACAGCAATGGCCTGTGCTTCTCATTTGTCCCAGCAAGAAACAGAATAGTCCTCACTAATTTCACAGAGATGCATCACTATATTTCCAAATTAAAGATCAACCTCTACCGAAAGGAGAACTGAGACCTCTTTCTGCTACTACCACCTTAGTTACCACTGTTCAGAAGATGCAGACACCACTTCTTACATATCAGTTCTTATGCCAGACATTCCGATTTTTGTTAAGGGGAAATATGCAGCTGAAATGTATTTGGGGGATGGCTTTTAACCAAGTAAGCTGAAATCCAAGTCTTTGATCCAAGACAGGAGCACCACAGGCGTAAAGCAA
Source organism: Anomalospiza imberbis (assembly GCF_031753505.1). NCBI lineage: Eukaryota > Metazoa > Chordata > Aves > Passeriformes > Viduidae > Anomalospiza > Anomalospiza imberbis. The sequence goes on from NC_089721.1 coordinate 43,133,458, forward strand.
CAAAGAGTGGAAATCAGGGGATCCCTTCTGATGTTTTTAAATCATCAAAATAAATACTTCCCAATCTTTTTAATTTCTAATAAAATTTAATTCTTTTGAGGAAACTTTGAAACTTATAAAGAAGCAACCCTCAATTCAGGACATATTCTGCAGGATAAAGAGTCACTACAGAAATCATAGCTTTATTTGGGAAGTGTCAAATTTCTAATGGTTTAGAATTATGAAGTGATTAAATGGATTAAACTGGGAAACTTAACAGTGTACTTTCATTAAAAGAATTTTGATTTATATAACCAAAATACATGTGACTGTTTCAGCAGTAATAAAGGATGCAACATGGCAGATTATTTTAATGAATGGGGTCTGTGCTGAACTATGTACCTTAAATATATATTTCTCTTTGCATGACTATTTCTATTTTAGGGACCATTTTACTTATACCTTCAGTCAGTAGCATGAGAGTGCCTTACATCTGTAATGCTCAAATATCTCTGGAGTGCCTGTTCCTCTCTATTACTGAAACAAGGTCAAAGCCATAATCAGGATACACGATTTTTTCTATTTACATTGATTGGTTCCATTTCTCCTGTGTGCACATGGTTTATCTGTTTAAGAATGGTGCCAAGTACCTTATTTCTCCCTTTCTTTTCCTCCTTTATTCTGTCTTCCTTAGAGGCAACTTTTCTCTTTTCTCCAAGAGATGAGCAGCTTTGGATTCACTTAAATTTGTTTAATTGGCAGATCCCCTGACCAGGAAGTAGCTTAGATTTAGTTCCTATGTGCTATGCCCAAATATTTGCAGTATATTTAATTTGAAACACTAAATATGAAGGTTTTAGAGTTTAAACCTGTTTATTTTTCACAAAGAAGCTCAAATTTTCAACCTCATTCATACAGTATTACTCATTACAGACATACATTTACTGGAATCAGAACTGTTTAAGGAAGAACAGACTCAGTAAGTAGTCAAAACTCAGGAGACCAAAGTAGACATGCTTCTGCACAGATTTTATTTTAGCTATTGAGGTATAGTCTCAAAATTACCTACCATCTATTTCTCCAGCATAGACCTCACCAAACATCATCCAGTAGGGCTGAAATACAATATCTCGTGCCAGTGTCCAAGAAGGAGGCTCCTCTGGTGAAAGAATCGCCTTCCGTGACACCCCAAAACTCAGCAGGACTATGGCCATCATGATCACAATATAGAACATGTTTCCTGTCTGGAAGACACGTTTGCGTAAAAGAATTAGTTGTATTAATTATGTGTAAAAGGGAAGAGTATACATTTTAGGGAAGAGTATCAATCACTGTTTTTACAAATCAAAATATAAAACCAGGGCTAATAATGAATATATATGAATAATAATATGCTGAAGGAAATAAAAATATTTTGTTTCTATGACCTAGACTACATGAGCATTTTGTAGATGTTAAAATCATCCTAGACCAAAAAAGCCACAAGTCCTACTTGCTTCACATGTGCCTCTTATATTTTAAGCAAGATCTAAAGAATGCAGAGATCTTACAATGGTGATTTTGCTCAGTGGTGCTTCTTTCTAACTGAGAGCAAGGAACAGCAGTGAAAATTGCTTTGCCTCCTAAACAATTACCATGAAAAGACAGAATATGAAAGAATTAAGAAGATAATTCTCTGTAACCGAGGCAAATTACAGTAGGAATCTTCACATGTCCCCCAGGACTAGACAGCAGTACAGCAACAGTTCTTACAGCAAAAGAGAAACAAGATTAACTTTGATTTCACAGAAATTTTGACAGATAAACGGGGATATAGTTATTTGAATCAAAAAGCAAAATAATAATGAAACTATTTCCAAGATTTAGGGGAATAATCTGTCACAGTGAGCCCATCTCCAAGAGGCAGTGACTTTTCTTTAACAAGCTAGATTGGCAAACTAAGTCAAATGCAGCCCTTCTCTAGGGAATGAAGTAAAAAGCTTCTTTTGTGAATAAAGCAATTTAATTAATAAATTAAAGTGTAATCTGATTATGGTCAACTCACAAACAAAAAAATCATGGTATTTTCAAGTAAAACCTTCACCGTGAATCATTAGACTACTTCTCCTTTTCTGAACTTTACATATTCCTGAAGGTAGATGCCTTAGCTACAGAAATATTGCTCCAAAGCACAGTACTTACCATTTTCCCAATCATTGTCAGGTATGGGCCAGCATGCTGATTCACAGCAAAAAGATCAAGAAGCCGAGTATACCAAAATATGATATCCAAGCAGTAAAGCAGCCTCCCTGCAGTTTGAACAGGGGGGTGGGACCACCGCAAACCAAAACCAATCATAAACAGGATGATAGCTACAGAATCAGTAAAATTCCAGTATTCATAAATCCACACCTTCACCTTTTGGCAGAATTTTCCAGGTTCTGAGATAAATACCTGAGTAGAATTGGGGAAAAAACACCATAACATGCCATTAAAATCACATATACATTATTTAACCTTTTCTGTCTGAATTATTTCATATTTGGGAATATATCATTGGGATATTTGGGAATGTATAATTTCCCCCCTTTTACTTTTTTTCTTTTGTCTTAGACCCATTTACTGCATGTTGCCATTCACCATCAACTGAGGATTTTTACTTAATCTATAGTGTCATATTGCTAAAGTATGCCACATCAAATGGGATGGCTCTTCCTGAAAAAAATTAGATCCTGAATTTGAATCCATTCACTAAAGGGCACATACCTCAGTGGAAGAGAGCAGCCAGTAAAGAATTGTTATGCACACATATTATTAGAAATTAACAAGCATTTTCTAGAGGAATGGTCATGACCTGCAACAGCCTGTTCATTAACCCCTACGTCATGGAAAGTACCAGCCTAACCTTGCCACTGGGAAAATAACTAATGTCCTTTATTTCAGACCAAAAATATAAAGAAAGATCCTGGTATCCTGCCAAAGGGCAGGTTAAAAAAAGGAGTGTTAGCAACTAGCAAGGTAAAGAATGAAACGTTCACTCCTTGAACTGTAAGGTGCCCCAAAGGGATTTTAAGCTTCACTGAGCAAGTATGTGAAGTGGAATCCTTGAGAGGAGGCAAATAAAACGTTTGCACATTGCCACAAGTGAGGCCAATTATGCAGTGTTATGTGAGATCACACTGATAAGTACCAACTAAAGGAGAGACTTTGAAACGTTATGCCCTGATCTTGCAGGAATTTATGCATATGAACACATTAACATAGACAAGTGATCTAGACTAACTCGCATGAGTAACTAGTTGCAGGGCCTAAGGCTTCAACAATTATTTGATACAATCTAGAGAAACAGAGGTTTGCAGCTATATATAACAAGGCCCCCAGCAGATAAGCAACTGCATGGCTAAAATAGTGTCCTACAAAGTCTTTGCCAACAGACCAGAACTAGAACATGGATAAAGAAAATCAAGTAAAGCCATCAATTTCAAAGTGTCCAACCAATGATACTAGAAAGAAGAGCTGTTCTTTCTGCTGTCCCAACATCAAGATGTTGCAAGAGCACAACAGTGATTTCAAAAGTGCTTGCTGTTTTACATTTAACATTTTAACATTTTTCTCAGTTAGGAAATCCTGGTGTAGATTTTTCTAGTCCTATCTCACGCTGATACAGAACTTGCAAGTCCATCCAAGCTTTGATATATTCCCAGTATTTTACTGTCCCTTGGAATCTTTCACCTCTCTCATACTGATTTCACAGTCTTCTGAATGATCTGTATTTGCAGTATTCTTTGCTCAGAACGGTGGCTGGCTTTTTGTGGCTGGCTTTATTCCTCTGAAAGTACAGCATTTCAAAAGTCATACAAAAGCCTAGTCACATTACTCTTGTTTACTATGTGCTGATTCTGCAGTGAAGGCATGTCAGGACACATATAATAACTGAGGAAATACGTAGCTGCATTTGTCCCTTGACTCAGGTTTGGAGTGCAAGTTGTGTTCAGAAGCTTGGGTCTAATCAGCTGCAAATAATTGCAATAATTTTGATTGGAATATCATTTTTTGTTTGTGCTCAATTAATCCAGCATTAAAAGCTTATTGTGGGTTTTTTGCAAGTGCATTTATGGAAGGCTGGTTAGACTTGAGGGAGAGCCATAGATTATTTTATGCAAAATATCTATTAATTCATAGCAAGTTCTCACTCAGATTAAATATCTAAAGACAAATTTTATTACAAGAAGTCTAATGGTCTACTCAAGAAAATTAAGGACCGGGTGCCTATGTCAAAGTTCCAAATCTCAACTCAGCAGTCACCTACACATTACCAACCAACTCTACACAGAAAAGTAGAGAATTAGGGCCAAAATTTAAGATGCATTTTGAACGCCCAAGAACTGGTCTTCTAATAAAAGACTTCCAATAAATTAATTCTCTGTATAATTCTCCATAAAAATAAAGCAGGATTTAGCATTCTTCAGAGAGGTATTCCCTGATTTATAAGAAAGATGAGAAGTGTGAATGGACAAACATACCTCTCTGACTTTTTCAATAGCAGTAGTGAAAATATAAATAATAACAAGCCACTCTTGCACACTTGGTCTTGGTTCCATCTTCACCAACACAGTGTAAGTAAAGAGCATAAGGAATGCCAAGTACGACATCTGCAAAAAACACAGTGTATAATCCATACACACAATAACCTCAAACAAGTTTCTGCAAATAAAACAGCTGATTGGCCTTACTACAGAAACTTCAACTACTGGGACACTGTCACATTTTTGAGTCCAGAATCTTTATTCCAGTTCTCAAAAATTTTGTTTTGTTTTGCTTTGTTTTTATGGGAATGTCCCTAAACATCATCGGAAATTGGTACTTTAACGCTGAAAAAATAGGTAGGAGCAGAATGTTAACGATTGCATCATATGCTCATCCCCATAAAAGAGACAGATTATTTTATCTTGGATGTTGGACTAGATGGTCTCCAGAGGTCCCTTCCAACAATAACTATTCTGTGATTCTGTTCTGTGATCTGCACACCATTCCTTGAATGCAAGGGCAGTCTTATGCTTTTATCCTAGCCCTCTATAGGGACCAACAACAATTCTCAAAGTTAAATAAGTCACTGCTGGTTAATCTGTGCCTTCCAAAACACAGGAACAATATTAGGTGGGAAAGCACATATGATCACAGACTGATCTTAAACATCCTGAGCTCTGCTGACACAGGGTTACTAAAAGTGATTTAATAAATGCATATTTCCTACTGAAAATGATCCCCTATAGATAAATAATTGCTTTTCCAGAGACAATTCTTAAAGAAAGGAACATGAATATCAGTGAAGTATTAAAGGTACAGAAGGCCACCTTCAAGTCTATCTCAGCCTTTGCAACTGACCTCTGTAAAAGCCTATGCTTGAGTTTTTCTTTACTTCCTTATAATAGTTTTTCTGTGTTTTTGGGTTTGGGTTTTTTTTTCAGTTAGTTTGCATGATTATAGCAGACAATCTTTACACTTAACTATCAGAGAAACATTCAAATGGCTTCCCATCTACACCCACCAGTAAGTGACTGCAAATCCATGCTAGAAAAAGTAAAAGCAGGATTAAGTGGCATTTGAAGGACCAAAAGATGAGTTTATCAATCCAAGTTCTAGAATGATGACTAACCGTGTGAAACCAGAACTTGACAATTGGTGCGTTGTAGAACTCATAGATTTTTCTAGTTCTAGGCAGGTTTCCTTGTCCACCATCTCCTTGGCTTTCATCAGACTTCTGAACAGCCTTTTCCACATCATAACCCTTCTTTAAAAGAAAACAGCATTTTTAAAATAAAAAAGCAATGGTCTATAATTGCAAAGGTAGTGTTGTTTCAGAGGGAAGACAGACACAAATGTCTAAACTTAGTTCTGAATACACCAGCCATTACTGTAGCTTGTTTTTTTTCTGGTTACAAATATCTCATTTGCAATAATCAACATGCACTCTGTGAAAGATGCTCTATATGGCACAGCTACATTGTCTGTATATTTTTAACAGTATTTTGTATAAGAATAGACTGTACTTCTTTTGTTAAAGACTAATAGATAAAATCAAACTTAACATTAAGCAGAACATGTGTGAGCACTTTTCTTAGCTGCCTCAAGTGGGTTGCTCCCTTCCTGCACTAGCAATACATGTGAAGTTGGGTGTGGATATTCTCAGTTCAGTCAGAGAGAAAAAGAGAAAGATTTCTGCCAGGCTAAGCCTGGGGAAAAGTCCAAGAGGAATGTAAACAATCTATTATCTTGTTTTCTGTTCATATTGTTTATAGATATGTTCTACCACATTGACCTAAGTCCAGTGCACCAATCAAGTGAAATGTTTTTACTTTAAGACCAATGGAATTAATGTTCACGATGTTCTCTATAAAAGAGAGAAGTGCTTTTGAATAAACGCTCATTTTGCCTTCTGAAATCGTGAGTCATTTTGCCCGTCCCTGGCTCAACAGCGTCATTGGGGAAGGACTTTCTCATTATGGTCAGCACAGAGGTGACATTCAGGACAGATGAAGTAACTTGTACCAAGTTCACTTAAGTCCCTATCCAAACTAGGGACCTAATGCATACTTCTGGAGAGAACTGGCCTCCAGCCATTTCATTCCACCTGATGAACATCTTCTCACTCCTCAGAACTGCACTGTGGTAAACAGACAGACTCTGGCACACAGATGACTGTCCTCACAGACTAACCAAAGTATCTTTAGAGCTGACTGGGCTCTGTTCCCCGTGATACCATAACTGGTGGAAGTCTTGAGACTGAGGCACATGAGACATTTCTGCCTTGCTTTTAAACTCCAGCATCAGGATGGTGGGAGGCAGGAGAATACTCATAATGACCTAGAAGAGAGACACAAGATTAATTAAGCAGTGATAGCATAAACCTAAGGCCACAGTCAGCCATGCCTGATGCCAATACAAATCCAGTGCAATTCCACTGGCTGGGGAAGGAGTCACTGTTGCTGGGAATCTGTATCACAGTCTGACAACCTCTGAAGATTTGTGCTGTTCTTGGCTGATTTGTGGCTTGGAAGAGTGTCATTGTATCTGAGGATCCTTTCAATACTGCTCCCTGTGCCTGGAAAGCATCCTTCCCACCAGGAGCTCTGCCAGGAAACAGGCAAAGTGGGGAAGCAAGAGCTGGTGAGGAAGGACTGAAAAGTGCTGAGAGAATGGGAAGAGCAACAAAAAAATCCTTCATCCTAATGTCATCCCACATATGCTTTTGCAAAAAATAAAACAGAAGCAAGTACTGTTTTCCCTCCCTCCCTTGCTTTTGTTTCCCAGATGTTCACATTCCACCATATGCTTAAGCACACCTGTCTGAAGCTGCATTAGCCATATCCACAACCAAAAAAAAACATATATTAAGCATCTAAAGAGTGCCTAAATGGTCAGAAAAAAACAGACCAATGCTACCTTAAACCAAGAGTTCTTCCTCATCTTCAGGCGTCCCATCCACATGTCAGTCAGCAGCATCTGTGTGCATGTGTGGGACACAAAAGGCCGCAGCCCCACAGACACAGCCAGTTTCAAGCAAGTTGAGTTGCTCCAGTTTTTCAGTTCATAGGTCAGCAACTTCATGGCCATCTGCTCATTTTGTTTGAATGCTTTGTCCAGCACATCCAAGGCAAGCTGCCCAAATTCCCTAAACAGAAAGGAATTAACAGTCAATATAACAGGTATCAGTCCATACTCAGAGTTACTGCTGAAAAGAGGTTGCTGTGAATACTCTGGTAACTAAAGTTCAGCTGTCAATCTCAGTAAGCATTTTTCTCATTCCTTTATCAATATACCTAGTGAAAAATAATTTGGGATGTAAACCTAACAGTTTAGTCCGAATCACAATGTTTAGGGCCATCCTGTTTCGTCATTTTTTATCTGTTTTGCTCTTAATCTCACTCAGTGATCAAAATAAACCCTAAAAAGCTCTTTGTATTTGCTTTAACCAAGAGATTCATCACCACAGTGGGCAAACATTGCAGCCAGTTGCAAGAGTTCCTTCTTTTCGGACTGACTTTAAAACACCTCTGCAGAGAAGGCTCTTAAAGGAAGGCACATACCCTCTTTCAAATTAAGATTTGGAGCTGCATACAAAAGAACAACGTACATTTTATTGCACCTGAATCTTAACCTTGAAATCTACAAAGCAGAAAATACATTACTAACAAGAAAGACTACCAGAAAATACTAAATGGAAATTACAAACTCAAAGAAAATTCTTGGTCTACTTCCCTTTTCATTCAATCAAGTATTTAGCTTTCCACTTAGTCTTACACAGAGCAGGATTTAAGCACTGCTTTTGGTTTGGTCATTACTACTTGTTATAGATTTGAACAGTTCAACACCTCTGTGCCATATGGCTTTTTAACAAATTGAACTGAAAGAGAAGCTGCAAGGGAAATTTCAGCCTTTCACCTGACCATTTAACAGATAATGAGCTATGCATTACTCACCTATATTTTCAAATATGCATTTAGGTAATATGCAAATAGTTTTCCTTTAACTCTCCACCACATTACACGCCGGTAAATAAACTGGATATATATATGTATCCATTATATCCAGTACATAAACATATCCATGTATGGATATCCATTATATCCAAACATAAACTGGACATATATATCCATTATATCCAGTACATATAATGTATATATATATCCATTATATAGTATTAATAGTGAGTATCTGAAAGTACTTTTTTATACTCTGTAATCCATGGCGTCACTAGCTTTACTAACTCTTAGTGGATTAGGGCAGTCTCTAACCATTCTCGGCACCAGAGAACTTGAACTGAAATGAAGGGAGAACTCATACTTTGAATACTTCTTGAGTTCTTCTGAAGTGTCATCCACCATGTTGCTCTCTGTAGCTTCATGTGCCATTGCTCTGTAGAGTTTACAAGCAACAACAGCTTTGACCATGGCTTCCTCTCCGTGCTGCCAGAAGAACATAGCCATCTTCTGTCTTTTCATTAATACTGCCCAAACCAGGAGGTCATTATAGGGGTAGATGAAGCCAGTTGACTCATAATTCTCTGTGTAGTTTATATCCTCTGTTGATTTCTTCTTATACTTTGGGAAAGGGCTGGATCTTCCCTATAAAATTGTTAAAGAAAACAAAGAAGGAAAAAAAAATCCCAGTGAATTGTTGAGGTTCAAATTCATGAAAATAAAACTGCATGGAAATTTAATTACAAGTAGCAAACTATTTGATAGCTGTATATATTTAAGTCATAAACCACAGCTAAGACCATGTTCAGATTACCAATGCAAAGAAGCTGGTAACATTAACGATGGAATAATACAGCTTGCTCTGCATCCATACCTGCTATAACTTCCCTTTCCATAGTGTTGGGCACTCTCCAGACCCCATAATACCCCATGCTTTTACTCTCTTTTTTATATGTGTCATGATAGAAGAAAAAGTGGCAGTAGACTGAATTAAACATCTTAGATACTTAAAGATTATTTTTGCTGTCTGTCGCACTTGTAATGTGAACTTGCTATACATTCATATCTGGGTATTTCTTGGTGAATGGTACAGGAAAAACAGTCTTACTGATGTAAGTGAGGAAGTCTCAGTGCTATAATGGGTTCATTTTGGCTCTAATTCCAGCACAGCCATTTAAATTCATTTTGCTTTATATATTGTCAGATAGATAGACAGACAGACAGAAAGACAGATAGATAGATAGATAGATAGATAGATAGATAGATAGATAGATATTAATGCCAATCTTTGCTCTTCTATCATTCTTTCTCTGAATGTACCTCTTCGTACCAGTCTTACTATAGCATTTTAATTAGCCAATCATGAGAAAGCATGAGGAAAGTCAGAGGACCCCTATATTTCTTTCAAATTCAGAAGAGTTTTCACACATGCTTGATACTCAGAAAGTGGGTGATACCACATGTCAGTGAATTAAACCCTTAGCAATTAAAGGATGGAAGTTAAAAATTGTAACATTTGTACTTCATGAGCAGTGAGCAGTAAAACATTGTTTCCACTGCAGTTTAAGTAGAATTTCAAAAACTAAGAGCCTGACTAACATGTCTAAAATTTGTCAACAGAATTATTATCAGCCTTATATGTCCTAAGCAAAGTCTAGTATAAGCAATTATATTACCTTGTATTTGTAAGGCTGTGCAGTTCTGAAGAACTGAGAATGCAAAGTACTTTCAGTGGATCCCATTCCACTATCCATCTGATTACTATGATGAAAGGCATGAGACAGGCTTTGAGGCAAGCTGGAGACCACTCTCTAGATCCAAAAGCAAACCATAAAACATGAGGAGAGAAATACAAATTAGAAATAAAGTTTGCTGGTACTTGCTGACTACAATAGTGCTGTAGGAACTGATGTTATTAAAAAACTACTGAGTCAAAAATCACCATAACTACTACTGAAGCTTATACCACCAAGGGAAAAATGGCCTGTTTCACATCTCAGTTAACAAATAAATATTTTTCTGAGTCTCTGAATTCAAAATAATGATTTTCCACACATAGCATCCACAAAAAAGCAACAAGCAGGGTTTCAACAGATGGAATCGCCCAGTCTGGAAGCACTTCTGAATGCCTGCCTTTATAAAATATGCCATAAACTGTTTGAAAGACAGAACTCTGTGAACTTTTTGCTGATAATTTCCTCTGAAGGATGTCACATCCATTATCTCTGTAAATTTTGTTCAGTGTTGGCTAAGAGGGAAGGATGTTAACAGCTGAATCACTAATGTTCTTCCCAACAATTCCTAGTTATATGATTATATGGTTTCACGTATCACTGTTAAGGTCATATTTCATTAGGAAAGAGTGAAAAGTGTTAGAACTGCTGACATATTTTTAAAGTATTATGTTAAAAACTAGTGACACACAGAAAGCTCTGTCTCTCTGTTTCTATTCACTCCAAGTTACAGGTTTCATTATTTCTTCTCATTTTCCCTGATCTTCTCTTAGTCATGGAAACATTTCATGGGGATGAGAGTTTGTTGGGGTTTTTTTTGGTTGTTTTTTTTTTTTTGTTTATTTGTTTTTAACATATGGAAGTACTTAAATGTCCAGTTCTACTCCAAAAACTGGGGATCATTCTCATACAGTAAATCTATACCTTCTGCAATGTTTGGAATGACTTTCAGGTGATTTATTGAGAAGTTTAGGCTGTTTTTAAGCTACTGGTTTTGGGAAAACAACAGGGAGAATGCTCACATGCCCTAAGTCTACTTCAAGGCATGTGGAATTTAGTGTTTCCATGAGGCAGTTCAAGCTGCAAGAAGTAAATATGTAACTGTTTCAAAAAAGGAAAAATGGTGGTTGGCACAGTCTTGTCATACCTTATTGATGAATGATAGACAAAACACAACCCAGATACTGGACACAAAGGTAAATTTACTGAACTAATAAATAATTTAACAACCATAAATAGTCTTGGGGATTTGTCTCTTGTATTTGCAACTTCTCTTACAGTTCTCAAACAGATAAGCGTGGCACACATTTAAATTATACTCTTCAGACAAACCAGGATGACAACATGAGCTATTTTCAGATGTCATATTTTGGCTTTTCTTGGTGACCAGTGTTTTGGAAGAAGCTACCTTGTGTTTTCTGTAGAGATCGTTGTAGAGAATTCGGAAATGTTTCCTTGTGTAGCTACTCCGGTAAGCTTCACCAAGGAGGTACTCTATCACCAGTCCAATGTCAATCAGTGATATCTTGTAATCCAAAGAAAGGCTGTTCTGAAACACCAAATATCACAAACATTTCATGATGCTGTTATATGCAACATTCAACCATGTCATATCCTTCCTATTGTAAGGGAAAATTTGGAACAATGTGCTTCTGTCAGGCAAGTGTACACATTCATTATGCATATGGAACTCTTCAAGAAAAGAGGGGAAAATGTGATTCCTGTAGTTTGCTGTACCCACACTGCATATTTTTCAATGTTCACAAGATCAACTGCATCCAACAGTGAGGGGTAACTGTTCCTCAGGACAAGCTCCAACAGCAGAGGTAGGGATTAAAACTTTCTCATAACAAGAGAAAACTAGCATGGTATGATTAAGCACTTTGATTAACTAAAATTGAAGAAGTAGCTGAAGCATGCATTTAAGCTGAAGCAGAGTAATTCCTAGAGACTGGAAATATCCTGTTGAGGCTCAAGACTGTCTTGACAACTAGGACAACAGCAGTACATGCACTAGCTCTACCTTCTGAGTATCTTACCTCTTGTGCTTAAAGCACCAGTGCCCGTCTTACCTCCACTAACCTTCCAAGACACAAGGTGTGTGACAAATTCTCTGAAGAATAGATTCTCTTCCATGCAGTTTTTAAAAATTATTGGTAAAACCTTAAACTGCAGCTCTTTGAAGTGAAAAATGGGCCTGTATATAAATGGGATCAGAGATGTTATGTGTTCTGGCAGTGTAAGCCTTTCAGACTGTGAAAAGTATTTTTCTTCATTGGACTGAGGGTGTTTTTCCAGTATACTTCATAGCAAGCCTCAGTACAGTCAGCTAAGGCCACTCAGTCCCAGGTCACTGAGAGTCAGGCAAGTACTTTTGAATACCTAAGCTTGTAGATACTTTTCTCTGCACTAATCCCCATCTTTTACGTCATCAGAGCGGACTGATGTATCTTCATTCAATCACAGCAGCATCAAAGCTGTCCACAGTAACAGAAAATATTCTGAAATCTAGGGTCACATCACTCTGTTAACTGTCCCAACTACAGCGTCACCATGTTTAATCAGACTGCAACTGCACAACCCATTCACAGAGCACTTATGTGAACTTACAGAAGCTCAGGTGAAAAAGGCTTTTCAGCATTTAGACCTGTTTGCAGATCCCAAGCTTAGCTTTCACAAAGGCAGAGAAAGTTTTTAAATTGTGCAGACATTTTTTACATTAATTCCATTACTGTATGTCAGGTGCCAAAAGCTTTTCTTTAGATCACACACTGGGTCTTCCCAAAGTGTCCTGAGATATATAAAGACAAATATATATATATATATATATGGATTTTTGGGAAGCGATCATATCAATCACTTCAGTGAAGAAGAGGGATTTCTCAGCCTGGAGAAGCTCAATGTTTTTTCAAGATTTAGATCTTTCAACATATAGATTCCAGATTTATAACATAAATTAAATCTTGAATGTTCATATGGAAAAACACAGAAAACAATTTGTTATTGAGACCAGGATACTCTACATCTAACTAAAGAACCATAAATGGCATTGACATAAAAGTCACCCATAATAACAAAATGAATCCATGAATCCAACAGAACTCTGCAAACAGTCAGACTTACCATTTCATTTTATCTTAGCAATCACACCCTGGAAAGAATTTGCCAACTAGTCTAGATTTGGATCTAGGAATCGCCTGTGTTGAAGTCTAGATGCATAAAGAACAGCTCATCCTTTCCTGTCTAAGCAGTTCTGTGAGGAACAACAGATAACAGAACTGTGAAATAAATTAATGATGCATCTAAATAACATGGCTGCTACTAAATCACTAATGGAACCAGTGCTCCATGCAGCAGTCATCCACTGCTACCTTCTGTTCTCCTAGGCAATTCACCACATCCAAATATTATCTCTTGTCACAGTATCTTTTCATTACTGCTCTAAAAAGGAAAGACTTTAACTTTGGGGAAAAAATAGAAAACCTTAAAGCAATGAGTATTACTACTGCACTAATTCACAAAGTCTTTTTCACAATCACTTCAAAATGTCAGTTTAGTAATGTGAGAAAGAAAGTCTGATTTGGATTGACTACTTGGCTTTGAAATTAAGGTACAGGACCCTTGGGAAACTCAGCAGCAGTATGTTGGTTAATTGCTTAGGGGTCAGTGGAATTAAGATGAAGCCATTTAGCAGATATAGGACTGCAGTAATGAAGTTGTCACTTCTATTTCCAAAATTCCCCTGTATTATATAATAGCAGCTTTCCAGTGGACACTGAAGTATCAATCTAGCATTTTTGTCCTCAGTCCTTCCTATGTCTATTACCTGTTTCACATCTCGAACTAGATGGTGTAAAAGTAGATTTGATGGTCCTTGTTTCTGTGGTGTGAATAGAAAAGACAGTAAGCAAACATGTCACTCTACACTAGAAAATCAATACAGTATAAGAAAGCAGCTTAAAAAATCTACAGAATAAACTACTGTGATTCAAACTCTCCCCATTCTATTCACAAATCTTTTCAGAAAGACTTCAACACCAATCAGAAACACCTCTACAATCTTAAATCTTGACTTATTCTAGAAAGAAGCTGATATAGCTTTGGTCTAAACAACATATAATTTTCAGCAAGGTAAGCACTTATTTCATATCAGATTAAAATCTGAATATAATTCTTATCAGTTTCCAATGAGTACTCTATCTAGTTCATAACAGTGAATCAAAAATAACAACCTGGTACACCATTTCCAAACCCCCACATTACAATCAAAAATAATCAAACCCATTAATTTACCTTTTTTTTTTTTTTTTTTAATCCTTCATAAAAACGTGGCCTAATCATCACACCCCATAAGGAAAACAGCATTGTTTGTAAGCTTTCATATCTAAAGTGGTACACTGGGATTTCAAACACTCACTGTATTGTAGAGTTCTTCCAAACGAGATATGGTAAGAAAACGGTGCATGTTCACTCCGTGCTCTATTAACAGTTTAACAAAATCCACACGATCCATGACTAAAGCATTCAGCATTGCCTGTTCCAAGGCACCAACCTCCAAATGGACAGAGTTGAAGGAAAATATTTGAAAATTACTTTTGGAAATAAATAAAATATTCCTGGAGCTAGTAATCTCTCCACCACAATGACTTGTCTCTATGTATATTTAACATGCAAGTGCAAAAGAAAAATATGCTGGAGGAAACACCTGTGTAAAAAGCCAATAGAGGGGAAGGAAAACAGTTTCCATAAATCCAACATCTGTAGAGACTTCTACAAATGTAACTTTACAACCAGACTCTGACAATACATTCTCTACTCTGTAATGCAGTTCAGAAGGTAAAGTATGATAATGCAGGGCATGGAGGGAAGCCTTTTATTTTTTTTTGACACATGACAAAAGCTATTTCAAAAGTGCCATAGAGAAGTCTCTATAGAGTTGCAAGTTCTTTAAAGCAAACTTTTTTCAAATATGAGAGAGAAGGTGTGTGTTAAAATAAACTCCCTCAAAGGAAACATAAAACAAAGATCTACTGACAAGCAGTGTCCAAAAGGTGGCGGTACTCTACTCATGGCATTTGAACAGAGCTCTGCAGGACTTATACATGCAAAGTAGCAAAGGAATTAGACGTATGAGATTCATATAAATCCATATAAAGTTTTTCTACAGAACACATAAGCACAGGAAATGCAGTGGGGTGAGCAGAATGGGGAGGCTGGAACACTAACAGGGCAGGTGCTAGTGCTAACTTGAAAATAGTACATTCCATGTCTATATTGAGGTTTGACAGAAATTATGTTAAAAGATGACCAATAAATGTTACAGAATTCTTACACATAAAAAGAAAACTTTTGCACTGATCCTGAATTATTGAGTTTTCTTCTAGGAATATTTGAGAATGACTGGTCATTCTTGCACTAAATTTCTCCTAACAGTCCTTGAGCTGGCAGTGCATCTGAAGAGGTCAGCAGCCCTTTGGAAACCATTAGAATGGTATTCTTTGGTATTTGAGGTAGAGTTGACGTATAAACAGAAACACAGCTACAGCTTGTTATAACCTTTACCTTCTTAACTTCTAAGACTAGACTTCTAAAAAGAAATGGCCACAATATGTGCATAATTGTACATGTTTCCTTGAAACACTTAAATAGACAGAAATATTATAAGAGTCCACAGACAAGAAGAGGAGCAGCAAAAGATGTGAGGCTTGTTTATTATGACATCTTTAAATCTTACGTGAATGGGAGAACACAATTATTATTTGACAGTGGTTTTTCATTCAAAATAGTGCTGAACATTGTACTGAAATAGATATGAATAGATACATGGATTTTTTTCAAATATATCAGAAGCAGAGGAGTGGGAGTAGGGGGACTGCCAGTGAACCTGTAAGGACACAGGAACACCAGGTATAAAAGAAACACTTAAAGCTATTGTAGACATAGCAAACTAATTTGTTGCCTGCTGCTTACTACTGAACAGGCTGGACAAGTCCTCTATCAAAGCTGTACTTCTTCTATGGCAGAAAAATCTGAGGAACTGTGTCAAATTGAAGCATCAGTAGAAAAGGTTATAGAAACTCTCCATGAAGTGGTAGTGGTATTTACCTGTGGTAATCACCTAAGAGTTTCCAGAGAACTGAAGTACAGCTGAAATCAGCCCCTTTAACATCAGCAACATAGACAATAGATATTAAATATGCAAATTGCAAAAAAACAAGCTTTCAAAGTATGGTATATCAATACAGTTAGGACTTTGTAAGGACAAATATAACAGAAGTACATTAATAACAACATGAAAAAATACAGCAGAATCAGAGAAAGCAAGGTAGTTACTTTGTAAAGAGAAATCAGAATTTTGGCAATGACAGGCAGAAGAAAGTTCTAATGGACCTATCTTCTGCAATCATGAATATAAGCCAGATACGTTAGAAACATTTTAAAAAGGCATACAGCCTACTAGGATTTGTCCTTAAGTTAATAGGGAACAACCTGTAAAAGAATAGGGTTTTCCCTAAATATCTAAATGAGAATATTGAGTGCTGATCTACCTATCCCCAAAGATGACTTTTACATCTGAAAATTCAAGTACACAGAAGAGCAGGAAGTACTGTCAAAAATATGGAAAAACTGAATTGATATTCACCTTGGAAAAGCCAGGAGTAAAGAGGCTGACCTGTTCAATAGGTACCTAAACCCTTCTGTGTTGAAGAGGTGGGGATCAGGAAAATATTATTATTTCCCCAACACACAGAATCATAGAATCACTTAGTTGGGAAAAGATCTTTAGATCATCAAGTCAATCAGCAAAGCCAACACTGACACATCTACAACTAAACCCTGTCTCTAAGTGCCACATCTACATCTTTTAAGTAGTTCTGTGGTTTATTACTCAACACATCCCCAAGGAGCCTGTTCCAACTGTTATAGTTAATGCTTCTCATTAATAAATTTTTTCCAATATCCTATCTTTAATTCATGGATGTTCAATTGTAGATATCCCTGTCCATCCAATGGATGTTCATTGTAGAGGCATAGTCCTCTATATATTCAGCCTTATGCCCCATGGAAAATATGGTTTGGTGATTAAAAAAATCAGGTCTCTTGTTGTGGCAAACAACCAGCTATGGCCACTCATATATATATATATAACTGCCCATTTTTCAAAATTTATGTTTTAAAGAAGAAAATAGACTTGGGACTGAAAAAAATCAACTTTGTAATTCTTGGCAGGGAATTAAACAGTACTTCTTGGACCATTTTATTTCTTGAAGAAAATATGAATTCATATAACAAATGGAAAAATGTGCTGAGGTACATAGAGTTTTATATTTGTCATCTACAAAAATCTTCTTATGCACACAAAAAACTCACTTATAGAGGGTTATATTTAAATATTGGATTACCTATGAAAATTTGAAAACCATAATTTAAATTTAATTAATTTATTTATTTACTACTGTATGTTCTTTCACACACATGTAACTAATGCAGGTCTAAATCACATCTTGCCTTCTGTAAGGACCTGAAGAATGCACTTCGCTCTCCCAAAATACTATCATCATAAGATAAGACACCACAACAGAACCTGAGATAAGTATAGATGGCACAGCAGGAAAGAGTTATTTCCAGGCCTAAGGAAGGTAAAGGCTTGGATAGCATCTGGACAAAAATTCCCACTGTGGCAAATTGCGAGAAAGGAAGCAAGTGCTTATCTGCATGCCAACTCAAGTTACTGGAATGGGATTTCTCATATGGGAACAGCGCACCTTGTGAGTACCCAGGACTTAGACTGTCTAAAAGTGATACCTCCAGTAGAACAATTCAGGCACCTCACCTGTGAAGACCAGGGTGAAGCATCACCAACAGGACACTGCAGGAATCCACGTAGTGGTATCTTGTGTTTAACCTCTCTCTCTCACTCTCTTTCTCTGCCCCCTTCTTATACCTCACATTTACTGTCAAAAAAATCTCTACTATTGGGTATGGTCTCTTCTACACCTTAAGCTGAGCAGAGACATCTATTATAATTGGAGCATAACTCTCCCATTGCAGCTATTCCTCAGAAATAATATCTAAAATAATGACATTACTTTTTTTTACCTGGTGATTTACTCTGGGATTTCTCTATTTCTGTCTAGAGCTAGGAAGACAGATGCAACAACCCTTTGGGGTTTATATCTTTGGAGAAAATTGTATTCTAAACTGCAAGGAAATATCCCTAACCCCCACTGAATGCCAGCACAGGCTTGAAAAATACATATCCAGAAGTATCACTAAAACTCCTTGGAAAAGCTCACGGCAAAACCAACATTAGGATATAATCTCTTCTCTGGAAAAACAAATGTGATCTGATGCACTGCGTAGCTGAATATTTCACTATCTGAAGGATAATGCTCCTCCAGTATCAAAGCAGACTACAGAGGATTGAGGACAATCATCAAACTATTCCTTAATTAAAGCTTAACAAATGCAAATCATGAAAAATCAGTCATCAAAACAAAGTGTAAAGACACAGTGAGAAAGAACAGGTAATAGTACCTTCCAGTGTTGTCCATAAACAAGTATGTGTTTCTTGGCAATATCTAGCTGGTTCCAGGCCAATGCCAAATCTAGCTGATCTGAAGCAGATATATTTGTACCTAGGAGGCAGCAAGGGATCTATCAGTTTTCACACATTTATGTTACTCCCGTACTTTGTAAAGATAAGTCAGTGAGACTGCATGCCAGATAAAAACAGATCATATTTTTCAATACCTTTCAAGAGTGCCGTCAGAATTGCCAAATCAATGTCCTGCTCATCTTCTGACTCGGCATCAAATATGGTTATCTGTTAGAATTGCAGAAGTATACTGTTTGAGGTGAGGCAGAGAAGTTTGTAGTTATTTCTTCTTTGTATGGGCTGTGGTAGATTAAATCATATATATTTCAACACAAACAGTGGCAAGGGTCCAGACACAATTTTCCTTCGTTTCAGACAGAAAGTGCACCATTTTGGTTTTTAATGCAATGGCACCTCATTAAAACTGGAATAAACCTACTGCTGGAATCTACTTGGATTTGTTTCCTTTTAGTTAACCTTTAAACCTGAGAAATGTAAAAATGCAACATTATTGATTTTCAGTTCTCAAGTAGAAAACAGACACTGGAATAAAGTAAAACAAAAAATGCTTAAAATGTATAGGGTAGTTTCCATTTTAATGATTATTAGTACAATTATCATAACTTGCCTATATACTGGGAACTCCATCATACTTGAAATGTTGTAACAGACTGGCAAAGTAACTGGAAATGGGAAAACATAACTACCATTTTTAAAAAGGCTAAAAAGAAAGACCTGGGAAACTACAGGCCAATTAGTTTCAGCTTACAATCATGGAGCAGATCCTCCCGGAAACTAAAGCACTTGGAAAATAAGATGGTGACTGGTGACAGTCAATATGGTTTACCCAAGTGCATGGCCAGCAGCTGGAGGGAGGGAGGGGATTTCCAGTTACAAATGGTGTTTCAGAGACAAGTTCTAGCACAACTCAGTTGTGAGTAGAAGAATGGAAGGAAATCTTTCTAAATTACAAATAAGACTCTACTAGAGAAGAAAAACATAGGAATTACTTGATCTTTCTTGTGAAAACAAAGATATTTTGTCTTTCACTAAAATCAGAAAGGCTCTCATTTTATTAACAATGGCTGAAACTGAAACTTGTGAAGTTAACTAAACAGGCTCTGTAGAGCTGCTCAATATAGAAAGTGGCACAGACACATTTGTGTTATCTTTATATTAGATATAACACCTGTGTTCATGCCAACCCACCAGAGAAAGAGCAAAAAGGGTAACAGAAAATGAAGACTTTCTAAACTCAGCACATGAACCCTACTCACAGACTCTCTGTGTTTCATGCATTCCATCAACACTTGAAATAGACGACTGGACTCTTTGTGTTCCAACCTAAATATGTTCTGAATCATCATTAAGACCTCCTCCTTCACCTGAGGGCACAGATCCCTGGAAAACAGACATACGATCAATAACAATTCTATTTTAGATACTTCTTACCCACCCAAATGACTCTTCAGAAAAGATGAAATATAGGAGAAAATTCTTTTTGTTTCTACTTCTCTCTTGACTTAATCTGTCTTTCAACACAAAGCAAAATAATCTCTTAACATAAATTATTAATCACATACACATTTGTTCTGACATACATATTTATTGTTGAAAATACAACACATGAGTAAATTAACAATTTTCAAAGGATTTTCTGTGAACATAGAGCTAAAAATTACTGAAAGTGATTTTTTCTTTCTTTCAGTAAAGAAAGAAAAATAGACATAAAATGAAATTCCTTACCATTTGTTCATTAGACTTCATATCTCTCCCATTTTTTTTCACATTTTTGTCTTTCTGTTAGCCTTTCCATTAATATTTTCCTTTTTTTTTAATGGAAGGAATTTTTTTAACTGTCATAAATATAGGGGGAAAAGCAAGTGAAGAAAAAAGTTCTCAAAAAACACACTAGTGGCAAATACCACATATCCAAAGGTATATGCATAAAAGACAATAAGTAAACAATTAGGATATAAAGTTTATTAAATAGTTCATTTTCTTAAATGGGAGTGAACCCAGAGCACCTCTTTAAAATTCAATTTTTTTATTTAAATTGTTCTTTGACTTTGAAAAACTTTTACATATAATATTAATTGGCTATGCAAACTTATATTTTTATGTCCAGTTTGGATGCAACATTTTCACCAGGGTAGGTTCAATAGAGCCTGCAGCAGAGACTGGACTGGTGGGGACATAGACACCTTGACAAGTATGACAAATCTAGGCTACCACTGAGCAACCCAAAATCAACGATGAGGAAACTTAGTCTTCCTTCTACTCCAGCCTGAGGCTCCTACAGCAGTGAACCCCAGCTCTAGTATCAAAAGTTTTGTACAATCCAAATCCAAGCCCACATACAAAATATTGATAGCTGGAGACATGGCTGAGCTGAAACAATTGCAAGTACTCTGGGGGGTCATCCATGAGTGTGTCTCACCAAAGGTGAGAAATTTCTTAACTCAGAGTAGCTAAATGCAGTTTTCCCTCTTCAAAAAAGCCACAGTAATTTTGGCAGAATAATTATCTCAGCACTAGTTTGAGGCAGGGAAGAAAGAAACTCCATTCTCCCACCACAGAAGTTAAAGCTGGCAAAAGACCAGAGGGGCATCATTACTAGAAGCATTAGAAATTATCTCAGCAGTTTTGAGACAGAGGTTTGTAGGTGCCTACCAGCATGGCAGACCGAGAAGGTGGAGCATTATGCCACTACTCACCCCGTGTCACCTGTGTGCTTGTGGGCAAACGCCAGGATATCTGCAGCTCTGCCAGTGCCCTCATAGACCACCACTGGCACAGCTGGGCTGGCCCTCACATACTCCCACACCATCAGGATCACACTGGGGCCTCCTTCTAGCACCAGGCCGACTATGGGAACACCTTGGCCCATTCCTGTTTCAAAACATACCTAACCACTTACAAAGAGATCTCAGTCACACAAAAGTCAAAACATCTGCGGAAAAAATACTTATACATGGTTAAACATGGAGAGGAAATCATCTGTAATCAATCTTCACCATCTGTAATTTCACTTACATCTTTTAAGACTTTCAGAAAACTTCTTCAACCAGATCACAAAATAACATTAAAAACTACTGAAAAAACTGTAAGCATCAGGAAGAAAGAATATCCTCATAAACATCCCTCTTCCCTTTTTAATAGTTGTCACATGCAAGGACATTTGAAACATGTTCATAAGCCATGTATTTACCTATACACATAGAAAAGTAATCAGGTATTCTTCAGAGACACTTTGAAGTGTTACATCAGCAGGGCAGGTTTTTAAAAAAACAGAAATTAATTTCAAGTACAATGCAATAGAAATAAAAGTAAAAGCCTGATCTGCAAAAGCTCATACTAAGAAATTCTAAGAGTGAAAATTAAAAGCTCTATATGAGAACATGTTAAAATCTGGGTTGGTTTTGTCAATTCTATTATGTGATCAGATAAAGGAAGCAATGTCAACATCATAATACTAATGCCTTTTTAACATACCTCAAGATTTGAATGACTAAGTAAGAGCTAATTTCCACAAATAATTTGTACAATCTAGTGCATAAAAGGAAATTTATGTAATAAATATATGTTTAATTATTTCTTTACTGTAATTTAGTTCCTCTATAAATAAGCGGTGGAAGTAATGCAATCTGTCAAACACTGGCTAAAGGTTTTACTTCTGCAACTATTCTTCATTGCTGTACTTGAGGAGGTCACAGGCTTACAATAGAGAAGAGTGATGAGGGCAAAAGTAGTTAACATGGTAAAAAAAAAATTAATTACACTGAATGTAACAATCTTTCCATTTCACTAAATGCCGAGGAAGTACCTAGTGGTGAAATAGCAACGACATGAAACCATCAAGTGAGCAAATGCTCAGTATTTACTAAATAATCTGAGTCATTTAGATGTCTCTACAACTGAAAAACCCATTTGTGAGTTCATCCAAATGCATAATGCTTTATAAAAATGCTGTCTTTTTAATTTTCCTAAGTTTTAGAGTTCAAGACATGCAATTAATAACATTTCACCTCAGTAAAAGCAATGGCAAATCAAGATGCACAATATGTAACATGAAAAGTCAAGTACCTCCCCATCTTTTAGGATAGGTTTTTTTCTGCCATAAAGCAGATATGCCACAGCAATACTCACTTGTGTGTATTTTTTGAAGTGATATGTACTTCTCCAAATTCCTCCTGAGCATAATTTCATTCCCATACTTGCCTACTGTCCCATCATCTGCCATTAGAAAATGAGAATGCATGCTGTTGAGCGTACTCAGCTTGCTGAGTGGGTTACCGAGAGTCTGGTACAGGCAAACTACCTGAGAAAACCAAAATAAAAATGTCCTTAAAGAAACCAACCGACCAAAGAAACCAACAAAATACCACAATTTGTGCTCCCTCACTTGTATGTATTTCTTCATGACAGTGTGGCTGCTCGAAATTCTCCATCATGCTTTTTGAGCTACTCAAACATTTGATTCTTAGCATTTGATTCTTAACAGCAACAAACCCATAATTAATACCTCAGAAAACACTTTTGATTAGGTTTGCAATCCTTACAGTCACTTCCTGACATTCTTTGCAACAACTGGAACACCATGGCACATTTCTCTGGGTTGAATTCCCATTAAAAATACATGAGCTAACATTTATCAGGAATGATTTCACCTTACTACTTAAGTACTTTTAGATACTTGAGTAGATTATGCCCTCACATAAAGTAATAGTTTGTGAATATAAAATAGACTGTGAGTAAAATAATACACATATAAATAGCTTATTTGTGTACACTCCTAACCTGACTGTTCATTCCGAATCTTAATATAGAAAAACTTAATTTACAACAAGAGAGTTACCTACATAATTATGAAATTTAAAAAAGGAATGGCAATTTCCTGTAAGAAGAGAAGTAGTCTAAAGCTATTTATTTATACACAAAAAGCAAAATGCAGTGCCTCAACATGGCACAAAATTCTGTTGCTGAGTAAAATCTAAGCCACTATAAAAATGAAAAAATGATCAAACTAGTGAAGTTAATCTAGAAGAAAATCAAGTATGCAAGAAAATTCTAACAACCCATGAACACAAAGGCTTTTGTTATTAAAATGCATCCAACTCACATCTTTTCCAATGAGATCCCGCTGATTCTCAATGATACCCCATGGAGGAATCCCAATAGCACAGATCTTCCTCAGGTGTGGTGAGGCACGGCCTTTGAGTGCATCCCCCACATGCCTAGACACTCCTAAACAGATAATCAAATTATAATTTTTTATCTATATTCAGAGACTTGCTACAGGACACCAAGAAAGGTTTCACATCACTTCATTTGTACTGTAGTTATGTTTCAATCAAAACCAAAGCATTGAACCTAACTTATATATTTTATGTACACTTCACAGCTGAGGTGTAATGTACCACTGCTTCAAACTCAGCATATATTTCTAATTATTAATACTCTAACGTTGCTAATGGTGCTTTTCACATCCATAAAACTTCATTAGTTACATAAATGCCCAGGATAGTTCTCCTCTAAGATCACCAGATTGAATAACAGCTAAAGAAGTAAAACTTTCAGTTCCATAGTTTACTGACCCCTCTGAGTTTTTGAGAGTAGTCCAAAGGGATTTTCAGCTACTAATAGGCTAATTAATGGATTATCCTGATTCAGAACTTTATCAATTATAGAACACAAGTTAAATTGAGCTTTGAAAATTGTTTCAAAAATACTAATCATAGTCCACAGAACCTAAATGTTTTAATGAAGCAGATAAATTTACTGCAAATAAGTTCTGGCTATATGCAGTGTTTCTTTTTACACACAGAATACTCTGCCCTTTAATTAAAATATGCAGAATGCCTGTCTGCAGCAAACTAACATGAATTACGCACTACTGCTTATATAAAAATGGCTTCATTTTGTATTGACATATCACCAATTTTCAGTGAATTTCACTCTTTTTGACCTAAATGTACATGTTGTTATGCAGGAAAAAAACACTAAAAGGAAAACTGAAACGAAGAAAAATAATTACACTACCACTGTTGATGCCTTCTGTAATTATCCATGCTCCTGTAGACTCAGCAGCCTTCACCAGCCCTTTGCTGAAAACCTGCTTGACCTTTGAGGGAAGCTTGAAATTTTGAATGCCTCCATGAACAGAGATCACTAGCTTTGGCAATTCCATCTGCCATTCTTTAACCATCAGGTGCAGCAGCTGATCCAAATTGCTGTCATAAGAAAGTCTAATATACTGCAAAGGAAAATAATGGGTAAAATAAACATCTTTTAAATACTTCAGGAGAAGAAACTGCAACACATTACAAAGTTGTAAGCATCAATGTCCTGCAGATTTGTGAAGGACTAGAGCTGTCATAGTACCCTAACATGACAGCACAAAAATGCATGTGAGCAATAGACAGTGTATCCCTAACCACAGTGAAGTTCAACATAAAAATATATACACATTTTAATCTGGTTTACTTTTAGATTCCCCTGCCCTCTTGAAACAACCAATCTGATATGCATCCAATCAAATTTTTGCCTTTCTTTGCCTTTCTTTTCTTATGCTGAAATTACAAAAAAAGGTCAGACATATAAACACAGCACCTATTACCTTAGCATGGTAAGTGTGGTCTCCATCTTGAAAATTGATTGTACCAAATGCATCTGTTGGACTCATTTTTGTGTGTTTTTGCACAGACCATTCTCCACCATCGCTCTGTGAGCCAGCCTGATAAACAGACCAGCTGCATTCTAATCCTGGGTGTTCTCCAATCAGCCGTCCACAGCAGCACCTCACGTTAAAAATACAGAAATTATTTTATATCAGAATCACACACAATTTAGGATCTACACATGAATAGCCCAAATAACTTCCTAAAAAGAAAAATAATGAAGTTGTCTCACATGGAATACAGTAAAAATTAACTGTATTGAAAAAAAAATGCAACAATAACAAAGTAACATTTAATTATATCATAATTATGTTTAGTTGGGTATAGAACTTGTTTTCTACCTGAGGAACACTTATAACGGTTGGGGGACTGAACTAGACAGCCTTCAAAAGTCTCTTCCAGTCCATACCATGCTGTGATTCTATGTGGTTCTGTAACTGAGAGTCCCCTACAGAAATTCTGACCTGAGCAAAGCAGCTTATGTTCCCATTCAGAGGAATGTTGTAGGACACTGAGGTTTGCTATGAGTAATACCACTGGCTATTCTAAGTACTAAAGAAAGATCTAGTAGTTATCCTCAACAATCAGGAGGAGAATTTCGGGGTGACCTTTATGTTAACTCTTGGAAGCCAGCAAAGTCCATATACCAAATACATGGATTGGAATGCAGTATTGAGGGAGATTGTCATGGTTTGGGTATGGTACTCCTCAGTTTAATAATCTCACTGAGACTCTTCAAACCACGCACACCGCTCACTCGCTCACGCCGTTCCCTTCCCTTCTCCCTGCAGCGCACTGGAGAGAAGAACTGGAGACACAAAAAGTGAAGACTGCAGAATGAACCGGAAACACCAACGAGATAAGAGAACAAACAGTAACAGCAACAATACTAATAACAGATGGCACAAGAAATGAACATTTCACACAGAAACCCCTCAACAATAGACAATAACTAACCACTCCCTTGGTCACTCTATGCCAACCCAGAAGGGCATGATATGACTCTTGGGAATAGAAGGGCACGTGATCTGACTCTTGGGAATAGTCCTATCAGGGCCAGGAGTTGGACCCAATGCTCACTGTGGATCCTTTCCAACTCAGCATATTCTGTGATACTCCCTGGAAGAGAGAGAATCCCGTACTCCCAGCAGTGATATGAGGTGGTAGAGAATAACCCCTAAGTCCTAGCCATGTCCCCTCCTGGCTACTCCAAAAAATAACCCTGTCCTGGCAGGAATGAGGACATTTTTCACCCCTTATTCTATACCACTGATCTCATGGCCAAATCATACACCTTCCAATTATTTACATACATATATATGTATATATATACATACACATACACACACACAAGCTTAGGTATCACAGTCAATGGCCTCCCTCCAAGATATCTGTAGAACTCATTGAGTCCATGGCTGTGGGTTCTCTCTCCTAAATGTCTTCCAGAGCAGGAGGGCTGGTGTGCTGTCAGGTGGTTGCAAGCTGCATCACGAGCTCATGACCAGTGTATCTGGAGCAGTCCATGCTCACTGGCCATGGCAGTTCTGGCACACAATGCCAGTGTCATTCAGCAACCAAAAATACACACACAGTTTGACACTACAGACTGTTCTCACGCAAAAATTGAATCCCCTTCCACGTACACATCCTGGTTCACAGTCCCTCTGTGTTATCCACCAAGCATACCCAGGTCATTGAACAAAAACATTCCCATGGGTGGGTTTGCCTTTGCTTGAGAGAGGACTAATGCAAACTGACTTCCCAAACATATTCCTCATATGCACCATGGAGACTTTATCCCTTTTTTCCCCTTCTACAATACATGAAGGTTTTGACTGGGCAGGGTAAGTTCAATTGGCAGAGTCTCTGGTACTGGCCAACCAGATGACCTTCCTAAATGCAGATCCCAATGTTTGAAGGTCCTACGACCCATTGCTTTCAATGTGGTTTTAACAGTCCATTGTCCCATCCAACTTTCCCAGAGGCTGGTGCACGACAGGGGACATGATGTCCTCTCAAAACCATGCTCTCTGGACCAGAGGTCTATGGAATCAATCTGCCAGGCCTCTCCATATTTATATTTTACCCATCAGACCACAAAAGGTTTACCCACTTGGCCTGCTTGATCACAGTGCATGTTTCACAGTTACAGATCACTTGGGAAATAGTGTCCATGGTTAAGTCCACCCCTCTCCCACGAGCTCATCTGTATGTTGCATCTCTTCCCTGATGACCTGAGGTGTCTGAGCCCAGTGAGCCAGAAATAATTCACCCTTATGCTGCCAGCCCAGATCCACCCAAGACACTTTAAGCTCAACAGCCCAATCCACCTGTCCATTGTTGGGACGTTCTTCAGCAGCCCAGCTCCTGGGTGTGTGCGCGTCTACATGATGTGCTCTTACAGCCAGCTTCCCTACATAGGCAGTGGTGTCTTTCCAGAGCTCAGCAGCCCACATGGGTTTACCTCTGCACTGCCTATTTATCTTTTTTCACTGCTCAAGCCACACCTACAGAGCATTTACTGTCATCCACAAGCAGAGGTAGAGCACTGGCCATTTCTCTCATTCAGCGATATCAAAAGCCAGCTAGATGTCTTTCAGCTCCGAAACCTGACTTGATCCATCTTGTTGCTCAATAGTTTCTGCAACTTGCTACATGGGACTTCAGTACAGCAGCTTCCCATTTTTGATGTGTCCCTCCAATACAGCAGGAAGCATCAGTGAAGAGAGCATATCACTTTTCATTTTCTGGTAGCTGATTATATGTTGGGACCTCCTCAGGACGTTTCCTTCCCTCTCTGTCCTTTTCTGAGAAAAATACGAAATTTTTGTCTTTGGGTCAGTTTCCTGATTCCTTGGTAATTGGTGTGTCCAGTTCAAGCTTGCTGTGTCATCTGCACACTCCACTTACTCTATAAAGCATGAGTGCCATGATATGTGGCAGGGACTTTTCCTTTCAACATGCTGCCCAGCCCTGGCAGTCAGGGTGCCAGGAGGAGCTGTGCTTCGGTGCCCATCACTTCTGAAACAGCTCAAAACCCTTCATAAGCTGCCAGGATCTTATTTTCAGTTGGGGTGCAGCAAGCCTCAGGTCATTTGTATCCCTGCCCTGCTTTTGTCTGGGACAGGTTTCGTTTCTTGCACTGGCTGCGATGGTGCACGGCTAGGGCCTATATGTACTCTTTACCACCTCACATCATTGCTGAAGGCAGAGGTGAGGGTGTCTCTCTCTGTTCTCTGGGGAGAAGGGATTATTTCTTGTTGAATAAGTGTAGTGGAGGGATCTGGTTTCAAGCCAGAGACAGGTTCAGGTGGTGCCAGTCCCAAGAGGGATAGAGCAGTGAGACTGGCCGTACTGGGGTCCTGAGCTTCACAGTGAGCATTTTTGCATGAATACTTTTTTAATTAACATTATTGCTGATAATAAAAAAGTTTATTAACAGCCGTTTGCTATTTTCTTATCAAATTGCGGTTTGCAGTAAATTGTTCTTATTTCAAACCATGATTTTTTGCCTTCTGTGACTCCAATTCTCAGCTTCATCCCACTGCAGTGGAAAGGGGGAGGGTAAGATGGAGTGGGAGAGAGAGGCATGTGGTTTCAGAGAATCTTGGTGGGGGAAGTGAACTGGGGAGTACCATTCCTCAACCAAGAGTAACCCTGACTCCAGAACCCCTGGGGTCATTCTTGAGCCTCCCCAGGCACATTTTGCCAGACTCTAGAAAGGACCATTCTCCCCACCTGCAATGCAGAGCACATTTTTCCCATCTTGTCCTGTTGTGACAGCCCAAGGCCTGATGCATGATCAGTCTCCAGTTTTATTTGTTCAAAATCTTGTTTTTCAAGAACCCACTTAAAATAATTCTTCTTCCAGACCACTTGAGAGGACTTTCAATCTGACTGTAATCCTAACCACAGGTCCTTCAAAACCCACAACACCTAGGAAAGCCTATGTTTCTTTCTTGCTGGCTGGCTGGGATCACAGCTACTAATGTGTTGACCACATCCATTGGAATTTGACAGCATCCATCCTGTCATTTTACTCTTAAATTGAATTTTACACCTAATTGAATTTCCTGGGCAGGTCCCTTGATCTTACTTTGGTTTATGGCAAAAGCAGTCTTCAGGAGAATTTTCCATCCCACTTCCACATGTCATCTCCATGATCACGCAACAAAAACCACAGGTTACCTACCTCCTCATGGGTACCCTCTCACTTGAAGGGGTCCACTTGCTCACAATAGCAGACACACAAGTCCATACCGGTGGAGAATGGGACATTTCCTCTCTACCTTACTCAAGCCTTTTGAATCTGTCTGCAGTCTTGGGTAGTCTTTCCACAGCCAAGGCACAAGTTGGTAGAGAAACAAAAAAATCTTCATATTGCTGGAATCCTGCAGTTACCTGAAGCACTGTTTGTTCTCCTCCCATCATGGACATCAATACCAATGAGTTGGTGTACAATGATCATGTGTTCCATACAAACTTCTGCCATGTGGATTGTGCACACTGGACCTCATCTGCATCTATAGGGGACTGCACATTATTTGAGCTCCTATAGATTTTTGATTCTCCCAGGTACTGGATACCTTTCTCCGTGGTGTCCCACCTGCCTGGGTGCACTACTAGACCATCCTTGAGAGAGTACCTTTCTCTCACACTTGACAGGAGTCACCTCCAAAGGCTGAGAGCTTCTGTCCTCTTCCCAATGCTCTTGTCAATGCCCAAATCCAATGAACAGGGATGCCAGCTACTTGTTTTCACTACCATTTAGTTTCATATCATGGGACACAATACCTGAGCACCAGAGCAGCCAGGTCACCTAACTGGCAGCTGAAATCTTTTCACATATCTCACAGCTCAACTGAAATCTTTTCTCCCTATCCCCACCCAGGGATAGGGATCAGGGGATCTGGCCCTCCCTCTTCCTCCTGTCATGAGGGCCCTACCTCCTCTTCAGCCTACTAAGTGAGCTGATTTGGTCTTGG
This sequence comes from Anomalospiza imberbis, assembly GCF_031753505.1. NCBI lineage: Eukaryota > Metazoa > Chordata > Aves > Passeriformes > Viduidae > Anomalospiza > Anomalospiza imberbis. The sequence continues at coordinate 43,163,893 of NC_089721.1, forward strand.
ATTTCTTCATTTGTAGGAACAACCACTGCTGGCACTGGCTGTTCCTCTCGTTCCGCCGCAGTTGAGTGGCCACAGTGCCTCTTGCTTTGTTTTCCTTGTACTCCTCCTGAGGGCACATTCTAGTATTAAGTGGTGTTCAATAAAGAGCAGTCAGAGCCCAGCACATTGCGTAACTTTTCACCTCTCTGGAACGGCCACAGCATTTTCCCATTATATATTTTTTCATTTTAACAGGGTCCTGTAGTTGATCAGGGATGAACTTCCAAAATCACCAGACAAGTCTTCCAAAGACTGGCCCATGCCTTTCCACATTGCATGTCACTCATGACTCTCCACCCTTGGAGCAGAACTCTGAATAATGCCCCAGAAATCTCTTTCTTGACTCTAACTATGGTGTGAACCATACTGGGGGACCTAGCAGACTTAGCAACAAGAACATGGTTTCCTCAACATCCAAAAGAAATTCAAAATTCTCCAAAGATGACGTAACAGGCCTGAAGGAGGAAAAGGGGATGAAAAGCTGGGGAAAATCATCCTCTGCTGTTCTCCCCATGGACTTGATACAATTATTAATGGACTCCCAAAGGCAGCACCCAAGATCAGGTTAGGAGAGCAACACTGAACACACATCACAAATGACCTTCGCTGTCATTGATGCCATAAGCTGATATCACACAGTACAGCAAGAAAGCAATCTTGATTCTTTCCCCAACTTAGGGAAAGAGCATTGCAATGAGTGCATGTGGCAATGTATACAGTGCTGGGTACCACAGCCACATGAACAGACCTAGTAACATTGTGACCAGTGGCTCCATACCTACTGCAACAAATACTAAGATCAAATTTGTTTCCACCTGGCTCTGTTATCTCAGCTCTTCCAGCTGCACATTAGGTGCCAAATAAGGCTGTCATATTTTAGGAATGGTATTCCATGGTTTAGGAAGGACATTGAGACACTTGTGCATGTCCAGAGGAGTGCAATGAGGCTGGTGAGGGGTTTGGAACACAAGACTTGTGAGGAACGACTGAGGGAGCTGGGGTTGTTTAGCCTGGAGAAAAGCAGACTCAGAGGTGACCTTATCATCTCTACAACTTCCTGAAAGGTGGTTGTAGTCAGGTGGGGGTTGGTCTCTTTCAGCAGGCAGCAACTGAAAGAAGGAGAGGGCACAGCCTTAAGCTGCACCAAGGGAAGTTTAGGTTGGATGTTAGAAAAAGTTTTTTACTGATAGAGAGATAAAGTACTGGGATCATCTGCCTGGGGAGGTGGTGGAGTCACTATCCCTGGATGTGATTAAAAAAAATTGGATGTGACACTTGGTACCATGGTTTAGAAAAGTGGTTCTAGAGCATGGATTGGACTTGATGATCTTGAAGGTCTCTTCCAACCTAGTGATTCTGTGATTCCTCAGTTTAGTGTTCCCATTAAAACAGGTCAAACCATGTACCTTTTTTGCTCACTCCTCCTCCCCCACACCTCCCTTCCCCCCAGCTCCCCCCATCCCCGTCCCAAGAGATAAGGAAATGAAAAGCAACAATAAACTGATGGCAAGGGGCACAAAAATTGAACTATTCACATGGAAAACCCCTGACAACAGAAAAGACAACACTACCTTCATCCAGAAGGGACCCCTCCTCCCCAGAAGAGATTCCCTTCTCCCCAGGCCTTGGCAATGACCTGACAGTGGTAGAGAACAACCTCTGGGTCCTAGCCAGGCCCTTGGTTGGCTTCTGCAAGTAGTTAACCCTGTCCTAGCCAGAAACAGGACAGAAAGATGCCAGAAACTCAGTTAGCATTAAAGCTTTGCATCTGGAAGAATAACTCAAATTCCAATTTCAATCATTACTCTCACACAGGCTTCAACAGGCTTCAGTCTCTTCTACAGGATTAACTTCAGTGTAATTTATAATGACAGCTGACAGTCCAGGTCTTCTTTAGACATTTCAGAAGTTAATATACCCTAGGAAATGGAGATAAATTCTTCACATTTCCTCTTTTACGAAACCAAACATCCTTCAACAACCCAAACACAACTGCCTCAGGCCTCAGCTATACCACTTGTCCATTTAGGGCCAGGTTAGATGTAAACATCTGCAAGACTCTGGAGATGTGCATTCTAAAAGAGAGAGTTTTCAGTGGAGATGAGTGAGAACCAACTGGTGACAAAAAATCAGATTGAAAAAAACAACCAACTAACAAATCAACCAAAACCAAACCCCAAAACAACCGGAAGGAAATGCAGGAGGTGAGCTGCTTTAGTAAGGTACTTCTTGATAGGCAGAAACCATGAAATTAGGTCTACACTCCATTTTTCAACCCAGGCAAATTAGGTTTGGTTGATTCAATGCCGTGCCAAAGCAAACTGGAGAAGGAAGTCTCCTACACTCTGGGACACAGGGCTCAAGGTGAAGTGGCACTAGCAGGCTAAGATGATATTTAGCACAGGAGCACTTGTTTCACATACATGTCAGGCTGAACCCCAGGGTGCTGAGGGAGGTGGCTGATGCCCTTGTACAGCCAGATTCCAAGGCTGCAAAGATCAGGGTGTCCCCAATAACTGGAGAAAGGCAAATGTTATGCATGCCTTCAAAAACAGGAAAAAGACACCCTGTGGAACAACAGGCCAGCCATCTGGCCATAAGTCTGAAGTAAAATCAAGGAGTGAGACCTCCTGGAGACCACATCTGGCCACATGGAGGAGGAGACAATGACAGGAAGCTGTAAGCAAGTTATTACCTAGGGTCAGTCATGCCTCACCCACCTCACTGCCTTCTGCTACATAATTGTGGGGATGACAGGAGAGCACCTCCTCTCATCCAGGCTCTAGCCAGGCTTCTGTAGCTGGGCTATGACATTACAGTGTGGGAGGGATGCCAGGCTGGCAGACAATGACCTGGCTGGGTGGTGGGCCAGTATCAAGAAGGGTTTCTTGGATTCTGTACAGGGCCTTTCCTGTTCAGCCTGTCCACCTGCCACCCAGAAAACGGGATGGAGGGAATGTGCAGCCCTAGGGGCAGGGCAGCTCTGGGACACGGTCCTGGGTGTCAGTGGGCTGAGCCAGCGCCATCCATGTGCATGGGCAGCAATGAGGGCCACAGGTGCTTGGGGTGGTGTGAGTGGGACATGGCCCAAGAGACAGGGGACAAGCAGGGTCCATCCCCTTTGCTTGGTGCTTGTCACTGAGCCCCTGTCTTAGTATGACCTCCAATTTTAGTCCACAAGAGAGAAGAAACACCAGCAAACTGGAGAGGCTTCAGGGGCAGAGTGACTATTCTGGTGACAGATGGTGGGGATGGAGCCCTTGGTCTCTGAGAAGAGGCTTTTGGACAGGGGATGGTTCCGCTGGGATGAGAGATGGCTTCAGGGGCTCCAACAGCACACCCAGCACTGATGGGATGGGATGCAGAAAATGTAGATAGGCTCTTCAGTGAGGCATGGCAGAAGGGTGAGAGGCAGCAGCACAGCTAAAACATGGAGTCTGAAGCTGAAAATAAGAAGAAGCCTTTATTCCAGGAGGACAACCCAGTGGTAGAGTGTAATCTCCATCCTTGAGGGTTTCACACAACTGAGTGAAGCATTTTCGTCTGACTCCCCTGGTAGAGCATACTGGAGACAATGTCCCTGACAGTCTGAGTTACTCTGTGGTCCTGTGGATATGCATTGACACAAAGCATCTTTGCCTTTTTGTCTCAAAAGCTCACCAAGCTACCAGAGAAGGTGGGGACATCATCAGTAACATAAAAGCAGGTTAACATTTGTCCTACTGATCTTCTCAGACCAGTTAACAACAGGGTTACTCTGAGTGGGGAGAGAGGGAGAACCACAGAACTACTGTCATCTTGATTGAGATTAAATTAAACTACTGTATTTTGAAGGACAATGTAACTTTAGTTGAGATATGCAGCTGAGTATCTGCAGGTTAGCAGGAAGCATTAAAACACCCCCTGCACTTCTTCTCTCAGAAATACCTGCAAAAATCTTTGAATATCTATTCTTCTGCTCTAAAGCAAGATATACATGAGACCATTCTCTTAGAAGGAGCTCACACTTTCTGAACAGAAACACAAATCAGTTGCCTTACAATGCCAGCACCATTCTGCATATCAGCCCTTTACAGTAATCTGATTTCAGGAGTAATTTATTTACTCTTTGAAAACATGACTCTTGTAAATCTCAGAAGCAAAATGAAATGCGAAGCATAATGAAAAGGCAGATAATCATGGTTACATGGATTATGGCACTACTTGACACCAGCTTGCTAGTTACCAGTTGTTGCCTCCCATCAGATGTCTTTAACAAAAATGAAATGAAAGTTGAACATTTTGTTCCAATAATTGATAATGTATTATCATAAATATACAGTACCAAAATGTGTTTGGTAATACCGTCTGAATAACAAATATTAGATTGAAAACAACTATTTAATACAGGTCACAAAATACAATTTCCCTGAAAATAACACAATTTAAAAGCACCAAGGTAATGAAATTTTTGTTGTTTGCCTTCCCAAAAACAGGGACTCAGAATCCTCACTGTGGAGAAGATGAAAAATCTTCAAAAAACCTATTATTTGGGATATTCCTTTGACCCTTTTTCTTCTCCCTTCATTTTCTTTTTCTTTCCATAATTCTCACTGTTCTCTATTGCTATAGAGTCACTCTCCTTCATATAATCTGGGATATAGCTGGAATTGACTCTCATTTAAGATACATTTCTGTCTTTCATTCCTCGGGAGATTAAAACAAAATCATGCACACAAGGTATTTGGGTAGAATTTTTGATTGCAAATAAATCAAAGGTTATCACCACCTTTTATTATAGCATTTTTATTATACCATTTATTCTACTTATGCCAAGCATTCTCCAGCACATTCCTAGAAATGCTGCTCTGAGCATAAAACAAAAATTGTATTTCTCTTATCTTTACTTCCTTGACTAGGATTGCCTATTACTAGGTCACTATAAAAATACTACATATATATTTACACACTCTTACCTGATTAAATTCTGGCACACCTGGCATCCAGTAGGACATCTGTTATGAAAAGTGGATAATTAATATATGCTTGTGTAAAATAAGACAGCTTTAACATTATTCTTAGAGTATCAATTCAACAGTGAAAGAATTCTCATCAACAACAAAACAGGCTGTCATCTCCACCACTAACCCCTGGAAAATGTACTAATAACTTTAGTGATTTGTTTGGCATTTCACAACTCAGACTGTATATCAGATCTGCATTTCACAGATGAGTTATCTATCTTATATATGCTACACTTTCCATGTGTTCAAAACCATATGATCAAAATTACAAGTTTACATTTCAGTACGTGATCTCTTCAAATTTATCTAGGCCACATCATTAACTAGATGCATGATACAGAATGCCAAGTTATGTTTGCTTCCTCAGGTCCTAAAGCACAGCTTGAGGATTTGATCTCTTCCTTACTCTTTTCAGACTCTGCACCAGTATGATCAGAAATTTCTGTATCAGAAGACTGTGATCAGCAGGAGTAATTATTCTGAGGAAGGGGAAAAATGGTAACTCCATGTAACTCAATTTCTTAATTGGATACCATACCTGTTTGTTACCACACTGAGAGCAACAAATCTAAGAAGCATAGTAAGGTTAATTGTTGCCAATTTCTAATTCAAATAAACAGTTTCATATAAAACAGACTGGGGATGGGGTCCATGAAAACCCATAGACCAGCAATCATTGACTGAGACACTAAAAAACACCATCCAAACTGATCACAATGCCCATAAAATTACTCTGATTCTTTTTAAATTTACCAGGAAAAAAAAAAAAAAAGAAATTCCTTGCTTTACCTGTGTGGTTCATTTGAGCTGGGAATAATGTGGGCACATTCTCTTTTACTGAAGACATCTTCGATCCAAGATTTGGGGGGCTAAAAAGACATTTCAAATATAAATGCACTCCTGAACTTTGTAACGTGATGTCAAAAATTGCACTGTAATGACAATATGACTGTATATAGATAACTCAGAACTATTCCCATCATGTTATGTGTAAGACTACATGCTGAAGCTACAGCTCTGAACAGTCCTAGCCCTTCAACTCCAAGCTTTACAGAATTCCCCATGAAGATCAATATTTAAATTTATTGCCACCATGAGAATTATTTAGATGTTCTGTCAAACACATGTACAAAAGAGAAAGTGGAAAGGATTGATCAAAATTGCTTTAAGCATTACATTCTTCTTCTGCCAGAAGACTAGCAAACTGCAGTCTTACTAAAGCTGTGTCAAAAAAGGCAAAATTTTCATTTTACCTGAAACACATTGTTGAGTCCTTCTTTTATTATTCTTCACAAAGTCAAGAACAGATGCATTCTGGTTATATTTTGCTGAACTAAGTCTACAGTGAAATGCAGAAACAGGGGTCCAGGGTGGATGATAGGTGGGCTTTCTCCCTTGCCTCCTGGAGTGCTGTGTCAGTGATGCCTGTTACAGCTCAGCAAACGGAAGAGCCACTATGGCATACAGATTTTTTTCAAAGAATCTCCCTGGAAATTTTTGAACCTTTCTCTTCAGTTTTATCAGGATCAAATTCCCTGAAAGGATCAGTAACTGCTAGATGTTGAACTTTGAAATCTCTGGGGACTTAATTAAGTAATTATTCTTAATTTTTATGGCTAAAATATTCACTAAGTATGTACAATTTACAGCAGAACCTTAACATCAATTTCTTAATCTAAGACTTTTCTTAGATTTTTAGACTGATTATATCGTTAGGAAAAGGTGTTTGAAACTTCATGCTTTTTTACAGTTATCCATGACTTCATGGCTGGGCAAATAAAAATGGAAAGAGGAGACTTGTGATCTGCAGACTTTTCTAGCTCTCAAGTGTAGCTCTTGATTCCTAGTTTTGTAAAAGACTTCTGTAGCATGTACATCTCCTTTCACAAAACTCTGATTCTGAAACTGGCATAATTTAATTAAATTTCAACAACAAATTAAAATCTTCCCTGTCACGACAATGAGGTGCATATATCTCAGCTATCGTTGACATGTATCCTTTTCATCACCAAATCCTAAATGAGACCAAAATGTTCAAAAATTAAGGTTTCTAGAAGTAAAGAAAGAGATCAGAGTGTAATATATAAGGAAACATATGCACCACCCATTTCTTTAAAATTCTTTCTGTTGAGCAGTGAGAGCAGACAAAACCTAAAAACTCAGCCTAGCACAGAGGTCCTTCAAAATGCAGGGGTGCTACCAGCAAGGAGAGTGACTGTGACACCATCCCACTGGGGTGGCTGGGCAGGTGCACAGAGCTTGGCTAACCAGCCTCCAGACACAGGGCATTGCAGCCCTGTGATGCCCTGCTGCGCTGCTTCCCTCACTGATTTCAGCACCACCCATCCAGCAAAAACACATGAATGCTTCAATTTTTCCTTCTGCTTTCTTCTGCCTCAGCCCACACACCTCTCCACCACCATCCCTGCCAAGGTTTGCCAAAGCCAAGGCCTGTAGATGCACTGTGACGAATAAATACTGCCAAGCAAGAGGTTAATGTACGCTCTCCCTGCTGTGAAATTAGCTTTACCAAACCAAGAGTGGCAGGAAACATTCAGCTTCTTCAAGACCAGACAATAAACACTGTTCACTGGTCAAGTACCAAACTCAGGAAAACTAGGTTACACCGTCAATATGAAACAACAATCTTTTAATATCCTTGGCTGTACTAAAGCCTGCTTTAGGGTGAAAGGCATAGATACACATATTTCCTAATGAAACACCATGTTGCTCTGGACACTGTTCAATTCCCTGCAAAAGAAAATTAGAAGACACACATCTGTGTGGCAGAATAATTTCATCCATTATTGAAACACAATCCATTCTTGGACAAAACAACAGCAATTGCTTTTAATGACACATTGTAGCTCCAGACAGGTGCAGATAATTAGAAATCACACAATGACTAGCCAGTTTACATAACAGGTTAGTTCATTTAGGCAAAGTACAGTTGTGCTGGAAACTAGGCAGAACAATCAAGTTGTAAGTAGCTTACTGCAACTGCAACAAATTTGTACTGATAACAGAGAAACACAGCGCCTTAGCCAAAACAGTACTTTAAGAGCTGAAAAGTTCTGTCAAGTACCATACTTCAGCTCTATATGCACTCTCTGTTTAGTGAAACCAGTACAAAATGTCACTTCCAAAGAGCTGGGGTTTTCTAAAAGATCTTAACTACTAGTGCCTGTATTTCTATTTCTGCATTGTTTAACATGTTTGTCAGATTATTAGGGGGGAAAAAACCGTTATGCATCATATACAACTTTTATACAACCTTTTCTTACCCTCAAATTTATTAGATTAAAGCAAACACTCTTTAAAAAAAGCAACAGATGGTCATGTGTCAAATAGAATTGCCTCAGTACTCAAGCATACGGTACCTATAAAGAACCTTACTGATTATGTCAATAATCAGAAATACATGGAAGATCCAAACTGACTTTCAGTGGCTGTGAAGGAAGGAGGTACTATTTTCAGGTGTGTGTGACAAGTCAGCATGGTGCAGTCTGTGACAAACCTTTATTCAAATACATCAGAGGATGGAAAGAACATCCCCTTATTACAAGTAGTGCAAGAATCCACTGCAAACAGAGTGTCCTAAAATACCTTAAACCCTTTCAAAATTAACTTCACATGTACCAAGTCACTTGCAGTAACATACATACCTGAAATGCAGCCATAGTTCCTGTAAGCTAGTACTCAAGACTATTTCACAAGAGCTCAGGGCTTAAGCATGCTGGTATATCTTGAACCCTTCCTTACCCCTGAAAACTCTATATGGCTTCATTACCAACTGGTTAAATTACTGCCAGCATTACAGAGATTTCCAACTTAAAAGGTTGTCTCACACAAGCTTTCCTGAGCAGGAACTTTGTGGTTCAGCATCCACTCCATGCATGCCTAGGGTATGAAGTAATATAACAATTGATTGCTAAACAAAGAATACCACTCTGGATCCACGTAGGGTAGAAAAACATTGCAAAACTCCATGCAGGGTCACATGCAGTAAAATATGAACTCATGAGAGGTTTTCAATGGCCTCTCAGGTCTTCTACCGTTTCCTTGTGTTCAGGCTACCCTGTGACAGGACAACCACCTGGCTCTGTAACACAGACATGCTATGGTTCCTCTGCTCTCCATCACTACAATGCATTGGTGCATCTGTTACTAACTGGCAGCTTTTGCTTTTCTAGTATTTATTACCTACTTCTTTGTCCCAGCGTTCAAGATTCTGCACATCTGTGAAAATACACAACTATAAGCAACAGAATTCATCAGAAAATTTTCATCACTAAAATTTACTAAGATTTGAAAGATATTGTGCAAATAATTTCATTTGAATGCTTCCACTGTTTACCTGTCCACCATGGCCAATCATAAAACAACTATCAGCTAATCTCAAACCTCCTTTGCAGGCAGACTTTGCAGGCTGATTACAGATTCAGTAGCACTGAGAAGGTTTTATATTTTCCCCTTTTAAAGACAGTATATAATTTCAGGTCACAGCAGAGTTTCTGTGATTATTTCCTAGTAACCAATTCAAACTCATCCACTGGAAACACATTCTTAGGTACTCACAAATACAGTACATACACTAACAGAAGTCATTTGTGCTTGCAGGATAAATGCAGACCCAAGTCAGAGAAGGATAACAGAACTTCTTATAAGTCATCAGTCATTCTAAAGAGAGATTTTCAGGGTTTTTTTTCATCAGAACAAAAGTAGCATGTTAGCTTTTCAAAAATACATTAATTTAAACTTCACAGAGTGCTGTAGCATTTTCTTTCACAGTTAATCAACTGTACTTAAAAGCTAAGTAGGTATGCTTAAGTGATTTTCTGGATTTGGGTCTTGCATCCAGGCTCATAAAACTGTTTCCACTATTTTGAACCCAAGCATAGCCAAAAAAACAAAAACCCTTTGACTTTATTGGGCTTTCCAATGTGGTGCTTCTGATCCAGTCTAGACCACACAACACAATAAATACTAACATTTATACCAAATGACAACAAAATGTAGGAAATGCTAAAACCAAAACCCTCCTTGTGAAAAAAGCTCCATCTTGACTCCTGGGATACAGGGAACAATGAACTGATGGAAATCTTATCTTACTCTGGAATATTAGACCTTTAATTAGTTTATTACTTTCCACTTTTTAAGTTTATTAACTGATCAAGCAAGCCTTTCTGCTATCCTTTAACATGCAATGTTTTAGAAAAACACATCAAAGAGCACTGCTCCAAAAACACACCCCTCTCAGAAAGCAGGTGCTGGTGGAGGAACTCCTGGTTTGCAGATGGACGGGCTGAGCAGACCTGTCCCTTTTGCACAGCCCATGGCACTGGGCTAGGTGGGGAAGGACATACAAAACCTCACCTTAACACTGCTTCCAGGAGCCCAGGATTTTGCAAAAGAAGTAAACACAAGAAATCTCAAACCACAATTTATATTCTTCACTTTTATCCTTGAAACAGGTCTCACAAACATTGCTAGAATTTTTATATTTGCAGGAGATATCTGCAAAATGCTTAAAAACAGGTTTCCCCAAGTGGAAATGCAAAAAGTCCCTGTGACATGACACATCATAATTCAGCCTTCCACCTAAAGCAGGCCACTCCAAAACCCACTGTTCTAGAAGCATGGTGATTGCTGATAGTTTGGATCTGACTGCTTCATAACTGTAACCCATACACATAATAAAAAAATCTGTGCCTATGGCTGATGGCAGCCACCTTGCTAAACGTTGACATTTGGTTTACTTTGGCACTGTACACAATATTATACTGTATATAATCTCTTATAAAACCAGTTCAATGAGCAGCATAAGATATAGATTATTGAACAAGTTGGTCATACGTAAAGATACAGAAATACATATTCTAAAGATTTTAATTGACGAAAACCAATCCAAATTGCAGAATAAATTATAGGAGATGCCTAAAACTTGAAGCAAATAAAAGCAGACACTAGTAAAAGAGGAAGAAATGGCATATTGATCCAAACTATATTTGAAAATTATTTTAGATCTTTAAATATAACCATGCCTTATTTTACTGTGTCTCTTTTGGAGACAAAATTTTCACCATTTTTTTAATGGACACTCCTACCCATCTTACCAACAATATTTTGGAAGTCAGTCCCAAAGAAAGTCAAACATTTGGTGATTTTTTATTAATTAATACAATATAATCAGAAATTATTCATATCCCAAATTAAATTATCTTGTTGTAAGTAATTTTAAAGTGAAAATCCAGGAAGCCATAAGAAAATGATGTTTCAAATGTATTATTCAGAGGGTCAATACAATGCTTCAAGCCTCATTCAGATTTCCACTTTGAAAACCAGTCATAGAAAGGCAGTTGTTGTTACTTGTTACTTGTTTCTTGTTAAGTACTTGATCTTATCAAGAGCTAATCAACTTGTTCTTTTTAAAATTGGGTCTCACCTACCTAGCACTGAGCAATCACAGAGGTCAACCACCCATTGCACTCCTTCATCAAAGGATTCAAAATCACAGAGCAGAAAGGTCTACCTAGTTTAAACCAGAAGGAGGAAGAGAAAAAAAATTCTCATAGTCAATATCAGAGCTTTCTTTTGCCTGTTTTCAGTTTTCCCAACAAAGGGTATAATGTTGACTACAGAGCTGACTCTCTAAAGGTCAGATATATCTGTAGTATCTGATGTGAAAAGAAAATGCAGGTTGCAAAATTCAGCTGGAGGAAGCATGAAGGGTCCCAAGAAGTGGCACCTCGTTAACAACCTGCTCTAGAGGAAGGTGGCAGGTAGGTTGGAACTAGACGATCTTTAAGGTCTCTGCCAACCCAAATTATTCTGTGCTTCTATGATTCCATGATGCGAGCAATCCACATAGCTCACTTCTGGAGCCATTTGACTGTTCACTGCCATTTCTATCAGAATTCTTCTTTTTGGTCCATTGCTTGTCTCATATAGTAACAAAATATTCTTGGGCTTGACAGCTGCATACAGCAGCCCTTGCACACACTACAAGACAGGTCACAGAACTGAAATTACATTTTCCAAAGAAAGAGGAAACACATCTTGGGTGATTTCTAAAGAGGCTGAAGATATGGTCAGTCCCACTTCTGCATTTCTCACCTGGACGTGCCTTATCTCTCTCCTCAGCTCTGCCCTACACACCACCTTCCAAAAAAAAAAAGCTTTCCTTTTCCATGCTGGCTCACAGTTAAGTCACATCATCAACCCATCAAACACCGCAGATCCACAAACTAGCTGGAGGAAGAGTGGCCTGGGAGCAGCCACTGAGGACTGCAGGGCCCCTTTGTGCCCCTTTGTTCCAGAGACCACATGGACACGTCCCTGAGCTCTCCACCAGGTCTTTCTGCACGTTCCGCCTCATGTCCAAGATATATTCCATCACACTAGGTTTATCCCCTTGTTTATTCACTGGGGGTTGCAGCAGCAGCCAAAATGACTCCCAAGGGCTTAGGTTTCCCCGGGGCAGACAGAAAGGAGTACCTGTGATGGCAGTTTAAGCCAGGCTTCACAGCCTGGCAGCCATCAGTGCTACCCTCCTGGCACAAAGCTGGGCTGTGGCTCCAGGCTCCCAGCAGGCTATGTTCCAAGGCATGCTCTCCTGTCTGCTCCACCATGATGACAACCCTTCTCTCCCAAGTGGCAGCTCAGCCACCCAGCCTTCTGGCAGCACTCTGCTCACCAGGATGCCTGCATGTGTGTTGGGATGGTCTCATGAGCTGTGGTGGCACAGGTGATGAGAGAAGGGCCAGAGCAGGGGCAAGGAGAGTGCTGTAAGGAGAATGGACAGGACAAGCTCACTGTGAGGGCTGAGGTTGCACAAGCCTTTCTGAAACACTGACTGAGCAGCAGGCAGAGAGGTGGACGTATTTCATAAGCATTTGGGATGTACTAGTAGAAGCTCTGCTATGCCTCTTTGGGGGTTAAATTGCATCAATACAAGGTAATCAAATGCACTGGTTTATAGGATTGGTAGGACTAGGACTGATCAAACCTGGGATCATCCCACCCCAGCCAGGCTGGTAAAAAATTTATTTCCACAGCCTGACCTCAACAATGCAGCCTAAAGTGACACTAGAGTCACAACAGGCTGCTAACCCTTCAGAGATACAACCAAGTCCTAGTCACCCATGTGCAATCTGTAGCACGACAAGCTCACTAGGAAAACACTTCCATAGTGGAAGCACTAAATTTCTTCATCGCAGAGCTGACACCAAAATGCAGCCATGGTGCTTACCAAGTTCCAGACCACTATACCTGAAACCACTGACAGCTGGCAGGCATGTGTCTGTCCCAATACTGCTCCTCTGCAGACATTTCCATTACTGATAACACTGAAGAGGGTTGACCTCCACTCTCATCTCTAAGACTTAATAATTATGAAAAACCAGAAGGAACAATTTTATAATCAACCAAAGCACTTGTGATTTGGAAACTGAGACAACAATAAGTCACATCACCAATGGGTTTTAAAAACCTTTCTCTGACTAGCATTTATCAAAGTACATCATGACAGCACCCAGCTTCTGTCCTGGTAAAAAGAACACCAACAAAGCTCAGAAACTGTTTTGAGATGCCTCATTCTGTTCCTACATGAAGGACTGAGGGTACTGTACAACTTAGAACAGCATGTACCAGCAACTGCACTATGGCAGAGATGCAAAGGAGTGGCAATTATACAGACAGGATGAAGACAAGTGCTTTAATGCTACCTGCCTTTCTTAAGACTTAAACAGCTATGGCCCCTGACCAGGGTCTCTATCCTTTCAGCTGGGAGGCGAAAGTACGACCACCTCAAAAACTGAGGGAAAGTGTTAGGAGAACGTAAAGCAAAATAACTGGTATTTCAAGTCATGTGGAGTTGATCACAAGGTTTTACCTAGAACATATGTTACACAGTAATAAGTTCATATATTATAAGAATCAAGGAAGGTTTACACAGCATTTGATAGAGCCTGTCTGAAAGGAACAGAGAGGAAAGATCAAATCTTGCTAACCTGTGGCCACCTCAGGTTCTTAGTGTGCTGTGTACCATCCAAGGAGTCTCAAACTCATTGCTGCAATCTCAAAAAATTGGATTACCAACCAATTGAACCTAACACCTCCCAGGAGAGAGAAGTAAAACCTATAGATCAGCCTCCTGGAGGACACACGTGCACACATCCACTTTTTCACTTTTCCACCTTCCACCTTTACATAGTGCTACTAGGTAAAAAATAAACTTAAGATAATCTGTACCACAAAAAGGAGGGATGAAGGAGCTATTTATGTAGGAAAATAGGTATGAAGAGTAATGCAATAGTTCACATAGATTTTTCCTCCTGGAATAGGTTAATTTAACTTCCACAGACCAGATTACAGCCACACTGTCAGACATAGTAGATGGGCTACAGCAGTCCACCATGGTCTGTGCCATTTTATTTGTAACAGCAGTCATGTTCATCATAGTGCTGACAGTAACATGGACAGCAACATCCCCTCATACTGCTGCAACTTTCCTGTAACATGCTGTCCTGTACTGCAATCCCACTTTAAAGACAATGCTATGAATCCAGCACAATTCTGGCTTCATGGCCATTAAAACCTGTTTTCTATTATTCAGGACACCTCCCAGTGTGGTTATGCAGAGGCAAACAAGAAATGCTGGGGAGAACAGAGGAGTGACACTGGCCATTTCCAGGCTCATGGGATTCTCCACAAAGCCAATCAACATGTACACAAGGTTTCACTGGCCCCAGAGGGATCTATGCTCTTAGCTGCCAACATCAATTTTGAAAACTGAAATGGAGGCACATAAATCGTTTACTCACAGCCAAGACTGGAGTACTGTCTGCACTGCATAATCATATGTATGCCTGAACAGACATCTTTATTGAAACTATATTTTCCTTTATGAGCCGTAGACATTTCAAACTCAGTTACCTTCTGCTCTTTTCAAGCTACTACATGGCATTTTGCCTTTCACTGGGGGGTCACAAAGGGGCAGAGGGGGAAAGCAGTAGCAAGTAAAAATTATCTGCTAACTGTTCCCATAATATAAAAACAAAAAAAAGTCATGGTGAAGCTCAAAGAGCAATATCTTTTTCTGGTATAGTTCTGGATGATTGTTATGTTTTCTTCCTAACTCTGGTTACTACAAGAAACAACACAGTTCAACACATTCACTACTAGGCGGTCCCTGTGCCCTGATCTCGTAACAGTTGTGAAGTCTTCATTTTTTCCTTATCAAGCCACAAAACAATTAAGGAAACTTGTTCAAACAGAATAACCTATTTGTGGCTTAATGTGGTGTTAATACTACTACATAAGCCTGATACTACTTTAAACAAGGTTGTTATGGGATAAGAGAAACTTAGCAAAAATCTGTAAATTGATTTCACAACTTTAGAGCATGCTTCAGAGAGAAAGAAAAGAAAACTATGATGATATTTCCTTAAACTCATTTTAGGCTCATATCAGTATCCACCGATTCTTATAGGTAACACTACAATTCCCCTGGCAGGTCCAAAAGACATGAATCTCTAAAAATCGGCTACTCCAGTGTTTTGGTAGAAGAATTTTGTGGTTTAACTTCAAGTGTTCACAACTCAAAACACTAGCTCTTTTTTTTTTCTTAGTTTACAAGCAGATATTGTGTATTTTGAAAAGGGTGTTCATAAAGAGACATATAAAGAATATTCCACTGTATACACGTTTGTTTTATCAGCAAGCATATCTGAAAAAGATTCAGAAGATACTTTGCTACAGCAATGTTGCTACAGCATGATCTGCGTGAAATATCATCCAGGTTCATAATGTTATGTATAGTAGCAGAGCTCTCTTTTTAAAACCCAAACATCTGAATCACAACACATTCCATCTTTAAATTTAAAGAAAAAACAAACAGAAAAAAAACCCTCCAAAACCACAAACAAAAACATTCAGCCAGTATCACAGTAGAAAGAAGTGACAATTTACTAAAGCCGGAGGCACTTTTCTGACATGTTGCACCTAACCTCATGGCTATTTGGAATAGCACTACGGCAAAACTGCCTACCCGTACCGTGGGCAGTCTTTTTTTTTTTTTTTTTTTTTTTGGTAAAAGGCTTTCACGACCACTAGAATACAAGCAGATCTATGCGTTTGCAGGAAACCACTCAAGGCCCCGTCTGCAGAAATACACGGAGCTAAACAGCACCGGCCCATCCCGAGTGGAACAGCCCCCAGAAGCCCAGAGGTTTCTCCTTGCCGTCAGCTAACACCGATCTGCTCCCCACAGTGCCGCCTGGACTTTCAGACAGAGCCCGATGCCAATCGCGGATCGGCTCGGAGGCCCCTCGCGGCACGGCGAGCGCAGAGAGCGCCCCTGGACGCCGGCGAGCGCTCCGTCCGGGGCGGCCGCGCACCGCCGCTCGGCCTGGGTGCTGCCCCGCTGGGGCCGCAGGGACAGTGGCCGGTTGAGGCCGGATCGCTCACGGCCCCCGCAGCCCGGCGGGACACGGCGGGACACGGCACCGGCCGTGCTGGGGGATAGCGGGGCCGCCGCCGGCCGCGCCGCCCTCACCTGCGGGTCCGCGCGCTCGCGGTGCGGGGGCTGCCAGCCGCGTCCCCAGCAGCGCCACGCGGAGCCCAGCGGCGACAGCAGCAGCTCCCGCCACGCCGCCATGCCCCGGGCCGCGATCCTTGTCCCGCGGCGGCAGCGCAGGGCGGGCGGGGCGCCGTCCTTTGGCCCTGGCTTCTGGGTGAGCCCGGTGCTATCTGCCCCCAGTCCTGGCAGGGGCATGCTGCCGCCACGGCCACGCTTTCCTGGGGGAGGACGAGCACCCTCTCTGCCCTGGCTGCCGTCCGACCGGGGAGCCTCGACGGCCGGGCCGAGCAGTTTGCCGCTCATACGCTTCCCCTACCGGGGCCAGCGGCGCCCTTCTTCCACCCTGCCAAATTCTTTCTCACATCGGGAGACCGGATCATAGGCACCCCGAACTCAGCATATGCATTTTGACTGATTTGCCTGCATCTCAGCCCCCCTCCTAATGCCTCAGTCACTTTTCAAGGGGCTGTAAAAGTAAATTCATGGTATAAGTTATGATAAAAGTAAGAAGGTCCAGGAGGAAATGAGCAATTCTCTTGAATTATGAAATATGAATACTTGAATAACAGGTAATCAAGAAATTATTGAAGGCAATAAGGTAAAAAAGGAATAGTAGCATTATTACAGCTCATGACAATGAACACAATCAATGAATAAGAAAACAGTCTGTGACCATTGTATTAATTAAAATTTTCACAAAGTGACGAAATTTGGATATAAACCCAAATTTTTGAGCACTTATGTTCTTGATCTTCTTAGTTATCTTCACATACCTTCTGTATCACTTTTTCCACGCTAACAAAACTTAAAGAACGAACCTCAACAGCCTGTCAGCAGTTACCACTGTCCCCTGCAGGACTGAAGGCCTTGAATGTCCCAAGGACCAAGGCTATCAAAACAAAGAAAGTCCTTGCAATAATTATACCTGGTTGTACCTAGTGCAAACTAATAAAACAGGAATACAGCATTCTTCTTTATCCTGAATTAGTTTCCAGTCTTTGTTTTCTTCAACTTGTTTCTCAAACCTTACCTTTCAGTCAATCAACATTTCCTCTTACCTCAAACTAACCCTCTTCCTATAATAAATCCCAGGCTCCAGTTCTTTGGTTTCTCAGCTCTGCTCTCTCATAAGCTTCTTGACTACTGTTTCTTTTATTTTGTTGGTTTCTGGCCACTTCATTGACTGTGGGCTCCAATGTCCATCTGATTCTGGATGTTACCTATATTTCCTATCCACTTGCACTTTCTAGATGTTTCTTCCATTTTCTGGTCTCAATTTATAATTTTCCTGCTCAGCCAAGTCTTATCTTTCTCTGTTGTGCTCAGCTCTCCTTCATCCTCCTCCCTACAGGAGAGGCTTGCCTTCAGACCATGCTGTTGCATTGCAGGAGCCTGAGCAGAGCCTCTATGAGCACCAGGGAGAAGATAGTTCCTACATAGAGTCTCAGTAGCAACCCAAAAAACAGAGCCTGCTTGGTCCTTGGGCATGCCTCAGGACCTTTTGAAATACTGGCTGTCAAACTTGGCAGTGGTTTTATATAAACTATTATTTCAAAGACAGAGACGATAATAAAACTGTTTCCAGTCCCCTGCCAACCATGGTTTTCTGCTTCTTGTATTTCTTCTATTTTGTCTTTAGACTTTTATATTGCACTTCCCACGTGGTAGGCCTTAAGAAAGTGTTACAGCTTCTAATAAAAGGATGGCCTTCTAGACATTTTAGCAGGTGTTGAACATCTTGTTAATTCTTTAGCTAGCTACACCTTCTTTTTAAGGTATTATGTTACTGTCAATTAAATTTTCTCAGTCAAGCCATCCTGAGTCAGCATAGAGGCTTTTGGCTCAATTTGCTAGTATCATCAATGTTTATAAATGAAGAAAATAAATCTTTTAATAGGACGTATCTGTAACTATTACCATGCCCACTCTACATATGAATCTGAATTCCATAAGGAATTTGAAACACAAGTATCCAAGCACATGCAGATACATTGGACTTTCTGCATCAGAGCTACATGTACATATTCCACTGATTGCAAGCATTTTCTTAATTCCAAGTTTCTGCCATTTTTTCTAAGTTGTGAAGAGTCTTTCAGACATAAGAAATTCTCAGTCTTCCCTGAAATCAGGTTTTGCCATTTCTTACCTAGTACAAAGACCTAAAAATCTGTGAAAAGCCATATAAGCCAATTTGTGCTGCAAATTCCCACACCCAATTCCTCAGCACTTCACTGATACAAAACCACATGTGGTATGTTTTATAACAGCCACTTTAGTAGTTCGAAGTCCACATCACTCTCATGTACTCTCCTGTTTTCTCTACAAACCAGAACTGCTGAGATGTTTCCTCCTTATCAATCTTATTTCTACAGACTTACCTTAAGACCAGTGCTATGTTGCTTGTCCATCTTTTAAGCTTCTTTTTTGTTAGTCCTTTATTTCCAGTGTCTAAGCTGTCACCTCAACAGCAGCGCAGACAGCTCAGTTCTTGGACGCTCATTAGGAACAGTGCATCACATCTGCTTTTCATGTCCTAAGTAAGTTAAATGTATACTTGTCAAATTCATTCATCACCTTCCATAGTTTACAAAGTCCAAGTGTACCAAAAAGCAATCAATCTCAAAGGAGGATAATTTGCTTAATACAAACACTTACCAAAGAGGAATGAGTTTGTTTCTGTTGTTTCCATGGGTGGCCTGCAAAGGATACCCATCCAGATACCCACTCTGTTCTCTAAGATCTGTTATATCATACCACATATCCAGCAAAGCACATTGAAATGTTTTTGGTATTTTTTACATCCATCATGTTTAATCAGGCAGAATCTACTAGATGTCCATACAGAGTTTGGAATGAAAAAGCCCAAAGTAATTTCTATCTCATGCACTAATCTGTTTTGGAGGGAACTCCCAGTTTCATTGTTTCATGTCTAAGCACACTGAAGATACTGAGTTTCGTAAGACTACATGCACACCTTTACCTTTGCCTTAGTGCCCTAGCAGACCTTCAAGAACTGATGATGCAGCAAAGAGAGGAGCAAGGAATAAAACTGGTAGACTGCTTCTAGATTTCTCCCCATTCATATCATCATCAACAAATCAGCCTGCCTTCAGGCTTATTTATCTTTATCTAACAAAACTAAAGAAGTAGTATAAGTCAATCCAAGACCAAAGGCTGGCAGCAGATGTATTGACCACACTCATCAGATGATGACTGTTTCAGCCTCTGCTTTAGTATGCTGTGGAAAGGCATTGTGGCAGAATGTTGTTCATTATAGCACAAAATATAAATATTGTTTTACCATGCAGATTCTGAACTACAACAGAACAGAATTTTCTACTTTGGTCTTGGCCTTACACACACATACAGTTGTGTGAAGGCAACCTCCTGGAGTGAGCTTAGGTCATGCTTTATTACTTATTTCACAGTATGCATATATACAATGATTGTTCCAGATCTGATCATAGTAAATCTTCCCTCCTGCTGCCCAATGCATACTGATATTAGAAACTGATCTGTCAACAAAGGAGAACATTACTTCCCTCATCACAAATATTATTTTTTTATTTATTAAATGATGATGGAACCCAAACAGGCATATAAATGTCAATCATTTACTTGTTCACATGATAAATGTGCTTCAACAGAAGACAAGGAAGATAATTTTGAATATTGAATTACACAGAGATAGGATGTTTTCTTTTTTAGGCTTATCACCCATGCAACAAGTAGTTATTAATATCTGAGTATGACTCAAAATCCATGAACATAGTTCTGACATTGTGTTAATGAAGAATTATTTGAAGTCAATTGGACAGTCTGCAGAACTTACTCTGTGAGAAAAATTGTTTTTATAACTTTACAGTTTCTAGTTGCCAGGAATGTAGTGGGGTAAGTTTTGTCAACATGATGGTCACAATCACAAATAACCAAACATAATTCTCCTGGAGTGCATTCTGAAATACCCTTGGTATAGATCCAAAGAAGAAAATGTGATAGAATGGTTTAATCCTGTTACAATCACAAATAGTTTCTGTGCTTGCAGTGATGGTCCCATGGAAACCAGTATACTGCTTCCTACAGCAGGACATCACAGTCCAGAATGGAAAAACAATATTTCACATGGTCTCTAGTCTCTGTTACTAAATTTTCTTAACAGAAAATTAGTAAGAGAATTAGTGGAGGCATTCTAAGAGGCCTTGGTGTAGAAGTGTGTTTGGCAGCTTTAAGGTGTAGTAACCTCCATGTCATGTGAATAAATGCTTTATAGTTCTAGAGAAGTACAATGTACCTTTGCAGGGCAACAATTATAGATCCATAGAATCATTTAGATTAGAAAAGACCTTTAAGATCAACCAACCATTAACCAAGCACTGCAAAGTCCACCACTAAACAATGTCATTAAGTACTACATCTACTCATCTTTTAAAAACCTCCAGGGATAGTGACTCTATCACTTCTCTGAGCAGCCTGTCCTAATGCTGGGCAGCCCTTCCAGTGACAAAAGTTACCCTAGTATGCAATCTAAGCCTCCCTGGCACAACTTGAAGCTATTTTCTCTTGTCTTATTCTGTTACTTGGGACAGAACTCCAACATCTGCTTCACTACAACCTTCTTTCAGGTAATGAAGATAAACACAAGGAAGATGCAGGATCAAAGGATAACTTTGTGATTTTTATCTCAACATTCAATGACTCCTCAGATGGTATGTGTAGCCAAAGAGTATCACCTTCAAAATTTTCCAGGTTTCTGGGGAGCCTTTATTGACCAATAACACAATTCCTACTTCTAAAAATAAGCAGTCTTGAAGGTTTTACAGAATAGTTCTCAGGGAACATCGCCTCTCTTCTGTTTGCTCTCTTATTCCTTGTATCCCTCAGAGTGGTCAACAGATTTTTCAAAAGTATCACCTTTCAGAGTACTCCTAGAAGGTAATATTTCTGTCTGACTTAACTTCCTGGACTGTGTCAAATGACAGGCATATGGATTGTTCAATGACATTTCCTCCAGACATTATCCCACTCTCAAATCCTCATTTTAAAACAATTTTCAAAATCTCTATTTTGCTTTCTCACCTGTTTTTTTTGTACTAGGCACAAGCTGGGGTTGGTACTGGGCTGATACTCTTCAACATCTTATTGGTGACATTGTCACTGGGAGCAAGAGCACCTCAGCATGTTTGTCAATGACACCAAGATGAGTTGTGCGGTCAAACATGCTGGAGGGAAGGGATGCCATCCAGAGAGACCTTGACAGGCTTGAGAGGCTAGCCAATGCAAACCTCATAAAGTTCAACAAACCTAAGTGCAAGGTCCTTGTAACTGAGAGTAAGTAATTGAGAGTAATTGAGAGCAGCCCTGAGGACAAAGATTTGGGGGTGATAGTTGATGAAAAACTCAACATGAGCCAGCAGTGTGCACTTGCAGCCCAGAAAGCCAAACACATTCCAGGCTACATCCAAAGGAGTGTAGCCAGTAGATTAAAGGAGGTAATTCTGCCCCTCTGCTCTGCTCTTGTGTGACCCACCTGGAGTCACCCATTCTGTGTACAGTTCTGGTGTCCCCAGCATAAGAAGGACATGGAACTGTTGGAGCAAGTCCAGAGGAGGGCCATGAGGTTGGTAAGAGAACTGAGACATGTCCACTACAAAGACTGACTGAGAAAGTTGGGACTGTGCAGCCTGGAGAAGAGACCTCATAGCAACCTTCCAGTATCTGAAAGGGATCTGCAGGGAAGCTGGAGATGTCCCAGCCCTGGCAGTGTTCTAGGCCAGGCTGGATAAGGCCTTGAGCAACCTGGCCTAGTGGGAGGTGTCCCTTTCCATGGCAGCAGGGATTGAAACAAGATTTTAAATCCGGTCAATATTATTTTAAGGCCCTTCAAAACCCTTAACATTATATGTTTTTATGGTATCGTTCTCATAGGGACTA
The DNA here is from genome assembly GCF_031753505.1 of Anomalospiza imberbis. NCBI lineage: Eukaryota > Metazoa > Chordata > Aves > Passeriformes > Viduidae > Anomalospiza > Anomalospiza imberbis. Next base: position 43,186,447 of record NC_089721.1, read on the forward strand.
TACAGAAGTTAGAATTGGAAAGACAGAGGTTTGTGTTAGTATTCATATTCAAAGATGTGCCAAAGCAAATGCCTTGAGCTTTAGAGGAGACAAACATTCATGCTTAAGACTGAAAAAGAGCCTTATCCCCATGACTGATCTCTTTAATTTGAACTAACTTTAAATTATTTACCTAAAAATCAACTATTCACAAAAAAAAAAAAGAAAAAAAATTTAAAAACTTATCTAAAAATCTAATACCTGAAAATCAAGGGTTAAACAGTGATGAATGTACATGGAGCAGCACACTTCACTTAGGAAGAAGGAAGTCTTTCCTATTGCTGCAGGCAAGAGGAAAACCTGAATTTACTGAGATATCTGTGAAGTACACTGAGCACACCAATTCTCAGAGTGGAACATAAGACTTAAAGCAATGCCAGATTATACAGTGCAAGAAGACGGGCAGTTCCATGGTGAAAAATACTGTCTATTGTCCGTGCCAGTCATCCAAAGGTCAAAGAAACATCCATGTTCATGTGACATGTGGGTTTAATAACAGCTGACTGCTCTGCAGGCAAGGAAGAAACACCTGACTGTTGGCTTTCACAAGCTACCCTAGCAATTGTGGGGTCTGGGCAAGGGTTCCCCATCACGTACAGCCTGATGGCCAAGCCATGGCAGAAAAGGCAGGGAACCATTTGGATTCACCTGTACCTGGCCTGCAGGGCATAGCTTTGAGCACCCCCTGCTGAAGGCAGCAGGCAGTTACCAGCAGATGCTAGTGTGAGCTAGGCAGAGCACTGTTATGACCACTATTGCTTTAAATAGTGTTTTGAGTAGCTAACCCATACTAAATAATAGAAATAATACCATAACATGAACAGTCAAACTCATTAACTTTGCTGTTTGTTGCTGCTGCTCTAATTTCACCTTTAGGTACCCAGATTTCTAAAAGGAAAGCAAAGTAAATTTAAGCTTACTTCTATTCAAGAAATTAAGTTCACTCTTTCCTTGCAGCAATCACCCATTTCTAAAACAACATTCTTCTCTTACAACCAAGTGTCTTAGCCTTACGTGATTTTTATACCAATGTGTTTGCTAATTGCTATAGTGTGTTTTTAAATTGTAGTTTTTATTATCAAAGAAATCAGCATAGGCAATATGTTAAGTAGAATTCTCTTAAATTCCTTCCTCATATGAAAACATCTTAAGTATTTTTCTTTTCTGAGGAAAAACTGACTAGCCTAGAAGAGGAAATGAGTTTAGGTCCATCCTTGCGAAAATCACATCAAATTACAAAATTCGCAATTCACAAATTCACAAAATTGTGAATTAGTGACTGATTTTTATTTTCATACTGTATTTCACAATCATACTTCAGAACTATTTTTATGAGTTAAATTTCTACAATTAAAAACTGTCTTTGGTGTCTCTGCATTTGCACATTACATATTTAGAAATAGAGAGGATTGTCTGAAGTAGATTCATCTCTTTTCAATTACAGGTTTCTTCAATTTCATAAAGGTAAAAGAAGAAAAACTATTATAGCATACATAGATGCAACTTTTTGTGATTATTTGATTTTTAAAAAGTTTGTGGTTTCCAACTGATGATCATGAAACCAAAGGATTTTTGGTAGCTTACTTTATGACAAAGCAGTTTTTAAATAATAATTATGTAACTAGAAACAAAATAAGTTGTTTTTTTTTTTTTTTAAATTCCAGGAATTAAAAGAAATTGAAAGCAATTTCCATACTCTACAAGTTGAAGCATCAAAAGAAAATATCCAGCATGTAGTATCAGGCTTCAGAGAGAGGTATTTGATGCTTTGAGTAGATTAGTAGATCCCATACAATTTATTATTATGTTTCAATTTAGGTAGAAAAGCATCTGTGTACTACTCAAATGAAAAACGTTACAAAATTCACCTGGGCAGGAGAACAATGAATGGCTCATTTCCATTCATAGCTCTGCATGAAAGGCTTTTCTCTAGCTTAAACTCCACTGCAGATAGTACAATGTTATTTTTGTTTAATTTTCTCAACGTTATACTTGGTAAATAATTTAATTAGTCATATACCAATCCAAATATGAACTGCAAGTATTCACATAAGGAAAGTGGGAAAAAATGCAATGCTTAGTGAGTCCATATCCCTTCTTTCAAAAGTTCATTATTGTAAAATAAGACAAAACAAAAGCAGGAAAACAATCAACCACCATAATATTTTTGAAAACAAAGTAAACACACAAACAAAAATTTAGTTTGCCTCCATCTGGCTTTCACATTTTTTCCCCTGGAAATGGTAACTTATCACTATTTTTTCCTTCAGTAGGGGAAAACGTTATTATCTGTATGGCTTTAAGAGAAGAAAGAACAATATTTTTTTTAAGTCCTTAGAAGTGACTAAGAAGTCATGAACACAAGAATACTTCACCAAGAACATTAAAAACATAAACTACTACTGACTACAACTATTACTTTCAAAGGCAACAGTAATTAAAATATACTGTTATACCATACCTCACCATCAAATTCTCTAATACAAAAAGCATGAAGTAGGAATTTTAATCAAGAAATAGGAAAATAAGTATCTCCCTTCTCTAATTTTCTTCATTCGCTGCAAATAGTTACCTATATACAAACATTTAAACACTTCATCTTGAGTTAGTTTCTTTTGAATTAGCACTTACCTTTCTCTTCCTCATATTAGACACTTCCTTACCTTAGACACTTCAAGTAGCATTCAGCCACCAACTGAGGCTTCTATCCAACATGCAATCTGATAAAGTTTGTTCCCCAGTCCTAAGTAAAGGAAACTGTGATACAAAGCAGTGACAACAAAATCCCATGTATTAAATTGATAGTTGGGTTTGATTGGCTGCTTTTTGGCTTTTGGGGGATGAGATTTGGAGAGAATTAAGGGTTGAATCAAAACTCCCTGACACAACGTTTTTACTCTAGTTATGCTGAAAACCTTGTGTCACCTTATGATCAGGGACTTGTGAGTTGATCTACCCTTATTTATGTATCAAGTAAGGAAATGATTAGCATTCATGATGTCACTGCTTGAATTTTAAGTAGCAGTCTGGAATAAAAGCATACCCAAAACATTTTCCAGATTCATGGTAAGTTGCTGTGAATGTGTATTGCCACCTAGAGTGTCTAAGTTATAACTGTAGGCATGGAAGTAATTAAGCCAGCCCAGGCATATCAGTTATTATGAAATGCTCCTTTGAGCACAAGTTTTGCTGCAGAAAATAGTGAGTCTGTGCAGTCTAAGTCCTCTTCCCACAGTCATGGTCAGAGGCTTTCAAAAAAGAATACATTAATTTCCCCAAATGAATCTCCTGTTCTGGTTAGAACATACTGGCTGATGCTGGATAGTAATTATCTTCAGTTTCACCTGGTAATACATACATTTGCACACTTTTATATTATTTATGAAGGACCCTATATATTTTCCAAGTCCATATACAGAAGCATGCTTTTTAAACATCCATTAAATTCCTGGCCAATAGGAAAAAAATCAACCAGCAACTGTCAAAACAGTGAGAAACCTATTACATTTAGTTGATACCATATTCAAATTACTGTAACGTTGCTGTGCTGAAGATGGAGCTAATGCTGAAAATATTCTTGTCGTTGATCTGCTGGTCAACTATACCTGCACTCACAGGCTGAGTTACTTCATGATCACCTACCTTCCATCCTCCACTTTTTCCCCTTTCTTTCTACAGTCTATTTACCAACACATGTTAATTTATGCAGCCTGTTTTTCACAGTAGTTCTTCACTTTCCTAATCTGGACTGAGCTTTAATCTCTTCCCGGAGGCTTATCTATCTTAGGAACCATAAACATAGTGCAGGCCTCCAATAAATACAAATCAGACAATCTAAGACAGTTTAGAATAATGCAAAATATTTATTAAAGTTGGTCATGCTACTTTTCTGTTTAAATCTGCTTTGAAACATATTTAACTCCCATATCTGATTTACTATTATGCCTGTACTCTTACTGTGCAACTTGCTGATGCAGCAACTGATTAATCTGGGTGGTAACTAGGTGTGGTCACCCCTTACAAGTTCTTAAGCTTGTGACACTGTTTTTTCCTTTTAGAGAAAAGTATTTTAGAGAATACCAAACTCCCTGTTAACTACAGAAAATATAAATTATTTTTTTATTCTGAAAATTAAAACAATACCAAATTAAAACTGTCAGTCAGTATGCAGCTACCAAATTGTTTTGATGCGTGATGGCATTTCTTTATCTTAAAACATTATATTTTCATTGGATGTTAATGTATATGCAAATTAAAAGTTCTAAGCTTACATAGAGTTTACATGCAGCTTTTGAATGAAAAGCCTCTAGTAAAATGGGGTCAGAAGTCAAGACCAGCAATTTGGTAGTTCAGTGTCATATGGCATCTGGAGACACCAGACACTGAGAAATCCAATTTATCATACCTTTTGTCAGCTCTAATGCAAAATTTATGTATCTGTCATCACTCCCCATTACTGCCCCAGCCTTTTGTATAACCCAGACTCTCAAGAGTAATTTCAAATAGTTTTCCAAGGCTTTTAAATTTACCTCTATTTGCAAAGAGATGAATGGAAAAAATGAATCAGCTCAGGAAACATTCTAAAAGTAGCCATAGCATTCCAGCCTGCAAGAGAGTCCACAACTGAAATAAACTATGAGGAAAGTGCTTGCCGACAGCACAATTGCAAATGAAGTAAACATATGGCTTACTGCACACTGCAAGCTTAATTTGTTGTAAAGGACTTATTTATCTAGTTATGGGATAGATCAAACATGTATTTCAAAGACCATAATAAAACATCTTCTGTCCCATGAATGGAGTGGAATGACAGATTTTAATAATAAAATGCAGGCTATTGCTAGGATGTATCTACTGTGAGTGAGGCACCAAGCAGATTTTAAGTGAGCAGTGTGTTGCAAAGATACTAGCTAATAATGCAAAATACTGGATCCTGAGAACACTGGATGGTCTGAAATATTATAAAACTCACAGGAATGCATGTACCATATAGGGTCAAAACGTGGATCATATAACCAATTCAAACACTTCAACAAATTAATAGATCTATTTTTTCCACTAATTTATTTTGTTTATAGTAAACATGAAATAACAGTTTTATAGCCTTCTTGCCAGAAAAGGAGTTTGTTTTTTAGAAAAATTTCAAAGTATCTCCTAAGACAAGTTGGTGTATTTGGACTTAAACAAAACGTTAAAACTGTCTGAGAAAAATGCATATTGTCCAAATATGTATCCAACTAATCTGACAGAAAACAGAAGGATATTCAAAGAGGCACCGTGAACTGTTTAAGTCCCTAAGCCACCTCCTTTTTTCAGAAGGTATTCAGAGATCTCAACAAGTTCAATGAATAAGCAACAAATAAAGATATCTAGGCAGCACAAATTCCAGAAAAAGTTTCCTAGTGTTTACCAAGGAAGCTGACAAGCTCACTATTTTAAGCAAAAAGACCTAATAAATAAATAAATATACAGAAGCAGCAATCTTATGAAATAAAGTCAAGAACTTCACATAGTAATAGTGCCTAAGTTTTCACATACACATTGGCAAAACTTTATTGTCCTTTAACAAACACATTATTAGAAAAAAAAATAAAATTCAAAAGTTGCCTTTTTCCATAGTGATTACAGAAAAAATACAATGTTTTCTATCCCTAAAGACAAATCATATTCCAAAATGTAAGTCTTCCCATACAACTTCAGTCTATTGTTAAAGGTGTCTTTCTAATTGTACTTCAATTTGTAAATAAATTGCAAATCACAAACATTAAGTTCAAAATTCACAGCAAAAAAAAAAACTATTTCAATGAGCTTCTGCAAAAACCTTCTGCAAGATTCACAGTCTCTGCAAACACTACACCTCAGTCAGTATAGTTTGAAAGAGTGTGTGTGATCATTTTATATTGTGCTGACTTTCCTTGACATATCTGCCCAAACCTGTCATTCATATGCAATCTACTAGTTCAGAGGAACTTCACAAAGACTAAGAATAGCAATAACTTTAGAATGAACCAAAAACATAAAAAAACAGGGTGCCCACTGCTGTCCGTAATGTAAAAAAGGTGAAAAAACTTCTCAATGAGAATGTGAAACATTTCAGAACAGCAGCAGCTTTCAGCAAAAAGTAGCCCCCTTTCCTTCCCCTTCTCTGCCACACTTGGTTTCTAGTTTGCATAGAAAAGGGAATGCTTTGTCCAATTTTGATGGACTCTTATTTTTTGGTTTAGCTATTTTACAGAAAAAAAAAAAAAAAAACAAACACATTAGAAATCACTAGAGCTTGTGTGCTTTATGATAAATTCACACATTAAATACTTCTCTTTCAGGTACCACATGATTTTTGTTCAGGACAGACAAAATGATTTTGCATTTCCTTTTGACATGTAACATATCCCCATTTCTTTTAATTGCATCTCAAAGTATAATTTTCTTCTTTTAGTCTGCCTCCATGTCTTCAAGAATTCTTGTTATACTGTTGGCTCCTCCTTACTGCCCACCTTCAGACAGCTTCCTGTTAAGTACCTAATACCATTTATCCCATCCACTAAGGCAACTCAGATTTGCTTTTGAAGACTGCCAGAACAGTTTCTCCAAGACCACATAAGCATGCTTATTATTCACCCAAGGAACAGAACCCGAATGTCAATGGAAACAAGTTTCCTGGGAGTAGACACACAGCTATGAAACAACTGATCAGGTTTCCATTTCAGTCTCTGAGGTATCAGTCCTTGCAGCAGTTTTAGCACTCGATGGAGTCTCTTCATCTAGGTTCTGAATATCAGACAAATCCACAGCAGGCAGTGGTGGTCTCCAGTACAGGAATGAGTTATATTGACAGAATTCTTCTTCTTGCTTTGAAAAGAGACAAATAAACAAAAAGTTAACAAAACATTAATGTGTATATCAGCAGCAGAAAATAAGAAAGTTTTTATCTGAAAAACTGAAACTAAGAAGAGTTACTCAGCTATTTCATATTAACAACTATTTTATGATTCTTAACTAGATCATGATTTACTTCTGCCTTTTTTAATATTCTTGCAAAGAATTATGTAACAGCTTCCATAATTCCATAAATTTCTTCAGCTTACGACTTTTGCACAGAAAAAAAGGTGTAAAACTTGTGCAATTACTGGACTTTCCATACAAAAACGGCTCACTGCTTTTTCTTCTCATAATAGTATACAATTTTCATGCACATTTAGAAACTGGTATTCAAAAGAATGTATTTAGCTACTTAACAGCAACTCAGAGGGATGATACATATAGGATAAATAAAGCATTTTATATTACTTAAACAACATTCTACTTTTCTTTTCCGTATCCAAATTTGTATTCAAGAGAGGAAAGCTTAAGAATCACAGAATATTCTGAGCTGGAAGGGACCCTCAAGGACCAGCAAGTGCAGCTCTTAAATGAATCGCCCATATGGGGAGCAAACCCACAACCTTGGCATTATGAGCACAATGCTCCAACCTGTCTAACTACATAGCATCTCAAAAATCCTTGGAGAAACAAACACATCCTCATCTACTAATTTAATATGGCAGCACAATTTTAATTTTTTTTTAAATGTCTATGAGAAAGTGCACTGTCTGTTTATAAACATGTCACAGTTATCAACAGTGGCCAAGCTGCACATGTTTCTAGGGACATGATACATCTAGGAAGAGGAAATAATTAAATTATTCCTTAGGTCATGAGCATGTATTTTCTTCTGGTATATAAAAACAGTGTATGCTGACACAAACCTAAAATAATGCATTTCCACATTATATTGAGTTTGCATTTTTCCTAACATACAATTCAAATTTTTAAATACTTTACTTCACTGTCTAAGCTCTAACAGACGCTGAACAGAAGTTTTTTTAACAAATAAAATGTAATTGTTTTGGTATTTCTGAGATACCAAAGTACAGCCTGTAGGGGGTCAAAACATCACCACAATCCACACTGTGACTAAGTCAACTTCAACGGGCCTCTACGGTGTGGCTCTTGAAAATATTAATTACTTGTCTGTTGGTTTTGCAACAGAATTAAAAAAAACAGTAGTGAATACTATCCCTACACCTTCTCAAATACTGAAAAATTATGCTTTCTCCACTCTTCCCAAAAGAGAGAAGTACATAAAATTACCATACTTCTCATTTAAAGAATACATTTTTCTATTTGTTACCACACAGACCTCTCCTGAACTACAATCTGTTGTACTTCAAGAAACATCTTCCTGCTGCAAAACCTCTGCATGATTTAAAACCTATAATAATTAAGAGAGGATGAAAGGTGTAGACATTTCATAGCAGTAAGACGGCGCCTTGCCTGTAGAATACTACTAATGTGAATTTCCTCATTGGGAAAGTTTGTCTTAGAAAATATTAAAGAACAAAAGTTCTCATTAATTGAGACCAAAACCAATTAAATGACACCATGACACAGGAACAAAAGGATTGATTATACTGAAACTGGAAGAAAGCCAAACTAAAAGTAGTTGCCCATTCTTGTAAACTGGAAGTTTTGTACAGCACAGCATTAACAACAACTGACAAGTATGGAAAAGATGACTTTCCAGTCTGTATTGCAACATAGGCAGCATCACTCACACAGAACTGTGCAGGGCAGATGGCTAAAACATTCTTTGAAAAAAATTTCAGGCAGTGCACTTTCAGAAACTGTCAACTACTTTTACAAATTCTCCCCTGCATTATTTGTACTTCCCTGACATTTTAGTAAGTTGTTTTTTTTTTTAACTGAGAACTAAGAACTAAAAATCAGAACTCTGATGCTTTGTATGCATAAAGTGAATGACAACACCCTCGTTTCAAAATTATTACGAGTCTAAGAGTTCATAAACACATACTCAATTTTGGACTAAGACTACATGCATAATTACTCTCAAAAGCTTTCAGGTTTACAGATCAGCAATACTGCAGTGTGAAAATGAAAAAAAAAAAAAGAACAAAAGACAGGCACAAGTGCTAAACATTCGTACCTAGAAGGCAAAATAAAACACCAGATATTCACCTTCAACTAAGTAAGTTTCCACATAGGTTTTGAGTAGAAATTCTAGCAAGGTAGGCAACAAGGTAGGCAAGCTCAGACATACAAAAGCTCCATTTCTATAGGCTAAGTTGCACAATATTTAAGGAGTAAGTTTTCCAACTCTAGTTGCAAAAGTGTACTTTGAATTAAAATAATCTTTCTTCTCTGGCCAACTGCAGTACGATGCTTTAAATTTTAACAAAACCACTGTGAAATTAACAGTATCCTGATCATACTTATTAATGTAATGAAATACACAAGCCATAAACAGCAAAGAATAATACCAACCTAAAGATTGTATTTTCATAAAGGTGTAAAAATCATCATCAGAAATATCATTATAAAACATTTAAAATATATAGGTGGGACACACAAAAACTGGAAGAAATATCTCTAGCCTGAAGTGTTAATCAAGCTTTATTTTAAAACTAAAACATTTTTATAAAATATTGTGCTGAGAGAAACAACCTGTTTAAAATACAAACCTAGGAAAATAATTTATATAGAGAACCAATCTTCACTGTGTGGAAATTCAAGGGGCTTGTGGCCTTCCAATCACTGCTAAAGCTTACAAAATTATGCCAAGTAACACCAAGAGCAAGTATACCTGACCTGTAACAGGAGCCAAACTGTTCCATAGAGGTTTGTTCAATTTGTTTAATTACTATACTTATGAATAAGTGTTTCACCTTCAAAAATAAAATAAATGCTTGTGTTTAAAATGGCTGTATAATATTCATATGACATAGAATTTTTTCTGAATTTCTTCCTGCCTTAATTTTACCATCCATCATCAATAAAACCCACTAACAAATCCATCAACCAAGAAAACACAAAAAGGCAGAGCATGAAAAATAAAAGCCACTGTTTTCTTTACAGATTGTGAGTGTTATACTGTGATACGCCTCAAATTATTGAAATTAAAGTCTTCAACTGCCAATGAAAGCCCATCTAACCTGATCAGACTTTCTGCCACTTCCGTATCACTGAGTCTAAAGATCTAATAGTCTTTCAAGATCCAGGTGGGAGGAAAAGTTAGTTTAACATGTACCAAACGTCTGTGTTTGAAATGTGTGAAAATCTGATCACAATCTGCTTTCATTGTGCGGGGTTTTTGGTTTGTTTTTTTAAATTACAATTTTCTTCATATGTACCAGATTTTGTTTGCTGAACTACTATGTAAAATGCAGTCAAGGTCAGGAAGAAAAATGTATATTGCTCAAAGTTAACCAGAAAACTCGTTTGAATATAATCTAATCATTATGACACTGATGCCCCTCCTCAGACCACCACCTCCGCTAAATATTTATGTTAAAAGACAGCTCTGGCATTGCTATTAAATGTCAAAACACGAAATTTGGGAAGCTGACGCTGTAGCGAGCCTAGCCCTCACCCTCACACAACAGAGGCAACACCTGAAAAACCTCGGCAAGCTTCCCCCGCACTGCTGGACGGGGATGAAGCTGAGCATAACCTCGGGTAAGGTGGACAGCATGTTTCATGGCACGGAGCGGGGAACGAACCGGTAAAGCTGGATGATACTTCTCTTGCCTCAAGGAATACAAAAGTAAAAGGAGCTTTAAGATGCCCGCGGCCAGGAGGAGGCGCAGGAGGAGGCGCAGGAGGAGGCGCAGACGGGGCTGGGCGGCGCCGAGCGCCGCGCCGTGCCCGGCGAACGCCCGCCAGCACCCCCGGCGGACACCCGCGTCCGGCAGACACGCTTCAGCCGCTACCGGCACCGCCCCCCACCTTCCCTCCCCACGGACGAGCGACGCGGGCCCGTCCCGCACAGCTACCTCGACGGCCGCGACGGCGGCCCGCTCTTTGCCCCGGCCGCCCGCGCGTCCCTCCGCCGCCGGCGTGTCCTGGGGCGCCACAGTCCCGCCGCAGCGCCGCCGCCCGCCGCCCGCGTCACCCGGCTGCGCACGGGGGGCGCCGGGCCCGAGCCGCTTTCCCGGCGGGGCCTCCGCCTCCTCCAGCGGGCGCTTGAGCGCGGCCGGGGCCGCGCATCCCGGCTCTGCCCGGGGCCGCCGCTCGCCCGCGCGGGGCAGCGCCGGGTCCCGCAGCAGCCGCTTCGCGGGCACGTGGCACATCAGCGGCTCCGCGCGCCGCTTGGCCATGAGGGCGGCGCGCCGGCGGCTCCGCGGAGCTCGCGTGCCCCGCCGGCGCGGACGCGGCAGGCGCGCGCTGCAGCGCGCATGAGCGCCACGCTCGGCGCCGCCGCCGGGGGGCGGAGCCGCCCGCCGCGCTGCCTGACGGGAGGAACGGGCGGCAAGCGCCCTCACGGCCGGAGCCTCAAGCGGCCGAGAGGGATGGAGCCGGACGCGGGACTTCATGCCTTACAGCAGTCTCCAATATCCAAAAAACCCAGTCCCTTACTGTGAAAAATGCCAGTCACTCGTTTTAAAATTTTAAAAGTTTAACAGTAATAAAATAGTTATAGTAGTAAAAATTAGAGCAATAAGAATTTGGACAATCAGAGTTAGGACAATAAAGGACAATAAAAAGCGAAGAATTATGGGCATCCGGGTGTCTGGCAGTCTGCCATATATGAGAAAATGGCTACTCACTTTTCATAATTTTAGAAAGGTTTAACAAACCCTACCAAAAATACAACAGAAGACTGAAGAGAGAAAATGTTACAGCACCGCCGTGGATATTCCCCACCATGTGCTCGCCTTTTAACCCTTTAACCCCTCCAAAGGTTCTGTCCGTCGACGACCCCTTCTTTGTTGTCCAGTGGTGCAGAACCCTTCCTCAAATCCTGATTGGAGGTCACATGTCGCCACAGTGACAAGCCAACCCTCCCATATGTCCCAGCCCCGGCTATCTCTTGATAACAATGCAAGGGGGTAAAACATAACTATAAATCTATAAAACTTTTCTTAACCAATACACATGATATTTGTCCGTTAATTGTGAGAGTCAGTCATCGCATTACTCATCTATCATAAATAGAAACACACCTCACTAATGAAGGATTAACCCTTAAAAGCAATAGCCTGTTGCATATTCATATATCTCATACATGATGCAAACATTTTCAAACAAAGGATGTCTTCCATTCAATTTCTGCCCCTTCCCCCTCCCTCCCCATCTTGTAAATCAATTCTTTTGGCTCCTTGAAGTCTGGTAAAAGTCTGAATGAAGTCTGAATAGTCCCAATAAGGAGGCAATAATTCTTCTCTTGAGATTTTGGTGTCTTGTTGCTGTTATTTCTATCCAAATAGGATAATGCAACGAATTTCTTGATTATCTTTTCCATTCCTTGAGCTAGTTACAAAAAGTATCTTACATCACATAGTTTCTATTTTAATATTATACTATAGCCAAAAAACTATATTTACCACACTACTTAAAATAAATTGATACAGCATAACTTTCCAACATAACACATGTAGAATTCATTTCAGTATTTGCAAAGAGCCAATCATATCATATGCATTTTTCACAATCCCTCCTCTTATTCTTTATAAATCATTTGGCTTGAGCAATATTTCTTGTCCACTTGTGTTGTTTGGACTATGTTGGTAATCAAATAAAATGGGGGACTAAACAAGGAAGAAATATTAAAACAATTGTAACACATAAAAGAAAGAATCCTAATTTCTTCCACCATCCTATCCTAAATACATTATCCCACCAGCTAGTTTTTTAACATTGTCTTCCAATTTTTGGACCGGTACCTGGGTTATTTTTCTGATATCTTTTGCTTTTTTTCCAGGATGACATCCCCGTTGTCATCTAGTTTTAACAATCTGATAGATGAAACTTTCCCCAAACACCCCCTTCTTTAGCCAATAGTCTAAAGCCAACCTGTTCTGATACACTACAGTTTATGTTTGGCTTTGCTGATTCAATATTAATTCCAATGCCTGAGCTGCTTTGTTTGTTATCTTCTCTATAACTGCTTGGAGTCCTATAATACAATTCAGTATAAAATTTGGGGCCAATACAGAGTTAGTCTGCTGTGCTGGTTGTACCTTTTTTTTTTACTGAATCTTGGACTGTATTTCTAAGATCAAATGTAAAACAAATCCATCTCTCCTCTTGGACATTTAATTCCCTGTCTATTACTACTTATTCCTATGTTTCTTGTAATCCAATATGTTTCCCCATTTTGCCTGCAGGTACTTAATTTGGATGGGTTATAACAGTGGCTGTTGACACAGGTATGTGTAATAGAAGAGGAACTTTGGTTTCTTTCCATGTAATGCTTTCTGTAGCATTTGCGACACGATCTTGCTGATATCCCGAAAGGGAAAAGACAACAAATGAGTGACAGAAACAGGAATAGCAGAGGTCTGGTATGGCTTATACCCCCACCTTCCCCACCTATGGAGTTGCAACCCATAGCAGGAGTATATGATCTGCTCAGTGGCAAGTACAGAGGTCAACCCAGGCTTGCACTCTTTTTCCTTTGTCACTTCCTTTTTACTGTCCCAGATTGAGAAGCAAGATTTATTCTATTACCATCTGTGTAGCAGTTGTCCTCTGTTAAGTAAGCAGTTTTCCTTATCGCTTCCACAACCACGCCTGTTTCTGGGGAGATATCTGCTGATAATGGGCTATTGAATGTCACTGCATGACTGACAAGAACTGTAACATCCCATTGTGAGATGCTCCTCCCAGAGGGAGGAGCCAAGCATTTCTATCTGGAGATAATCTTGAGTTTCTGGAACACCAGCATGGCTTTTCCTGCGCTGGATTTTGCAGAGGAACAGCTGCCTCTTCCACTGCAGGAAGACTCCACCCCCTTTTTACAGAATCACTGCTCCAACAGAACCACACCTGACACTCCAGGAGGACTGCAGCCACAATTCCAATTGGACTGCTGCCAACACCCTGTCCAACAGGGTGTCAGGTTGTATTCTGACTCTGTCAGTGTTGTTTTGGTTCACTGCATTGTTTATTTCTTTTTATTATTATTATTTTCTTCCCTAATAAAGAACTGTTATTCCTGCTCCCATATTTTTGCCTGAGAGCCCCCCTTAATTTCAAATTTATACCAATTCAGAGGGAAGGGGTTTTTATTTCTTTTTCCATTTCAGGGGAGGCTCCTGCCTTCCTTAGCAGATACCTGTCTTTCCAAACCAAGACACTAGGCAAATCATTTTTGACACTACTTAACTGTGGTTTCATACTGTTCCTCAGGTATCTCTCATTTAACAGGCACTAATAATTTCCATCCACAAAACAAAGTTATTACTTCAGTTGTTTTGAGTTCTATCTGGATAGGGGTTAAATTTAGTACACAACACTTCTTGCAACAAGAGCTAAGATTTTGTGAACTACAATACCAATTATTCCCAAAATTTAAACATTTACTTATAACCCAGCTAGCATGTCCAGTGAATGAACTAGATGAATCAGAGTATACAGTATAGCACTGATGGAAATTGTAATTCCCCCTCTTCCCTGTACAAGTTACAGGCTAAGGCCAGAATATAAGAACTCTTTGACCAAAACAGTCGTGATCCTCCTGTTTGAAGTGACAGTATTCCTCCCCAAGGAGGGTACTGGAGGCATCTCAGAACTTGTCCAGGCAGTACTTGAAACCACTGACACAAGCTTGGTACATTTCCTAGATAATTTGGGTCTTCCCACTTTATTACCACCCATAGCTTGTTTGAGAGTCAATTTGGTATCACCCAGTTTAGATGTGATAGTCCATTCCTCAGGTTTCTTCACAAGTTCTTTAATTCTGCTGGCATGAATTTACCCCTGGTTCGGATTGTTGTTTTAGTACTACCTGAAAAGGACTTTTTAATAGCACAGGGACAGTGACAAAAGGAAGACAACACTACATCAGCTTTCTTCAAAACTTTTTGGGTTTAGCTTTTTTTTTCCACAGCTGCCTCCTCTTCTTGTATACAGCTATGCTAAAAGCTGCAGAGGCAAATTCTTCTTTTTGTGAGCGACAATTAGTTAAACAAGAAAAAGGCCACACCAATTTTAAAACAAGATGAGTCTTATCTATTGCCTTTTTTACCCTCTGGGCAATATTTAACTATTTTAGCATTACAGATTTATTCCTCAAACAACAGCCCCTTTTAACAGCAGGAAAAAGGAAAAAAACAAACAGAAAGAAAAACAGAAATCTTGCTTTAAAAATAAACAACTTTGTGAGCTTTGGAGGTCAGCAAGAGATTAAGGCTATCTCTGCCTTGATCTTATCTCTAGTGCCAACCCCTCTCCCTTTTTTTACAACAGTGCTTTCAAAGCTGTCTTTCCCATACAGCCGCCTGCGCAGGGGGAGGCCAGGGGCATGGCCTGCGCCTTGTCTCCCTCTCACCCTCTCTCTCGGCCTTCAGCGGCACTTGCTGGATCTGAGGATACGATACCATCCTGGACTTGGGACCTTAGCAGGCTGGGAGCCACCCCTGGTAGTTCCACCACTGAGCCAGTCCGTTCCTGAGCAGCAAACCTGCACGATCCGCACGAAGCACAGCCACCGGGCCAGCAAGTGCATCCGGCAACCCTGCACTTTCTGGGACCCTGGCATAACCAAGCCAGCTCCCAACCCCCAGTGGTGCCCTGTTGGGGCTGAAAGGCCCACTGATGAGAGAATTCCTGTACTCCCTTGGAGGGCCAATCCTTGAACAAACAGCTCCGCAGTCAGGGTGAGAAAATCCCCTACCCAAAGTGCCTTGTTATTTATATTGATTCAATGTTACTCATTGGCTCTGCTTCCTTTACCCCACCTCTGAACTTGTATCCCATTTGTTACTGAGTTGTCCCCGCCTCTCTCCTTTCCTATATAAACCTCAGGTTTTCGCCTGTTCAGAGAGCTGGCTGTCACTGGCCTCATTCACAAAGTGATGTGTTCTCAAATAAAGGCTTCTCTCTGTAGAACACCTAACAGTGCTCGAGTCCCTTACTCCGCATCACCTCAAAGAGCTGATATCACTAGCTAGGCTGGGAGAAGGATGTGCCTGTGCCCCTGAGCCGTCCTTCTAAGGATGTCTTCTTCAGGAAGGTCACGGCACTCTACCATTGACCCCGCTGCGGCAGTGCCCCATGCAAACCACACCCTGTGCCGCTTCTACCGGCTGGGAGAACCCTGGCAGTGGCTGCTCCGGGTCACCCCCATGAATCGGCCCTTGCCACAGTTCCTGAGACCTTGCTGCTTGCATGAGAGTGGCCAAACACCTCTTAACTTTGACAATCTTTAACTTGGCATCCCCAGGTGCTCCTGACATTCTTTTTCCTTAGTCTACCTTCCCGGACTCCAATTCGGCATTGAATAACCTCTAAACAACTATGAGTTAAGACACTTCCCTGCCCCTCATGCAGAAACTGCATTCAAATTCCTGTCTTCCTCCAGCACAAAGGCTTCATCATCCCACATTCCAACATCCCAGAGTCTGCCTTTTTCAACTTCTCTCTTTCTTCTCTATTTTTTCCTCTTTTCTCTGATTCAACACACCTCAGACCACACAAGGTGTACACACAACTAGTTTTCTTCCAAAAGTAAACTTATGACTTTCTTCTACCAGGATTGCAGTAGCTGCTATAGCTTAAATACATACTGGCCGGCCGTGGCTCATTTGGTCTAACATTTTTGATAAATAAGCTACTGGTCTCTGTACTCCTCCCCACTCCTGAACCAGAACTCCATGAGCTACCCCATTTTCCACATTTACGTAGAGATGAAAGGGTTTTTCTAGCGAGGGTAACTTAAAGCTGGTACTGAGGCCAGTTTTAATTTCAATTCTTCTAATTTAACATCCTCTTCCTTGGTCTACTTTATATCATCTGTAAGTCTCTTCCTAATAAGTTGCTACCTGCTCCAGGGACCAATAAGACATCTCCCATCCAAATTCTAGTTTTAACACATCTTGCCTGGATGGGCAAGGAGGTATTGGAGGAACTTAGGAATAAAAAAAGGATGTATCATCTCTGGAAGGACGGTCAGGTTTCTCAGGAAGTATTTAAGAAGGCTGCTAGAGCATGTAGGAAAATAATAGAAAATGTAGGGAGGCTAAAGCTCAGCCTGAATTTAAGATGGCTGCTTCAATAAAGGATTATAAGAAATGTTTTTACAAATATGTAAATGGTAAAAGGAAGGGTAAGACCAACCTTTGTTCTTTATTGGATGAGGGAGGGAACTTAGTATCTGCAGATAAGGAGAAGGCAGAAGTACTTAATGCCTTCTTTGCCTCAGTCTTTAGCGGAAAGATGGCTTGTCCTCAGGACAACTTTCCTCTTGGGTTGATTAATAGCGTCAGCAAACAGAATGGTCCCCCTATTATGCAGGAGCAGGCAGTCAGAGATCTGCTGGGATGCTTGGATATTCATAAATCTATGGGACCAGATGGGATCCATCCCAGGGTGATGAGGGAGGTGGCAGATGAGCTTGTGAAGCCACTCTTCATCATTTACCAACAGTCCTGGCTCAGTGGTGAGGTTCCAGATGACTGGAAGCTGGCCAGTGTGACGCCCATTTACAAAAAGGGTAGGGAGGAGGACCCTGGTAACTATAGGCCAGTTTGCCTGACCTCAGTACCCGGTAAGGTAATGGAACAGCTTGTACTGAGTGCCATCACACAGAATTTACAGGATGGCCAGGGTATCAGACCCAGCCAGCATGGGTTTAGGAGGGGTAGGTTGTGTTTGACCAACCTGATCTCCTTTTATGACCAGGTCACCCGCCTGATGGATGCAGGAAGGGCTGTGGATGTTGTCTATTTGGACTTCAGCAAGGCCTTTGACACTGTCTCCCACAGCACACTCCTGGAAAAGCTGGCAGCCCACGGCTGTGACAGGAGCACTCTCTGCTGGGTTAGGAACTGGCTGGATGGCCGGGCCCAGAGAATGGTGGTGAACAGTGCTGCATTCAGCTGGGGGCCAGTCACCGGTGGTGTCCCTCAGGAGTCTGTGCTGGGACCAATTCTGTTCAATATTTTTATTGATGACATGGATGAGGGAATTGAGTCTTTCATTAGTAAATTTGCAGATGACACTAAGCTGGGAGCTTGTGTCGATTTACCGGAAGGAAGAAGGGCTCTGCAGAGAGACCTGGATCGGTTGGATGGATGGGCAGAGTCCAATGGGATGAAGTTTAATAAGTCCAAGTGCCGGGTACTGCATTTTGGCCACAATAATACCCTGCAACGTTATAGGCTGGGGACGGTGTGGCTGGACAGTGCCCAGGCAGAAAGGGACCTGGGGGTACTGGTAGATAGTCGGCTGAATATGAGCCAGCAGTGTGCCCTGGTGGCCAAGAAGGCCAATGGCTCCTGGCCTGTATCAGGAATAGTGTGGACAGCAGGAGCAGGGAGGTCATTCTTCTGCTGTACTCTGCGCTGGTGAGGCCACACCTTGAATGTTGTGTCCAGTTCTGGGCCCCTCAGTTTAAGCAGGACGTTGAGGTGCTTGAGCGTGTTCAGAGGAGGGCAACAAGGCTGGTGAAGGGCTTGGAACATAAGCCCTATGAGGAACGACTGAGGGAGCTGGGATGATTTAGCCTGGAGAAAAGGAGACTCAGAGGTGATCTTATCGCTCTCTTCAACTTCCTGAAGGGTGGCTGTAGTCAGGTAGGGGTTGACCTCTTTCACCAGGCAGCAACTGACAAAACAAGAGGACACAATCTCAAGCTGTGTCAAGGGAAATATAGGTTGGATATTAGGAAAAAGTTTTTTACAGACAAAACAAGAGGACACAGTCTCAAGCTGTGTCAAGGGAAATACAGGTTGGATATTAGGAAAAAGTTTTTTACAGAAAGGGTGATAAAGTACTGGAATGAACTGCCTGGGGAGGTGGTGGAATCACCGTCCCTGGATGTGTTTAAAAAAGACTGGATATGGCACTCGATGCCATGATCTAATTGAGGTGCTAGGGCATGGGTTGGACTCGATGATCTTGAAGGTCTCTTCCAACCCAGACATTCTGTGAATTCTATGAATTCTGTGAACTCTTTAATGACAGGAACTGTAAAACTCTCTCCCCTTGCTCCTGTTACTTTTACAGTGTCTTTGCTTACACTGTAACTTTTTGGAATTTAACAGGCAGGTTCTCTCTGCCCTGGTGTCTACCACAAATTCTAGTTTTTCTTCTTGGGGACCCACTTCTAAAGTTATCACAGGCTCCAGGTGGTATTTGTCCCCCAAAAAATAGGACCTATGACCTCCCTATTCCTCCTCTGTGCCCATCTCTTGGAAGATTTTTAGATCTTTTATTTGATTAGGGCAATTTCTTTTACAATGTCCTTTGACCCTACAGTAAAAACAGATATTTCTAGAATGCTCCTGAGATTTGGGTTGGACTGGAGTTCTGTTCTTTTAATTTTCCCTTTCTCCTTTTATATCTAGGAGTGGTGCCAGGGGGTTTTAGATTCTTCTGGAAATTACTTTCTCGTATAGTGGTTACCATAATTTTTGCTTTCATTTTATCTTTTCCTTCATCTCTCTGAACATAAATCTTTTGAGCCTCCTTTAATAAATGATCTAACGATCTATTATGCCAATCATCACTATTTTTCTAGTTTTTTTTTTTTTTTAATATCTGGCCTGGCATTTGTGACAAAATTAATTCTTAACAGAGCTTGTCCCACAGCAGTCTCAGGGTCTATTCCAGAATATTGTTTCATACTTCTCCTAAGTCTGTCTTACTATTTAGTTGGAGTTTCTTCTTTCCTTTGCTGTCCCTCAAAAGCCTTTTTAGCATTTTTGCCCTTGGGGTGCAGCCTCTTTTATTCCCTTGATTATCAAATTACAATAATAATTCATGTTTTTCCTCCCCTCCTCATCATTTTGACCCCAATCAGGAGGTGCTGTTGGCATTGTCTGATCTCCTGGGTTGGGGGGCCCTGCTGGTTTTCTTTTTCCCAAACTTTTATTTCAGCTGCTCTGATCAATTGCCTTTCCTTCTGAGAAAAAACTATCTTCATTATAGAGTGCATCTCTTCCCAAGTATAACTCTTCAGACCTAAGAACTGGTCTAATTGCTCAGCTGTGCCTATGGGATTTTCCAGAATTCCTTTTATTTATTTTTTTTTTTAATTTCTGACTTCAGAAGGAGTAAAAGGGACGTTTACAAACCCCGTTCCACTCCCTCCCATTGGAACCTCTCTTAGCGGAAAAAGACTAATCCCTTCATCCTATTCTTTTTGTTTTTTTTCCTCTATAGCCTTTCTCCCGTGTTTTGAGGAAAGATCAGGAGGGTTGTCTTTTAAAAGAGCTTCTTCTGTTTCAATAAAGTGGATCTTCTCCAGGGAGAGAGTTATCTTGAACAGCTGGAGCTGTCGTTACCAAGGGAACGGGACCCAGGGCAGGGATGGGAAGAAGGGGAGTGAGGGGAGGGATCCTCCCCAGGGCTTGGTCCTCCAAGGGCAGGGCGCAGTCGGGGTCCGCTGATGGAACCGCTGAAGGAGGGGGATCTTTCGGTGGAAACCAAGCCGGAGCGTGGATAGCCCGCACGTGTTTCATGGAGGTTGGGTCCGCATCTCCCAGCGCAGCCGGCACAGGCAGAGCAGCCAGGGATGGGGCAGTGGGGACAGCCGCAGGAAAAGCAGTCGGGAATGGACGGCTGGGACCGATGGGACGCCCTGTCGGTGCGGCGACCACAGACCATGCGACAGGAGTGACCCTCGGTATGGGTGGCGGAACGGCCGCGGGCCAAGCAGCTGGGACTGGGCCAGACAAACTCACCGGCAGGGCCGGAGCCGGGATGTGGAGGGGCCGGGAGTATTGGCGCAACCGCAAGTTATGAGACCGGGGCCGGGCCGGGAGCCAGGACCGGCGAGCAAGTGGGAACGGAGGAGGTAATACCTGTAAAGGATTTTTTCCCCGTCTTGTTCCCAGCCCTTTTCTTTCCCCCGCCCCCCGCTTTTTTTTTTTTTTTTTTTTTTTTTTTGTTCTTGATTTGTCTTGGGCGTTTCTGATATTTTAAAGATTTTTTTATTCTCCTGCAATATCTCATCCAGCATACGCCATACTCTCTTCTGGATTAAACGGTTCTTTTGAATTTATAAATAAATTTAGAGCCTGACAAATCCAAACTTAAAAAAAACCAAAAAAACCCTCCATATCTAGGCCAATAAACGTGGTCAGATCTTATTTCCTTCTTTGCCCATTCATACAAAATTGGGTCATCTTTACCTTGTCCTTTCTCCTTGTACAAGGATTTTTTTTATCCCAGTTAGCTAACATAACTCCCAGAGGGCTATCCTGGGGTATCTTTGCTGGTACCCTTTTATCCCCTTTTTTTCCCTGTATCTAATTTACTGGTCTTCTGTCCCAGTTTTCCAAGATCTTACCTATTTGTCCCCTGCCTCTGTTTCCCACTGTCTCTAACTTAAATACCACCTTCTTCCCACTACAAAAAAACCAAAAAAAAAACCAAAAAAAAAAAAACAAACCACCCTTTCTCTCACAATACAATTCAATACACCTCCCTCCAAGGAGCTAAAGTGAGGCTTAAAATAAACAATCTACATTACATATACTTTCATTCATCTACTTTTATTTCTCACTCATTCTCACACACATTCATTCACACCTTCAGGCCTATTCATTCATACTTCTCGACTCCTTAACCGAGCTTTTGGTTTTTGGTGCTTTGCCCCACTTGGACTATGGAAGGTATTTTTTTTGACAGCCCAGAACCTTAAGTACTGATATCCCTAAGTTTCCCCACTGACTTCGGTACAGTACTCCATACATTTCCCTTTATTTTATTGGACAGAGGAAGGAAACATTAGCAAACCTCTGAGACTTACACAAAGCAGACCCCTATTGCAAGAGAATCACTGGTCCGTGTAGGCCCCCACCCTGACCCCTTCCACCTACCCGAGGTTTGACTATCCCTCTTCCCTAGAGACAGCCTCAGAGTCAGGGGTTCGGACCTCTGCACCTTGCCCAAGCTGGACTCCCTACCCTCTGTACCATAAGGAACAGGCCACAAGACTACCCTGTGCAGCCGTGGTGCTAAAAAGTCCTACGATACTGTAGCCCCCCTCACCTTGGGGTCAGCCTCTCTGGCCTTCGGTACCACCGAGGCTCCGGGAAGGGCCTTGAATCTGGTCACCTGTGGTGCCAGTTCACCTGTGAGGCTGCACTCAGTACAACGCCCTACACGGCCGGTTCGCAGGTCACTTCCACCTTTTGCCACAGCCACTCACCTGCCCAGGAAAATGAGGCTGATTTTCTCTCACACAACAGGACAACAAGGTACATTTTCCTTTCAAATCACTTGTTATAATTTCAGATGTTACCGGCCAGCCCCGGATGCTCTTGGGCATCCCTCAATCCAGCTGTGTTGTCCAACTCCGAATGCTCTTGGGCATATCCTGAATCCGGCAGAATTTTGCTTAACCCTGGATGCTCTTGGGCATATTAATCCCTCAACCCAGCAGGTTTAATCCTGGATGCTCCTGGGCATTTTTATCCCTCAACCCAGCAGAATTTTCAGGGGCCCCCTCGACTTCCACCCCCCACCTCTGTTTTCCCAGTGGATTGTTCCAGGAAAACCCTCGGCTCACTCTCTATAAGGGGTCCCATCCCTTCCCTGAAACCCAGTCCCAGCTTGCCCTGGGGAGATTCTCTCACTCCTTTTACCACTTGCTTCATCTCCTTACTGGCTGTTTTTCTCGCAAAAAGATGAAACCGCAGCATGGGAGACTCCTCACTCACCTGGCAGATCTGGGACAACCAGCTCGCCTCTCAGACACACACACACACTCTCATGAACCCCCCTCTATCCGTCCCCCCAAAAAAGTATTTACAATCCTTTTTCCTTTCCAAGTCTTCGTGTACATTTATAGGAGGCCAATTACCGCGGGTTTAGGGAGCCTTTTCCCTTTTTTTTGTTTTATTGTCTTTTTTTGTCCACTGGTTGAGACCTGCATGTGCCGATCATGCCAAAAGGAAGAGCGAGGCTGCCAAACTTGGCAGGGTGCGCCTCCCTCACTCAGAATCCTGAGGTTTCAACACTGAGATGTTTCATCCGAGTCACAGCACCAAATTGTGAAAAACGCCAATCACTTGTTTGAAAATTTTTAAAGTTTAATAGTAATAAAACAGTTATAAAAATAGTAGTAAAAATTAGAGCAATAGGAATTTGGACAATCAGAGTTAGGACAATAAAGGACAATAAAAAGCAAAGAATTATGGATGTCCAGATGTCTGGCACTCTGCTATAGAAACACACCTCACTAACGAAGGATTAACCCTTAAAAGCAATAGCCTGTTGCATATTCATATATCTCATACATGATGCAAACATTTTCAAACAAAGGATGTTTTCCACTCAATTTCTGCCCCTTCCCCCTTCCTCCCCATCTTGTAAATCAATTCTTTTGGCTCCTTGAAGTCTGGTAAAAGTCTGAATGAAGTCTGAATAGTCCCGATAAGGAGGCAATAATTCTTCTCTTGAGATTTTGGTGTCTTGTTGCTGTTATCTCTATCCAAATAGGATAATGCAACGAATTTCTTGATTATCTTTTCCATTCCTTGAGCTAGTTACAAAAAGTATCTTACATCACATAGTTTCTATTTTAATATTATACTATAGCCAAAAAACTATATTTACCACACTACTTAAAATAAATTGATACAGCATAACTTTCCAACATAACACATGTAGAATTCATTTCAGTATTTGCAAAGAGCTAATCATATCATATGCATTTTTCAAATGACACACACTGAAAACTGTGGGAAGTGCACACAGAGACATTAAATTTCCCATTCTTACCATCTTTGCAACCAATTTTAGAATGTAACACATTAAAAAAATACAGGACGTTTTACATTTATCAAACTCCATATAAAGAAGTTTTATGCTGAAGATTATGCAGCATTTTATTTTACACTTGTTACCATGTATAGATTAATAATGACCCAAAATAAACAATCTTAGCTGATGAACACCTGGAGCATTTCCTCCTGCATATAAAACTAAATAAAACAATGATCAAATTCCATAATACACAATTATCCCTGTGCATTACTATACAAGTGACGAATTCTAAGAACTCATATATGGGACTGAAGATAAAACACTACTGACAGCTCATTCACAAGATTATTTTGCTTCCAACTCTTAATGTGACTGCTGCAATTTAAATGCAGAACGCTCTGGGAAAAAAACCCCAGCATTTCCTAGATCAGAAATAAAAGCACATCACTGTATTAGACCGTATATAAAAATATTTTCAGAGAACATACAAAAATGGCACCTGTGATAACATGAAGCGGTAAGGAAAAAAAAACCACCAGAACACAGGATCTTGACACTCAACCATAAATGAAGAGTTCCTATGCTTTTTTTGAAAAACAGAACAGCACATTTCAAGTTACAGACTGCGTAAGGGGCAGTAACTGGGTAGTATTAGACATAGATATGCTACTCACCATCAGCTTCATTGACATTCAGCTAACCTCTGTCTTATTTCAAGAAGCGTGAAAATCTACTAAATTACTAATCATATTCTATCTAAGAGAAGAAAAGCGTAATGAAAGCAAAGAATCACAAATTTTCTCAAAAATTAAACAGTACAATGTGGAAATTAAAGCATGTGGTTTTTTACTTTTAGTTACACAAGGACTTTTATTTTAAAATTATTTGTTGAATAGCAGTGTTTAAACACATCTCACTTGGAACAGGGAAGAACTTTGATAGTTCATGCACTTTTAGAAATAAGAGAGTTAAAAGAAGAGTAGTTTAAGCCAAACTTAAAAACTTCTGTAGACCAGAAGCCTCTGTTCTCAATCAGGATTCTGAGCAGAAAGGAGCATAATACTACAATATATACAAGCATGCACTCTCTTATGCAGTGTTGAAAATATTTTTTAAAGAAGTTTGTTTTCCCTCCTTGCAGATTTTCAATTTAGGAATAAAGACAAAATTTTTTGGCCTTGATCAGAAAAACTGAAAAGCCCGTAACAGATCTATTAAAGAGATGTGATAAGGACATCACCATGAAAGACAGGACAAAAAGTAATTGGAAAGAAACAACATACGGACCAGTGTCTTTTTAGCCAAAGAAGAAAAAAAAAATTCAGCCCTCATCATAATGATTTTATATTTTAAACATATTTTTGAAAATGCATCCAAATGGCACTTACGGTAATCAATATATTACGCAAACAGAATGCTTAACATGACACCTCATCATGACACCTCAGACTAGTCACTAACAGTCATTAGTGACTGTTAATTATGTTTTTTCTCATTTCTTACATAACTTCAAAGTGACATGAAATTGTATGTGACATGACAGCTTCTTGTATAGTATCATGACTTGTAGATTAAATATTCAGCTAAGCCACATGTGTTAGGGAAAAAAACCACATTAATAGGAGGAACCAAGAAATCACAAGGGTAAGGTGTCTGAAGTTACAAGGAAATTGTCTACCTGGCCTGCATATCCTGGCTCAGGTGAAAGTAATTAAGTTATAGCACATATTTACATGTAACTTCACTGCTCTGATAGGTATTTTTATGTTGTACTACCTACACGTGGCATGGATAACTCAGCTATGTTAATCAACATTAAAAGTTCTGGCTTAAACAGTAAGAAGATGACTCAAAATCAGTGTTATTTCAAGAAGGCAAAGCATCTAACCCATTTCAGTTCCAACACTAAGATTAATCCAGACCGGTGTTTTCCTGAACTGAGGTTAACATACTTCTTCTCTGTGATAGTCTGCTTTTTCTTCACTCAGTGTTCTGTCTTCACATAGCATTTTCAATTTCCTGATTTTTGGTTAAACCTTTAACAGTGGTACAGCCAAAGATCAAAATTTGTATAATATCCTATTTTACTTCAGTTGCACAGGAAATGCTCTAACAGTTCTGATGACTACTTTATCTGTCAAGAATAATTTTACCACTTCCCAACTATTTCAGACTTCATAATTTAAGTATACATTTACAAATACTTCTCTAAAAGTGATACAGCTAGTACAGTAAGCACCTCCATGCATTCCTAATATCATCAAGTAGGGAAAAAAGCACTATAAAATCTATGAAAAACGAGGCAGCATTAGCAGAGAATTGGCCTAGTTACGGCAAACATTAAATTTTGTTCTCAAGAAAACACTTTTGCTTTTATATTTAATGCATTCCAAAGTACAAAGACAGTGCATGTGAACATTTAATCTTTCACAAGTGTATTATGAATATGCATATTCATATGTATATGAATATCCATGGCATAGTATATGTCTGAATAGCAATAGAGTTATTAAGAAAATAGACACTATCTATATCCTCTTAGGAACAAGAAGGCACCACAGATTTGAGGTTATGTCCATACATCACCACATGATTTTATTCTCATTTCTAGCTTTCAAGCCAATATTATTTTCTCATTAACCTATTCAAACCACTACTACTCTGGTTTTCTCACCACAAACAACACACATTCATAGTAGTATTTCATCATGGAGAGTTCATTCACAGTGTAAGTTGACAGTACAGATTCTTTCTCCACCTGAAAACAAAGCAGCAGTTTTCAAGACAGCTTCTGCACAGGAACTATACATGAAAATGCTATATTGTTACTGGATTATGAGGCTCATCTATGCACTTCTTATAAAATGAGAAAAGCAGGTAATTTATAAGATACATAATACTTCATTATATTGAATGAAATTTATGGTGGTTTATTCAAAGCAGTTTGTCTGATTCATAACAATACTGCTTATTGCAAACTACACTATCTTCTTACCTCTATATGGAATCCATACTGCAGGATAACATTTTTTATATCCTCGTAGCTTAATTCTATGGAAAGTTCATTTCCCAAGTTTTCAAAATGGTAAAGGAGAGGACCTGAAGTACAAAGATACAACAGAAATGGCTACCAAAAAGACAAAATATGTGTTAAAAGTCAAAAGTACACACTGATAGTGCAACAAACACTTATATCCAGATTCACATACTCAAAAATATGTAAGGTTCCCTGCCAGGGAGGGTTGGAACTACATCATATTTAAGATCCCTTCCAAGCCAAACCATTCTATGATTCTATAAATACTGACAAAAGAACACATTGCTGTTACTTGAATATGATTCTTACAATGAATTTCAGAATCAATGAACAATAAAAATTAATTACTTTATCTCTTATTCAAAAATTTGCTACATTTCTTACCAGATTCTGTTTTCTGTATCTTAAAATTTCTTCAGTCAAGCATCACTGCTGTCTCTATAGCTCAGAACATTTAAGTCTGCCTAGGAGCTCTGCTAGCACTCTTCCTGGCTGGGACAGAGAGTGTGACAAGACTGACCAGTAACTGACCAGTTTTTACTATGCATAATGTTTAATGCCTGTGTCATGTCTAACATTCTTTCACCATGGAAGACTCCAATCAAATCGCATTCCCAAAACTTCTGCTTCAAGGCAGAGTACCAATTAGACAAACCCTAAAAAAGCAAGGATGAATTTTAAAGTTCTGTTTTCTTAGAAAAATAGCAAAGAACAACACAGAATACTACATTTGTCAAAAAACAAACGTTTGATGCATGAATGCAAAACCTGCCACGGGCAAGATTTACTTGCCTGTTTAAAAATCACAGTGTTGACTTGATTATAACTAGCAAACATCTGAACATATTTTGAAAACTTGAGATAATTTCCAAGCCCTATATTTTTCTAGCTGTACAGTTTGCTGTATAGACACAATTATTTACACACATTTCTCAAGTATACTTTTAAAAATAATTCAAAAAGAGCAGGTGGTCACACTTGCCTACATTTATCCATATTCCTCCAGGCTTTAGTATTTTCCATATAGTATCAATATAATCAATAACATTATGTGCTGTATCTATGAAAAAGCAAGTAGCTACACAGTCCCACGTATCTGCATGAAAAGAGCAAAGTATACAGAGATTAGTTTCAGTGCTTTTAACCATGTAGAAGTTCATCATTTGACCCTGGTATTTGTTGATACCCTCAGAATCACCTTCAACTAACAGCAGCTGAAGGATCTTTATTTTGTTTCCAAGTATAGTATTTTGGTTTACATTAAAAACTGTTAACTTTGGGTTCATTTGGCCTGTATTCATGTATGCATATGTACACATACACACACTACAATATCACTACTTATTCACTTAACGAAACTGTTCATACATTATATAAAATTATATATATATTGTAAAATGTAAATTTTGTAAAACATTATATACAAATGAAGCCCTAAGTGTGCTATTACTCACCTGTCCTATGAATTTCATTATGACAACCGTTAAAAATACAACTGCAAAAATCCCCAGTAATTTAGTATCTAGAACAATACAAGTCTGCACACTAAAGTGTACTTTCAAAAGTCATTTAGCTTTAAAACATTTTACTCAGTATTTGAATATTTCCCCAGCTGTTTTTAATTAGTTAATTCAACAAGCTGGAATTTTCAAAGTCTACCTTTTAAAGCATGAGTCTCCCAATTTTTCTCGAAACAGGTATTCTTGAAATAGCAAAAGTTTTAAGTTCTGTAAATAAAAAATATTAGAGGTCTTAATTTATGCCAGTCTTGCATGTTCTACTGTTGAATATAGAA
Source organism: Anomalospiza imberbis (assembly GCF_031753505.1). Lineage (NCBI taxonomy): Eukaryota > Metazoa > Chordata > Aves > Passeriformes > Viduidae > Anomalospiza > Anomalospiza imberbis. Next base: position 43,215,033 of record NC_089721.1, read on the forward strand.
TCTTCAGAAAATTAAGCAGCTGCAGGGAAGGCTCCTGCAAGATCTGTTAGACAAGGAGGTGTCCAGATTTTCTATAACTAGGAAGAAAAGCTGATTTGGAGTAAGAAATAGACCTATTGATACAGCTGGAGAAATATTCTGAATATGAGAACCTTGCTACAGCTAGTTCTTTATACTTAATACTGGTACATACACTTCCATTCTCTTTATAATCTGTCCCAAATACTCTGGAAGACTGTAAAGTTAGATGGATAGCCTAGAAGTCTGCATTTACTCACTGCACTCAGAATAAATTTCCTGAAAATCCCCTGCTGTCATAGAGAAGTTTGAACCAGAAGGAAGACTGTGAGGATCAACATCTGGGAAATAAATTGGTCGTATCTGATCAGCAGATCTTCTGTTATTGCTAAATTGATGAATCCAGGGATAAAGCTTACATGAATTAATTCGAGAGCATCTGCAAAATATAGAAACCAGCAAAATTTATTTCAACTAATTGCTTATCTAGAATCTAGAAATATAAGAGTCAAAGTCTTGTAACAGCTCCACATTTGCCAGAAAATTTAACCTAGTTCACAACACTTTGGACCGCTCATGATAGCAAAGTGATCAAAAAACTAATTTTAATCTGACAAAATCACTTCTACAAAGGAATTGCCTTTTCCAGTTTTAGAATTTTCTTTTAGGATTTGTAATTTTCTCCAACTTATTTCTCTGCTGAGAAGAAAACACATACGCTTATTTTGTAAGATTAATGAAATCTGTAATTTGCTATATTACATAAAGCTGAGACTTGCTGGATCATCTCTCTTCCTATTTAAAAAAAAAACCCAAAAAACCAAAACCAACAAACAAACAAACAAAAAAAAAAAGTAAAAATAGTTCCATGATTTTTTTTTTTGAAATGTTTGTTATCATTCTAGACTTTTCTGAACCATAATCATAGGAAGTTTGGAAGCATAGCTGAACAAAAGCATTTTTCAGATGCTAACTGAAAAGATGCTTTAAGAATTAAAATATAAATAAGCACCATTTTGCAAAGTACAATAATAGTAATTTTAAATTTGTAACCTGGATCTTTGCAATCATGCTAAGTAAAGATGTCTTTGTAAAACAGAGTTTCTGGATTCACATGACTAACTAAATCAACTCACATTTTAAAAAGTTAAAAACCACATCATTTAACTATAACATGAAGCTTTTCCCACCATGCCATAAAATTAGTCTGTAACTAAAAAATGAAAAAAAAAATTCTTTCAAGGACAATAGAGGACATATCTGTCCCACAAAATACATAACATCAAGCATTTCATAAACTGCAAGTGATCTACTGGGTTACAGAAAGTGCACTCTTTTGGCTGGTGATTAGAAGATATTTGTGATAAAGCGTTTGAAATAATGTCTTTTACCATTTCCATGTCATATCTCTATTTTATCAGTTAAAAACTAAAACTTAAGCAGCAGTCTACAGTGTTCAATGACTTTTTTCATGTATAAATAAATACCAGACATATGCAATTGGTTAAAAAAAGCAAACCCAAAACGAATCAACAAAAAAGCGCCCTAACTATTACAAAAGCAATTAAAAAAAAGATTAGAAAGGAGTTCATTGTTCACATAGACTTGGAAACAGTTATAATTTAACAGAAAACAGCAATCTCTTCATATAGAAGCTTGAAAACCTCCATTTCCAGTTTCAACAATTTTTACTTCAAAAACAAGTAGTCCAGTCCTTGGCAATTCCATTCTTATAACAAAAGATGTGTAATACACATTCTCTTATAAACATCTAACATATTTAAGTGTGACACACTTCATTACTTTCCATAGGGAAGTGTTCACTGTTCAACGTTCAGCTTAAAAGACAGTTTTGGAAAAGATGGGTAGGTCAAATCTCACTTCTCACGACTAGTATACACATAAAAATGTAACTTAACTGTTTTCATCCTAAGGCATTAATGGACATGCAACAAACACACCCAGTAGTCTCCTCCAAGTGTCAAGATTTATCTAAAATTATATTTTTCCCAGAAAGTAAAGAAGAAAAACACATCATGTAAGAAACTTAGGCACACAAGGGAAAGCAGAATGTCCCATACAAGGACTGAAGCAGCCTTGGAGCCACTGCAGGTTAACTAGTCTAGGGTCACTTTATTCTCAAGTTAGAGTTTCCTCAACAGAATAACAAACTCTAAATAATTTCAGATATTTACAGTGACCACAGTTACACTATGATACACTCTACATATCATACCATGCAACTTTATCCACTGTAACAAAAGTTCACGGTTTCAGATATATGGAAGGCTTTTTTAAAATCTGTGAAAATCAGCAAATACCACTTTGCACACAGAAACATTAAGCCAGTGTACCACACCTAATTATGTAGCAATGCTTGGCATTCAAAACAGTACTCTGTCTTCCTAAATATAAACCACTGACAGACAAAGAAGGTAAAGCTGTAAGATGTAAAATTGTAAGCACAGATGAGCAAAATCCTCATGCTTTTATCAATTAAAAATAAGTATAAATTAAATTGAGACTACAGTTAAAAACTAACTGCCAAATTATTTTTTTTCTGACCACTCTTCTTTAGGTATTATCTTCAGCTTATATTGATCAAGGCTGTTTCTTCCAGTTTCAGAAAAATAAATGTGCATTTCAGAAGGCTAACCATGAAGAGCTACTTCAGACTAAACTGAAAGAATCTTCATGTCCCTAAAACCTTTATAACAGAAGGTTACATCAAGTCCACACTTAGATCTGGCAGAAAGGGATGCTTGGACTTCAACTAAATTGACTGCTGCTCAGTCATGCTAGCAGTATTCTCTTCCATGCTAACAATGTAACTGGTAACTTATTCAGCAAAGATAAAGACTACAGCAGTTGCACAACACTCAATTTTCCTGTCCAAAATCTTATATTGTTAGCAAGTTTAATGCATATACACCTCTTTGCTAAATATCCTACATGAACAGGAAACACTACATGAGCATTAAATGCTAAAATTACTACCGTTAGTAAAGCATTAATCTTTAGGATAATTTTACATATAGGCAAAGACTCTGTATTTAATAAAGAAGTATTTAAGGAAGCATGTCATCAGAGGGTAGGGGTGAAGTTAACTAACCTCTGCGACAGCTGATCAGGGTACCAAAAGGTGGGAAATTAATGCTTTTATGCTGCTTTGAAGTTCCAAAATATGAGAGGAATATGGTTTCCTTTTAGCAGCTAAAAGGCATCAGTCAGATCAATCATAATATACAATTTCACCACCAAATATGAGTCACATGAGAATAATGCAGGAAAAAAAGAACAAATGAACCGCCAGTAAACATCTATTATCATCATACGGAGCACTACTGCTATACGCAGATACTCAGCAGGCACCATGCAGTGTTTTCCCCTTGTTGTTTTGGAACAGAAGCTGTGTGAGATGCACAGCATCACAGTGCGCTGTGGATTATCAGTCTATAAAACAGTCTCCAAAACAATATGGTAATACAGAAAAAAAGCCAATCGTTTAGGTATTTTCAGCAGAGGTGTATAATTTCAGACAGATGACTGAACTATCAAATTCTGCCTTTGTGAACTTGGACTAATCACCCACCACCCCCCCACTAAAACAACCCCACGACCTCTTTCAATACCTGCCCACCTGTAGCTTTCCCACTCTGTTTCTTAAAAGAACAGTTGCATATGCTGCCTTTTTTCTTCCCTAACAAAGTAATTTAGAAAACAGTAATTCCAGTGCAAGTGGCAGAATACCAAATGTAGAAATGTCATTTTAAGTAAAACCTGTAACATGAAATGTACTACATTTGAATTTATTGTCTGAGCATAATTGTGGAACTATTAACTCTTAACCTCTTGCTCAGCATGCTTCAATTATTCTTTTTCTTGTCAAAACAGTGCCTAAAATTTTAGTATGGAAGGTGATAGTTTTTTTTAAAACAGGTATCCTCAGTTAATAATCACCACCACTAAATAACATGGACGGATTTACTAGCCCATATTCAGTAATAGTAAGACAGTTGTCAATTTTACAGAAACAGATGTGAAATAAATCATAAAACCTAATCAAAATTTAGCAGAAAATCTGTTGTACAATTTAAGAGATTTTAAATCTCACAACTTGAAAGCCATGATTCCTGTAATTTTAATGACTCAGATACAATACTTCCTTCCCCATTTATCCCTACGATTTTTTTTCCTTAAAGCATTCTAAAAAGTGAGTATGTGTGCCTTGTAGTACAACTTATGAATCTATTCTTTTGAGATGTATATATTCAGATTTCTCACATTTTTAATTTTGCCTCTCTAGGTTTTATTCAGCAAGTAAAACATAAGCTATATACCTGTTGAGTACAAAGTTAGAAGAAAAGAGCATAAAGAGGCTCCATTCATTTCCTTGGCAAGCATAACCGAGCATAGCTATTTCCCACGCCAATCTACCTAGCCCAGCACCAGGTACCAGGATATTAACTTTGGAGAAATCCCTGCAACAGAACAAAAATAACAGTTAAGTCTTTATCTGATACCCCTTAACACAACTTAGAGGTCCAGCCAAACATTTTTCCCACCATATACTTAGAGATACTGTAGGATGTTTCCTGCATGACTTCACTTTTAAATGAAACTGAACCAACTCTGATCAGACTGGTTAATTGTACAGTCAAAATAATTCACAGAAATTACTCAAAAGAACATATACAACCCTCATTCAGAATACAGAGCATAAATGCTATACACAAATTGTTTTCCTTAGAAGTTCTACAGTTATCCAGTCAAAAATTTCTTAGGTGAAATTAAGAATATTAACATATAGCAAAATATATTTTTCTTTAAGCCCCACTGATAATCAGAAAGCATTCTAGACATATTTTTTTATCTTGCAAGAAAAAAAAAACCAAATCCCAAGTATTTTAACATGAGAAATGACAACATAAAATCTCCACAATCTGATGAATAATTCAGAATGTAAAAACCTTCAAGTAGTGACTGTTCCAGCAATGGTGGGTTCTTCATATGCTGCTCACTGGTTTCCCCAAGTACACTAAGTGACCTATTTCCTAAATCAAAGTACATTGCAGCTCTCTAACTATTTACCCATAACTCGGCATCAAGTTGAAGACAACCAGAAAACATCCAGCAGTGTGTTAATTGAAATACTTAAAATCTCTCCCAAATGCAGCAACTAACAAACAGAACTAAGAACCTCAAAAAGGAGAATCACTCCTCTTTGAGGCACATACATATTCTAACTGTTGCACTTCCACCACAATGCAATCAAACCTTCATTCATAAAACAGAAACCTCTCACATGCCAAACTGAAGATACTTATCTAAAAAGAAATAGTTTTTCAGTTTCCAGTCATAAACATGACTTCAAGAGTTCACGATTTCATACACCGAGGTATGAATATTCATAGACCTCCTGACATCGTTTTACATATCACCTTCTGAGACAAAAAATACATGTACCAATTTGTATGCAAGTACATGAAGGAGGCCAAAACCACCAGTTCCAAAGGATAAAAGGCACCAAACCACAAAGCCTTTGACTACTTAAAAATTCAGAATGCCAAAAAGGGTTCAAAAGAGTTAAGAATGCTGCACAGCATGAAGATGAATAAAGGAGATACAGAGATTCTAAAAGTTGTACATTTCTGAACACTATTACCCAAAACCAAAGGGAAGTATTATTATTTTCTAAAGGCCACAAAATCTAATAAAGCAGTTTTTACAGTGCCTTTTGAGTTTTGATTTCATCATCTAGTTAACGAAGTCTCCAAAATGGAAAATCATCCCATTCATTTCCATTCCATTATTCATCCAGGCTCTTCTTCTGACTTAACAAGAAGCTGGAAATCAAGACTGTGTTATTAGTTAAGAACACTCCTGTGAAGAAACGGTTCTCATTACCTCTCTTCTACAGGGGAAACCAGAAGCTAGCACAAAGTCCTTCTGAATAAAAATACTTCAGGAGAAAACTACATGCTCAATATGAAATTTTTGAAAATAGGGAACCATGAGAAGGAAGAAGAAAAGGTGCCTTCTGGTAGAAGCCAGAAAAGCTTCTATCTTAGAGCTTTTCTTAATTATAATGGTACACCATTATTCCATATAGATTTTCTAACCTAATCTATTTCTCCATTTCCTTACAATTTCACTTTATTTAAGAAATACTTAGAGTAACTCTACACAGATTTTAGCACCACCATGTGGACACTTCTATAATACATGGGATGATAAGCCATAAACCACTTTCAAGATAACAACACATTGATTAGAAGTCTTTTCTTAAAGCAACCTGGTAGCTAACAGATATGCAGGTATATTCACATTTTGAAATCTGCTCCTTTGTGCACCCTGAAACAAGAAAAAACTTTTAACAGTCAAGTGAGTTGATTTTAAATTGCCTGTAGTTGTCTTTATCTTTTCATTCACAATATAATGTTTTTGTACTTCTAAACAAATTTTCCCAATTCTCTCTTAGAAAATAGTTTTCTATTCTCTTTTTCTAGTGTAGACTTAACTGCGCTTTCGTTTGCACCTTTATTTAGGGATTAAAGTCTGGAAATTTGCTAGCAATTTAATTTCTAGCATGACTCTTCAGATCAGTAGATGGAGAATGCTCCTAGCCACCAACTTCATTTCAGCAACAGAGCACATCTAATAAAATATAATATAAACAAATCTCAGTCCACTAACATTGACACTAACTTTCCAAGAGCATATTTTTGAATTTACAGACTGAGAAATTATGTATGTGGCAAACTTACTGTTGATAGCGTCCCCTCATTAGAAAAAAATGTCACACTTTTTTCAAGACTTGAACTGTTTGTAACAAACTTTTAATGAATTATGTTGAATTTTGAATCCTTATAATATCTAAAAATCTTTAAATGCATAGAAACTGCTTCTTTAATGGCTATAGTCCTTTAAGAGACTAGAAAAACAGCTTTTCTCTGGTGGTAATGTGATTACAGCAGTTACAAAGTTAACTAAAAAAAAAAGACAAAAAACCACCAACAACTGTGGTAACATTAATAACCCAAAGTGATCCACAAGGCAAACTACCCTGGAACCAGCCAGCAAGGTCAGGATTTCCATGACATACATCTAGCAGTAGTTAGGAACATAATTAAGTATCCAACAAGTACCCACTGAACACCTGTGGGCCAAGAGGTAATAGGCATCAGCCTATTAACCTGACAGGTGTGGGAAAAGGTGCTGGCCAAGCAGCAGAGAAGAGGGCTGCACAGTACTATTCAGCTCAATTACTGAAACTGCAGAAGCCTCTTTAAAAAAGACAATGGAGAAATATCAGAAACAAATCTTTCATGCCCTTTTCACACTGCATGTTTCAGTGTGATATATTTTCAGCTTTTAGAAGACTAATGATATTAATGAAGATTTAAACTTTTTTAAAGGTGTCCCTTTTAAAAGGGGGAAATTAAACATTATAAGAATGGAGGCTTAATTCATGTCTATTGTGTTGTAAAAAAAAAGTAATGGTGCTGAAGGGGTAAGCATGCTTAGCAAAATAAAAATGAGAGTGTCTGATCAAACACAATCCCCATTTTCATAAAGTAAACAGAGCAGTTCAATTTATCAAATGAAGTAATAAATACATATCTCACACTGTGATGGGCTTCTGATCAGTGGAAATACCAGCACAGGAACATACTGTGGGACTCCTTTCCTAGTGTTTACGAGGTCTATACATTTAGATCATAAACAGATCTAATTCTCAGTATCCCATATTTTGTTATTTTACTTCAATCATATTGTCAGTGATTTTTTTTAAAGACAAATGCTAAACAGCACAATCATTTGAAGAGCAATTCTCTGAACTTGGCAGCTGAGTTTTATATACTTTCATTTAAAGACCTGCAAAGCACCTGGGTGATGCAGTAACACTGCAAAGTTTAGGCTAAGTACAAAGACCTGCAAGGACAAATGCATTTCATATAAAGTCAAATAAAATGCAAATAAAGCAGAAATTTCAACTCTGCTATAAATGTGACTGAGCACACTCAAGAAGTATAGTAAAGCTCAGAACTAATAAGCTGTTTTTCATATTAAAAGGAAACTAAGCTCTGGTAATTTATTTTGGGCTTCTCTGTCAGCATCTTGGAAAATACATTTGATAGCTGGACAGCATGGCACAGATGAATTTCAAGTTATACCTCATTCTAGAGGCTTAGTTTATGAGAAAACTGGAAAAAATACCCAAGTATATTGGTTTTGGCCATGGAATGGTAATTAACAAAAAAGTTAATTATTTCACAGATTTCTTCTGGACAAGAAGCTGATGATCATTAGGTGAAACATCGTTCCACCTAAGCAGGAAGAGCAACATTAGAAGTGAAAGGAAACCAAGATGACTGAAAGAAAGGGAAAGCAAAAAAAAAAATTATGAGTATGCTTATTTAGATTTTCAACTTAATACTTTCCCTATAGAAACACTTCAATAAATACACAGATAAAGAAATCAAAATGTACCTATGTTTTACTATTTTCTCCTACAGCAAGTAGGTTCATTCTAATCCAAGACACTTAAACAGTACAGAGCTCCTGTAAGCTGAAACACAAATTCCAACATGAAGAATGCAAGAAATCTATCAGTTGTTCAGGAAGACCTGATCTCATGGGCTTTACTTAAAACTGCTTTGTTGATTCTGCTAACAAAGTCTGTGTTAAGGTGCTAAGCAGAAAGAGGCAGGAACAGCTTCTGCCATTTAATTTACTTTTAGGTGACAGCCTAATCAGAAGACTAGACTGAAACACATAACACATGATAAGTAGCACCTACTAAATAACTATTCTGATTTACAGCTGCTTTCAACCATTGCTTGCACTACTTCTACTTCCCATAGAGCAAGGATATACAAAACTTCACTGCTTTTCCTATTTACATACCAACTGAGCCCATTCGTGTCCATCCTGCAAATTGCAATGCTTTAAAGTGTGCAACCACAGATGAAACACACTTCATAAGTTTCAAAAATTTAAAATCTATTTTCACATGATTCCAATGCGTTGAATTAATAACATCAATAAATTATGTTAACTAAAAATTGAAGGTACCATTCCACTGAGTATTACAAATTTGATGAGTACTGCAATTCCTTTTACAAAGTAAAAGGGGACTGGCACTGACAGTTTCAAATTAAAAACATTTATCATTTTTAACACAAAATACATTCAGAAAATGACTTTTTTTCACCCAGTGCAGTTTTTCTCTTGCACTTTAATTTCATTCTTTCAGGAGACTTTAGTGCTCTGTGCTACAAAAGGAAACTCTAAAGCAATATAAAGCTGCATTTTGAGGTTCATTTACAGGCTACTTTCTTTCACACATTAGAGTCCATGGTCAGTCCTCTCCTACTATAAACAACAGACAGAATGTCAGTTCAGGCCCTCTGAATCCCTTCAAACTGAAAAAACGTCTCCACTCCAAGATCACTGAATCACAGAATATGCCGAGCTTGAACAGATTTATCAGGGTAAGAAAATCCAGCTCCTGGCCCTATGCAGGACACTCCAAGAGTCCCACCATGTGCCTAAAAATATTGTCCAAACACTTCTGGAAATCAGATAGGCTTGGTGCTGTGACCACCTCCTCCCTGAAGACCCTGTTCCAGTGCTCATCCACCAGAGGGTGGTTTTTTCCCTGGTGTCTGACCTAAACCTCCCTTGACTCAGCTGCATGCCATTCCCTCAGGTTCTGTCACTGGAGAGTGAAGAGTGTGCATAAAATCTGTATAAAAAACCCAGACTTACTAGCTAGCCAACCCTACCAGGGAAGTTATTTCTTGCACAAGGCTGAAATGGCACTGCCAGTTAAGCTTGATAGTACATGACTCTCCTTCTTACCTCAAAAAGGAAAGTACACCTAACCAGAAGAGTCTTCTGTCACCAGGAAAAATGAGTGAGTTGACAATAGTAACTAACAGTATGTGAACAGAGAAAAGGTTTTACCTACGTGCTACAACAGCTCCACAATGATAACTTAAGTAATATACATTTTAGAAATTTAAAAAATGCTGTTTGATGAACTCAAACTTGTAGTAGAGATGTTTGATCCATACAGTGATGTATTGAGATTTCAGCAGAGACAAAATAAAACTCAGATGGTACTTCAGAGCTACCACAATAGGGAGCAATGCTCTGCCACATCAGTTTTGTCTGACAACAACCACTAGAATTCCCTGTAAAGAAGCACAAAGCTGTCAACTTCAGATTCACCGTTACCACATGTTACTTCCTAATATCAATTGAAGGTTTTGAAATAGAGTTCATTAGTGACAAATGTAAAAGTCAAGATTTTCTGGCCTCAGTCATGAATCTCTTAAGATTTGACATAAGCTACCTCTCCCATAACCAAAATCCATAAACAGTTAGCAGACAAGAGAAAAAGCTGAATTGCTACTTTGGAGATTAGAATGACTTCTTGCAAAACTAACCAGGAGTTTTCCTACAGATCTACACATCAGAGGTATACCTCCAGAATTTAATTCATTTTTTATCTTATGTGAGGCACCATTAGCACTAGAAAAATCGCAGAAAATTAACTTGCAGATAAAACATTTTTAAAGGTGTATCTTTAGGTAAGTCAGTTCAAGGCAAAATAGAAACCATCTACACTCTATGTTCTCCCACCACAAACGGTCTTTACTAATGAAACTAAACGATGGCTAGTGGAAGAGACTTCAAATTCACACAAGAGCATTATTAACAACTGCTGAGAGAGAAAAAACACCACAATAATAACCTGCTATGACAGTTTAAACTAAAATGTACTTTAAGATTACTGGGTTGATTAAATGACAGAACCAATAAAGATGGAATTCTTACAGGACTATAACCTTCTGAGACTTTACTAGTATGCTTCTACCTAAATTACCTAAAACCCCTGCATAAATGACTATTTTGGCACTGTTAACAAGCCAATACTTACAAAATAACCCTCACATGTGCAACTAAGCTTTAAGAATTTTCCTAGAACAGCTATCTGAAACCAAGATTAGAATTTACTATTTTCAGAATAAATTCTTGCAATTAAGTGCAACTGCACTAGAGGTTAAGTCTTCCTTCTTCTTTCCATAATGAAGAGTAAAAGCCTTAGTTCCTGCTGTCAGAGTCCTTCCTTTCACCTGCAGCAGACACACTCCAAGAATCTGCTAACATGCAAACTTTACCTCACCAAGCACAACTGAGTTAACTTTCTGAAGTCTCTTACTTGAAAGATTTATTGTTACAGCCAGCTTCAGAACAACAACAAAAAATTATTACTGGTTTACCTGGTATTACTTTATGAAGCTTATGATTACACTCTTTTCCAACATCTTGTATTAGAAATAAAAAAAAATTATTGATTGAAAAATAAATTCCACTAAATTCATAAAAAATATTCTACTTTTGAAACAAAGCTTTTCATTACTCCATAAATTCATTACTCCGTACACCGTTTTAGATTTGTGCAACGGTGTAAGTCCAAATAAATAAAAGCTTTAAGACACTATTACCATTTTTCTTTTGGAAAGTTCTTTAAAATTTCACTAATAATTGGCTGGTAGCAGGAATCCCTCTCAGGCTTTCCTTCTTCACTCCAGTCTCTCACAAATTGTTTCAATGTGGACTTTAATTTATCCATGTCAAATGTTGAAGCTGGTGTAATCTTCCCACTTCTCTGAATAAAGTGGAGAGAAAAAAAAAAGTTAGTGGAAAACATACCAAGTATCTGGAGTCCTGGGGAAGGGGGGCGGGGGAAGAAGGGAGAAGCAAATTATGAAGAGAAAAAAGGCCATGCTGCAAGAACTGCTGGGATTATCAGCTTTGTCACTCCTGAGACTGAGGCTTGAATCCACCTTAATATCCCAAACAAACAACAGAGTTTGCTGGCCTCTGTTTGGCATTCACAAGTCCAGTTTCCATATCAAACAAACAATACACAACAAAGCACAACTGGTAGTCCATATTCAGGAATGGATCAGGGCTTAGCCAGTGCAGAGGCTGAACTGCATACCCTGAAAAAAGGATCCCTTTGGATACTGGTAAGGCAAAACTGAGAAGCTTACATTAAAGCTGACCATTACTGTATCTTGCCTGTATCCAAGGAGGACTTCAGTTTCCATTTCTGTCAGTCCTTTAAGTCTTGGTGTCATTTTTTTTGATAGAAAATAGGTTAAGTAGTAAAAAAAGTGTTTACAAATAACAACATTAAAAATACTTACAATCTAGAATTGCAACCAATTTATAATGTTGTAACATGTAAGAACCAATATCACTTATATTCTATATAGTTAAGAGAAAAAAATAACTTTAAAATGTAACCAGGGTAAAGTTAGAACTCTGGAGTGAAAACAATGATTTGCCAGATTCACAGTTAATTTTCTTAAGAGTAACTAACAGAACTAACAACAAACAGCTACATTAAGCATCAGCTCTACAAAATGTGAAAGATAAGAGAGAGAAAAGTGTGACCAAACAAAAAACACTACAACAAGGAAGGCAAAAGAAAAGAAAGTTGGAGGTTTGAGGTATTAAAAACAAATGTACAAAATCCCAACGCATATAGAATTTAATTCTGGAGCAAAAAAAAAGTCCATTTTAACATACATCTTCTCCATATTCCTTATTTTCAAACATATGAACACAGTCATTCACAATGGTTTGTAGTATTTCTTGGTTATGATCAATGCACTTCCGAATCTTGTCAAGGTGAGGAAGAAATTGAGGAAGAAGACTCTGCTGGTTAGATGGGAGAGACTTAAACTGCCTCTCTGTTCTGTTCACTCGTTCATGCATATTCGTTCTAAAAAGCAAAAGTTTTAAATATTTAGAAGCAATATACACACATGCAAATAGCTCACTCTAAGCTATTACAATTATTCATTTTTTTATACACAGAGAGTGAAAGTTTTCTAGAATTTTTTAGCCAAAAATTCTTTTAAGCTCTAGTTCTATTTTACCACTTTATTTAACACATTCCAGTTCAGAGGACTATCCTTTCCTCCTCACTGTTTCATCGTCAGCCACTCATTTCCAGAGCAGGTGATCAACACCTTAACACAGAGATCTATAAAATTTAATAACCAACCATCTTCCAAGTTTGTTTCACAAATCCAAATTAAATTAAATTAATTTGAATGCAGTGGTAAGCTTCGGTTACAGAAACAACAAGATGTGGAGTGGGAATTGGAATCCTCAATATCCATTGCTTTCAGGAGAACTGTAAAAGTCTCAGTTGGACCATACCAGAGTTCTGGAAGCCCCACTAAGATACTAAGCTACCTTCTTTTAACAGCATATTCCTCGTAAGTACTGTGAACATAATCATGTGACTGATGCAAGCTAAAAATAATTTGCCACTTCCCCAGGATAAAAGTTTCATAAAAATGGTGACTCTTCCAAGATTTTGCTAGATTTGATTTCTGTCTAAACTGACAGAAGTATAGTAGCACAGTTATGACAACTATAGAGAGATAATTCAATAAGTGATACTGACCCTTCTGACCACCAAATGATTTTTGCTGGTCTAGTCATACTGAAGTTTCCCAAATCTTGTGTCAGCATACAGCAGCACAGAGCTGAAAAAACTAGCCATTATGAGAGACAGCTGCAATTCCTGGCATTTTAATTACAACCTCATTCTAGAAATTTGACCATAATATCTCATTCACGTGTTACTGAGAAGGTCTTGTTCACTGCAATAACAACACTGGTTTAAAATTACATTCTTGGACAAGAAACAGAAAAAAAAAAAAACCAAGAGAAAAGAATAAACTGATGCTCTACATAAAGCACATCAGCTTAGCTCAAAAACATCTTCCTGAAATTTTATCAGCAAAAAAACCTTTGAACCTTATTCTCCACCCTTTTGTGCTAAATTACAACCATCTAGCAGAATGACTAACTGAAATCAGAAAAAGTTTATATCTAGAAGACAAGAACAAGATCTGAAAGTGTGTTACTATCTTATTTAAACAGATGTTTCCAAGTTAACTGGAAATATGTATGAGAAAACAAAAATCCCATTTATTAAGTACCAATATATGTAATTTCACCTAAATTCAAAATTATTTCTTTGAGACAGAAGTAATTTCATTGAATTTCTATACTGGAAATCTGAACCACATCCTTATGTTTTTACTGAAACAAGCATTCAAAAGCAACCCAAAGCCACGGTTCAGCAGAAGGCTGAGAAAGATACTCCCAGATTCTAAGGCCTGAGGGTGCAATTATACCGCTAATATAAATAAATTACAAGTCGGAATTAATTAGTAGCAATCAGTATTAGATACTTTTAACTAATTAGGTCTTCAATATGTCCAAACTGAATTTGAGAATTCACTCTGGAAGAGACAGCAAAGCATCATTCAGACCAACCTCTGGCTCAAACACTTGTCCTGGAAGACAAATAAAACTTAAATGGACAAACCTCAAATAGAAAAAAATTATATAAGTATCACTCACTCCTACCAAGAACCTCACTACGATGTACATATTATGCCTGTGCTACATTGACAAAAGAGGGTCCAGCACATAGTAATGAGCCACATGAAGGCATTTTGTTAGCTGAAGTACAAATCTGCTTCCCAAACCCAGAAAAAGGAAACGGTTTATCAAAACACTTTTCCTGGCTGGACTTTTCCAGCTAGATTCCACTACCTTGCAATGCGAGTAACTTGCTTCCTCGTCTACTAAACGGATTCAGTCCTAAAACCAGGTGTTCCTCATCACCGCTGGCTCATTTCTATGGAGCCAGCAAACACCCTTCTGACTCAACAGATGTTATCAAAAACTGCATCCACAATCCCTAGCATTAGGTCTTATCTCTTCTGCAAAGTAAAATGTCTTTCATGAATTTCCACCCATAATCGAAACTCCATTTTGCATTTCTTTGCCAGCAAGAGATACGATTGTTTTGTGGGCTGTACAGCGCCTCAGAGCATTTTATCTCCTAAGAGACCTCGAGGCACTCTTTTCAGGTTTGATGCTCTCGAATTGGCAGATATCAAGGCAACTTTGCGCGTATCCCAAAGGAAAGTGGTGCAAAAGCCTTCTGCCGAGTCGGGCTGCGCACCGCGCTGCAAGCACGGTGCTGCGCACGGAGCGCGGACCGGGAGGCGGCCGCAAGACGCGCACCAAGAGCGAGCGCCCCGCTCCCGGGGCCGCCGCGAATCCTGCGGCGTCCGCTCGGCGAGCGGAGGGACCCCGGCAGGGCCCGACGCCCGGAAGGCAGGCCCCAATTACCCGTAGTATCGGAAAGCGTTGATGATCCTCCGAAAATGTTCCCGCTCCTGACGTTCCTCCTCCTCCACCGCCCAGGCCGACGCCGTCGTCGGCGCCCTCGGCTCCAGAGGCGGCCGCCTCCGCCGCTCGTCGCTCAGCGGTGCCGCCCACTCCGCCTCGGCCTCCGCGCCCATGCTGCCCCCGCTCTCTCCCGGCCACGGCAGCTGCTCCCGCTCCTCCTCGCGGCCTCGCCGCAGCCCCCTGCGCATCACCTTAGCGGGCGACTCCGTCTCGCCCTGGGCACCCGACCTCGGCAGCGGCGCTTTCCGGGACACGGCGCACGTGGCCGACATCCCCCGCGCCCTCCTGCGCCCGCGGGCACGGCCGGCGCGCACGCGCACCGCCGCCCTTCCGCCGCCAGCCCCACGCAGGAGGGTATCGCGAGAGGGGGCGGAACTGGCTACGCGCATGCGCATCCGTAGGCGGGGGTGCTGCGTTCCCGAGCCGGTGTGACAGGGATCGGGAGCGGCTCCCCAGCCGGTTGGCATCACAGGGCACACTGTCTGTGGCGTGGTGTCCGGGCCCGGTGTGTGAAGCGGCACGGCGGGGCCGCCCGATGGCGGCAGTGGCACTGACGCACCTCCGGCACATCGGGGAGGATGCACAGCTGCCGGGCTCCTCGGGGGTGCCCAGGCACAGGCAGTACCGGCTCAGCACTCAAACCCCGCCTCTCCGCCCGGCTGCCGGCTCCAGGCTGGGGTCAGCTATACACCCAGCCCGGCTGGCAGGCAGCCGGGGCAGCGAGGTCACTGTGCTGGCAAGAGGCACTCCTTCACACTCTGCACCAGACTGGAGACGGATGATGTTTCCTGGGGAGATGGGCAGGGACCAACTGTGGGGAGGGAAAAGCAAAGTGTCTAACCGTATGTGAGTAACTAAATACTAGATTTCCCCCCACAACAACAGACTTTGGCCTGGATGACGGGCACATCCTCCTCCACCTGACAAACCTTGTTTGACCAGGTGCAGACACCGTGTCATGCAGCATGTCACACCGTACACCTTTGCACCGTGCTTTGAGAAGAGGTGGCTGATGCAAGACTGCCTCATTTGTAAGGGCCCATCCCCTCAGTCTTAAAACCTAAAGAGCCCTACCACACCTCCTGTCTGTCAAAAGACGGGGCAGTCATTAAGCAATCCAAGTAAAGCAGCAGGAATAGGAAAGGGTTTTGGCACACTAACTTCCTCTCTGTGGAAATAGGAGCATCAGCTTCCTAAAATAAACACTTTCACTTTACTTTTGCACTGCTCCTGCTCTCTTGTAACTACAGTAATTGACCAGGCAGTGAATGGACACTGGACAGTGTGTTCAGTGGCAGTGCCAGAGAGAAACCAAACACATAACCAGTTCGATGCACAAAAGAGTCATTGTTCACAAGGGGGTATGTAAATTAGGAAACACCTTGTGTGTGACAAAACCAACTTCTGAATCGATACATAGTCTAAACAGAAATTCAGCTTTTATGCTTTGAAGGTTAGAGTAGGAATCATAAGCTCTGAGAGATAAAAAGTTTGTTTCTACATCAGTTTTTATGACTCGTCATATTCTGTTATTTTAACATCAGAAAATCACCTTCTAAATATCAAACGAATAATACATTTGTATTTCTGTCCTTATATAAAAGCCATTAGCCTTTTATTGAACACCACCACCTCTATCACTCCGCATTTCTGAATACATGCCAGACACTGAGCAAAGCTTTCTCTCACTTGTGACAGCCTGAAATTGCTGCCAGCAGATGACACCACTTCCAGAAAGTTATCTATTCTTCACTAAAGAACCACAGGCTTGTGTCATGCAGCTCTCCCCAACCACTTCACAGCTATCATAGCCCTGGCAATGCAAAGGCATTCATCAAGAGCAAACTAGAAAAAAAAAAAAAATTCTGTCAAGGGCTGTACCACCTTCAAACCAAAAGCATTCTGCCAACATGCCAAGTAACAGGCCAGCTCTGTAAGTGTTTGATAAATGGCATGTGAAATATTTTGTCTACCAAACAGACTCAGAAGAATTCATTATCTTTTGCAGTGGAGTTGCTGCAGCAACTGGCAAGAGTGCACAATTTAAGGACACCAGGTGAGCCTGGTCAGTTTCTACATCCATGCTATAGCACTGCTTGCTTCTTTTACTACTTCTTATGGGTGAACTGTCACTGAATTTTCTGGATCCCTTTTGAACTTGCTGGTACTGTCTGCCACCTTTGGCATTACATCTTAGAAGGTCAGTGTCTGCTGCATAAATTATCACCTCTACCAGTGTGAAATATCACCTTAATATAAATTGGCCAATCTGTTTCAAATGAGGAAGTGTCCTCCAGACTAGTATTTGTAAAATTTGGTGAATACTAGTTCTACATCCGTTTGACTCACAGCTTTCAAGACACTGAATTTTAGTTGCTCTTCTTTTAACTCCACTGTGGACTCCCTCCAAATGTAGAAACCAGAACTGCCCAGCTCTGAAGACATGGGTCCACTGGTCTTACACAGGAGCCAAGTAAGACCACCTGTTTTGTTTGCCAAAAAAAAAAAAAAAAAAAAAAAAAAAGCAGCTCCAAACTGTATAGAAGAACTGTGAAAGATCTATGCCCTGAGCTCTTATTAAAAGTTGGTGAAGCACCAGATCAGTAACATGTATATTCCAATAATGATTTACATCACAAATGCATAGATCTGTATTGGAGCTCATCTATCATTTCTCCCCATAGGAGGATCTGACAAAACTGATCTTCTTGCCTCAGCACCAGTGTTGGACTACTTGAGAATAAAGTCAGGTGATACCATTGTTAATTTCTTCCCTCTTCTGAATCAGCACACAGAGCAGGTGGAAGTGGAAGACTGTCCCAGTGGGAGGGACCTCACTCTCGAGCAGCAGAGGACTGTGTAGAGGAAGGAGCAACACAATCCCCATCCACCTGTGCTGCTGGGAGACAGGAGGTAGAGAATTTGTGCAGGGAGTCAAGCCCAGGAAGAAGGGAGGTGTGGGGGGAAGGTGTGTTATGATTTGTTCTTAATTATCATTATTTCTGATTTTATTGGCAGTAGATTCAAATAATTTCCCAAAACTACGTCTGTTTTGACTGCATGTGAGTAACTGCTGAGTGATCTTCCTGTCCTTATCTTGATGCACGAATCAAGATGTAAATCCATTACATTTTTTCCCCTCTCCTGTTGAGGAGGGGCAAGTAATAGTGCAGTTTTGGTGGCTAGCCAAGGTCAGCCCTCCACAGCCATTCCATGCATTAGCTAATCTCTTGCAATTGTACCCTTTCCAAAGGGAAATAAAAACAAAAATACAGTTTAAAGTCAGACAGTCCATCACAGCATATGAGCAAATGCAAGATGAAGAATTTTAGTGCAAAATAATAGTACAAAATTATATTTGGAAGCACTTTGTTTTAAACACAGCTAGACACAGCTGTAATCTGATAACATCTTTTTCTTATACACAGATTTAGGATTTTTACAATAAAGTACTACACTTCAATCACTGACCAGTTCAGCTGTCACATACCAAGTAATAAAATCCATCCTTTGCTTTCCATGTAGTTTTATTTTTATTCTGGCTCATAAAAATGCAACCTATTGTCTAGAAAATATAAGAGTTAAGACATTATTTATTCAGCAACAAAATATGATCCAATTTCCTAGTTGCATAAATATATATACACAAATTCTATAACAAAGCTTTCACATTTGTCTGGCATTCCTGCTTTCTGAACATTTCACTCACAACATTTCAGTTTCATTTCACTTTCAATGTGAGTTACTAATGTTAATAACAATTATTTCTTCCTTCTTCCTCCCTGAAGCATGGATTATCTAGTTGTCTGTGCCATCCCAGTCAATCTCTGCACAATATATGTACTATACCTTGTTAATGATGCATCTCCATTCTCTACATCTTATTTCCCCACCTTTTTCCAACAATCTGAGTCCTCTTCAGGTTTGTTTTCATTTTCTTAACATCTATTCCCAACTGCTCTAAACATTACACCACACAAAAATTACAGTGCAAACTCCAGAGAGGTATTTAGCAAGTCTAAAAAAGTTTAGCTGTGATGTATTCAGTTACTGAATAAGCATCATAACAACTTACATAAACTTACATAACTTACACGACTACTTTCTCTGAGCATGTTTATCAGTGATAATAAGCTCCTAAGAATATTAGAGGCAATCACTGTCATTCCTATATGATCATTACAAATTACAATCATCCATGTTCAGATATGCTTATTAATCCAAGAGAAGCGCATCTTTATGGTTTCATTTTATGCACAAAAATCTTCATGTTCTTTAAAATGTACACATTCAATCAGATTTAAAGCTCAGCCAAAGCAGGACTGATTAAGGGAAATTTAAAGAATGCACTGTTCATACTCCTAAATGGAGTCTCTGATTTCATATCCAAAAGAGAGTTAATAATTACTTACAAAAGCTCTTGTGTTATATGAAGTAGCATTATGATCATACACACAACATTTGCCCAATTGGTTGGCTTGCCATATATTACAGTCTTGGTGTTTTCAACTCATATCAAATGGAACCCAGGCTTTCTACATTGTCATGCTGTGACCTGCTGATCTAAAATAAATACAAAATACATATCTAACCTGTAGTGTTTCCAAGCGACATCACTGTATATTAGTGATAATATGATTCCACTAACACATTTGTTTTCATTGATACTTTATCTCATATTCCTTCTCTTCCACGTTTTTATTATTATTTTATCATTAAGTTATAGTGGATTCAACTATGATCTTAGAACATCTCATTTCAAGAACTCACAGTTTTAACTGAAATTGACTCAGAGTAATGAGCAAACATGGTATTGTAGCACATAAAGAAATATAGATCTTCATCATTCTTGTAGTACTTTCAAATAAAAGTATTAGCTTCTTGTTAACATGGAATAGAATATATAGATTCAATTTCCAGTAACGTTACTTACTTTCTTCCCTCAGCTTGTTTAATTCCTGTATTATATCACTATACACATAGGATAAAAGCTCCTCTTGGGATTTTGTTCCATCCAAATAATCTGAGGAAGAAAAAAGAATATGTATTCATGAGTTCTATGCCAGCTATCTGTAATGGCAATTGGCAAAGTTTTCAGTATTCCTATAGATGCCATCAGAAGAGAAGAAAAAAAAAAAACCAAGAACAGCACCTCCCATTTTCCTCGTCCCCAAACTTGTTTTACATGTTAAAAAAAACCAGCATAATGGAAAATAATTCTAGTTAATAATTCATTTACAATTTTTTGTGGTACAGAAGTCTCCTTAAGCATAATGGTAATTATGTGAGGACAGTGAAGCAATGGAGTAATTTGGCAAAAAGGTTTCTGTGCAGTAGATAATTTCAGGTTCCTCAATTTCAGCCTTTGAGCAAGTTCTGGAGGAGCACTGCAGTTCTTATTCTTACTGCACAGCAAGAAGCAGTGTGCTAATAATAAAGAGGCAACCCAACTTCCCTCCCCTGCCCTCTGGCCTCACTACAGAAGCAGGTAGTCCAAGAGCTGTGTTAGTATGAGCATCACACAAACTTGTGGCACTGCCCCAACAGCTGCCCCAGCTTTGACATGTCTCATGCAAAACTGGTGACTGTAGTGTGGACAGTCAGCACCTACAAAGTATCTTCAGCTTATTACAAAACTTCACCGGGATTTCAGTTTTGTTCTGAAGAACTCTGCCAATACATCAGCTACCATCTCAGAAGCTTCCTATACAGACATAAGTGTGTTATTCTGTTAAGAGCACTTAATTAGTGATCAGAACATTTTCTATTAAAACTTCCTAATTTTCATTATTAAATAACAAAACCAAAATCCCCATAGACTTTAAATGTAAACTAATAGAAACATCAAAACCTACTAAGTGCCACACAAACATTTGAAGAAAATTTTGTCCCTTTAAAAAAAAAAATCCCACAATTCAACAAAAACTGCACAAGTGCCACACTTAAGCATTTTATAAGTTTAAAATTAAGGATACCATACCGACTTGCATACTTGCATTCTCTTCCAATTCATTTTTATATTTCAAATACATAGGCCACACATGTCCATCGAAGTACCCTGGTGTATCTGCTGGCTGATAGACTCTGGTGCTACAGAAAAATACGTATGCGTTCCCATATAAGTTTTATATTTTCCCCTAGTGTCAGCTGGTTAAATAACAGCTTGTATCAAAAATAAAAAAGAAAGGCTGGCTGTATTTTTGTTGGAGCCAAGGAGGCTCCTTTGTGTTAATTCAATCTGTGACATGAACTCCTCCTGTCTTTTGCTATCTTACCTACTTCTGCCAATCAAACCACATTTAAGATAAGGTAAAAGTTTGGGGGTTTTAATTTTGTAAAAAGTATTACAGATAAATTAAATTGTATTGACACTACTTCCAAAATAAGCTACTTTTTGTCAATTTACTAGGTATACATATTTCTCAAGCTTTAAATTACTACTTTAGTCTAGACTCTTCCATTCTGGACACTAAAGTCTTAAGTGAGTCTAGTGAGAAACCAAGAAAGTTGTATCATCCACAGCCAATTGAACAGAAGATTTCTTCACTCAGCCAGCAGATTCTGACTTTGTGCACGTATTATTATTCCAAGCACACAGTATTGCTCCAAATTTAGACGCAAGTCAGACACTAGCTCAATAATCTAGTTTAGATCCACAGTAAAATTAATGGACAGTCTAAACAAAACCATACACTTAATCCACACATGAACATTGTTACTCAAAGAATAATCATCAATTAACTATATTTAAGCAAGAATAAGAGTGCTTAGTATTTTTAACCATTTCTCATTTTCAACGTAGTTTTACTCAAATATGCAATCAGTAATGAAATCATTAATCAGGACAATAAATTCTCTTTTTAGCGTTTGTAAAGCACTTCTTAATTTAATAACCATGTGCTCTAAAATAAAAACCAAACCAAACAAACCTCAAACTAACAAGCAGAGGATAGATGATCTTAATAGTTTACATTTTACAAGCACTAAAGAAAAGTTAGTAAAAAAGGACCACTTCAGAGGGTGCAGTGACTCTTTTTAAACAAGATGTCAATAATCTTACCTCCTTCTCCTTTTGCACTCTTCATAAGGAAGGGTCAAAAAATATCTTCTATTCCATAGTTCATTAAGTGGCCTAAGATAATAACATATTTAGTTCCCTCTTCCGTTTTAGGGTAGCTTTTTATTTACTAGGTTACATATTACTGCTTACTCATAATTGTAAAGGAGAAAGCCTTCAACAATCAAAATATAAACATTTTTCAGACTGCCACATGTATTCTCTGGCTCTTCTGTCACAACACCTGAGCTTGCTGGGCTTTTCATCCAATTGCGAATACTTGTCACCATTTCATCCATATAGAGGGCATCAAGTACTAGATGAAAACAAAGTTAAACATCCCTTAAAAACAAAGAATAAAAAAAAAAGAACTCTTAAGTATGCCTACATTAATCAGTAAGAATCAAATAATCTACATACAAATTTAAACAATGGGGAACAGGATTACCCCAAAGATTATATTGGTATTTCCGTGTTTGCTATTGATGATTTCCTGAAACCAAAGCTTGCACCAGGATTGGGGTATTTCTGTTGGGTGTAGTCTCTCTGAACTTTATGGCATCTAAGTGTCTGAACTGAATTCACAGCTTTTGACTTCGTGACAGAAACTTCAAGGACTGCTCTCTGCTTTCACAAAACTTGTAAAAATTTACTAACCCTGAGACCTCCACTATTTTGTCAATTGTCAGAGGGGGAAGTAGACGCTCAACATTTTTTGCTTTGGGTTTTTATAAGGTTCATCAGGTGGGCATAGAGAGAGTTAAAGGACCATGGTGTACAAAGCAAAATAGCACAATGTAACACCTGTTTTTGTCTGTAGACATACAAGAATATATTGAGGAAATATTAAAAGGTAGAAATAAGGTAGCTTTTGCATACCATAACAGCAAACACATTTTTAAAGAGCTTTTAAGAGCAGCATTAATCCTGGATATTTGAATAAGAATGTCCATTTTATCCCTTTCTTTCACATTCCATTTACAAAGATTGCATAGCTGGTAATGACCAGTTTTCAAGTACAACTGAAGGGTCTGACCCATATTCTCAGCAATACATTTTGTGATCATGAAGTATCAACAGAGATTAGCTATTAACCAAGCAACTGTTTACGAGTAGATATGACCTGACACAAAACACTGGCCTAAAGTGGATCTGGATCTAGATGTGTCTAGGAATAAATTGAGCCAGCATTAATCATGAACTTAAAAATATATGTTCTTTATGTGAGATCTGACATTAAATAAAGGTGTCAGGATAAACCGAAGTTTTAACTGACTTGGAAAACCTAATAGCGATAACCCATGAGATCACCAGCAAAAGCAGAAAAAAAAAGGGCCATTACCAAGTGATGAGATTAAGCTTATGCCAGCACTACAAGCCAAGACTTCTAAGTGAACCATTTGCTACTAAACCAGACACAAGAGAAGAAACAGGGGAAAATATTCAAAAAAGAAAAGGAAAAGTCAAACACTAGCTTGAGCTATTTACTTTTTAAGCAGATTTTCTTAGGTATCTCAATGAGCTGAATGAAATTAAGAGGATTGCTCTGGAACAACCACTTGTTTACTACCTTGCTTCGAAGGGAAGAGAGCGAGGGGATGGGGTGGAAGAAGTGTTGGAGCTCAGCACAACAATTTCAGAACAATGTTCAAAAGCAGTGCATCAGAGTTACTGACCATCATATAGCTTAAATCCACGTTCATCTGTTTCTACTTCAGACTCTGGCTGAAGGGGAAAAAAATTAATTTTTTCAAGGTTACTTTTATGACCATGCTGAGAGAAACATACTCTGGTTATAAACATAAGGATACACTTTTGTATCCTATTAGTTGAATTTATCTTCAACATTAAACTGATGTAAACAACTGTTAAAATAGACTACAAAAACTTTATTTAATCTAGAACAACAAACACTCCATATCATATTACTTAAATTCATTAGAGCTTTACTTGAGAAAAGCGTGTGTCAAAACACAAGCTGTTTTTCTGTTTTAACTTGGGAGACAAAGAACTACTTACCGTTGTATGGGTGTGGGCTTAAGATAGTACAATTCAACTCATTAGCACAAAGGGCCTTGAAAAATGCATCCATCATACATCCATGCCTTATATTAAAAGAGTGGCAAAGAAGGCAGGAAATTTCTTTTGGCGGAGTATATTCAGTAGTTTGGCCATTTAAATTTCACTTACCCCAGTGCTCATTTTATGATTCTTATGAAATTAACATTACTTTAAGCAGCACAAATTTTAAAAGTTCACCAATAGGAGAACTGCAAAAGGAATTGA
This sequence comes from Anomalospiza imberbis, assembly GCF_031753505.1. Lineage (NCBI taxonomy): Eukaryota > Metazoa > Chordata > Aves > Passeriformes > Viduidae > Anomalospiza > Anomalospiza imberbis. The sequence goes on from NC_089721.1 coordinate 43,239,703, forward strand.
AATCTACTCAAGCCTACTTTTACCTATCAGGTTTTTCCATTAAAACTGTTACCTTAAAGAAGTCATCTTGAGAGATTATATCACAGTTGGGAAGCATATTCTTAAGTTTTTCTGCTAGCGTTGTTTTCCCTCCATTTGTTACGCTGTTAAAAACATTGTAAAAAGTTCACAAAGGCAAAAAACTAAACTTTTAAACATATGTACAAGCTCACACATTTCTGTATACTTATATGCAAATAAACAATACAACTTCCCCCAAATTTTAGTCACATTAAATACTCTACCTCTAGAAATTTTCTGGCATGTTCCAACAGTTTTCAGTAATCAGTACAGTAAATCAAGCAGTGCCAAGAAAGATGCTACAGACACCCACACCTGAGGTCTCCAACTGACATAGAACAATTTCTTAAGAGTTACATGCTATAAAACTATACAATTATATGTTGCATTTGTAATCCATTTTCAAAAAAAATGTAGTCAGAAATAGAAATTACATCACATCATTCTGAGAAGAAGATTAGTCTTAAGCTAAAGAGGAAATTTAATTTTGTATAACTTACCCCCCAAGGCCGATAACCAATACTTTCATAGTTTGTTTTCTGCTCAGTTCTTCCTTTTTACTGTCAAAAACAATAGCCAGTAAAAAAAATCTTAATTCAGGAACAAGAAGGCAACTATGGTATTAAGAAATACCAATTATACAATTAATTTATTTTCTCTCTGTTGTCCATCATTTTTCTTTTTGCAAAGGTACAGTCAGAATCTCAGCTGCTTGTTCTAGTGCTAACAACCTCCAACATATATGCGTCATCTTAAATTCCAATTTATTTTTGACAGTATTTTAATAATTTGAAAGGAACTCTGGGAGACTCGATTCTAACAATATTAATATCATACAAGTTCCTAAAGAAAAGCACAATCACTAGCTCAAGCATTAACAATATAAAAAAAGACTAGGTAAACAAAAGTTGTGGTGGCAAAACAAACAAAATCATTAAGAAACAAGTGGCATGCTAAAGAGAAAGACGTCTTAAAATTTCATGAAGACTTGTAACAAAGAGTATGTTCAAAAACTTTTATAATCCTGGTCTCAGCAATGTAATATTCACTGTGTAATTCACTACTCCCTAAGGGTATTAACAGCATAGACCATACAAATCCTCCTCCTCTGCCCCACCACAGATTAATCTGGAAGCATTAAAACTACTGCAAGGGTAGTTTAAGCCATCCTAGCTGACTTAGTATTGAGAAGAATTAGGTAGCACTTATTTTGCCGTGAAAAGATTGAAGAGTAAACTCTAAAGGTCAATTTGTCCACCATATCCCTCCTGCTGCCACCATGTCCCACCAGCTCTGAGGCTCTGACTGCCTGAACACCTTCAGCAGTCAGAGCTGCCAGGACAGACAATTACTGTCTTGCCCCAGCTCTTTCCCCTGAACTGTCTTCTGGAATAGGTGTTTGCCTAATGAACTATCCTGGAAAAATACTGCAGCTGAAAAACAGTTCTGCAAAAGACAGGGGAAACAATGTTTGTTTTCAGTTTCACACATCAATTTATAACTAATTACCCACATGCAAACACCTTTTCACCTGCTCTATCCTCCTAGGTCAGACTTAGGAAGGTAAGACCCATGACACCTAAGACCTGAAAGGAAGGAGCAGGTAAAACTCTCCCGGCCTCCAACAAGCAAGTATATGTATTGTACTAGAAAAAAGACTGTTACAGACCATCAGTATGAAAACAAAACCACATTGTTTCTGTGAAAGTAAGCTCTAGACATATGTGGAGCCTGAAATAGTATCATCTTGTATTTGGTGCAATGACTGGAAGTTCCACTGTTTCACATGTCTGTGATATGATCTTCGCATGCTTTTTAATGTATGGTTATGTTAAAAAAAAAGCCAACAAAAGACATATTGACTAGTGCAAGCCATCATCTGTATGACAGCGATTGCTTTGCAATGGTGCTGCTTATCTACACTAGTTGGCATTTGTGAGTTTTTAAAGTTAGTACACATCAATTTTCTAGGAATATTATACTTTTCAAATTCAGTGATGCATTGAATGTTCATAGTACTGGCTATCATTGCAAAGAGGGAAGACAAGTAATTTTTTCTTAAGAAGTGATGATACTCAGACTACTTTAAAAATAAGATTAAAAAGCCAGTTTCTAGAAGTCATCAGTAAAGTTTGTGTTGCAGAGGATTACCCTTTGTCCCACAAAGGGTGTTACGCAACAAACTTGACAAACGTGTTCACCTTTGGACTTTAATTCATGTCATTGTCTATATGCAAACTAATCCCAATCTACGACAAAAAATACCATCATAAAAAAACCACACCAATTCTTGTGCCCCCCTGAGTAATGTGTAAAACAAATTTCAAAAGCAAATTTGTCAGAAATGCTGCAACACAGAAATCCTACACTACTCTGCCTTGGGTCAATTTGTCTCTTTAAATAGAGCACAAACCCATGACACGGCTAGCACGTCACTGCAGTCACCCCATTTTTAAGGGCATACCGCGGCAACGCTCCCACGTACGGGGCCACCCGAAGGCGCACCGGACGCGGACCGGGAACGTCTCTCACAGGTACGGGCCCACACAGCGGGGCTGGCGGAGATTCCCGGCCGCGCCTCCACCAGCTGCAGTTCCAACACTTAAGCGCCTCCGGAGTTCGCACTTAACTTCAACCACGAAGCGCGGGCGCTAGGAGCACATCCTTCCGCCAGCAAGGCCCGCCTCCTACGTCCTGTCACGGAGCTCTGCGGGGCGCGCCCGCCTCCCAGCCAGGGCGGTCCCAAGCACACGACGCCCCAGCCGACTTCCCAGGAGCAGCCCCATCGCAGCCGCCGGAGCCACCCCCGTCCCTCGGGCCGCCTGGGCGGCTTCTCCGGCCCGGGCGGAGCGCGGAGAGGGAAGCGGCGGGGCCTCGTCCCGCGGCGCGCGCTGATTGGCCGCGTGCCGCTCGGGGCTGGCACGGCGCCCGCGGCCGGCGGGGGCGGGGGGGACCCGCCGGGGACCTGCCCTTCGTCCCGGCTGCTGCCGCCGCTGCCGCGCCGTGCCCGGGGACTGCCGGGGTTCGCACCGCCACCTCTCACCGGGGACCCGCGCCCCGGCAGCCGATCGCCGTCGCGCCGCTCCCCCGTCCGTGCTTAGGCCAGCCATGTCCAAGCCGCCACCTAAACCGGCCAAGCCAGGTGAGGGAAGGACAGCGCGGCCTGGCACGTCCTCGCCGTGCGGGGCGCGACGCAGCCCGCTGCTGCTGACACGTGAATGGCTTGGGTTTCGGGTCTGCGCTCTCAATCAGAGCCCGGGCGAGGGTGGGAATGGGCACGGCCGTCCTTCCGTTCCGGACCGCACCCTGCCGCCATGAAGCTCGGCACCGCACGCCTGGTGTCGGCGGGGAGGGCTGCCCTTCCCGTGGCTGGGAAGCAAAGGGGCTTCCCCCGGGCGCAGTGTCTGGACCGGACCCCGTGCTCGCTCTAGCTCGGGAGAAGGTTCGCGAGTGCCCCCAAGTCGGAGCCATCGCCCAGCGACAGGCTCCCCGTGCCGCGGCTTGTCAAAGCGCTCTTGCCCCGGCCTTGCTCGTCTGCTGCACGAAGCCGCGGTGCTCAGCGATGGCGCTTGGAGTCGTGGCGTGCCCGGCCGGCGGTGGCCGTCCGGGAGCTGCTTGCGTAGCTTGAAAAGCACAGGAAACCTTTTGCCCTTTTTAAGAAACACTGCTGAAGTACTCTGAGGTTTGCCTCCTGCTTGCACGGATTGGCAATATATTAATGTCTAAAATCAGTTTTATAGTATAGTCTCGTGCAACATTCTTCATCTTCAAAGGTGGAATCCACTGTTTTCTCTTGTAGGAGTCCTAACGGCCAGAGTCTAAATGTGCTCCTCGAAATTCAGTTGTCAATGTGCACCTCACCCTTTCTAGTGCATTTAGTCATCAATGTGTAATGTGTTGCTCCTGTGTTTTTTTCAGAAAAATTTACTGCAAAGCCGGTTTTCTAAGAAAATTAATTGCAGCCATAGGTTTTTCTAAAAATAAATTGAAAAGCTATTGGAAGTTGCACAGTTTTAAATCTTAGAATAGAAGTGGCATTTTTCAGGTAAATATACATTATTCTGTCACAAATTTAACCATTACCTTTAGGGTTTTGGGATTTTTTAAGTAAGAAATTGATCTGGAAAGTTTAATGGCTATTTATCATGTTTTTTATCATCTGTCAGTGATAAGCTTAAGTTCTTACTTAGAAATTAAAAATCCTCAGTGATTTTAATTAAATGGATAAGAGTAGTTGATGTCTTCCAAACCAGGATTATCTGATCCCTAAGTACACTCAAATTTCAATTTTTTTTGCACTTGGAATACTGTTTGAAATGCCGATATAAAAAAATATTTAATTCTTAGCCTAACTGAGTATTTTAACTAGACAGATTATAAAACAATTTTTAATTTGAAGTCAAGTAAGTGCAGAAACAGTTTAGACCATTTAAACCATTAGTCTCATCCTGCCTGCAGAAGCAAAATCTGCTAAAGCTCTCTGGCAGTAATTTCATCTTCAGAATTTCCTCTGCCCTGTAGTTTGCTAAGCTTCTTTGAAAACAGCTTACTTGAAATGAAAAAGACAGTAATAAGAGCATTGTTGTTGTGGACCCTTACTGAAAACAGTCAGTACTGAGGGAATCTGCGGGCTTTTGAAAGGATGTGGTGTTTCACAGCTGAATATGTGTGGAAAATGGGATTTTCTGAAGACGTTGGTAACTCAGTTTTCTATTTTTCAAGAAAATTAGTTAAATTTAATGTAAGATTCTTAAGGAGTTAGAGGCTATAGCCCTGCCTAACTTACAGGAGCCCTCAGATTGAGAACTCTCAGACATATTCTGTCTAATACTAGGTGTCTCTCCCTAGTTTCATGGGGTGCAGTTTGTGGTGTGCTGATAAAATCTGATCTGATAAAATGCGGACTGTCATCAAAAGGACAGAATCCCTACCCCCACCATCCCTTTCTGTTCCGTTTAGTCATGTGACAAGCTGGCGATGCTCTCAACTTTTTTATGTTTGGTTATTTGTATGTCGGTGTAAGGTTATTTTATGTCTGATGAACTTGCTGAGCTGGTTTACCAGCATGAGTGCTTGACACAGCAAAAGGAAATTTGTAGGAGAAGGAAGACAAAGAAAGTAAAATTGTCTTGCTAATGACTTTCAGAGGGTAATAAGATTAATTTTTCCAAATCTCTGACTTTCGAGGAGATAAAATTTTATGGTATCTGTTGTGTTAGATTTTTTTTAAAGTAATTTTCTGAAAATGATTGCCTTCTAGCAAACTTGAAAATATCTCTGTAATTGCATGTCTGACTTCTGTATGTTATACAGATAATACACCTTTGATACTGTAAAATAATTTCTTAGGGTTATAGATAAATAACCCTATCATTTAAAGACATAAATATAGGAACTGCATATGGAGACATAGTTTCTACAGCAGTGGAAGGCTGTCTCTTTTGGTGGCATTTTGACTGCATTTGCTAGAATATCTTGGTGCCTTTGGCCAAGCTCTATTGATTTTTCTTCAGTGATTATTAGGTATCATGTCTATAAGCTCTGTCAGGAAACAGCAAGCCTGCTTGCATTGCTGATGAATTACTACAGTTCAGGACAGACAGAAGAGAAAACCAGACATTGGTTGCTGTCATCCATTCCTCTGTGTTGGGGAAATATGAAGTGCAGATTGGACAGAGAAGGAGGAAAATATTTTGCTGGTGGGGAAGTGAAAATATATAGTGAAATAAATATCCTTTTTAGAACACTGTGTCTTCACTGCTCAATTCAGGGATTTTGGACATCAGTACTTTAAAAATGTGGGGAAAAGAGGTGATATGAAGGAGGTAAACCAGCTACCTGTGACACTGTCATTTTCTTCAGTACATGAGAGCATTTTTTCTGACAGATTGCTTTTCTGTAAATCCTATTCTGTGCACAGCACATAAGGATTTCAGTTACAGAGAGATATGTCAACATATGTTAGACAATTGTGTTTGTGAACACTTGAGCTAGTCTTCTGGGTCTGTAGTCAGCCCTTGGGTAAGGGGACAAAATTGTTTATAGAGACTCTTAAGTCTTTTAGCTTGTAGTGTTTTGGTTTTTTTTTTTTTAAGTGCTTTGCTTTTCTCATGCAACTCTGTATTACTGTTTTCTAGCTGTAGTTTTTATTTAGACACTCTATCAAAAATGGAATGGAGTGGATGGTGAAAGTAGCAGAAACATACTTTTCTGTCAGCATTATGCAAGAGTAGGGTTTTCTCTCCATCTTTAAGAAATCTGTTGATGTCTCAAGCTACAATATTCTTTGCAGAGCTCATATCATGTTGGATATTAATCCTGTTTACGAAAGTTGCTTATTCAGTACTTTGGATTTGACGAGCTTTAATGGCTTCTGCTTAGTTGTCTGTTACTTAAGCAGTGTTTTCTTGAAGAGTGCTGTCTGGTGATGTCTTTGTGATTAAAGCCTTATATAGTGTGCAGCGAAAGCTTTTGGGGAGATGAAAGGGGTGTACCAATATTTTTTAAAAACCTTACTCTCATGTTCACAGTAAGGTTTGTTGATCCTGGCCTAGACTTGACACATTTATATTTTATGGAGAAGTACCAGCCTGTGTACCAAGGAAATTAGAGTTTTAAATTACTGCAGTTGAGAGGGAGGCAGGAGGAAGCATAAGGATTTAACATAAAGGGTTGCTACCTCAATGCAGTTTTGTTGACTTTCTCCCCCTAGTAGCTGTCAGAGTTAAAAGTAGGATTCTTGACATAAATACTTAGTTTGAGTCATAAACAAGTTCACCCCAATTCTAAGGTGAAGTATGAGCTGTGACAGCATTCACAGGAGCAGAACACTCACATTGAGTCACATGCCTAAGGCCTTGGCAGTAGGCTTTAAATTTGGCATAAGTGATGGTGGTTTGGGTTTCTTCTTTACTCAGAGAAAGGTTTCTGTTAGCTAGGAAGATGTGAGCATGTGAATGTGGGGAGTTACATTGCAATCATTAGGTCTGTGGGGAGAAAAATGTCAGATAAACAATTAAACAGTTCCCAGTCTGCTTTCAGTATGAATTATAAACTTTCATTTCTGACCTCAAACCCTCTTATTACTGCAAGTTGCTGGGACCTCCAGCAAGCTTCCTGAAAGTGAAGGCAAGTGAAGGCATGCTGGTATTTATAAAAGTAAAATTGATAAGATTTCAGGAAGATTTCATCATCAGGCTATGACAGTGGCACTTATATCTTCTGTGAGAATATTTTTACTTCTGATTTTCTGTAACGAAATGACATTTGTTCCTTCCCTTCCAGGTACCGATTAGTGCAGTCCATGATTGTTCCTGGATACCTCAGTTTGTCATCTAGGCTGGCACCAGTCTATGCTTTGCATTTTTTAGTATGCCCTTCCCCTCCTCCAACATATATTCTCTGTGTTTACTTCCCCCTTCTCATAAGAGTTACTTAGAAGTTGAAGATGGTTCTCTAAATACTGGGGACTCCACCTTTTTCTACCTCCATTGTGGCAATCCTTAAATGCTGTGTTGAACTCTGCTGTGTCTGTGATCAAAATGCTAAAGTGCAAATGGCACTCCTGTAGAAAGTACTTCCAATACTTTTTTTTGTACCTGTTTGGAGGCCTGTGTGCAAAGCACCTTGTTTTCCAATTCTGAATGCTACAGGCTTGGGCCAGAGAGGCTAGAAAGCTTCCCAGAGGAAAAGGACCTGAGGGTGTTGGTCGACAGCTGTCTTAACATGAGCTAGCCCAGGTAGCCAAGAAGGCCACTGGCATCCTGGCCTGCATGAAAAGTGGTGTGGGCAGCAGACAGTACCTGTCCCCCTGTACTGGGTGCTGGTCAGGCTGCACCTCAAGTCTTGTGTCCAGTTCTCGGCCCCTCACTACACAAAAGACACTTGAGGTGCTTGGGAGAGTCCAGAGAAGGGCAGCGGAGTTGGTGAAGAGTCTGGAGAGTAGGTGGAATGAGGAGTGGCTGAGGGAGCTGGGGGTGTTTATTCTGGAGGAAGGGAGGCTCAGGAGACCTTATTGCTTTGTATGACTATCTGAAGAGAGGTTGTACAAAGATGTGTGTTTTTTCTTGTCCCAAGTGACAAGTGATAGGATGAGAGAAAATGGCCTCAAGTTGTGCCGTGGAAGTTAAGATTGGATATTAAGGAAAATTTCATCACTGAAAGTGTTTGTCAGGTATTGGAATAGACTTTGCATATTTTCATCTTTTGGGTGGCCATTTGTTACAGGTAGTGGTTCAAATTAGTTTTTTTCAATCAAGTTGGTGCTTGAGTAACTGATTCTGGACTGTTTCTATCCAGCATTATGGCAGCAAGGAGAAAGGTGGCTGATGAGAGCCCAGGATTAGGTTGAACCATTTAAGAGGTTGATAGACTTGTGTTTTTTAACTAACTGTAGATTGCCATAGTCAATTCTGATTTTCTGCAGCACAGAGATTATCCCTCTGTGTACTGTGGGCACTGACAATGCATTGTGACACACAGTGAGTCAGTTCATCTTGAGTTAGTTATTCTGATTTTTATGGCAGTCTTGATACTCAGTCTTAATATAGCTAATGAAAACATACTGCATCAGGATAGGATCAATATCTGATAAGTAGCACCTTATTCAAGTCAGTGAGATTTAATTATGGCTCTCTATGGAGATGCTAACAAAAAACTCGTATTGGTCCAGTGGGTCCAATCCTTGGTAGCTCCTGTGAACATTGACTTACCACCATCATTATTTTGTTTAAAATATGCGTGTTTTGAACCAAGGACAGTGCTGGGGTGTTTTTTTGTTTGAGGACGTAATATTAATTGACAGCTAATGAAATTTCATTATCTCTCCTTTGATGGTAAAATTTCAGCTTAACACAAATACCTAGGTAAGTAATACCGTGCAAGTATAGGTTGGTTTTTTGTTTTTTTCCTTTTTTAGCTTTTCATTAGGTGCGTTGAAAGCAAATAAGAGAGAGTGGAGAATTTTTTGGTGGTAGAGGGGATTTTAATGCTAATGTCTGTGGCGGTTTAGAGAAGCTGGAGTAAAAGAACAGAAAGGAAGTGGGGAAAAAAAAGTCACTGTGAGAGAAACAGCAACTCCTTGTTGCTGTGCTCATTACTTAGCACTTCTTTGAAAGCAGTCTTCTCTTAATGGTACTGCAATTGATTAAAAATAAACCTCAAAGTTGTAAGAAGAAAACAAAAATATTTCAGTATTTTTAGAAAATAGTGTTTTGGTTTTGTGAGTTCTTTTTATTATTTTGCATTATGAAGCACAGCAGGTATGTCTCTTCAGTACCTATCAGAAACTGCGTTTTTAAGCTGTTGTTACTGTTTAGTTTCTCTGTTTCATTGCTTTGATGCACTTAGTGGGGAAAGGATTATTTTAGAATTATGAGTTGCATGTTTCCCTTCCTCAGAAAAAGCTGCAGGAGTTTATAAGTAAGTTATTCACAATAAATTAAAGGGCGTGGGATTGGCCTAACCTGACATTAGGTTTATGTTGCTAGTTACAGAGAGTAGTTAGTTTGACTCCCTTACTGTGATGCATTGCTGAAGGGAGGGTTTGGCAAGTTGTGACTTGGGAGGTTTGTATGCTGAGTATTTGTATCTATTGAGTATGTATTATAAGTTACATTTTTTACTTGTCAAGTAGTTGATTTGCAGATGTTTATTAGAAATTCCATAAGAAGGGAGAAGACAGTCTTATAACTAAAGTTTGGGATTTGTGAGACTGAAATATTACTGGTTAATGTCTCAAATTTAAAAAAGCAGGGTGTACTTTGCTTTCCATGATATGTAAGATCAGGTGGAGAGAGCATGAGCACCTGAGGATGACCACAACAAATCAACCCGTGTTTATCAAGAAACTGGGGTTTGAGGCAGATAAGGGAAGAGGCCTGTAAGTGTTTTATCATGTCTTCCTTTACTCAACTGGATCAGGTGTGAAAACTCCCTTCTGTGGGGAAGGTGTCAGACATTCATACCAAGCCTGAAGGTATTCGTCCCTGCTGGTGGGGTATAACTAACTCAACTACTTGAAAGGCAGATGTTGTATCTTAGAAAGTGCCATAAACCATCCAAAACCCCAACCCCAGACCAATTTCTGAAGCCTTCCGCCAGAGAGAACTGCAGATGATCCACAAGTGTTATAGCAGAGAGTGTTAATTTCTGCTCCCCCCTCGGAGATACCTGGCCATTCCCACCTGAACCTGAGCATATGATAATACATTTAACTTTGTGCTTCATGGGTTTTTCCCTATGGATCAAGGTTGTGACTATCACTTTGATGTGGACATCAAAATTGCTAGTCTTGTCACTGGGTCCATGGGTGGTGATATCTTTCTGTTCTTATCCTTTCTTTCTGTATTTCTTCTCCTAACTTCTTCTGGAAATATATTGTAAACTGAACAAAAAGTTCCAGTCAAGGCCTTAGTAAAAGCTGGCTAAATTAAAGTTTCTGAAGTGCTTTAGTTTGTCTGGATTTTGCTTTAAAAATTGCCAAGTACCTAATTCTACCTTAATGTTCTGAAAATTTGCATGTAAAGGTTTGCTATTGAAGATTTTTGCTGTTTCTCCTGTACACTGCTCTAAATGACTCAAATAACCTTCCCCTAAACCCACCAAGCAGACCAGGGCACAACAGGGCTGAAAAGAAAACCCCTTTGAATCTGTCCCTGTGCTTAGAAAAAGATTTGTTGTGGGACATATCACTGCTCTGTGCTTCCATGTATTTTTCTTTTAAAAGGGATACTCCTCTCATTAATCATGCTGAGAATAAAGTAATTCATGTGTGCCTGGTGCATTGAAATTTTAAAAAAGTACATGTGTGCAGTGCGGAGGATCAGAAACGGGACATCATGCCATGATCAAGTGAAGCCACCTTTATTATACAGAAACCTGTATCTATAATATATTATAATGTCCATGTCCCTCTAGCTAATACATAATTGACCAATCCTAACTGTCCATGCATCTGAGACTAAATGCTAATTGGATCACCTGATTCTACACACATATTGCTGTGGTTGTCTGGCCCACCCTTAGTCCTCTTTTTTTTTCACTTTCCTGAACTTTGCTGACAACTTGTTGATTCTCGCTGACTCTTCTTCTGTCTTCAAGGAATCACTGTCCCCGGTCCTTGAACTGGTTACTTTGTTACCAGAAGGCTGGACTGTGCATCTGCTGAATGTGTCCATTGTCCTGCAAAAATTCCTCAACAATTCCCCCTTCTTGTTTTTGCACAAGCCAGACTGACTTAATAGCTCGCTTAGCTACCCTGTGTACACATTGCATTAAGCAAGGCACTATAAGCAAAATTGCTGAAATAATGCAAAGCACCATAATGCCAGAGTGTACTAAGTCCTTAAGACACCCTGTTAAGCCCCAAGATCTTAGCTATTCATCAAAAGAGTTCTCAACCACTGTGAGCTTTTTCATATTCTTTTTAAGCTGTGACAGCTTCTTGTGAATGGATTCAGAGTGATCAGAAAGGTTCATGCAACACATTCCTTCAAGATCCTCACACCCATGTCCTGGTGCTAGCAGTAAAAAATTAATGGCAGCTCTATCTTGTAACACAGCGTGGTGTATGGTACCTACATCAGAGTTCATTCCGTAGTGGGGATGTAATGTTAATTTGTTTCCCTGTCCAACATGCCAATCACCTCAGCTGTGTAAGGGCCTTTGATGAGGCTACTCCTGGTGAAAAAATTGAGGCTAGAATAACTGATGGAGTTCCCCACAATTATACATCATCTCTATATTCAGGGCCCAATTGATGCACACTACTTCTTGAACGCTGCAACTTGTGACTGATGTTAAGCATCTGTCGGATACTAGGGGCAAACAATGTTAATTTTCCAAAATAACATGGTCCTTTCAATGCTTTCTGAGATACTGCAGGCCAGGCTCTATCCACACAAATAAGGAAAACTCCAGGAGGTAGAATCCTTACTGATTTTTACTTTGGGGGTATAGGCCAAACCCAATTGGCACAGTATGCTGTGGTATTGTAATACCACAAAGAAATAGATGATATCCAGGTGCTACAATCTTTTGCTTTTCCCAATTTCTCACTAACCATGTTCTTCCTTTTGTAATTTCCAAAAAACAAACAATAATTTCCAGGCATTGATCCTAAAATATCCAATTCCTGTGGTTCCATACCTGTAGTATTTAACTCTTGAGCAATTGTGAGTGCTTGAACTCCTATAGGGTTTCTGAGGATTCCCAATTTGTCACATTGATTTTTGGTAATGATCCCATTCTGACTAGCACACCAGCTCGACCAGGCCTTACTTAAGTTGCTATAAATTGTGGCTCTGGTCCAACACCCAAATTCTTCAAAGGAGTCTAAAGGAACACCAATTAAACATGTGCGAAATGGATCAGAAGGTGTAGCCAATGATAAACAAAAGGATTTCTGCCCTGTTTTGTTGGCCCATGTGACCCACATGTTAGTTCGATGTTCAGTGTTATATAATCCCTGTGTTTTCCTGATCATTGCACAGATTATCATTGTTACTACCTGCCAAATTATTGCCATTGCCATAGCTGTCGTTGTTGATCACATCTATACCTTGCCCAGTCTATACCTTTGGCTTCGTCCCACTGATTGTCAGAAACATAGTGTCCTTGTGGTATTGCTATTCTTCCTCCACACTCAGTAGCTGTTATCTGACTCTGCAAGATAATCTGATTTGTTATGGCTTGTTTAGCCAAGTGCAATTTAATCCAAAACAGTCTTCTTTGGTCTTGTGTTTCTATCAAAGACAAAGCCTGGCTAAAATTCCACTGTTGTAAAAGCAGTCCTTGAAGAGGGGCAGGTGGAGGCTGTCTTTGATTATTAGGCCCTAAAAATATTGCTAGTGTACTTTCTGGGGTAAGTATGTTAAGTATGTTAAAGCATCTATTGCATACTAAGTTTCTGCTTTTTCTTTTGAGCTAAGGTTAGATTGTTTTCTTGGCGAATTTGTCGCCAAGTTTTCAAATTACATTTTATACAATGAACCTGAAGCCATGGCTTACATGTATAGCCATGCATAGGACAAGCTTTTTCAATCTGATTTACAATCTGTGATGGAAGTGGTGGTAAAGCATCAGTGCCAGTTACAGTTACTCTAGGTCCAGGTAACCATCCTGTTCCTGCAATCTCCAGCAGCCGTGGGGAAAATTCCGAGCGTTGATCAGCCATCAGGTGTTGGAGAGGGGGGTCCAGGTGTGTCCAGATTCGGTCCTAATTTGTTTAGGTGTGTCCTAATTTGTTCCTTGACGAACAAATGAGTGTAAAGGACTTAGTGTGTAACCCATCTGGGAGTGTAAGAATGACATTATATGATAATTGTTGGCTCATATGCAATACTTCATCAATACTTCTAGCTTGAGCAGTTGCAGTAGCCCAGGGTCCATTGCCAAGCAATTGTTGTGCTGTTAAGCCATACAGAGGGTCTCCCTGAGCTCGAGGTCTTGCTGCCTCCTGATTGCATTTTGTTTCCCAACTTTTATGAAACTGAACTTTTTGGTGGGGGGGCTTTTATCAGTTGTACAAGCACTTGAACATTGGCTGGAATTAATGTGTTAGCAGAAAAAATATACTGCGGGAGTGACTGTGCAATTTGGGATTTTAAGCCATATGGTGAAACTGCAGCCTTCAATTTCCCAAAAATTTTCCAGTCAAATGGCTCCCAGTTTCAACCCATAGGATTAGTAACCACAGGGAATTTTTCAATATCATTCAGGAGGAAAGTCCCTTCCACAATAGCCTCAGTTATAACTCCCCTCCATTTCCTTTTCTGAGCTGCTTCTATTTCAGGGTCGCATTCCAGCTCTAACTCCTCATCCACAACAGCATGAGACGGAGGCTTTTGTCTACCCTGTCCCCACACCAGAATGTGGATGTGGTATCTGTTTTCCCTTTTGCCTCTCCGAGCATACTATCATTGGCAGATCCCTTTTCTCAAAAGAATAATCCCTTTTGGGGACAACTGAGTCTTTTTGTTGAATCACTGATTTTTGTAAATTGTTAACTAAGGATTTCAAATCCTCCTCAATAGAAGCACCACTCATAACAACATCACCGTCCTCATCTTTATTACCCAATGTATGTTTTGCTTCTAAGTTACTGCCACTGCCTGTTTCTTCGCTTTGAGCATAATTTTGCCTTGATTTACACAGTCCAAGCCTCTGTGGGACACTCCAGCTCCCTCATTCTCCTTCTGAGACGGGGTGCAGTTGGGATAACACCCAGTTTGAGAGTGGAGACTGAGCTGAGGGGTTGTGGACTGCGTGATGGGATATCTAAGGTTGTAGAGAACAGTTGCTGGACTGAACTGACTGTAAATGCTTGAGGCTTTGGATTTAAATCAGAAGCAATAGCTGCACAAGCTGCTGCTGCAGCCTTTCTCTCTGCCTTCATAGCCTGCAGCACTTCTATGATAGTTTTTCCCAAGGTAGCATACTTAGAAGCCTCTTTTGCTTCACCGCCCCCAGACGTAGCACAGTCCCATAACATTTGCCCCACAGCTTCCCATGTCGAAATCTCAAAGGCATCCTGCACTCCTGCTATGAGGTTACAGTCCCAAGCCCAGTGAATAAGTCCCTTCAGAGTGGAAGTCTCGTATTTTTGTTCTATCTTAGAGAGGATATGTTGGAGGAGTTTTTGGACTCCATCTCTCTCATGGTCCGACCTCGTGTCCTCCCCGGCCGCTCATCTGATCAGGGCGAGATTCAAGTCGTCTTCACCTGGAGCACTCCAGACTTTTACTCCCTTTTCCTCTCGCCGGGGCAGTGAAGATACTTTCGACCGGCTTCCCCGCTTCCCGAAGACTGTCGCTGATCCTCTGCACAGCAGCCAAGTTGCTGTCTTCGGGTCCCTTGGACGCGGATGGTATCACATCGCTTGGGTCACCAGAAATGCAGTGCAGAGGATCAGAAATGGGACATCACGCCATGATCAATGTGATCAAGTGAAGCCACCTTTATTATACAGAAACCTGTATCTATAATATATTATAATGTCCATGTCCCTCTAGCTAATACATAATTGACCAATCCTAACTGTCCATGCATCTGAGACTAAATGCTAATTGGATCACCTAATTCTACACACATATTGCTGTGGTTGTCTGGCCCACCCTTAGTCCTCTTTTTTTTCACTTTCCTGAACTTTGCTGACAACTTGTCGATTCTTGCTGACTCTTCTGTCTTCAAGGAATCACTGTCCCTGGTCCTTGAACTGGTTACTTTGTTACCAGAAGGCTGGACTGTGCATCTGCTGAATGTGTCCATTGTCCTGCAAAAATTCCTCAACACATGTGGTCTGTGTTCTACTTACTTTGTTCTTTAAAAGTGTGTGGTGAGAAGTTGCAGTCAGTCAACTTCGATAAGTTCAAATCCGTGCAAATTACTGGTTCGCCATCCTACCAGAATCTTGAAACATTGTTTGTACTAGAGAGATGGTTGTAAGTGGAAACAGAGGAAGACCTCAGGTACTTTGTAAATCTTTGTGTCCTCCAAAGCAAAAATTACTGCCAGTGCAAGCTCTGTCTGCATGCCTAGAGGTAGGTATTGCTAGATAAAAGTACTCCCAGTGATTACAGGTGCCTAATAAAATACGATTTCTCTGTGTTTGCAGAACAAGGATTCAAGTCTAATATGCCCTTTGCATGCTAACATTTTATTTTAATCTTCTAGACTGTATTTTTGCATTAGAATTTGGTGCCAAAAAATCAAAATTTACAAATATTAAAGTCTTCTTGTTCTAAGCTCTTTAATGAAGCAAAGTAAACAGGCTAAATATCAAGAAATTTTTAAAAGATTGGTGCCAGTAATGAGTAGTGTTTAACTTCAATATACAGTACTGTGAAATTAATATTAACAAGACCTGTAGTTCTATAGATGGAGATCTGTACTTTGTATTCCATCACAGAAGAATGTTTTAGCATGTGTCGGTCTGTCTCTGACACCACAGTTGAACATTTGGGGAAGTAACTCTCTGTTTCAGGTTTACAGAATTTAAAAAAACCCCACAAACAATAAACAATGAATTGCCTTTTATTTAAACAATGTGCTAGCCATAACTGTAATCATCATCAGTATTTCTAGTCTTCTTTGTCTCCACAGGTGTGATAGCTTTAGAAAATCTGTTGACACATATGCAGTACGTTAGTATGAAAGACATGAAACACACCAATGCACATTTCTCCTTTTTCCCTGCTTTCTGCCATCTTCTCATTTCCCTTTTTAATATTTCTTACTCTTCCCTTTTGTTGCCCATATTTCCTCCTCTTACATTAAACACTGAAAATCGGTGCATGATTGTTGCATTCTCCATAGTTGTTGGTGGGCAGTTCTGTCTTTTGTTTTTATGTCTTCTGTGTGAGAAAGCCAAGGAGAAGGGTCATTACTCCTGTCTTCCATCCTGTTGTGTCAACTCTTGTTCTTTGTTATTTTCTTTTTTTTCTTTCTTGTTTTTTTGTTATTGTTGCTTAGCTTCTCCACAGCTGCAGTTCACGTTTCATGCTCAAGCTCTTTGGTCCAGGATGCATTACTGTGTGCTGTTTTTTGTGGCTTTTGTTCTTCTCGCTCCAGTCTCGGGCAGCCCGGGCGCCTGGCTAGGCACTGCCTTCTGGTGAGACCGAGGCTGCCGCGTGCACGGAGGCTCCAGGGCTGAGCGCTCCAGGGTGGGTAATGCAGCTTTCGTAGCCGTACGCTGAGAGAAAGCAAAGGGACGAGAGAAGGCACACCTTGTCCCGCGTGGCTGAGAACTGTTTATTTCCCGCGTGGCTGCAGCGGTGGTCGTAGCAGCGTTCCCAGGTTGTGTGTGTGGACAAAATGGTGATTGAACAAGGGAAGCATTGGATTAAATAGGGGGCGGGCAGACAGGGGTGGAAGGCCCCCTCGCCCAATGGGGACAGACGACAGGGGAGTGACACGGACCACGGCAACCTACGTGGATAGATAACGGGTGGATACAGCATTCTGGGACAAATAGGATTGCAAGGATGGTGTGACTGACACAGAACTTTCAGGAATAAACAGGGGGTGGCTATAAGATAGACATGTAAGAGCTCCCGTGGTAGACAGCTTGGAGCAGACCACTGTGAGGGGGAAATAAGGGTACAGAGAACCAACCTAACTAACATTTATTAAAATCCCAAACTGAACCAACCCGGCATACAACAGTCCTTGTTCATCATCTCTGTATAGGTAGTAAACATCACTCAGATTTCATTCTTTTTAGCTGTTACCACAGTTGGAAGTATTTTGTTTCTGGGGCAAAGTCTGAGAAGTGTTGGACTGTCTATGTCTAGGAAATGGATGCTGTGTGAAATAGAGAATCAACCAATAAAGCCAAATTTAATTCCTTATTAAAAATTAGGAACTGGGAGAAGCAATAACATATTGGGGAAAAATATGTACAGTATCTACATGTACTTGGCAATGTGTTTACACAGATTCATCTTATTTTTTTAGTTTTACATACACTTAGTCACAAAAAAGCCTGAGAATAGAGAACTGCAGAAGTGTCTTGCTTAGTTATTGTGCCTTGGCAAGTGTGCCTTGGCATTGTTGTTGGTAGGGAATATCCAGAGGCATTTGAAAATATAGTTAAAGAGCCACCCCCAGGGATGCTGCAAAATTGCAGTTGGGTACCATCCTCCTTTCTCAAGGTGGTTAGCATATTCACCTTCAGAATGTCATTTCCAAAGCCCTTAAGTTAACGTTCTAAAATGTTCGCTTTTGTGGGGAGGATTTTAGATACTGGGATAACAAAGACTACATCTAGTAGGAAAAAAATTAAAAAATTTATACAGATTATGGTTCTTAATTAGAAAGGTAAAGGCTTATTCTTGAGACCTACTCAATCTTTCCTCACTCATCTCCATTTAATAAACAATATGAAACATTGCATGTGCACACTTTATTTTACAGTACGGTGTTTGGTAGTAAGTTCATCAGTTTCTCTGAGGACACAAAATAGCCTAGACCTAATGTGACCTAAGTAACACATTCTCCTAGTGGATCAGACTCTGCAATTTTAAACAAGTTAATCTGTATAAACACAGAGAGTGTAAGAACCTGTGTAACCTACACTTGCAAGTTTAGAACATTTAAAAGTAAATAAACCTACATGCTTAAGACTTCAGGTACCTAAAAGTAAACAATACAGAACAGTCTGCCTAATATATTCCTCTGGTAAGTTCAATGGACTCCAGCAGTTTGACTAATTAAATTGTGTAACATACATGTTTCTTCTATATTGTACTTTCTGTTCATGCTCTTGAAATGTACCTTTTGAATTGTAAAAATAAAGTTTGTAGGGAAGCTTCTTTTGCAGTTCATGCAATTTAATTTGAACCTCTCTGCATTAAGGTTATTTTTCCTTGGCTTGAATGCTGCTGTCAACCCCTTCCAAAGTGCCCTATTAAAACATCTGTTAGTCACTACTGGAGTTGCAAACCCTATGCCTTATTTTAAGCATCTGAATAGAACAGGACATCAGTTGTACATTAAATAGGACTTTGTGACCATATGTCATTTTTCTTTATGAGTTCTGTGTTACTGCATTATTTTTCTAATAATGACTGCAAGTAAGTGTAAGAACATGTTGGTGATATTGGTCATTGGTTTGTTTGTTTTTTCTTAATTCTTTGTCATTTGACAGATTTGATGTTAGTAATAAAAGTACGTACAGCAATGTAGGAGTGTGTGAGGGTATATATGAGTGAAATTAGTCTTTTCCTCAAAAATCAGTGACAACACTTCTGTTGTCCAGTGAGCTATAAAGACCATGTTAAGTGTGCAGAAGAGGCTGCTTACATGTAACTGATCAGGTGGCCAGTTTCCTTCACAACCCATGTTGCTGGGTTTTTTAACTCAGGCTGCTGAGTCTTTTCATCATGATTTTCTTTGATAGAGGTATAGCACAAATTCATTCCGCAACTGGCGTTAAGCTTAAAGGAATGTATTTGGATTTAAGGGCTGCATTTAAAGAAATGGTACTGGTACTGACTTTTTAATTGGGTTTTTTTGTTTGTTTGTTTTTTTTAGGGCAGGTTAAAGTATTCAGGGCCCTGTATATGTTTGAGCCCAGAACGGTAAGTACATCTAGACTTCAGTGGTTTGAGAGTCTTACTTTTAACCTTGTCCATAATATTTCTTTAGTTCTGCTGTTATTACTGTTGATGGATAGTCATTCTTAATGTGAGTAAAACTGTCTTGATTAATCATCAGTCACTTTTAAGAACAGCTCTGTTTAAAAGCAGCATGCTTTCTTCTGTAGTATCAGTTGCCTACAATTAAAGATCAGAAATCTTGAATAATTTGTTATTTCTTCCAAAGACAGCAATGATTGTTGAGACCTAAGAGATCTGGAGAACTGGGAGCAACCAAAAAGATTTCCCAAATGAAGTTAACAAACCTAAGAGATATTTCACTGCTTCTTTTGCACCATGCTTTGTTGGAAAGGCCACAGTCTTCCTGTGTTGTTAGAAAGTCTTCCTGTGTTGATCCAGAAAGTTAGCTGTAAGCAAGTCAAACTAAGGACTGTTGTCTTGGTGATAGAGGATTTGAGTTATCATTCTTTTGAATGAAGAGATGAATGTATTCTGACTTATCCAGGCATTTGTTTTTCCTACGTACATATATTCAAATGTATTTGTTTACTTGTTATTTTTTTTTAAGCCAGATGAACTGTACTTTGAAGAAGGAGATATCATTTACATCTCAGACATGGTGAGTCTAAGACATCCCACATGGACTGAGTACTTCTGAGATGCAATATATCCCGTTTAGAATATTTTCCATTTTCTCTGCAGAGTGATACGAATTGGTGGAAAGGAACTTGCAAAGGGAGAACTGGACTAATTCCAAGCAACTATGGTAAAGTCTAGAATATTTTTATTTGGTAAGATAATTCACAATTAAAGGAAATCACTAAATAAAAAGACATCTTCTCAAAAATAGACCACAGTATTGGTACTCAACAGTACTCTACCATGTATTTCAGAATATATCTATCTGCAGTATCAGTTACCACTGTACCTCAGCAGTGGACAAGCTGTCTGGTGTTTTTATAACCTAGGGATAACTTGAGTTTGCTGATTGTTCCTGTTTCTGATTATGTGCTTAACAGATACTTGAGACACTTTCTGTTTTGAGGGGAAGAACACTTGGATCTAAAGGATGGAGTTTTGCTTGCCTTCTGCTCTTTTTTTAGTGAATATATTCTGCCACAGAAAGCATTAGTTTCTTAGGGTTTGCACCACATTAAACATCCCAAATATATTTGGACTGAATAGAAACTGCTTTTTCAGATTCAACTAAAATCGTTTACAAAAGCCATGAGTACAGACAATACAACACAATTCCTCCAAGTCCTGCCAGGAATTGCAGGCAGAGTAGCAGTGTCTTATGACAGATTGCATCACAGCTGTCAATGTGACTTAGGTTGATTCATGTTGTCCGTTCTTCAGTAGGAGACATTATGGTAACAATGCTCTGTTTCCCTGCCCTGTAGTTGATAGAAACATATTAATAGAAATCTGTGGTGTAGTCATTGAGGCTACATCAACTTCCAAACTGACTCTATTCTTGCTGCTTGCCAGAGGTCAGAGGTCATGCACTATTAATATGCAAGAAGACTAATTTATACATGTTGCATATCTACATTCAAATTTCTTTTGAATATTGGAGTGAATATTTAAAATAAACCAAACAAGGTATTAATTCATGTTCCCATTGAGATTATTTGTAAAGCTTTGATTTTAGACCATGGTGGGAGGGGTGGTGTGTCTGTCCATACATTTGCAAAACTGTCATGTATAAGCAGAACAGAAGCTTTTGCAGACCTTAAGAACAAATAGTACTAGGACCACATCTTCTCATTTAGACCAGTTGTGCAATGTGATGCTGTTTGAAGTTTTCACAAGGTTTTCTCTGAATTAGTTTCCCATAAACTGGAAATTAAAGTGCATCTCACTGGTCTGTCATTCACAAAATTCTTTTCAGTTTGGAATCAAATATGTTTTGTTTCCACACAGGTTTCAAATACATGTTTCAGAAGTAGTTAGAATTTACTCTTTTGTTTCAGTGGCAGAGCAAGCAGAGTCTATTAATAATCCACTGCATGAAGCTGCCAAACGAGGTATGTTCAGTGTTTTACTTGTGTGATGCTAAAGGATGATTTGCTTGTTTTCTACCATAATAAGAACAATCATAATAACAATAATAATAATATAAAATATATAATAATAATTATAATATAATATTTAGAATGAAGATGTTCTACCTGTTTTGGTTGTCTTGCTTCTTGAGCAAGTTATCTGGTAAGTTTTACAGCTTTGAAAAGGTGAGATACTGCCTGGTGGAATTGCCACTCTGTCTATACACAGAGGAAGTGTGGTACCATCCATTGAACTACATAGGGATATAAAGGTCTTCTGGGAATGGAAGAAAAGATATTTGGTATGGCTTAGTATGACTTTGTCATTATTTGCTATGACTAGGTATGACTGGTTATTCAATGAATTATAAATATTGCTGCTAATCACTTCCTTTCTTCAGAAGTTCATGGGACAACTGACACAATTTAGAAAGTACTGTTTACTTGTAATGGTTCTTTTAACTTTCCAAGCAAAAAAAGATCATCAAAACTGATTTTGTCTTTCAGGCAATCTGAGCTGGTTGAGAGAGTGTTTGGATAATCAAGTTGGTGTCAATGGGTTAGACAAAGCTGGAAACACAGCTCTGTATTGGGCATGCCATGGAGGTCATAAAGGTATCAGAGCATTAATTTGAAATTATTGTTCTCTAGTTTTCTTGTTATTTTTGTTAGGCTGATGGATAAAATTGCAATGCTAAATAATAGGGTTTTTTCAGTGTAATTCTATTTTTTTTCTTTGATAAAAATCAGGCTAGGAGGTAGGTTCAGCTCCATCCCAGTGCTATGTGTTTTGTTGTTGCTGTTAAAGCAGGCATGCTCATTAGTGTAACTTAGAGGCAGAGTAGAAGAAGGACAGATGAAAAAGAACTCTGGTATTATTTGGGGTACTTCATGCAGAAGCATTTTTTGTGACTAATTGTTGTTTGCCCAATGCAGTCTGATTTACAGATTTTCATTAGCTGATTTGATTGGTCTTTCATTGAATCTTAACTACAGTGAATGCAAAAATAGCATAATTCCTTTCCACAAAATTCTTCTCTTATCATCTCTTCCTGTTTTCTGCAGATGTAGTAGATGTCCTGCTTACCCAGGCAAACTTAGAGTTAAACCAACAGGTAGGTTGAATCCATAGATCCTTAAGAGTAGAGGTGTGATGTTACTCACCATTGGTAGAAGCTGAAAGGTTTTTTGCTGCATTTTAATCCTGTTGCTTTTCCCTCTAACTCCACAGAACAAATTGGGAGACACAGCTTTGCATGCTGCTGCATGGAAAGGTTATGCAGATATTGTAGAGATGCTGCTGGAAAAGGGTAAAGATCTTCACCAAGGTTTCAACAATCTGTGTACAGACTAGATTCCTGAATGTTTAATTTGTATTTCTTAAGTATTTCTCTATAAATCAGGTACAGTCTTTAGCCAGCTCACCTGCCTGACTTGCAGGAAAAGTCTTGCAAAAAGTTCTGGCAGCTGTGGAAGGTAGACATCTCACCAGGTCAAGATAATTTCATTGTGCTTTACAGACAAAAGTAGGCACTTAAACCCCAGAACAGCAATGACATCTGCTTCTTAAAAAGGAAGAGCAGCCAGCAAGTTTCCTAAACAACTGTAGCTTATGCAAGAGCATCCATAGCTTTTTGTCTGCTTCAGAGCAGTCAGTGGCTCAGATTCCCTTGTCCATTACTGTTCTACCCACATTACCAAAAGTCTTATCATAATGGCATTGGTTAAGAAATAACTGGGATTGTGATTCATGATGAAAATTTTCTTCATGAAGGGGCAAGAACAGATCTGAAAAACAACGAGAAGAAACTGGCTTTAGATATGGCAACGAACGCAGCTTGTGCTTCCTTGCTTAAGAAGAAACAGAGTGCAGGTATTTCTGATTTTGTTTTTCTGATAATTTTACTTTTGGAAAATTAATACTTTAGCCAAATACCAATATACTGATAGCCATAAAAAACATTTGGGAGGTACATAGGCTAAGAATTGTGTTTGGAAGGGCTTGCTTGAGAGAGTTAGTTTAGAGCTATGATAGGAAGATGGTTTATCACATGCCATGTTGCTGACTCCACACAAAATGCCACATTGTATCAGCAAGAGGCATAAGAGTTCAGAAAGTGTGAAAATACTAAGGGAAGATACGAAAATAGAAGACGGGCCCTTCAGGCAAAATGAAAGCAGGGATGGAGCATACCACAAGGGAGAGGGTACAAGAAGAAAGCAATGTCCTATCTTTCTCCATATGCTTGTGTGTTCCTCCAAACTTAAGCCAAACAAGCACCGACATACGATCCTCCTTTTCTTACTGCTAAAATTTTTTGCTTTCTTATTTCTGTGTGTCTCTGAGTGACTGAGAAATAAAGAAAGAATGCTTTCAAGTGTTAATTAAAATAGTCCCACTGCCTCCCACTGTCTTCATCTCTTCTAATAGCATAGTGTCCATGTCCAAAAGAGTTAAAGAGGCTATTTTAAAAAGCTAAAGACTGAATTGTTCAGTATTGTGTAACTGCAATTGCCTGTAGCTTTCAGGAGGCTGAAGTAAGGGTGGAAACTCTAAGTGGAAGAAGAAATCACTTTAAAACACAGGCAGGGTTATAGTTGAGTTTGGTGGGATATTCAGTACAGCAGTTGTATTGTCTCAGGTCTAGTGAGAACAGAGGGATTGCTAACCTGCAGGAGCCTAGAGGTTACAGTGATTAAATAGAGGAATAGCTGACTGCAACAAGAGCAATTGCAGCAAAAATACTGTTCTGCCTTTTGGTAGAGGTAAAATCAGGATTTCCCAGAAGACTGGCAAGTTATTTCTCCCAATCTTGGTTCTTAAGAAAGCGGTTGTAAAAAAGGGCAGATGTCCTTCTCTATGTGTGTGTGTGTGTGTGTATGTACATATATAAATATATGTATACATTTCTATCTACACATATACATTATTTCATTCATATGTATATAATACTTTAAATATGTATGTATAGTATATATAATTTATATATATATATATATATATATATAATATAATATATTCCTAAAGTTACTTGATCCCTATTTGTTACACTTCATACGTCTTTGCATGTTGATTGTAGGCACCTAGTACAGGTGTTTTCTCTTTTCTGATGTCCCAATAATTATACTAATGTTTTATTTCCTGATGCTAATTAACTAATCTACATAACTAATCTACTTCTTCACTCCCTTTAAAATAATTTTGTTTCAATGAGTAACTGATTTTTTTGTCCTTAGTCACCTTGTCTGTCACCAGTCTTTGGTAATTTCACTCCCTGTCTTTTTTTGCTTGCCTTGATATAACAGCTGATATTCTCAGTCTAACTACAGTTTCAGTATTAGCATCCTTGTTAATTTTTGTGTCTCAACGTGGCATTTTATAATATCTCTGACACCACTGATCTGTATACTTTTCTTGCATTTTGTATTTTCTTGGTTATTTTCACTAATTTAATTTTTCTGTCTCTGGAGTCTGCATTTAAGTATTTCCAGTGTCTGGATGTGAAACATTGTTTTTTCAGAGGTTCAGTTCTATATCAGCAGTCTTCTCCCTTGTTCCTGTTTACATAAGACTTCTATCATAGTCCAGCTCTAAAAGTGTTTTATTGGAGGAAGCTTATTTTGTCTCCACTTCAATGTTCAGATTTATGTTTTACACGTACTGACAGGTTTTCAAATGTCAATTGCTGAAGTACATTCTAAAAATCTAACTTATTAAAATCATATCACAGAAATGCAAAAAGATTGTGTTAATTGTGCTGCTAAACAGGGGAGCAGAAGAAATGTAGAGAAGAAATGTAATTTGTACTTTATTGAAATATGACCCCTTCACCACAGGGCTCTGCAATTTTCTCTCTTCCTGTTTTCCTTTTGCTGTTCCTCCTCCTAAAAATGTGAATAATTTTTTTCACTTAGATTTCTTTTCTCAATACAGTCGAGCAGGTTCATTTTAAACTTACTCATTTTTCTTGTTCCAGAAGTCTAGGATAACAAGGGTTATCAGCTCTGTGAACTATGTCAGTCTTGTTTCCTCTGTGCCTGGTATTTTCAGTTCGCTTTTTAAAATTTGTTTCTTTGCAGGTACTGTCCGAACATTGAGTAATGCAGAGGAATACCTTGATGATGAAGACTCCGATTAGCTTTTTTAACTCTGTATGGAAAACTATAACTTGCATTGTCTGTGTCTTTTCAAAAAATATCTTCTCAACTGTAAAAATATCTCTCTTAGAGTATTGCAATATAGCATATTAATGAGAGGGTGAAATCCTGCTTTACAAAGGAATAATCTTAATGTAGCCAGAAGATGTCACTTTTTAAATCAGATTTCCTTTTTGGAATTATCACAGAGAAGGTGTGGCATACCTTTATCACTGAATATGGCAGAGAACCATCTTCTAAACTCACAGGTTTCATCTCAGGCCTTCCCAGCAAGTGCCTTGTATTTCTGGAATACTGAAAGGTCCTTGTGGGACAGCAGGACACCACTGCTAATATTTCCCCAAATCCCACTGGATATATATTCCTTCATGCAGGTAATACTGACAGTCAGTACTGGCTGGCAGCCATAAATGGAGATGCTACTATAGAGAGGGGCAATTGTTTGCGCTCAATGTCTGATTTTTAATTTTGGTAAAATTTTTTCCCTTCCTTCCTCCATCCCTCTAAGTGAGGTGCAAAATGACGTGAGACAATCTGCCTCAGGAATGCTTTATCTTCTCTGTTGCTGTGGGCCCAATCCCTGAAATGTAACACAGGTGAAAGGCTTGCTTAAGTCAAGTTTGCTTTAGAAATTGGACTTTGTGGCTTGATTATTTTGCTTTTTAAAGTGTATTATGCTGAAACTATTTGTAGTGAAAGGAAGGCAGATTTTTTTCTATTTATCCTGCCTAAAATTTTTAATACTGATCTGTGCTTTTATTTTTTGCAAGTGCTCTTATGTCTTGTCCTAGATTACCTCCAAGTTTAAGTGTGTTTGAAGTAATGAGGGAAGATGTGCATCAAATATACCACAGGTATCTTTAGAAGAGATACCTGAAACTGAATAAACATTTTTAAAATGTATTGCTGCTTCCTGTGAATTAAAGAAAAGTGGAAAATAAATTCAGCTACTTTCAAGCTTCCCTGCTGAGTTAAAAATTAGTACTTCCTTCAGATTGCTTAAGTAGCTGTAGCCAAATATTGCACATTACTGAGAGATACTTTCCTATTGTGATGGTAAGTAAATGTTACAAGTATTTGAGATACAATCTCATTTTCAATTTTTTGTTGCTAACTTCTCTAATAGAGACTTCTAACCAATTCATTCTAACACAGCAGTCTGTGATACTAAAACAAAACCAAAAAAAGGAGAAAAATAAGGACAAAAAAAAGTTCTTGTGAAAGACTGGGGATAAATGAAAAGTTCTTGTGGAAGTCTGGGGATAAATGAAAATCACACTAAGTATTTAAGAGATTTTAAAAAGTGTAGAGCACTCCTAATTTCCCATTTTTAAAAATACATTGAGCCAGATTTTTATTTTTATCATCCTGTAGAGAACTAGATGCCAGTAAAGCTTGTTAAGCTCTTATCAAAGAAGGCAGTGTTTGATTGACCAGATCTGTTTAAGATGGGGACATTGCACAAGCAGTCATCTGCAGATGTAATTCTAGACTGTTTAAATGTTAAAACCATAGAACAATGTTTTAGCCCTATGCAATACTGTGGTTAAATGGACAGTGATGTTTTATTTTGTGTGAACTTGAAGATCCTAGGGGGAAAGAAACAAAAACCAAAGCCACCAATTTTTTCTCTCTAGATTTCATTAGAACGGTTGTTGAACATAACTCATTATATTTAAGACTGTTCTGCTTCATATTTAATCAGCCAGCTCTTTTATTAGCTCAGCCTTTTTTAGTAGTTAAACCGTATTTTATGTTGCATACTGTTGATTAAAATGATGCAATTGCAAAGTGCAAGCTTTAAAGTCCTGTAATGAGAGGCAAGAAGGTTCAGGTATCTGTTACATGAGTCTTTTTCCTGCAAAAACAAAGCTCACAAGCTTAAAATTCTTCAGTGTCACAGGACATGGATCAAGTCACTATTTTTTCTGTGGACCTTTGGAGGCAGAGTCTGTATTCATAAATAACTCAATGTAATGTCTTCTGCTGCCATGGCTTCAGCAGTCTACAAGGAAGAGGTTATGTTCCTGTCTGTGTAATTAACAGCTGCCAGAAGACCCTGTGTTCTTCTGCAGACAGATCTAAGTGCTGCACAGGAATGAAGCACAAGTTGAGCCCAAGGATTGCATCCAGAGTTCTTGCCGGAATGTCCTGAAGGAAGCACATTTACATCAAAAGGCACCTATGGAGTGCTGTCATTTTTTTACAGGACAAAATTTACTGCTTTTGTTTTTTCCCACAACTTTGTTTTTCTTTATGAAACTGTCTGTTCATCTTGTGAAATACAAATCACTGTGAAAGCTTTCAGGCAATAAATTACTTCTTGTCTAACTCCAAGACTAAAGTTTTGATTAAAAAAAAACCCAAAACAACACAACATAATAAAAAAAAAAAACAAGACAAATATCTTCCAGGTAGAAGAAATTACAGCTGGAGTAAGCTAATACAGCATCTTACTGGATATGCAAACTTACTTGCTCCCCCTTTTCTTCAGTGTTTGCACTACAGACTTATTTGAATTTAAGATTTTTTCCAAAGGCAGGTACATTCATGTGTGTAACAA
Source organism: Anomalospiza imberbis (assembly GCF_031753505.1). NCBI lineage: Eukaryota > Metazoa > Chordata > Aves > Passeriformes > Viduidae > Anomalospiza > Anomalospiza imberbis. The sequence goes on from NC_089721.1 coordinate 43,267,629, forward strand.
TAAGAAAAATAGGGGATTTAGGAACAGCAAATGGAAAGTTTTCAAGCTCATGGTATCTTAGAACTGAACATTGAAGGATTATTCTGGCTTTCATACTTCTGGTTGAATCAATGTATGCGCCTTTCTTTTGAAAATCAGCTGTGTTCCCATCAGAAATTTTGTGCTGTTAGGGAATAGAAATTGTTTGGATTGATTTGAGGCTCTTTGAAACTAAATTAGTACATTTTCTGTTGGCTTCATCAGAGGAATCAAATGCTTGATCCCTGTTTTATGGAAGGAAAAAATGGGACATTTCTTGCATTGGCTTTAGTATAGTTACTGGATTCTTGATAATTTTCAAATTAATATGTTGTTTTTCTAAGACAAAGCCCATCTTACTGAATTCCACTCTTATACATCCCATCACCTGAAATGTAATTTACCTAAAACAGTTCAGGTCACACTAAATATTTAAACTGAGTGGCTCATTTTCTAACAAAGTCTCCAGCTCTGAACACTGACTTCTTATTTCTGAAGACATTAATGTGTTTCTTGTGTTTGAGTTTTATATCAAGGACCAAAGATTGCTGAAAGTAAGTTAGCCTGACCTTGTGGTCACTTCATTTGCATGCTACAAAATCAGATGTTTGAGCATGCAGCACACATCAAAATTAAAAATTTGTTTGCAGCCATTGCCACCTTCTAAGGAAACCATTGAAACACCATGGAACAGAGTAACAAATAATGGGGCATCAGTCATCTGCTTCATGAGACAGATAAAAGCTGAAGTTACTAGAAGTGTTTCAGGAGAATATTAGTCAACTGTACTTTGATCTTATCAGGAGACAAAACCAAGCAGAAATGGTTTTGAAGAACTTGGAACAGAAATCTTAATAAGAAATTAGTTTGATACAAAATCAATATCTTTATTTGCTAAATAGATGAAAAGGTAAGAGCTGGGTTGGTTTTGGTTGGTTGGGCTTTTTTTGAAACTATGCATTTACAGAAGCTATAAATAAGACAATACCAAAAAGCATTTCAGAAAAAAAGTTATTTTACATCACTAGTTCTGGAACAGAATGTGGACTGGTGGTAGTGTCTGCCTGTGGCAGAAAAAAACTACCAAGTGGCCATTTACCTGATGCCTGTTGTTTCCTAGCTGAGAGTTGATGCTGAATATTATGTGTCTCACCTGTGGCCTTTTCTAGAAAGCCACATCATTACTTAATCCTCCTACCAAGGTTAGTAGTTCCTCCTTTGAGCTCTGTAGAGCAGTCCATAGAACTCCAGAGAATTCTGGAAGACATTCCTCTGTGACATTGTGACATTGCTAACCTGTGAGCAATGCCACTGGGAAAAGTAGTGTGGTCCAGCTAATGTTCACCCTCACAGTTACAAAAACGGTTGTTTCTTGTGGTTGTGAGCAACTCCTGAAATCAGAGGCTGGAGGAATCTCTTGCAGAGATAATGGTAATTTAGGTTGGATTTTTAAAGTAAATGTGCAGCAGTACAGAACTTGACAGCGTTACCAGCATTCAGCTGTTTCATGTGTCAAGTTTATGCAGCCAGGAAAGGGTCTGTAACTTGCATTGTTCCCTTGCGAGTTACTCCTTTCCCTGAAATTCTGAAGCACACATTAGAGTAACTGTCTGTTCTATTCTTTCTTTCTCTCTATCCAGAAATGGACTTCTCACTTTAAGGAAATTTAGTGAGATTTAATATAAAACAGGTAGGAAGACTCAAAGTGCCACAAGAAAATAGGACATTGGGTAGTTTGATATGGTCATACTTCTGATTTGAAATGTCAAGCAAGTCGGTGGAATCCAGTGAAGATACATGGGCAATGGAGGACCTCTCTTGTTAAGCTCAGCACAAACCTGTATTCGTTTTCTTGATTTACGTTGCTTAATAAAGTATATTTTTGCTCACAGCTTTACTGCAGTCACACCGCCAATTAACTTTATGTCTACAGGGACATAGTGAAATTAATGACCATCTTCAGTCTGTTTTGACCATCTTCAGACATGCTTAACATAAAATTAGAATCAAATGCTCACAATTTATATTCAATTTTAATGTGTCTTTCCTGTTCAGCAGACTTATACAGCACATGTAGTTTCATAATGTTAGTAAATTACTCAGACTTTGTTAATTGAAAGCTCTAATTTTATCCTTTCATATAATTTACCTTTTGTGGTAAGAGATGGTACATTTCATATAATCTGAAATTCATTAAAAACTAGTATATATTCTTCTCAGTCTATCAATTTTTCACTTCTCTTTTATGCTTTTCCTGAAGATTCCTGTTTAAGCCATTTTCCTAGAAAATTCCAGCTTCATAGCTATGAGTTTGAAATGGAAAAAGAATGAAGAAATAAAAATTATGTCTGGCCTACATGCACTTGCACTGAAAGCAAAAGCAATAAACATTTTATTGACCAAAATGTTGTGTTAGAGGTAGATTGAGTAGTGGGCATTGTAATTAAGAGAAACTTAGATTTATTAGAGCCTGAGCTAGCATTTAACTTTTAACTACTCCCATCTAATCAGAGAATGTGATTTCAATTCAAGTTACAATTCTATGAGTACTTTTCTGAAAAATATTTTCCACATGGAGTTACAACAGTGGAGAGTCATGGCATAATGCAATTTCAATCAAATGTCATTCTGCTAAAAGGTTATAGAGTGCTCTCTAGTCAGACAGGAATAATTCAAAAGTTCATATAATTTCAGAGGCTTAACCACAGTGAATATTTTCTCATCTGTTGGATAATGTCAGAAGAATTTTCATAGGCTTCTTCCAGCTGAAAAGTGCTGAAAGTGAAAGAGTGCTGAAAGTGTTTTAATTACTTCCAGTAGGTATGACAAGATTATTCAAACTAAATGAGTTTGAAATGAAAAACCATTATTACACAGGAGAAAATAGGTGGAAAGGGTCTGGTGGTGCTCATATTTAATTAGGAGTCATTTCCATTCAGTTTTAACTGAAGCCAGCCTACACCAGACACAGTTTCAGCAGTTTTCTAACCACTTAAAGATTCTGGTTTATTCATGTTGTTTTAGGGAAACTCCAGTTTAGTTGTATGTTTCCATTTTATGGACTGTTAGCTGCTAATTAGCTGAGCTCTACCTTTGCACTTTTACTGGTTACACCAGTTGCTGCAGCCTACAAGCTTTCCACTTCAGTCTGGTATTCAGAAAGTTTAAATGAAATTTAATGTTCTTGTGCTAGGCTTAGCTTTCCATTTGTTCAAAGGGGATGGCTGTCTGAAGTGCACTGTAGCCATATCCTTACTGCATTTAAAAAGTATCTTGAAATTTAGAGAAAAGGGAAAAAATAAATTAAAAGCATAAGCCTAGAGCATAGAAACTCATGTCAGATGCAAAAAGGTGAGAGTGCAATATGGAATCTCTCTAGAAATGCAATAGAAAGGCCCGCTATTTAAGTACCTACACACCAATATAACAGCATTACTTTAGTGTAAATACATACAGACAGCCTGAAATTTTTCTTACCTGATTGTGTAATTAAAGTATGCACATATCTATGTTGGCTTTCTTCAATTTAGTTTAATTTAGTTTCTAAAATTACCATTTGTCTGAAGTTACTCTATGATTTCCAGGATGCATTTGCTTTGGTCTTAAGTTAAAGAAATAATTTCAGTCTCATGTGAGAAAAGTAAAAAATATATTTTCATATATCTGATGTTTTTACATAACTTTAACTTAATGCTTGGAGACATGGGTTGAAAAAAAATCTGCTTTGTACTTCATGTATTAAGACACAGGTTGAAAAATTCTGCTTCTTACTAAGAGCTGTGAGCATTACTAATGTAATACTTCCTGCTTCCCTGTGTGAGAAGAGAATTTGATCCAAACTCTTGTATGATAATTACTGATAATTACTGATTTTTGTTCCTAAATGTCTGAGCTTTATTATATAATAAATAATATTTCTTTTTGTTTTAAGTAAAGTTATGTAAACTAATGATTTCTTTCATGCTGTGCTCTGAAAATCAATCACACATCTGACTTGATCGATCCAAATGCATCACTTCCATTACCTTTTGAAGTGGACTTTGCCTAATGAGCTAAGTGGTTTCCCATTTGGATTTAAAGAGCAAAGCTGAATTATTTTGCTTTTCATATCAAATCTGCAGACCTCACCACATTATCTATGCAATACTGTTTTCTGTGTTGACCAGCCTCTGATCACTGTGCTGTATAAACAAACTCACTGTCTGTTAATGGTGTCTACAGACAGGCTTTGCAAAATGCAGCTGCAGTCAAGGACACTGAAGCTAAAGAGCAGTGCCCAGTCTCTTTATTTCTGGTTAGGGGTGACATAACCTTCTTAATGTAAAAATATGTACATACCAGACAGCAAAGCCTGATTTGTAAAGCAACGTCCTGATTGGTTCTCCTAATAAAAATACATGTATCATTTTCCCGTATTGAGCAGTTTTAATAAATACAAACACCTAAATTTACATGAATGTTTACCCTGTGATTGCAGTGGAACTTATTAATTTGGATTGAAAAAAAGATCCAGGCACTTAGCAAAAATCTGTTAAAAAATTCTTCAGTAATTTACTTTCATTTCTCTAGATAAATATGTCTGCCTACTTGACTGGTATTCTCATGATCTAAACATGTAGTGAATGCAGAGCAGGATGTGTAACTAAGTGTAACCAATAACAACATTTCCAGACTTAGAGCAGAAGTCCAGACATGATTTGAAGTCAACCATACAGTTTCCTCTTACAAAACAGCTTTCTTCCCATAAAATATATAATGCTATGTGTAAATACCTTTCTGTTTAGCCTAGGGAATGAAGAAGGAAATAGAAAAGAGACGTAAGAGCAATGACTTGCTTATGTTTGTGGTTAATCAATTTCCTGCACCCTGATGCTTCAAGATACCTCTCTCCTTAAAACAAGATAAAAACGTTTTCTACTAATTTAATTTCCAAGCTGTCTATCAATTACTCAAGAAGATGACTTGGTTCTCAACTTTAAAGGCAGAAACAGACCTAATTTGTAGGCAAGACAAGTCACTGCATTCTCAATTATCATAACATTATTGACATATGCAACCATTTGACACAGTCCTAATGCAGCAGACACTTAACTGCATTGAGTTCTGCACTAGAGTGGGTGATTCCAATGGGACTAAGTGAGAAGGAGGGTTTGGCTGGTTTTTGTCAAGCATCAAAAATCTGGTAAGCTTTGATATGATCTTCTGCTCAGCCACTGTCAGGACCATGCGCACACACATCCCCTTCCCATGATGTACTGTGCAGCTCTGCTTCACCAAAGGTCTAGAAAAAGCATTTTTTCTGCTGCACTTTTCTTAAGTACATGTTAATGTTTGTGTCCTCATCCAGAGGCCTTTTGAGAAAGACACAGTAGACCATGGCCAATGTGAATTGTTCTAAAGAATCAAGTTAAGGTATTAGAGTGAGCACAGCTCAAGATGCTAGAGAACCAAGACAGCTACTATCGAGATTGAGAAGCAGAATGTTTTCTATTGCCATCTGTGTAGCAATTGTCTTCTGGGCAGTTTTCCTTATCTCCTGTTGATGGGCCCATCAATGTCTTGCCACACGACTCAGAGATAACTCCCTCCAGGAGCCGTTTCTGTTTAACAGGTGATCAAGGACCCACTGCACGACTCAGAATGACATCAGCCCATTGTGAGATGCTCCGCCCAGGGGGGAGGAGCTAAGCATTCCCACCCAGATTTATTCTGGGATTTTTGGGCAGAGAGGCAGCCTTCCCACAGGTTTCCAAGAGGATACAGCTGGGGTTTTCCACTGGACAACTGCACCTTTTCTACAGGACCACTGCTCCAACAGAACCACATCTGCCACTCCAGGAGGACTGCAGCACTCCAATTTGGACTGCTACCAACACGCTGGCCAAAGGGGTGTCAGGTTGTACTCTGACTTTGTCAGAGGTTTTCCATTTGTATTATTGCATGTGGGTTTTGTTTCTTTTCCCTTTTCCCAATAAATTGTATTTCTGACTTGGAGTCTTTCACTGGTTTTGCTTTCAAACCAGAACAGCTACTCAAGGAAAAATTATAATATGAATATTATAATTCATTGATTTTAGAAGCCATGCTGAAATATTGTCCAAGTCCTTAATGTGAAAGACTATAAACATTCTTAATGATGAGTATTTAAAGCTTGAACATAATCCTGACCACCAGAAAATTCCAGAGAGATAAAAGTAAACTAGTGTGTCAATACATAGGAAGTGAAAGCAGCACAGCTGCTGCACGGCTGCAGAAATTTGATACGATGGAATTTTCCAGTAAGGGCCTAGATGACTCATTAAATTAATGGTACTGTTTGTGAAGAAGACCCATTTTCAGAACCAGCATATCTATTTTTATACTATATACAACCTAATGTTGCATGATATTCAAATATAATTACAGTGTAAGGTATGTCTTGCATCTCAGAAAAAGGTCTATTTTGGCAAATCTCTTAAATCCTAACAACTGCATAAAAACTGCTTAATTGGAATTTATAATTGCTGTTGACCAGATCAGTGAATGTAATAGCAAACTTGTGAAATAGTAAATGATGATGCCATTTCTTATTAACAAAGATTATTAAGTGTATTTTAGGAAAGTAGGGTGCAAAGTTATGGACTTAGGAAGGATGAGCAAAGAGAACACCATAAGAGAACAGTGAATGGTGATTTTGTTCAGGCTTCCTTATATAAATTTCATCTTCTGTTCTTTTCCCAGTTCTTTCCAGTCCTTGCTGTGTTTGAAGGATAAGTCAGTCATCCTTTGTCTTTCAGCACACAGCAACTGAGGGTGATAAATTTATTGTGGATTTGGAGGTTTTGTGGGTTTTTTTTTTTGTTTGGGGGAGAGGTTATGTGCGACTGTGGATGAGATATTGTTCTGTTTTCACTAGATTATTGATTTGAAGTCGAAAAAAAAAGAGTAAGTAATATCACTGCAAAGCCAGCCCTATGAGCTCACTTTATACAGTTTTTCTCCACAAGTGCTAGAACACTTGTTGCAATCCAACCAATCAGATTTTGTGACAGCATTTGGCTGATCTGCTGCGAAAGAATTCAGAAATGAAATGAGAACAGGGTCTGATTAAAAAAAAAGAAAAAAAAAACCCAAAACTTTCAGATTCCCTTTTATTGGTATTTAAGTCTGCAAGACTGTCATACTTTATATATGGCCATAGTCACATTGTATAGTATAAAATGTTATAAAATGTTATAAAATATGTTCTTAGATGTGAGGGTATTTTACCAGTTCAATGAAACCTTTTTATACAAATATAAAAATAAATCATAAGGGTCAAAAATGCTGTTTCTAATGTCATTTTACAGTGGGTCGGCATTTTTCTATGATTGTGTATTACTGCTCTTGCAGGTCCATTTTTCTGCTAATTTTTAACTGGGTGTGTTTTTGCCCTCCTACACACACTGATGCATATTTCCACTGCAGTAATTTTTTTTTTAAGCTGAAGCCAGTTCCAAGCTAAGAACCTTCTTTAATACATAAAAGCCCGTTTAAGCTGTAGGAGCCTCTTTGTCCTTTTTTTTTTTTTTTCCTCTTGATCTCATCTCTTCCCTGTAAAATGTTGAAAACTTCTACATTCATGAAAAAATTCAGATCAGCTTCCATTCCTTCTGTAGATACCCCTGGGTCACCATCCTTAAGCAAGCTAGTTCACACCTGGAGATTAATAGTTGGGGTTGTTTTTATGTCTCACCATATAGAAACTTTGAAATGATTCAACAAACCTTCTGTAAACCTCTAGAGGAATACCTTCATGCGAGCTTGCTGCCTATTTTTTATGTGAGCAGCAGATCACTGAAGCTGATGGATTTGAGAGCAGATGCCTCCAACAGCTCTTTTGCTGGAGGCAATACACAGTGTTATTTTGTACCATTTAATATGTTTGCAACACACATCCTTGGGCCTTTAGACAGCATACACTGAAATCACCTATTTTTTCTAGAATCCTGGGCCAAATCTCCCTGTTCCATTTTGGGATGACACCTATGGTTGCCACACAGAACACGAAAGAATATTATATGTTTCTGTGTCTTCCAGTATCAACTTTGTTTTTATCTGCTGTTCTACTTTGGGGTTCAACTGTTCTGCTAAGCAGCATCAGTAACACAATGGGTCACACCACTCCTTCCTGACTTAGCTTCCAAACTTTTCCTTTAACAGAACTTTTAACAACTTTATGTGAAAGTTCTTTTTCCATTTGTCTGAGAGGTCAATGTCATCACTCACTGACCTGACTTGCCTGCCAATATAAATGTCATTTATCATTTTGTAAAAGATGACAGAAACCACATGAACTCACCCAATGTATTGCAAGGCTCATTTGTCCTCTGAATCACCTAGTTTACCTCACATCTAGATTATCTGTAGTGAGGTGAGGTAGGAAATATCTGCATGCTTTCCTGTCCTCTTAATCTGTGACATTGGAAGAATCTAAAGTTTGGTCCTCTTGGGTTTTCTCAGCGATCTGGTGGAAGGTGTCCATGACCACAGCAGGGAGGATAGAACCACATTATCATTAAGGTCCCTTCCTAACCAAACTGTCCTGTTGATTTGAAATCTGGGGTTAAAATTCCCAAGGAAGTTTTCATCCTTGCAGCTAGGAGACCTTTGGCCAGCAGATGACTTTCCTACTCTGAGGTGACTGGTGTATATAAGAGTGACATGAAGACCTTGGAAAACAAAATAGCTTAATTTCAAAATTTGGCCAGGACAATTAAAAGTCCTTTCACATTCCTGGCTCACAGTTCTTCCTTCTTCCTAGTTCTCCCTTCTACATCTGCTCCATCTCCTGGAAAGCAAATACTGATCCATGGGAAAGCTGTTTATTCTCTGATTTGGGATACTCTCTTGCCTTAATATATTTTCATTTTCCTGTATCATGCTGTTCTTCTACCTCCAAAAGGTTCTATCAGCGTTTAGATTTACTAAGTAGAAACTAAAAAAAAAGTTAAAAATACAGTATGGCTAAGTACATTTCCAGTCTAGATCAGCTCAAGTCTGGCCAAAGGCAATGCAGAAAGAACAGGGCTCTGTGAACTTCACTTTCTACTCTCTTTGCCCCCAAGGCCACATGTGAAATGGTATTATGACTTTGATTGTAGAGATAAATTGCCATCCCAGGAGAAAGCACAGTCTGGAAATGATTGTTTGATTTGAACAAGAAATCATGGCAACAGTTTTTAGTGAGTTTGCTGTGTATTCCTTGAAGAGATTCATTGGGAACTTGTCATAAAGAGCTTGCCAAAGAGATATAAGAGGTCTATTGTGATCCTTTATATCAGATTTCCTGAAACTGCTTTGTAAAGAAATTTGAAAGGAAAAGCACAGGAAAGCACAAGGTTACTGCTTCAAATAAGTACAGCAGAGTGCCACTGAATCTTCTAGAAGCCTGAACACAGTTGGAAGATAGAAAGTTGATACAGACAGGCTACAGAAAATTTGCTGAAGTGTGCAAATGCTTCACAAGCCTTATGTTAGGAGACTGTTCAGTGTTTTAAAAAACTGAAAAATAAACACAATTTAAAGATAAAGCGTGTGGAAATTATTACATCATTCTTACGTCACTACAGAAGAGGACATCATATTTCCCTCCTGTAAACCAGACATGAACAGAGCATGGAGACCTGCACATACTGATTGTGCTGGGGCTGATCTTCAAAATACAAGTCAGTCTCTGTCATATATGGAATCACATATGGAATCTGAAGAAGAAAGCAATGAAATATTTAAGCATTGCAAATAACTTTTATAGTCTTATCAGTCAGTGCAGAAGATAATAATTAAAGAAAAAAGACAGTAACAGATTTAATGGTGAGGGGCAGTAGAAATTCATGTTTAGAAGAAAAAACAGAATATTTGCTGAATGGAATAGAAACACTCTAGAAGGTTCCCTTAAACAGTGTTTGATTCCTTCATGTGCCTTAGAGTGTTCTGATTTTTAAAGGAGCTTTATCTGAAAAACCACAAGCTGGTCTTTATAGTCATTAGCTGTGCATTATCCTCTCCTTCCCTCCTGGTCCTAAAACAATTTCATTATACCATTTTTTAAATATAAAAATGCACTGTTTGGATATTTGACATTTTATACTAATTTCTAGTCGTCCCTCTTTCTGATGCTCCTGCCCACTAGTTATCAGAAATTTTATTGTTAGGGAAGGGTTTCAAGTATGTACTGTTATCTCTGTTGAAATACTGGCAAAAGAAAGCAGCAGAGAGATTTCCCAGCTGCATGATTTTTTCCTTGTACGAAGAAGGAAATCCACCTACTTAAAAGCACCAAATAATCCTTAAGGAATCCATTAGAACAAGTTCCTTTCACAATGTGGAGATATAGGTGCTGTTTGTCACCAATACTTGGTTAGGACTTGACTGTGTAATCTTTAGCATAGTTTTAGCTTTTCTTTGCAAATAAGTCTGGCAAAATCTAAAAAAGCAAGTGTGAGCTGTGAGATGAACTTAATAAATTATAAACTGTTGGGTTGTTATGCAGCACCTGAAGCATGTCTCAGTTTATCTGTAAGTATGTTTGAATGCATTATACTCTGCCTGGAGCTCTTTTGCTGCAGCATCAGCCCCTTTTTTCACATAATTCCACTGACACAATTCTAAGTGTTTCTTCAAAGCAGAAGAACCAGGCTTTGAAATTATTATGAAAGCTGTAGAGAATTGAGATTCTTATTAATTAATGTTTGATATATCCTCAGTGAGAGGACTTTATATTAAACAGATTTATTTGCCACAACAACCCCCTGCAATGCCACAGGCTGGGGGCGAGGTGGCTGGACAGTACCCAGGCAGAAAAGGACCCAGGGGTACTGGTCAACAGCTGGCTGAACATGAGCCAGCAGTGTGCCCTGGTGGCCAAGAAGGCCAACGGCATCCTGGCCTGTATCAGGACTAGTGTGGCCAGCAGGAGCAGGGAGGTCATTCTTCCCCTGTGCTCAGTGCTGGTGAGGCCACACCTTGAATGCTGTGTCCAGTTCTGGGCCCCTCATTTTGGGAAGGACGTTGAGGTGCTTGAGCGTGTTCAGAGGAGGGCAACAAGGCTGATGAGGGGCTTGGAACACAAGCCCTGTGAGGAATGACTGAGGGAGCTGGGGGTGTTTAGCCTGGAGAAAAGGAGAATCAGAGTTGACCTTATTGCTCCCTACAGCTTCCTGAAAGATGGTTGTAGTCAAGTGGGGATCAGCCTATTCTCCCAGGAGACAACTGACAGAATGAGAGGACACAGTCTTGAGCTGTGCCAAGGGAAGTTTAGGTTGGATGTTAGAACATGGTTTAGTTGATGAGGAGGTGTTAGGTCATAGGTAGGACTAGATGATCTTAAAAGGTTGTTTCCAACCCAGTTCATTCTGTGATTTAGCCAACATCTCTTACAAAGGACAGCTCTCATTCTTGAGTCTGGTAACATGATTGTTCTCAATAGAACACAAAAGCATACCCTTGGTCAAAAGCCTAAATAAAGCTCAAAATAAGAGAAAAGTTGCTTCAGCTGAAGGCATTGTCTGAATGGAATAAGGGTACCAAGAGGAACTGAAAGGAGAAATCTGGAAAAATTAAGAAGTATTATTTGATAAAGTGTTATAATTCCCTTCTCATCACACATCAGGGAGCCAAATGTAATCCTCTTGCATCAGAGCATGTGATGACACCAGCAGGGCTTGATCTTGTGAATTGTATCATTATAAAAATTTATATTTCTAGGAAAATACTAATTTAAGATTATTAAAACAATAATCTTCAAGGAAAGGAATCAGCAGTCATTTCTTATGGGAAAAAATGGGAAAGTGGAATAAAAGTTTTTTATCAGGAGAAACGTTGACTATCCTTAAATCCTTCAGGCAATCTTCATCTATACAGATAAAAAGAAAAGGGAAAATAATCTTCTTTCAGCATAACGCATTTATAAAAGCAGATAAAAAGCACATATATGATTTTCTGCATAATATTAAAACAGCTGTGATTACATTTATGGTAACTTATAAGGTTCTTACCTCTTGAAGATAAGAGGTCAGCAGTTTAAAGGTTACAGTGGAACTTTTTCCCCACAAAACCAAACCAAAGCAACAAAAAAAAAACCCCAAGGACTGGATTTCAAGGTATATCCAGGCTTGTTGTGCTCTATAGTTTCCAGGACAGGTGTTTCTTTGTGTTTAATATGCCATACCTTGTATATTTTCCTTTTTATTTTTTTCCTAGCTCTCTTTATTTCTTTCATCTTACAGCACACTTCTTTGAATGAGTTAAATTCACAGATGGGAGATAATGGTCAATGAAGAATTGTAGCTAAAAGTATAGAAAACAAGAAAGATTGGAAGATTACATGCTTTATTATATTGCCAGCTATCTTGATTTTAATGCAAGTTCTGTGATATTTGCCATTCTTCCTTTCAAGCCTGGGCTGCTGGTAGTCAAAATCTTTTATAAGAACTTCAGTGCACTTTTTATTAAAAGTTCAGACACTTCTAGCCCTCATAACTAAAAACAAAACAAAACAAAATAAACACCAAGAAACAAACAAACAAACAAAACCCAACAACAACCAAAAAACCCACAAACCTCAAAAGAGCAAAAGAAGTATTAAAGGCTAAAAATAAATGAAAAAAATACTATTTTACTGCCAAACTTTTTTTAAACATGAGAACTTCAAAGCATTTATATAATTTACAAAATATTGACCAAAAATTTAAAGAAACCCTTCAGACAACTACTGTTATCCTCATATTGCCACTGCATAGAAGAAAACATAGTTTGAAATATTTTCTGTTTTCTAAACAAATTATGACTAAGCCCAGTGCACATATTAAGATAAAAATTAAGACATGCTTCCTAGCTCTATAGCTTCAAAGCTTGCACAGAACAATTCCTATTGCCCATGGCAAAATGTAATCTCCAGGCAGAGGCCTTTGATTTTCACTTAATCACCTAGCTCCCACAGGTAAATCTCAGTGCTCAGGCTCCTGACCTTATGTTGTGTTGCACCAAGCCAGGATCAATCTCACACCTTTACTCACAGAATGGTGTTGGTATTTCTCTCTCGCTAAAACACAACTGTGATCTGAGCATTAGCCCTGGATTCTAAACAAAGCACTTTTAAAGGCTGTTGTTTCATATTTATAAAGCCTTACATACATTTGCCTTGGATATACCAACTCCCATGCCAATGTTTTGGATTAGAATTTTGCAGTGGTTTCACTGGCATGACTCAGACCTACGTACCAGATGCTTTTATCATATTTTGCATGTGTGAATTACAACTTCCACCAGTGTCATAGCCACTGTGATACAACATATATCAGTGTGTATTTCTGCCTGTGGAGAAGACATATTGATGACGAAATAACTCAAGACAGCATATGTAGGACAGAAAAGAACTAACTTCACCCTTACCTTCCTCTCAGGTGTTTAGGATGAGTGTAGCTTGATCTAGGGTCATAGTAAATCACAGCTGTCAGGCTGTGAACTTTGCCAGTGGCCCACTCCTTGTCCATCTAAGCACAGAGGGTGAGTTAACTGCCAGAATATTTTCTACATACTTATATATACTTATGTCATTCACATCATTGTACTTCCAGAATGAGTTATGTCTCTAAATTAATCACAATATTTTGAGGGAATTTGCCTGGATGTAGCAGTAGCAGATGACAGAGGGAAACTGACTCTTGCTATTTACTAGTACATCAGAAGGTACCTGCATCACAGTTTTCAAAAGGAGCATAAATACATGTATCCACATAAGCTCTCACCTGTTATGCACAGTTCATACACAAGACCACTCCATGAAAAGAAAGTTAAACTTTCTATTTCTAGTCTTGTTAATGTTTATTAAAGATACTGCATATCTCTCTCAGTCTGCAGCAACTAACCTCACCTCTGTGAAATGTTGCTATTGTTACATTTAGCTTAGTGTGAGAAACATGGCTCACTATTTAAAATTTTATAAAAGATTATTAAGGGATAAAAGGCATAAAATCCAGTGCTGGGGTGCCTGGCTATTTGCCAAAAGCACACTGTTAACTTAAACCACGTTCTCTATATACTGTCACATTACAGGGGTACATTCATAGTCATAAGAGTTTATACATATTCAAACATTCCTTTGAGTTTAGACGTTCTTTTGCTTAGTTTTAACCTTTGACTTGCCTTCATGCCATCTTGGAGAATAAACCAATATATTTTATTTCTTCTTGTGGTTCCATCCTGTTGTATTTTCACTTCCTAATAATGAGGGTCAATAAATTCTTCTTTTCCTTGGTGCTCTGGTTTCCATTTCCTTTATCTTGTCTTTCAGATAAGATAGTCCCTGAATGTGAGAAATCACCTAATTATTTTACACCATTTTCTGAGTTAATTACATGAAAAAGCATTTCAACATTTCATAGTCTCTATTATGCTACAGTCTAAGATAATATATATTACACTTCTATTTTTAAAAGCTATACAGTGCCTACATAAACTGACAGAAAATACTATATCAAAAGCAGTAATTACAGTATATCAAAAGCAGTAATTAAATTGCACTATATTAGGATTTTTGTGATCAATAATAAATTGCAAAACAAAAGTTAATACATAAATGCAAAAGCCAATAACTGTATTTGTTATTTATAACACTCAGCATTTAAATTCTGCCTAATTCTGTGATCTCACCTTCTTTTCAGATAATTTTGATATTCAGAACATGGAGCAAAGAGGTTATTTCTTTCTGAAAGGCCTCCTTAATGGCAGAAGATGATGATTTCTAAATCCCAGGCCGAACTGGTACAATCTCCCCCAGGATGGCACTTCACCACATCTGAGAAGGCTGCAGTCAGTATCAAACTTGATGCTTTTGGGCAAGAATCAGTTTGCAGAGCAACTCACAGAAGTTAATTGGTTTCTACATGTCCTTGTAGAGTATTCACAGAGCTGTCTGAGGTGAGTAGGCCTGAAAGTCCCCAAGATAATTACTTTGCTGACATTTGTGTCACAGCAGTGATGAAGGGGCTCCGAAGGGTCAGAAAGAATGAGATGCAAACAAACCTCATGGGTAACCCCTTAAATAATGGCATGGCTTTATTTCTCACTATATCTTTCATGTTTCTTACACTGCCTCTACCAAAGCAGTTACTAAATATCAGACCTCTTCTATCAGCTGTTTTTTACCAAAATGCAAACTGAACATGCTCTAAATTTGGATAGAGACTTGTATTTCTTGCAGATTACCAGTGGCACACCACTTAAAAAGCTGATTGGAGTTTTACATTGCGTTATGTAACCACCTTCATGTTCAGGAGTTTTTTGAAATCTTTGTTCTCCACCCATCATGTACAACTAGGAAAAGGGAATAAAAGACCTTGGAGTTCCTTAAGCATATGAGCTTCTGCAATTACCTTCTTATGCCTAGGGACATCTTCCCACTGGGGACTTGAAAGTTCAACTACCTGCATAAAATCAGAGCAATAAAATATATGCATGCGCACACACACCTACACACACACACACACACACACATATTTATCAAATGAGGGATTATCCCCAGGAGGATCTGTTCAAAATGATACAACTTTTAAAATTCTTTTAAGTAACTTTCGTCATGGATCTGCTTGCCTTTGCCCTGGGGGAGGGGAACTGAAGTTTTTCTTCAAAAGAATCTGTCCACTGAGAGTTTGATATTCGCTGGGTGAGGCCTGATGGTCTTCAATGAACAAAAAGAAGATACCTAGGCTCCAAAAGTTTAACATGTATATGTTGAGACTAGCCAGAAGACACAGAGGAGATAAATGGACATTAACAAATGTTACCCCACCCTCCATCCCCTCTCCTGTGGTGCAGTTGGAGACACCTGGTCTGGGAGAAGATTGATAAAAGAACCAATGAATGAGGACCAAATTAGCATCGAAAGTGAAGGGATCCAAAACCAACAGGAGATTGAATGCTAAGAATTGTGTAATGTAGAATCAATAAACAAGAATTTCTTTGCGGTTTTTGTATATAAGCATGGGAAATTCTGGTAATTAACCATGTGTGATGGAGTGATTTCTACTGCGCATCCTGGCATGTGTGGATGGAATGATTTCCATTGCATATCCTGGCCAGAATAACATCCCGGCCAGAATAAAGTAATTCCTGATTATCTAAAATTATAAGATGTTGTTGGAGAGTTTTTTTTATTCCTGCAGTTTTACTGACAAATCTATGCTGCTTTAATTCTACCAGTATTTTATTTCCTAGGTTGACAAACACTAGTAATGTAATAATCCATTCCTTACACCAAGTCTTCATTAAACGCTGTTGGCTTTTCATGAAATTACACTCTTTGGATGATAGAGTCTCCAGAAAACTTTCATTAACCAAGTACTGAAATCTGTGCTCCCTTTCTTACAGTTGCATAACTTTTAGAAGCTATACAGTTTTCTATCAGTAGATGGCCGTGTCGTTTTACAACTATTATTCCATTCTGGTTCTTTAGATTAAATGTTAAAAAGACAAAACATTATAGTTGGCCCGATGTGATCTCTTTAGGCTGAAAATTTTTAGAGGTAAAGGAGTTCTAACTCTGCAGGGTACACAAAAAAAAAAGGAGATTTCCAAAGCTCTTGCAGATGTGCTTCATATCAGAACAAGTGAGAAAAGTTAAAAAACTCTCCCTACAAACAGTTCCTATTTCTCCAACTGCAGGCCACTACATGCACTTTCATTTGGTTATAATTATCATGCTGTCTGAAGTCTAAACCAAGGAACAGTATGATCCTTAAACTAAAAATGGAAGGACTAACCCATTAATCATAGTCTTTCTATCACAAGGCCTTCCTTCTTTTAAAGATGAGTCAGGTTAAGTTTTTCTGTGTGCTTTCAATAAATGTTAAATATGAATCTGTAACATTTCTTAAGGATAAGGTTATAGCTAAATATTCATTTAAAAAATCATGGTCAGGCATCAGTACAAGAGAACCACTAGCTACTTTCAGATTCTTGAGTTTTATTAGAAATATGCCTAAAAACAAATTTAAAACAATTGTCTTTAGCATTTATTTTGTTCTGAATTGTGCTGGCAAAAAGACAGAAAGCTGTCCCTCAGGCAAGTAAAGCATCTGGTTGGTAATGCAGTCAGCCACAATAGAGAGAGCTCTGATCTGAGGCCTTTGGTTCTTGCTGACAACAGACTTTATCTCAGGTCCAGAAAACTTCCTTAGGACCACAGCAAATTTTGAAAACCTTTTAATTAACATATCTAGATATATTGAGTTTCTTACAAAAATGTTTTGTTAAAGTTCCTGCTTAGTGTCATTGTCATTGGTGCGTGGCAGGATGTTTGCTGTAAATTCTTGTCAGGCTGAACAAAAACATCAGACATATGTCAGAGAACTCTTGTGCTTTTATTGTATTGTTGCTGTAACTCTGGCAGCCAGCTCACTCTTTAGACCAAAAGGTATTGGCTAACAAGCCCTGAAATTCTTAGAATGCATTTTCTCAGAAGGGCTAGCAAGCCCTTAGTTTCATAGAGTATGCTTCAATCAGTTCTCAATTCCCACAACAAACTTCTCAAAGGTGCTGGCTCCCAAGCCACAACTTGCAACCAAAGGGGCTAGCTCACGAGCTACAGTACAGCTCTTCTGAAGAGTGCTGGTTAACATGCCACAGCACACTTCCACAAGCTCCCCACTCTCACAGCAAACTTCTGTACCAAGGATGGGGAAAAATGTGACAGCCATTCCCAGACAAAGCAAAGAAGGAGAGGAATAAAGGTGAGAAAGAGAAACAAGGAATGAGTCCACAGTTACCACATTGGTTCTGCCATGTGGATGGACCAGAGCTGGGGTAGATAATGAGAGTGAAAAAGAGGAAAAAGAGAGCAAACGGTCCTGATCTGCTTCATTTTATATCTGACCTGGTGCATGCCCCTTATATGAACTAGATTTTCTGCTGTTTTGTTCATGCCTGCACAGACAGCCCCTTGAGCCCTCCCTCAGGGAGCGAGTTAAGGAGGAGGATTAATCACAAGTGTCCAGGTGGAGCAGGAAGTTGGCTCAGAACAAGTGCTGCCCCACTTCTGCAGGACCATGGCCTCAAATTACATCTTTCCCATTGTAACAGTCAGAATATTTGAGACAAAATGTGCCTGAACCTTCACAGTTAGTTCCACACTTACATCCCATCACCACTTGTTCATAATAGGTAAGCATCCCAAATTATGTCCAAGTATGCATATTTCTGGATAACAGAAATTAGGTCTCAATTTAGAATAATGTTATCTAATTACAACATAACATTATGTACTTTTTCTACAAGATAAACACAGGAATGTTATTCTACAGTAAGCAGAGAAACACATTAAGAGTTTAGTTTCTCTAAAAGAAGGAAAGATTGAATGTAGCACTTAGTGCCATGGTGTAGTTTACATGGTGGTGTTAGGTCATAGGTTGGACTCGATCTCAGAGGTCTTTTCCAACTTAATTGATTCTGTTATTCTGTGATTCTCCATTGTTCCAACAGATCCATGTCCTTCCTGTCCTGGAGGACCTCAGAGCTGGATGCAGCTGTCCAGGTGGGGGCTCACCAGAGCAGAGGGGCAGAATCACCTCCCTCAACCTGCTGACACAGTGCTTTTGATGCAGCCCAAGACACAGCTGTTTTTCTGGGCTGGAAGAACAGCCGGCAATTGTCCAGCCTCTCACCCACCAGCAACCCCAAGTCCTTCTTGGCATGGTTGCTCTCATCCCCCAGCTTGTATTGATACCAAATACCCCAAGGTGATTCTTCCCTCTACCTTCAATGGAGCCATGTAAGATGCATAAGCCATGGTGCACTGTACACTTTGTTTATGGGCTGACATCTTCAGAATATGAGGAAATCACATCATTGTACATGGGTCAGCACATGGAAGCCTTCAGCTTCCAGCTGCCAAATGGCAATAGCTGAACACTCACAACAGATGTTTTTTAAGAACACAGAAAAACAATTAAAGGAGCATCCTGGTTTCAGCCCGGGATATAGTTACTTTCTTCTCAGTAGCTAGTACAGCACTGTGTTTTGGGTTCAGAATGGAAATAATATTGATACCATAGTGAAGTTTTGGGGGTTGCTAAGTTGTGTGTCCATATAGGATAGGGTTTTTTTTATAGGATAGGACTGGTTATTTTGTGTCTCATGCTGTACCAGTGAGGAGGCAAACAAAAATAAAACTGTAAAGCAGCATAGGTGGGACAGGGGATCGAATCTGATCAAAGGGGTATACTACACCATAGACTGTCGTGCCCAGTATATAAATTGGAGGATTTACTTGGAAATGGGGCTGATCTGGGATTGTGAACAGGGTCTGGCTTCAATCGGGGAGTTATGAACAACTGTATTGTGCATCCCTTGATTGTTTTTTTCTTTCTCTTCTAACTATCATTGTTATTTTCTCTTATTATAATGTTTTACTTTGTTTTCAAATATTAAACTGTTCGTATGTCAACCTGCAAATGTTTACTTTTGGGTCCCCTCCTCAGTCACTGAGGTTGGGAGTGTGAGAGGAAGGATTGAACGAGTGGGTGCTCGGTTACCAGTTCAGCTTAAACAACAACAAGGAGATAACTACCTTAGATTTTTCTAAGATTTGCTGAATTACTACAAATAGACACTAACAGATGTAACTTCTATTTACAGATCTCTTTGGCAAGCTGACCCTGTTTTCCACCAAGCTGTGACAGTTCCCTTCTTTCCCTGTAGGTTTTAAGGAACTCCACCCAAGCAGAGACCCCATTTTGCATTGACAATTTCACCCCTTACAGTATTTGCTGGAAATGACCTCAAAGTTCCTTTGTAGGTGTGGGATGGGGGGGGGAGCAAATTCCATTGAATGGATGATAGTGCCATATATTAAAAGATCCTTTACAGTCAAATCTTAACATTTGTGACTGACAAGAAGATCCTATTGAAGCAGACATTAGCACAAGGATAAATGAGTTACACAAAGCATTGTACATGAGCCCTTTCAAATGTTGAATAAAAGTGGGATGTTCTGCCTGAAATAATCCCAACCTTTTATAAAACATGATTTTGTAGAAATCCGAACCCCTCATTTATCCTTTTTACAGCCACTTGCTGTCTGCATAGCATCACATCAGCTGCAAGAAGGTGATGGAATGCCATACCCACTGTGCAACAACCATTTTTTCAGAGAAAAAGTCGTGCAACCTGTTGGTCCTCTTTGGATTCACTACAGTCATAAATTAAGTTCCTGCCTGCTAAATTTGCATGTGAGGTTGATTACTTACATGATAGGCAAAAATGATGTTTGCTCTTCCCATTTAAAGTCTCCTCATGTTATCTTTCTGTGGGAAATGTCACATCTGTTAGTGGTGACAGGTGAAGCAAATTTCTGTTGTTTAGGTAGCAACACCAAGGCCTTTTGTCACCCCCATCCCATGGGTACCTGACTGAGCATGGGCTTCTTCATGCCATTATGGCCCACAGAGAACTGCAGTGGAGGACACCCTACAAGACACGCTGCACTGCTCTGTAGTCTTTTGTTAGAGGTCTTCTGATGATTGCTTAAAGGTAGGTTAGCTTTCCTTCCTTCCTCCCTTCCTCCCTTCCTCAGTGTCCTAAATTGGTATCTTTTGTCAAGAAGCAAAAATGCTGTGTACTGATGTAATGTTTTATTTCCACTCTGCCAATGAGTTGAGTATGGTTAAGTCTGAAAGATTCACAAGCCACTTGAACATGAAACTTGACATTTAACTTCTGAGACAAGCATCCTTTTACCCATTTGTTACTGTTTTTGCTGGGTACCCATGAGCTGCCATTCAGCCTCAGCTGTGCAAGCAGCCCACAAACTCCAGAAGCAGTTCTGCTTACACAAGCAACAAGTTCTCTCAGCATACCAGGGTCAAGGTTTGAATTGCGAGCCTGTAACTGAAGCTCTTGATGTTTCATCTGAGGAGCTGTTGTATGAGGTGACTTTAAAGATGCTATTTAGTCTGGAGTTTGAGCTCCCAAAGGAAGAACATGCAAGTTTTTCTTAAGGCAGATGGAGAAGCTCTCACACTTCATGCCTACAAGAGAAATGTAGTTATGGTCTATGCTGTACATGCAAACCACTTTGTCTCAACAAACACAGTTTCTTACACAACCAGGAAATTAGCAGAACAATTACTGGGGAATAATTTGGCCTCTCTCCTTTCTCCTTTCTGAAGAGAACCATAGGTTTTAATTACCAAGCTATTTCTTCTGCCTCAGTGCTCCTTCCAAAAAAAAAAAAAAAAAAAAACAACCACAAAACCCCAAGAAACCAACAACCCCCCTCTAAAAGACCAACCCTGCCCCCCAAACCCTAAACCAACAAACAAACAAACCACCCAGAAAAACTCATTTACTCCAAGGAAAGAAGGAAAGACAGTTATTTGGTGGAAGCTTCATACATCCTCTTATTCATTCCATGTCTCTTCCCTCTTCTGCTCACACAGGAAAGAAAATGGGACTTGTAATCTGTGACAAGATGAAAATTTAGTGGAGATGACCGGACACAATTTTTGTTCACAGAAGAAAATGTAAAACAATGAAGAAGCTGTTTCTCTAGTGGATCCAGAAAGGATTTTAAACACAAGGAAGAAAGAGGAGAAAGGTGCAATGTACATCCAAGGAGTAATCCAACCTTAGGACCCAATATTAAATTGCAACTAAAAGTTTAGGAAGGGTATATGTCCTGTGGAGGACTTTATTGAAAATGAATGTGAGGTTTATCATGAACATTTATATTTCAACTTATGCTTGTAAAGCTAGTATTGGAAAAATTAATTTAGAATCATCAATCTTGCTAAAAATCCATTTGAAAATAAAAGTCACTAAAGGACAATTTACAGATGAAGAAAAGGTATGTTGTCATTTTGGATGGGTTATCTTATCACTGAAAAAATAAAATTATTTGTAAATATAGTCTCAGTAGCCCGTGTATGGCAACTTTGCCATTGGCAAAGCATTCAAAATGAATGCCCTAGTTTCAACCCAGATCCTGTTATTCAAAACTACCTCAAGTCATTGCCAGGGGTGCAGGGAATGAATTTTCTCTCTCCCTTTCAAGCAGAAGGGCATTCCTTCTGGTGGAGCAGGCATGGCAGACGGATCAGAGAGGGAGCTTGTCCCCAGCTGGAGGGAGCGGTCTGGGTGACACGGCTGCTGTCACTACCTGCAGGTGAGCTCTGCCCTCTCTCTTTTGTACACTTTTGTTATCAATATTGTTGCTGCCACTCTTCCTTTTACTATCTCATTGTTGTTTCCAGTAAATTGTTCTTATCTCAGCCCATGATCTTTGCCTTTTGTGCCTCCAAGTCTCCTCTCCAGTCTGCCGCAGAGTGGAGGGGAAAAGGGGCAGGAGGCGGTGACCGGGGGGGTAGCAAGTGAGCAGCACATGGTTTTGGAGCCTGAGTGGGGGAAGGCACTAAACTGGGGAGTACACTTTCTTAACCACAACAGTGGAAAAGATGTTGCAGCCCACAACATTCCTAGGAATACTTGGAAAAATAGAGGAACCACTTTCCAACTTAATGTTGGAATTACCATCTAGCAAAAACAGAAACCCAAAAATACATCCACTGCTGTGATCCAGAAATGCACTGCAAATCTAAGTAAAACAGCAATAACGCTAACTGTTTTATCACCCAATCCCCCATCAGGCACAGCTCATAATTTCTCTATAGCAAGATATATAATTGAAGAGCAGAGTATCATGAAAATTAGAGTACCAAGGACTTTGGATATACTGCCTTGAATATAAGTCTGTTAAGGGAGAGTTACATGCCATGCTAACAAAATCCAATGCATCGTTGAGGAGTCAACAGCATGACTCAAAAGGTGCAGGAAAAACAACTACCTGAAAGAGCCAGAAACCAAAGCTCATTTGCAAGACTTGCACAGAACCATGGAATCTCTGCCACCAAAATTGGTAGGATAGAAAGTTTCTAACACAGTTTTGTGTAGCAGAATTTCTGAGGGAAAGAGGCCACGATTTGTACGTTTAGAGCGAAGGCTGAGCTACCCCAGCCTAGGCCTCAGATGTGGGCCTCGGTGAGGCCTTGAAGCCTGTGGCGCAGTTAGGAATAAGTTTGTGGCGCAGTCAGAAATTATGTTAAGGTATAACACAGTGTACTGAGCTATCTAGGTGTGAATTAGTATAGGTCTGCAGTGTGAAACTTTAACCACCTTAAGACAAAGACAAACAATGTTTGCTTGCCAATGAGAGTGTGCTCACGATGGTAAACTGTCTTGAAGTGTATAAAAACTACTGTCTGTAAACAATAAAGGGAGAACGTATGATTAACCACATTGGTTCGGATCTGCGTTCGTTCCTGTCCAGCAACCCTATTTTTATGATGTCCCTGATTCAGTTTTGAGTATAAGAAAGCAGGCATTCTTTGCTGCAGAACACTGTTCACTTGGAGGATCCTTCCTCTGATCGACTTTGCCAAGTGTTGGGTGAACAGTTTTTACCTTACATAAGGTAAATATAATGATTACATAATCATTATCTATTCATTAGCTATCCCCACTTAAGTATATTATATTTATTACTTAATTTTACATGGTCACACCCCTTGTCAGAAGTCCTTGTCTGGTCTTTTGGTGTCTTCTTCAAGTGGTCTTCAATGCCCAGTGTCCCAAAATTTTTAGATGGGTGTTCCTTTACCGCATGTTTGAGGAAATGTAGATTTTTTTCCTCATTTCCAAGCTGAGCTATAATCAGAGGTTCTTCCAGGGAAGAATCCTCTGGTCTCCCTCAGTCATCATTGGTGATGGTCATGAGAGGGGGGCTTTTATGTTTCAACTGTGGACAATCCTCTTTTCAATGCCTGTCTATATTACAGCATGTACATTTGATTTATATCAAGTCTCCCAGGGAAATCTGAGGTAGGCTGCCAATACCCTCATTCCCTTCCTTTCCCCAAGGGCACCATTCCTTTGGAAATTCCTCCCATAACTACAACTACTTTTTGTTTTGTTATTTCTCACTCTTTTCTCTATTCTGATAATCTCTGTAAGCCACATCTAACAGCTCCTCTAAATCATACCTCTCTTGTTCTTGTAGTTTCCTTCTAGCATCATCTGAGGATTGCCCCACATATGTGGGGGCTAATTGAGTTTTTCTCTCTTCTTCTTCGGGATTCATATTAGTCCATTTTAAGACATTTCTTTCAATGACTTAAGAATTTGGTAGGTGATTCCTTGCAATCCTGCTAAATTTCAAATTATTTAGACGTATTGATAGCCTTTGCCATGGCATGTCTAATTCCGTATATCCGTTGTTATCTATTTCATCTCTCTTTAAACACGGGCACATTGGGGTTCCACTTGGGATCTGCACTGTGAAAATTAATGTCCATTGTACCCAGCAAATTACCTAATACAATCTGCTCTTCCACAAACCTCCTACAGGTTTTAACAACCATCTTCCTTTCTGTAGCATCAAACAACATTTCTAACATGGTGCCTATATCCTTCCAGTCAGCATCCTGAGTTTTAATCATAATTTAAAAATATTTTGCCTTTTTGTCTGGGTCAGCTCATTAGGTGCCTCCTAGTTATTGAGGTCTGTTATTGAAAATGTCATTTTTATTGTGATTGAACTGTACTGCCTGATGGAGGCAGATACTATCACACCTCTGTGTTTAGTTCTAGTTCTACCAGTGCAGTCCCAGTCTAAAACCCTCTGCTCCTTGATACATTCTTTCCATCTCTAATTTCTCCTCTGCTACTCAAGAAAAGCCTCCCCAAGCACTGGAAAAAAAATTACAATCGGAGTAATTTTGGTCTTGAATTGTGGACTATGTATGTATTTATAGATGAACAACATGAAGAGAGAAAAAAAATAATAATTACCTATTAATAATTTCTTTACTGTAGAAGAGAATGAAAAACTATTTGTATTTTCATTAAAATTCAGCATGCACCAAAGTTCAAAAATAGAGCATGTTTCTTCAGTGCTAGAAGTGGAGAGAAATTGATTATTTAGAATACTGCTGTATGAAGCAAGGACCCAGGCTAGGTAACAGATTTTCCTAACATGTAGAAACACACATGAAGACAACTAACAGGACTGTTATAAGATAATTTTGAAACAAGATCACCATGAGCAAGACAGGAAACTTTTAAACTCTGTCACTGCAAAGGAGACATTTTCATGGTTCTGCAGCATGTAAGCTTCTTTTCTCTTTAACTGATGGGACTTTTGTCTTCATCTCTACCTTGAAAATTTTTGTTGCTTAAGAATTATTTACCAAATGCCTGGGGAGAAGAAATATTTGGAAGAGAATGACCAAGTCATCTTGGAGCACTCAAAACTCAAAAATCTAACATTTTCACATCATGTTCCCATGATTGTAGATGGAAAAAACGATTATGCAAGCTTTGTCATTATGGTACTTAATAAATATATAAAGACAGACTTAAGTAAAAGATGAGTACTTACATTTATCTGCATTTGCCATCAGAACATTTTTACCTGACAAGATACTTTCTTCAATTATACCACAGGAAGATCTGGATATTATGTCCATAGTGCTTACATGGAAATATTTATTCTTTTATGACTACCTTATGCTAAACCTGTCTTATAGAGGTGTTTTCACACCAGTGCAAACCTGAAGACCTAGAGCATAGTTTAGTAGTAGTGTAAGCAACACTGAAATAGAGTATGTTTTCAGGGAAATACAGAATAAATCCATAGAAATCAATATTTGATGCCATACTTCCAGCAAAGCAAACCAAAGCAGGTTTACTCCAGAGCCCAACTTCACTTTTTATTTTAACAGTGGCATTATATCCACAAGGATCTGATGCAGATGAGAAGACGATCAAGACACTCAAAACAACAGACCACACAATGCATAAATATATCATTGCAGGCATTTTAGATTGATGAAAGTACTTATCAATTTGGACATAAAGACGGACATTATTCCTAGCTAATAACTTCTTCTTTCCTCAGACTTCAGTGTTTTTTGTTGCTGTCCATGAACTTTGATTCTAATTTAACCTTTGGGCCAGCGTTTCATCTCAGTTTATCAGAGACATCAGTTTTCATAACTGCATTTTGTGAAGAAGTTGTTTCTTCCTGCAAAGTGAGTGTTTTCCAGACTGCAACTCCCCAACAGTATTCAATAATTTCCCCTTACTAGCAGATGAGAAAAATTAGTATTTTTCTTCTCTTAGAGATCTCATTTACAGATAAAGTACTTTTGATTAGAGCAAAAGACAGAACTGCAGTGATAAACATAAGATAATTAAAAATGAAGCATTTTCCTTTCTGCTTTAATGCACAGAATATTCAGTTTAAACTTATTTCTCCTTGTCTATTTTCTACACAATCTGGTGTGGCATACTCACAGGCTTCACTACCATGAAACATTTAATGTAAGAAATTTTAAGCGCACTTTTTGTGCACTTCCTTGCCCTCATATTCCCTTTAAAATTCACTGAAATAGGACATATTTCTTGGGCATAGCAAACAGTTCTCCCTGCAAAAGAAAGTTATTGCTTTGTTTTAAATATAATTTCTGGTATTAAAACCTTTATCTTTCTTTAACTGAGGGACAGAGCATTATATTCTGTGCAAGTGTGTTTGTTTGCTTCAATAAATCAGGACTGACTTTGAGTTGACTGCATATTGTCTCCCTCAATGGACATCTATGAAGGGATATTCATAATACCTGTGGACATTTTACATTACACCAGTGGGATTTTTCATCATCAGTAGATGAATTTTTACCAGTAAATAAAAAAGCCTTCTAGAAAATGTGTTCCAAAAATAGTTTCAACTAATGTCAAAGGAAATAAAAATAGAATTTTTCATTCACAAACTTTTGCTTTGGTGATGCAAGAGAAATTCTGAATATCTGTAGATCCAGGGAAATTTGCTTTACACAGGGATGATCTCTAAACTCACCAATATAGTGTTTCTCTATTTTTCATTGAAAATAAAAGAAAAATCAAAGCATTAATGAGTGATACAGACCAGAGAAATAGAAGACATAGTATGTGCATAATATGGACATGTTTACCACAAACCTTGTATTTGCTGAAGATGGTTCCTCCTCTGGTGTCTAAAAATATACTCAAATAGGAATGAAACACCTTTCAGTTCCACTGGGGAAAAAAAATGAAATAAATCCTTAGATTATGAGAAACAAGAAGAAGGAATGTATAGCAAACACATTTCACTCCTCCTCCCAGGCCATTTCTTTTGCCTCTGGTTCAACCCATAGGATGTTCTTGCTCTGTTTTAAACTGGAGAGTCACCAGTGTCCCAGTCCATGCTCAGTAGATCCTGAACAAAGCCATTCTTGGGCAAAACCCAGATAAGCCATTCTGTCCTGCATTATTTTGCTACTAAACTTCCTATTGCAAACAGATAAGCATTTGTACTCAATGAAGTTCATGTCTGCAATTCTGCTCCTGAGCTCACAATGTGAAATCTGCAGCTTTGTGAAAAGCTTTCTCAAAATAAACAAATAAAGAAGAGGTTCCCTTCTGAGTGTGTTAGGTGATTGTCTGTTTGAACACAGGAACTACTACACTGTAGCCAAGAAAAGGCCCGCTTTAGGAGTGGCGGTGAGGGGAAGGAATAAAAGAGAGTAATCAGTATGAAAACTCATTTTAGGATAAATTCAATGTATACTAAGCAAATAGTAGTCACAGAAAGAAAAAAATCTGAAATATAGTTTGCCATGTTGCAAGTCAAACCTGATTTTACTGGCATATGTCTCCAAGTCTGAGGTTATTATTTAAATTACAGGTGGTATAGTAAAGACTGTTCAGCCTTTAACTAGTGAAGTGATTGTAAATGCTGTTCTAACTTATGCATTGGCACTGATGCTAATTAAGTAATAGCAGAGATTTTCTTCACGTTTATGGAGTATAATCAGTTCTCTTGTGTTCAATAAATGCCATAGCTAAAATGTGTGGTAAGAATTTCACAATACAGTGGGAAATGGTGATTGTTGCCAAATGTAATGTTAATTCATGGCCAATTTTGATTATTACAGTCAGGTTCAGTGCACAGAGAAATTATTTAGTCCATAATAACTTTAAGAAGTCATAACCAGGCATTTAAAAGTTACAACTTTTCCACCTCAGCTACGTATTTCATGTTCTAGGCCTGCAAGTGATCCAGAGGTAGCATTAGATACTTGAATTTGCTATTCCAAAAACAACTAAAACAACTGAATGTTACTCGGTTTTCTTGCATTTGTTAGGTATAAGAAGTCACATTAAGGTACATTGTTGCTGTTAACAAGCACAGGGGAAATTCCCATTTGTGGCAGAGGCTCGCACTGAGTCAGTGTTGTCTGTATTTTCCCAAAGCAGAACACTTCTAAAGGAGAAGTAGACTGGTGCTCTCCTCCCTTTCTCTGCTTCTTGCTGATACCAGGCAGACAGTCCTCATGGCAGGGCTTAATGCTGAGGCTATAATGGCCATTGTAAACGGCCTAGTAGATGTTTTTCAGTTTTAGAATGAATACATGTAGGCATTTAAATTAACTTCTGGAATCCTATTTAAAATGCCTATAGTCCACTGCCTTTTCATAAAGTAATGTTCTTTGATTTAGAATGAACTCAGTACTGCCAGTCATGGATGTTATCTTGGTCATTAATATAAACAGCTTCACTTATTAACAGGTTTTTATCATAACAACCACTCTAGGTACTAAATAATTTAGTCCCAGGTCATATCCTCTGTCCTGCAATACTATTTGTACCTTACTGCAGATGCTCACTCCAGACTGAACGGACTTCTTGCTTAAGCACTTTCAGATTCCTTTGCAAGCATCTACTCCTTCCTGTGAACACCCACAGGTGGGATTTTCATGTCCATGAACCCACAAGAGCTCATTGATCATCACTTTCTCATCCACTTTACAGAAAACTAACCTATCACAATATTTTTTCCAAATATTTGACTTTAAAAGAAAGCAAAAAACTCCAAGAGCATTCATGTTTGGTATGTAAACAGTAGATAAGTGTGGTAGTCTGTTATTTTACAGTTGGTTCTTCTGTAGTAGGTTTTAATATTCCTTGTTATAAGTTTGTAATGGTTCAGTCTCTGTACCCCATTTGGCTTCCCTAATGGTTCAGTCCTGAGTTGTTTACCACAGTTTTCCCTGCCAAAATGTGTGTCAATCTACTTGTCAATCCACCTGTATACCTCCCTTGTTCCCTTGTCATACCCCTGTGTGTCAAAGATAGCACACTCCTTTGGTTCTGGAGTGTTCCCTGTCTTTCACCCCTTCCTCGAAGCAGAATTGGATTGTAAGGTTTGCTCCCTGCCCATGTTGGCTTCTACTGGGGAGCCCTTACCCTGCACCCCTCCCCTAATGTCTTCCTATTGGTCAAAGGTTGTGTCCTCCCCATGTTCCCCCCATCCCTATAAAAGTAGCCCCTTCAGGTTCAGATTTGTCACTTGCTCTGCCCTACTTCGAGATTAAATCTTTGGAGACTCAAACAAGTGTCCTTCCCTTATTCCTCTGCCTCGGTTTCCTCGTGCTCTGTGCCTCTGCTGTGCTACCTTTGCCACAGCAGTTACCGCCACCTGCAACAGTCTCAGCAGAGACTCAGGGGCGGCCAGGTGCGTGTCTGCCCTGCGGCCACAAGCAGGACAGCGAGCCGGTGAACCTCCATTCCGCCGAGAGCCCGGTGCAGATAAGTTTTATTTATTACAGTTTCCATGTACTAGCAAGAAAAACATGTTGATATTATACTTTGGAAACCCTATCAAGGTCTTTGTCAAGAAAAGAGGTAGAAGTTTCAGAACTAAAGTAGTGGTTCTAGCGAGCTAAAGACCAGGGAGTACAGCTGTGTGTTCACATAAATGCATGACATTAATCCAGCCTCAGTCTCTGAACCATTGGAGTAGCCAGCAGCTGGGACTTGCAGTATGTTCCAGACAGCCAGACTCTGTGCATGTTCCTCTTTGCATAATCCCAGCTATTTCACAGGCCTGTAGCAGTTCTGCTATGTTTCATTAACATGGCTTTAATTTAGGTTGCTAACACTTCCACTGCTCACATTTGTAAAATATATTGGTTTTTCCCCAGTATAATTCTAACCACAGGAAAGGGGGTTCTACTCCCTCTGGGTGTTCCTAAGTAAAATTAGCTCATGACAGGGCTCTTCACAGTTGATAGACAGCAATGATCCAGGAATAGCATAACTTTATGGCATGATTCCATGTCATGCGGAGAAATTTCATTTCCCCACACAGAATTAACCAATTATATTTACCAAAACATAGATACACATGGAAGATAAACTATAATTCAATTAGTGGATATGCAAAAAATCATAATTCACAACAATAATAGAAGAGTGAAATACTTTTGCAATAAAATTTTATTGCTTCAAATGGTAATAGTGATTTTCCAAAATTTCTCAAAAAATATATTACTTAGCATTACTGACAACAAATTTTAACTCAGAAGACATAGTAGAATAGACCTTCCTAAAGATATTTGTTAGTTCAATGTATAGATACTTTTTCAGGAGAGAAACACAGGGTGATGTTCTCTCCTGTGTAGTGTCTACAGGAATAAAGGCAACAGTCCTGCTGAGGGGCATGTCTAATGAAGTCATCCTTCAGCTTTCTCTTTGGTTTTGCCCTTTTAAACCTTTGAGTTTGCTTATCAACTGATTCTTCTACATGAACAGAAATAGGTCCCTCAATTACCATCTGGGAGACCTCCAAATTTCAGCTGCTGTTCTCCATTAACAAGGAAAGCAAGTGGACATCAGAGATTGACACTTCTCATATGCAAAGTCAGAGTATGTGACAAAATTTTCACTGAAGAAATTAATGATCCTGCTTATTAAAGGGAGGGGTTTATAACAGTAAGTTGCTATTGTTTTTGGTATGTAAGAGGTATTTTAAGCACAGAAAAGAAGACAGGTCCTTGGAGGCTTTCATTTTAGCAGAACAACCTCCCTGTCCTTACAATCACATAAATAAATCTATTTTCTCGACACCTCATCTGTAAACAGAGGATGCAATTGTTGAGATCTCGTCTTGAGGTGCCACATGACCCATACACAACTGCATTGTGATTGGGTTACTGAGGTTCTTAGAAATACCTCTGCCCCAATTAAGGTGCAAAAGAGCCCATATGATAGTGATAATAGTATGGGTTTTATTTAATAGTAAATATGGCGGGGGAGGGGGGGAGAGAGAGAGAGAGAGAGAGAGAAAGAAAGAAAGAAATAGGAAATAGGTTGGGGTTGGGGGACAGAAGGGGGTTGACAGAGACAGAATAAAGAATAATATCACCACTCTGTGGATCCCAGCGATGTTCCATTGATTCTGTCCTTGGTGGTGAAGGTGGCCCCAAAAAGCACAGGATTGGATGAGTTAATGTACACTCTGGCCAGGTAGGAAAATCCAGGCACCTCCCTGGGTGGGGGGAGTTTGCCATTGTCTTTTAAAACAGACTCCACATCTTTTGCATCACATGCAGTCCTGTGGTGCAAGGTCTCAGGAATGACTCTGGAGGGCACTTCGGGGGGCCTTTCACATCCCCTCAGCTGCCCCTCATGGATGTGGCATTTCCAGTGTTGGGGGTTCCATAACTAGTTTGTGTAAGGGAGGATGGGTTCACTGCCCCTGAGCAGCGGTTACAGCACACCCAAACTTCCTCCCCCCACCTCCCTTGGGGGTGGAAATCTGTAGAAACCTACTCCCAGCAAACAGGTCTGGGGGCTACAGCCTCCCTCACTCCAAAGCAAGCCAGAGATGATTCTTAGTAGGGCTGCTGGGTTTGGCTCACATTCTTTTACTTGTTTACTTGTTTGTTTCAGGTGATTGAAGAATGGGTTTTCCCTTTATCTAATCTCAGCAGTTTGACTTTCAGTCCAAAGTCCCAAATAGGTATCTTCAGGGAGGCTTTTTTTGGTTGTAGGTTCTTCATGCAGTTTTTGTTTTAATGAGCAAAATTTTATATCAGTGTTTGAGGCAGAACTGTTTCAGTCTCTGACAACCTGTAGCGAAGAAAATTTGTTCAGCTGTTGAGTACTAGAGTATCTCCAAAAGCCACACAACCTGCTGAAAGATTTTCTTTATTTCTTAAGGCTTGGGATAAGCTTCCTCAAGAGAAGGGGCAGAACTTTTTTCTTTTTTTTTTTTAGTGCATTCAGCACTCAATCTTTGTGAACAAGGAGGGCAAACCGTTGAGTATAAGATCACATATGCAAAAATAAAGAAATAAACTTTTTTGATCAATGGAAAAGTGATGTTGTTTTAGTTTGTACAGGTGAGGGTTCACACAGGTTTTCCTTCAATATTACATGGCACTAAATGGATTAGATATCTAAGGTTACTGCCCTTATGATAATAATAACCTAAAACCCTGGACACTATCACAGGCAAAAAAAATATGACTGAGTACATGAGTTCCTGTTCAAAGGTGACAATGACAAAAAGGTACCCTGCTGAACTCTTCACTGGAAATTGTGGGCCTGGAATAGAGAATAAAAATGACACTGACTTCCAAATAATTCCCATCTCCATACCTACCGCCAGCTCCCCTGTCCTTTGCTTAAAAGACCTATGACACAATTCAGAGAAATGAAAGGTTCCAGAAACATTTGTTGTGAACAAATACTTTACATTTTTCTTTTGTTTATGTCTTGTGGCACTGTATTGTGCACTAGAATTGTGTTAGGCAAGAAATACAGCAAACGTGTTGGCCTGCAATTCAAAATGTCAGGGTCATGTTCCATCCCTTTGAAGCCAGTCAGGTGAGCTAAAAACCTCTGGGAGAGTTACTGCTAGAAAAGCCAACAGAAGGTTCCTCATTCATTTAAATTCATTGTTTTACTCTTCATAGTTCAGTAGCAACCTCATTAATGTAACTGTTGGGAACTGATTATCAGGAGTAAAATAATTAATTAATATAACTATTTAACATGTTCAGCTCCTTGCCCTGACACTTAGGGTCCAAGTCTGCTCTTAGGATCTCTGAGAAAATCCCATGGATTTTGGTAGGATTCTACAGACTTTATATCCTTGTTAATAATAAAAATTTTTAGTTTGCAGTTTGCTCACCTGAAATATTTACTTCTTTTTCTGATGATTTTCTGACCATTTTGTGCAGCTTCCTCAGTTAAGCTTGCTAGAAAGACTCAATGAGATTCACTCTGAATTTAAATAATGAATCATGCTTATAGAGTTTTCATGTCATAATTCCTTCTTTTTAGGTCATTTATGTGAGTAATCCTAGTAAAATAAATTCATCCCCTGCAAGCCTGCAAGTCTGCCACTGCCACCATTCTGACTAGATTCTTTACATTCTTTGGTCTTCTAAAAAGAGATTGAGTTTTACTACACACTGGGATAACTCCTCCTACACACCCTGCAGTGCATAAAGGAAACAGGTGCTATTCATGTAAAGTTAGTAAAACTTGTCCCCCAAGCCTTGCAATTAAGCTCTCTCTATCTGGTGTTCATCTGTTCCACACTGCCTTTTTTTTTTCCCTGAAAAAAGAAAATCTTCTATCTCTTATTACTTGCCCTACGAAGAAGCATTTTCCCAAGGCTATTCATCCAAAATTGAAAGTTGAGTGATAGCTGTGTGTTAGACAGCTTCATGGACACTGGCCTTTCACCTCTGACAGTAAAACTGTAAATCCTTTGTTTTAGTGCAGGAAAGGCAGCTGTGGTTCCTGGTCCATACAATTACCTTCCAAATGGTTTGTGTAGGTGGCTTGGAAAGTCTGGTGCTACTTTTGTGTTAATGTATGTGGTGCATTGGTGTACATACAACTGTGAGGAAGAAACAGGTCCTTCATGCTGGAATATCATTCTGCATTCCCTAAAAGCACTGCAGCAGCTATCAGGGAGTTATGTCAAATATCAGGGTTTGCCGAGTAATAAAAAATAAAATAGTTGTTTGTATTGTGGGGATGTAGAAAAAGAATGTTTTACCCCAAGGTTAAAGAAATTTCAGCATCCATGAAGGATAAGCTCAGTTCAGTGCTGAAGAGGCTGTTAGAGAGAAATATAATTAGTGAATGTCTCCATGTAGTAAAAAGGTTGACTCTTTATTAAATTTAGAAAGCAGTTTTGCTTCACATTTAAAATCTAGACCATGATCTAAGGCAAATCTAAGGTCTCAATAGCTCAGTGGGAATCATGAATCCACGAAGACCCTCTCCACACATCTACTGCAAAGACTGTTCTTCGTTGTATACACTCATTGTAACTGTATCTTTTCTGACAAATAAAGAGGGATATAACCTGATCCACACCAGCAAAATTATATTCTCTGGTGCCATCAACCTAACTCCCATATTTCATTAACATTCAGTAATGATTTGCAAATTAATTGTGTTTGGAAATCACCTTGTACAGAAAAGTGTTCTTGAGTTTATCTGTCAAATGAATCCCTATGTATGCACCTGAGAGAGGCAATAATCCTTGCAAATGGCCAGGAATTTGAACTAGCCTCAAATTTCAATTGCTTCTATCTATGTTGTTCTTAGCTTCTGGTGTAAGACTTGAAAATGATCCAATTACATTTCTTCAGGAAATGGTATGGCATTATTTGGCTTCCTGCATGTGTGTGCGTGTGTCTGTGTGTGTCTGTGTGTGTGTACTCTCTAGAAAACCAAAGCAAACATTTCAGAGGAACAGAAGATAGTGTAAAGGAAAGAAGCATATTTCTTCTCAGAAGTATACAGATTAGGCACATTAAAATCAAGCAATATTTATTATAGCCTCACCCATTGCAAAAACAAAGGTTCCATCATTGCTGCTGAACGCTGTTTTTTCCCTACAAATATGTCCATGGTGTTGAAGGACTGCTGGTCAAGTTGAGAAAGGTGAAATATCTGTTTTGAGTTAATATCCACTGCCTTGCACTAACAAAAGTAAATTTGTTTCCACAGGACAAGCATTATTATTCTTTTAATCCTTTCAAAGTATCTATGCAAATTTGCTTTACATATTGTTCACAGGAACGTCAATCTCAAAATAATTCACAAATATGAAAGAAAGAAGAATCACATCAGGTTCTTTTCAAACACTTGACAACATCCTTGCCCTGCAAACTTTCTCAATACCTTTTCTTTTCCCCAAAGAGACATCATAAAACAAGACATAGATGAAGCAGGATTATCTCTAGTGTCAGAGAGATCTTGTTTTACAGCTTATGATCAAACCTGTGCATAAAAATAGCAAAGGTAGAAAAATTACTAATAACGACCCACCTCCCCACCCCAGTGTTTTGGTTAAATAGTAGCAGATATTACATGCAAAAAATAACTTTTTCCTTTTAGGTGTTATGTATATACTTTCAGTTGATTATAGATGTGATCACTCAGTTGTAACAAAAAACATACTCCTATTACACTGACAAAACACAGAACATTTTAATGGATAGAAACAGTCATGGTAGAGTTCATCTTGTCCCACTGGGGGAAAGGGAAGCAGGGTCAGGCTCTTTCCTGAGATTATTAGTGTTACTAGGAGGGGAGAGATTATTTCCTAAAAAAGACACTTGTCAGGCATATCCTCAGAGGCTTCACACTACTCTTTTGAAAGCAATGGTTGGTGGAACCTTCACACATCAGGACCTACATTTAGCAAAGGCCATCTGGTTAGTTAACACCTGAGGCTCACCAGTTGAGCTGGCCCTGCCCAGCCAAAACTCCACATACAGCAGGAGGGGAGGTGCTGCAGTGGTCACTGGTGGTCGCACATGCCCCATAACTTGTGGTAATATCTGTTTGACTGGAGACAGGCATATGTGCAGTTGCTTCCTTTCACGCAGTTTGCCACAGTGGGAATTTTTGTCTGGAAGCATTAACCAGGATGTGGAAACCAGACTTCCTCTCTGTCAGGCCTGGAATCAGTGCCATTCTGAAAAAAAATTCTCCCTTCTTTGTTTACCTCAATTTCCCAGTGTGGTGGCTTATTTTACAGCAAGTTCCTATTGGGCCTTGACAGAGTTTAAGACAAGTAACTGGGTCCTTTTTAAGTGGTTGCAGTTTGGGCTAACAGGTTTTCTTGTTCATAACCACTTAATCCACCGTAAAAAAAACAAAGTGATGTAGAAGGTGTGTTTGGCATATTCTTTTGTGTCCCTGTACTTCTTTTGCCTTTGTCTCCTAGTCGAATCTTTAGCATCTGTTTAGAATTAAGTGTCCAGATTTTCTTTTTGATAGCACCAGTGTAACACAGAGAAAATATGTTTCCCCCGAAGCCTTATCACCAGCAGCGGCATTATCCCCGCCTTCTGACCCTGGCCTTTGCACTATGAAGAGCTTCCTGTGACAAACCCTTCCTGTCAGGAAACATTTAATACAATGGACCTCCATTTGTCTACGGGGCATGGCACCAGGAAAAAAATATAAATCAGGAGAATATTCCTAGTGAGAAATCCAGAACTTTTCTAAGTTTCACCTGAACTGAAATTCTGCTAGCCAAAAGGGGATAGATGGATAGATTAGATAGATACAGAGATAGACAGATAAACCCTGCAGTATTATTTAAACTTTGAACCTGCAATCTTCCCTAGCACACCAGAAAGTAAACCAGGAGGTAATCTTGTTTCTCACAAGACATAGTTCTTTTATTTTCATTCAGGATTTTCTACAATTTTAGTCATCAAAGAAGAATAAAGTCATGTAGAGAAGACAAGAAATGTGAGAAACATTTAAATTTCACAAGAGAAAGAGCAAAAATGCCTTCAAAAGTATGTGAAAGGAAACAAAGAAAACAGTTTAAGATCTTACAAATAATTATAAGTTGGTCTTGAAATTCCAAGATGTTAACAAAGTCTGTGATTAGACATTATGTGGTGATCATGATACCCCATGCCTGAACAAAGTCCTCATATCAAGACTGCTCAGGGCAAGACCTGAAGCAAATTAACTTCCATGTCAAAAGCAGTTACCCTGTCTAGTCTCAACTTGTATTAAATGAAGAGCACAAAGTGCACTGTCCAGAAAACCCAAGGCAGAAGTTCCTAAAAATGCAGTACTGGTGTTACATTTGCTACGACACCCAAGCTCAATAATGGCTCACTAAGGAGCGTGCAGGGAGAGAAATAGTCTCATCCTTCAGGAAAAAGCTATCATACTTCAATATTTTTCAGAAACTAGTTCTATAAAGTAAAAGTTCTTTCAGAAGTGGCATTACTGACTCAAACTAACTCCTTGTACAATTGTTGCATATTGCAGGTGGAGATTATGATCAGCTAAGTCTGAATTTTTATTAGCTTTATTTTGGACACTGGCAACTGATCTAGATGTGGTAAACCATTCTAGTAGTTTGCATACACACACAAAAATGTCACAAGGAAAATGTGTTGTGAGGGAGAAAGATCAGAGCTTCCATTACCAATTTCTTCCCTTTAAAAGCATTGATAAACATATTGGACAGAAACAAAAAAATAAAGAAAAAAACAATCAAAGCCAAACAAAAAAACAACAAAAAAACCCAAAAAAAAACCAACAACAACAACCAAAAAACCCAAACCAATCAACCAACCAACCAAAAACAAACCAAAAAACCCCAACCAAACAACCCAAACCAGAAAAACCAGTGCAGCTTGTAAAATACTGTCAAGTTAGCACTGATTTTTACAACTTTAGTGCACAATGCTTTCTGGACCTCAGGTTTTATAACCAGTTTCACCATCAGTGGCATTCAAAATTACAGGAATCATTATTCCCTTGTTCCTTTTCCTCTTCTAGTCAAATGATTTATATGGGCTTGACAAGGCTGATCCTAATTTGGTGGTGAACCTTCTTAAAATATAATAACAGCTCACTATTATAAAAAATCCCCAGTATAGCCCAGGTCCGATGCCTTGTCTCTTACAGCAGCAATAAGCAGAGTAAAAGACAGCACCAATGTAACTTACCCCTGGTTATTCTATTAGCCTCTAATTTCTAGTTCAGGGAACAAATCTGAAGTGAATTGCCTTTTTTGCAAGCCCCTGCAGATCTGCCTCCTGAATAACCCATCCGTTTTCTTCTGGAATGAAGGTGAATTACTTGTGCTTGTATTGGCCTTGAGCAGCAGTTCTGATCTTCCACGTGATGCACTGAAATGGAGATGGCAATTTAATTTGATTGCTACTCTGCTGTAAGCCTTCTACCTGCTTCCCTCACGTCACTTAATATCCTGCAGAGCATCCATGTGTCAGTGTAAGTTATCCAGACTTGGGACTAGACAGTAACATATTTGAGGTATCCAGAACACTTGCAATTTCTAATGTTTTTTACACCAATGAAAATAAATCCACTACCCTGTTCTTAGAAATTTTACATCTTGATACTTCCTCAACCAACAAAAAAGAAGATTTAGTATTGAGCTACCTCTGCTGGAAGAGCACTCTGTTTTGTCCAGATCACAAGGGTAAAGACTTTTTCCTGCTGCATAGTAATTGAAGCATAACAATTTAATAGCCTTGATTTTAGTCCACCATGGATAGGCTTTAATTGAAGCAATGAAGAGAAACAAGTAATCTTTGTGTGGTGTCTTTAAATTAATTTCTTATCTTTCTGCATCCCCTTGACAAAACCACTTCATCTCTCTGTGCCTCAGTTTCATCTCTATAAAAGGATGAATGCCTGTCAGTCTTTACTGTCTCAAACTGAAATAATATCTCAACAATATTATCAATAAATAATAAAGGAAATTATTGCTGAATTAGACCTAGTCTTTCAGTTGGTTATTTTTTAATGTGTTTGTGTGTGTGTGTGTGTGTGTGTGTGTGTGTGTATTTGTTGTTTTGTTTGGGTTTAGGTATTTTTAAGTACTTACTCCATCAAAAATCATTTGAAGAAGAAGGAGTTTGAAACTATCAAAATAGGTTTTGAGGTGAATACAGACAAGCTCTCCCCAAACTCATTCACCCTGTGTAACTTTTGTCTACCTGTGTGATAAATGGACATGGTACAACCCTTACTTAGACATTTATTTAGCCTATTGTGGATGCTTGTTGAGCAAATAACACCTCTATTTCTCTAATCAAGACGCTTGAAAGCTACCAGCATAAAATCAGACTACATGAATTGCCTTACAAAACAAAACAGTTCAAAGAAGCCTAAAGCCTCAAAAGACAACACCAGAAGCCTCAGCCCGTGGCACTTGCCCCACCCCAGCTGAACAGCATTGCAATGCTGCAACAGCCTTGTGCAATGAAAGAGTTTCCTTTCAGGAGAAAGGAAGTCAATAACTGCAACAGAGATGGAGCCTGAAATATTAGTTACTCTATCAAACCAACATTTAAGGAATAGAATGGCATCTTTTCTGCAGCTGGCACTTGCAGGCCTTATGGAACATCCACTCTAAGTCAAGAACTCATGCTGACAAAGAGGTAGAAACTCAGAGCTGGCCAACGGTTCCGAATATAAGAGATAGTTTCTTACTGAGAAACACTACATGTCATGTTCTTACAAAGACCTAAACTTCAATGGTTTCTGTTAACCCTAGCATGACTTTTAAAATTCACTTCCTCACATCACTTCCTAGCTTTTTCCACACAGATATTTATGTTACTGCTGTTTACTCCCAACGCTTATACCTCGTCTTACAAAGGTGCCACAAGTCACACCACAAACAATGCTGCAAATAAATCTTTCCATTTTCAGCAAGTGGGTGTCATCAGTGAATAGGTGGGAATTTTATTTCTTCCCAAAACTTCCTGTCAAAACCCCCACAACCCCAAGAAATGAAACATTTAAAAGGTGCATCACAGAACAATAAAATTCTGGAATCTTACTGGGCAGTCAATCTCAGATATCTTTTATATGTGACTTCAGAAAATACTAAGAATTTAATCTCTAGGCATTCATTTAACTACTGATCACACCTTTGAAATCTCTGGAGTTCTGGGCATATTTAAGGAAGGAAGACAGACAAGGTGAGGCACACAACTATTTTCTGTGATCCCCAAACCCCCAAATTGTGGCAAG
The DNA here is from genome assembly GCF_031753505.1 of Anomalospiza imberbis. Lineage (NCBI taxonomy): Eukaryota > Metazoa > Chordata > Aves > Passeriformes > Viduidae > Anomalospiza > Anomalospiza imberbis. The sequence goes on from NC_089721.1 coordinate 43,307,595, forward strand.
CACATTTTTTTTCTCTCTCAGGATTTTTCATTGAGGCACACAGAGAGAAAGAAAGAGAAAACGATTTCTATTTCTGCTCCTTGTTTTTCCTATGTGGAATGTGCTTGGAGAATTGTTTACCTGGGGTGATTGCTTGATTGGATTCTGGTGAGGATTGTTTGAATCTGGTGGCCAATCAGATCCACCTGTGGCTGGACTCTGGCGAACAGGGTCATGAGTTGTGAGTAGTTAGATATGGTAGCTAGAGAAAGTAACATGTAGTTTTAGTATCCTCCTTTATATAGTATATTAATGTATTTTAGCATAGCTATAATAAAGAAATAATTGAGCCTTCTGAACTGGAGTCAGACATCATCATTTCTTCCCATTGGGTTTGCCTGCATTTTACAACACCAAATAATTTAAATAATTTCCTCAATCTGTCATTATTGAACAAAATTGCATTTACTTTGGGCTGATTTACCATGGCCACAGAGTGATAATCTAAAACTGGTTTGTAAAATGACTTTTACTCCACTCCTTTGAATGCAAGTACATTCTCCAGGAAAATGCATGTTCTCATTAAAAACCATATTCCAGAAGAAAAAAGAAACATCCTCAGCAATTGATATCTTTTGCATCACAGTGACTCATACTGCAGTAGAACAGAGTTCAGCTGTCTCAGTGCTATAGCTCCTTATGCTACATTACAATAGTCTAATGTATGAGTGGATTGTGGTTTGCAGTGGGCAGTTTTGAACAGAGACAGAGAGTCATGGATCTTATAGAGGAATATTCTGATGTATTCATGTATTACCAGAAAAAAAAAAATTAAAAAGAGAAATATTTTTTCAACCATGCACTTTACAAATTTAACTGTAAATGAACGCTAGAGGGAGGCAGTATTTAAACCAGGTCCCAGTTCTAGAGCTGAGTTGGTCTTAGGGGAAAAGGAGAAGCACCAGTTCTTCCTCTCACCAATCTCAATGAACACAGTGTAATTTATGCCTGTTATTCTGTCTGATGTACAGCCTCCAAGCTGTAAACTCAGTTATACAGTTGTCTGAGTCCACTTATCTAGTCCCTGAGTTACAGATTCTTGCTAAACTGTATGTTTTGTAAGACTGTTTAAAAAGAAATCCAAATACAACTCTTTTTTATTTCCATAATTTATCATTTTTGCGTTTTAAAAAAGGTTTAATATTACAATTAAAATGTGTTTCAGAGAAGAAATTTAGTTTTCCTTAGTTGAACTCCAATATTTGTTTTCTTTATACTCAGGTGCATTTTCAACATAAATGAGTTTTGACATAATCTCAAATAGTCATCAAATTACACATACAAAATCTTTTAGATAGTGAGAATAATTCACACTGCTCTTTCCAAACAATGTTTTCTTAGAGTACTTGTGTAATTCATGGAGCAGAAATGCACAGGACTTTCTGCTGGTCCAATCTAGTCCAAACACCAAATATTCATTGACATGAAAGGGATTTAGATGTCTAACTAGTTTGATAGACTTTATTCTTCTTAATTTGAGATCAAACTATTTTTGCTGCTCACCAGTTAGTGCAAACTTCTGCAGGCTCACTGAAAAATCTTGACATCTGAAATTACACACAGGAGGAGAATAATATAGGATGATTACAAATACACTGAAACTTTGGATTTGGGAAACACTCCTGAGCACAGTACATTTGTTATTCTGTCTCTCTTAGAGCTTCAATTCCTTCTGTTCTGTGTCAGGTAAGCACTCCTAGGAGTTCAGTCTGGTAGAGACAGTACATAAGGCATGGATCTTTTCTGAGTTTTATCAGCAAAATGACATACATAAATAACACAAGTGCCTGCCTGCTTTTTCACACCTACTACAGTAAGTGCTATTAACCTTTCATTTTAAAGGGCAACTCAGCAAGACATATAAAAAACAAATCCAGGGAGATGGCAAAATATCATGGTTCTGGCCCAGATCAGCGGGAAAGGGGCATGGGCAAGACATTCTGTATTTAATACCACCTTATGTCACCATCAGGGGCAGGGAAAAGGGATTGTCTCTTGCTTCTACGAAGGGTGTTCCTTTCCGGTTGGGAAAAATGTGGCTGTGGTCAGGTCAGGCCAGGCCCCGCAGTAAACATTCTTGCATGTGAATCATTCTCTCTTTTTGTATACTTTTGTTATTAATATTGTTGCTATTACTGTTTGTTTTCTTATCTCAACCCATGATCTGTGTCTTGTGTGCTCCCAATTCTTCTCTCTGGCCACTCTCCCAGGGCAGGGGGAACAAGCAAGTTTGGTTTGGAAAATCTCAGTGGGAGAAGTAAATCAGGGAATACCATTCCTAAATCACAACACAAATGCAAGAAATTAAGAACATAAAATAGATGAGGAGGATGAGGGGAAGAATTTACACCTTCTGAGTAGAGCAGAAGTCTCAGGCTGACATTCTGCAAAGAGTTCCCAAAAAATTATTTAGTGCTGAGGATAAGGCTGCCACTGAATATTGAAGATCTTTGCTCACAGAAATGATGAAAGACTGGCATCAATCAAAGTTAACTGCAGCATCTCTGTTCATGCTTTGTACCCTGGAGAACTGCCAGCTTGTGCCTCAGGTGTACCTGATTATGAGACCATAGAGGACTGTGATGATTACTGATTGACACAATTGTGCCTATGTTTGGCTTATGAAGGCATCTTTGGTTTTGTCTCTCACCTATTTTTTCTTTCCTTTCTAAATAGAGTCTGTCCTTTTATTTCTTAATTGGAGCTTAATAAATATTCATACATCATCAAATTTCAAAAGCCAAATCTTATCATTGAGGCTAATACTGATGGCATTCCCTTTTTCTCTGAACTAGCTTATCAGGACCCTTTATTCCCCTTTAATAGCTCCATACCTCATCTGGAGAGGTAAAGATGCCCAATTAACTTTGAATCCTTCTTTAAAATGGAATAACCCTATATTCAGCTCATGAGGAGCAAGGAGGAAATCCCATTCCCTGACCATTACCACCTCTACAGTTGATTCCATTTGTTGTAACACTAAGGTTAAATATATAAAAAAATGCCCAAACAGCAAAACTTCATAAACTGCACATAATGCCCACAAAATACTCACAGTAATTTATTGCATCCTATTAGCTTCTTCTCCTATCCCTAGTTCGTGCCAAAAGTTAAAGGAAATCCCTAGCATTGGAAAGGATTTGTAGCCAAATGATGTAGAAGGGAAGACTGTAAGAATTGCTGTAAAATGTAAGCTTCATTTAGCTTTGGTCACAGGATATGAAGAAGTCCCCAGTGCATGAACCCCACTTGCAGTCTCAGCCTCCAGCAAGACCTCTCCTGCTGGGACACTCCACAGCAGCCAAGTAAAGATTTGTGGAAGATAAAAAGTAAGGAATTCAGTTTCTTCATCTGTACTAGACAAGGCAATGGTAATATAACCCTTGCAGTTCACTGTCTTCTCTTCAATAAAATAGCATGCTAATATCACATAAACGTGACCCTAGTGGTTTAGTTCTCAAGCTGTTTTCAAACCGGATCCCATAAAACAAAAACCCCACATTTCTTCACCTTTAGGATGCTTCTCCCCTTTCAAACACCTGGTATAAACAGTGGAATCAGCATAACTTTGAAAAAGTCCCAGGGGTCTTTTGTCATAGGAGGTTTTAGGGAACATTATCAGCTTCTCTGTTAAAATCGCACACTGGTTAAACCAGTTAGAGAAGAAACCGTTACTGTTATCACAGGAATTTACATGATTTGACTCTCTTTAACACAAAAGGTACAATAAATACCTCTGAAATAGATGCAGAGATATTGGAAAATATTCCACAACCCAGAGGTCTTTGACTCTTCCTTTTCTTTCAAGTAAGTGCTTAACTCCAATTACATTGGTAACTATATAAAATCTGCTTGAAATTACATGTCTCTGTACTAGTTTCAATGAAACAAATTTTAACAAAGAAATGGTTATCACTTGGAATAAATGAGTTTTTCAAGTCTGAAAAGGGGGTGGTAAAGAAAAACAAAACCAAACAACAAATAAGCTGCTGGGACAGTCTGGGTAGGATAAAAACACATTAAATGGATAGAACCACTTGATAAATGGGTATGCATGTTAAAAATATAAATGGTCTGTCTATAAAACCCAATTTCAGTGTTAAGAAAAATGTATCTTTTTTCCTTTTACAGAAAAAGACTGGGGAGCAAAATAGAAGAGACCAGGAGCAACAGAAGAAGTTAAAAAAAATCCTAGAATGAAAGGTGTGCTTTGCTTTGCTGGAAAAGCTACATGTAGCCAGATACAGCTGGTTCATTCTGACCTGTGCTTAAGGAATGATCCATAGTCATGGATGAATTGAGAAATGAATGGATAGGTAGGTACTTCCTACCTTGCTTGTTTCTGCTTATTTTGCTAGCTGTTCCTTCTGTGAGTAAACATGGAAGGCTTCTTCAGATATGAGAAAGCATTAACCACTGGAAAATCACACAATCCATGGTCTTTAGAGTGGATTTTTAGAATTCAATGGAAATAAATGTCAATTTCTTTTCTTTTTTTTTTTTTTTTTTTTTTTTTTAGAAGCACAGTGTTTTCTAGACAGCACGACAGAAAATCTAAGGCAAAAGCAAAAGGTACTGCTGCAGCTCATGGCCTAGGCAGCACTCAGAACTAATGTATGAGGAAAACTATACCATATGGTAGACTGGACAGTTAAGGGCTTAGTCAGAATTACCAGCTTATATATTGTTCAATATAATTTTTGCAGATGAAAGCAACATGGAACAACATAACTGTGAATTGCATTAAAAGGAGCTACAAACAAAGAAAAAGGGAGGAAAAGGGAGTGACAGAAGAGAAGAACCAGGAAAAATCAAAGGACGTAGAGAAATCTGAGGGATTGAAAAAGAAGAGTCTGTGAAAAACAGTGGAAGACTGAAAGAAATGTGTAGGATGTAGCAAACATAGAAGTGTACCCGACTAACCAAAACCATTGCCTGATGGCACCAGTATCCTCTTCAACCTCCTAAAATCTTAGCTTGAGCTGGTCCTGCATGCTCACTTCCTCTGTTGCCCTCTGAGCCAAAGGGAACTGTCATGCCCCATCTCATGTTCCAGCCAGCAGTGGGCTCTCACAGGTTCTCTATTTCTATATAATCTAGAAGACATGACCTGAATTTAGGTTATGAGGCTCCTAAGTGGATACTAATTGTTTCTTTTTGTTTGTTTGTTTGTTTTCTGCATATAGTTTGTGCTTTAGTTTATAACTGTGCATCACTACAGTTTAGCTCTGCATCAAAATGCTATTATCTATGCTGTAGTAGTATAGAACACTATCATGTCCATGCTCTTACTTTTGCTGGATCAAAGAGCTTCATCAATTCTTTTCATTGAGGATGATGCCTTAAGTTTTGGCTTTCCTATTTTCGACATTCTGTACAGCATTAGTATATAACTCTGAACTTCATACAGAGTGTTAGCAAGTTCTCTTGACAGTTTAGTTAGACAACACAATCCTTTTCCAGCACGAGAACCAAGGATATTGTTGCAGCTTCAGGCCTAAAAAGTATAAACAACAGGGAATTGAGGAGAGCAGTCTGGGAGGATGAGACTTCATAACCTGAAGCTGTAATTGGGCAATTAATCCCAATATGTAAATGCACCAAAACTTATAAAAGTGTGAAAAATCGTAACTCAGTGTCCATCTTGGGTGAAGCCATGGCCGGCCTCTTCTTCTGCCCAAGGTGTATCCTTTGAAGGCCTTTTCAATAAATACCTACTTTATTCCTTTAACACTGTATAGCCTTTGTTCCAGGTAACCTTTCTAGGCATCACGGACTTACTTTAAATATAAATTTACTTTCAGTTCTTACACTGGGCTGTGCTTCCTACCCTCTATCAATCCATTGTTCCTTGTGTCCTTGAAAAAGCTATTGGGAGAAGACAGATCAGGATGTATTATGAACATACTGACTGCCTCTGTCCATTTTAAAGTTAGTAATTCCCTTGAAACATTCAGAAGCACCACTGTCTTTGACGAGAACTGGCCAATGAAGGAATTTTTTTTTTTTTCAGGGGATGTACACCACAGCACAGGTATTATTTTGTTAGAGAATCACATTAAAAATCTTTATTAAGTTACTTCTCCTGACTGTAACAGTATCGCTGAATGTAGGAAACAAGATAATGGACAGATACAAAATACTCCAAAACCAGTGCCATAACCATTGGTTGTTTCTGACTGTAATGATAGTTTTCATTCATCCACACATGAGATCTGCACTCTGTTTTGTTTACATCCATGTCGTTTAATTCTTAACACCACTGACTCACAGATGGCCCCAAGATAAAGTACATAGAACAGATTTCTAACACTGCAAAGGAACATTTGTATCCAAATTCTTGGGTCAGCTCTTTATACAGAGGGTCATTGGAGGAATTTGCATTTCTCCAACTCTAGAACATTTAAGTAACCATACTTTTACATAACTCAAGTCCATCTCAAGTGCATCTCTCATCTAACACAGGCAGTAAACTGTCCCCATGCAGTATACTTTCACTTTCAAAAGATCCATTCTGGGTAGAAATAATATCACATACATACTTTTTCTTTCAGTTAAAAAATGGCATTTCCCTGTGATTGGTAAGTTTTGTTTTGGAGGCAAATGATTACAGCTCACAGCTTTTATTGCTACAAGCAGAAGAGAAAAGCAAGATATGGAGAGAATTATACGTTAGAACAATAAACTGGGACAGAAAAGTCAAACAGGAAGATGGAACTGCTTCTTGCTGTCTCTTTCATAACTAGGCTGCCATATTAATATCTCTGTGGAAAAACAGGGTAAAATAACCTCTTCCTATTGTAGACTCTATTCAAATTCTGTTTAAACACAATAAGATAAAGAGGAGAGAATGTGAGGATTTTGCCAACATTTTCATCAGGGAAGCAGCCATTCCACTATAACTTCACCAAAGACATTATGGTTGTGAGCCTACACTGCAGTGAGTTTATATTGTTATATTAATCAACACCATTAGAAAAGTATTCCAACTACAATTTTAATACAGAACAATACAAATTCAAAGTATTTTTATTATCCTTCCATCTGGTAATCTTCAAGTGCTTAGCAGATGTTAGGAAGCCAAGCCCCATAATTCATGATGACATAATGTTTCAGAAAATCAAAGCAAGTTGCAATCCATGCTGCTTTTCTGGGTCAGATACTTGTTCAGGAGTTCACTGCATCACCAGGGCAGTTTAGTGAAATACATAGACCAGGACTGAGAGAGGTTCTTCAAGGGGAAATCAGCCTTTTCTCTTAATCAAAAAACCTCCAATCTGTCTTAGAAATTATTCATATTGTCCTGAAATCTACACTACCCAAGCAACAGAGAGTAAAGGATAGATAGGTCTTATTTTTCCAAGTTCAAAAGGTGCTTTTCAAAGAGGAAAATGGAGGTAGAAATCTTAGCAACTAGAATAATTTAAAAAGCAAAGAAATACTGCTGTTTCTAGAGGTACAAAAGGAGATCTCCTCTGGCTTTTGGCACTGTGACTTAACGTTTTACTTTACTCAGATTTTTAATATGTTTTGTTCAGTTCTAATGCCTGAGGAGAGTCCACAATTCCTGGATTGTACTTGAAAAGAATCTGACCCACTGATTCTTTAGGAAAACAAGACACTTTACTTGCACATACAAACCACAAATATAGCAAGGCTCTGTTAAGGAACCTGTGTACAACTGGTTTGTAAAGAGAAAAAAATAGAAATTCTCCCCACTTTTAAAACAAGAATGTTGCCACAAAAAGGGCTTCTCTTACCCCAGGAGATACAAACTCAGATGAAGTAAGAACGCAGTAGTGAGCAGTAGACTGTATCATATGAATACTGCAAATTAGTCATTAGAAGATTCTCATGATCGCACTTACCTTCCCTTTCAATTCCTGTGGGAGGGGCTCCTGAACTGCCATGGGAGGTTAGGCAAGTATAAGGGGACTTGTCCTTCAGATGCTTTACCCTCCCTGATCCATGTCAATCAACAGTTGTTCTACTCCCCTGTTCTAGAAAGTTCTTTGTTTTTGTTACCCCTATTGGCTCTCTTTGTAAGACCACACCTTCCCTCTTTCCTCGTTGGTCCAGTTCATGCTACCCCAGCTTTGTTCCTCCCCTTAGCCCTTCCTCTATTGGCTCATTTGTACCCCGACCATGCCTATCCCTCCACTGTTATATACCCTAACCCTGCCTTCCCTCATTGCTCTCAGAGTCTGCTTCCTTTCTGAGTGGTTGTCTCCCTGCACCCCTCCCTCACCCTTCGCCTTGCCCTCAATAAAACCCTCGTGGATCACAGCAGCCTGAGTGTCCTGTCTCTTCAATGGAGCTATCCATATCTATCTGGGCACCTGTGGATTAGCCAGCTGTGGGTCACCCTGCTGGACTGGATCCCGGGGCGGCCTACAAATTCCTACCAAGATAAAATGACATTTTTGGAAGAGTGAAGCTTGATATAGATGTGGATGTGGAACAATTGCAGCTGGATTTTAAACTCTTTGAAAGGTAAAGGATGTAACTACCTGTTAAGACCCAAGCCTGCCCAGTGACTTTTTAAAGAGGAATTTAGATTTAGAATTCCTCTGGTGATGCACAGGGGAAAGAGCAAGTTTCGCAGGAGGTTGAATAAGAAATTTTTACTTGCAAGCTTTAGATCATTAAGGTAGAAAAATGTACTTGGCAAATTTAAAACAATAAAGTAAGGCACTTCACAAAACAGTGACTTCACAAACATTAATCCATCCTGCTTTAAGTTATCCACATTTTGTGAAGAGGAAGTTAGAGGAAGAAAGAGAAAGAAAATAATATATGTATAGCTGCTGCTTTAGATCCAATGTAGTCTCAGCAGCTTGTAAACCCAAGGCAGTGGGGCACATCAGTGTTATACCTGTGCCACTGCTTTTTGTCTGCTCTGGTCTCCCAGGGCCCTCTCCCAGGCACCTGCCTGTGCTTTACTGTTCACCAGGGGCCTGTGAGGTCTTGTTTCTCCACTCAAACCACGGGAGCTGTTTCATTGCTCCACAAACCTGTGGCTACTAACCCTCCTGCTTACCATTAAACAATGTGACAAGATGTATAGACAAACCAACCCTCTTTCAAACTTACTTTCAAACAGACCAATTGCAATAACCACTTCACAACTTTGGCACAAATATTTCTTTAAAAAATGCAATTTGAAATTTAAAAAAACCCAAAAAGCTCAGATGGTAGTTTGTAAATATTTTCAGATCTGTTTCTGCTCATAAACCTGGAAATAATGGAATTAAAGACATAGCTTCGAAAACATGTGCATGTATTTGCACAAAACATTCAAAATGCTTGTATTCTTGTATTAGGATAAAATGTGTTACCACATCAGAAGCAAAAGAGCAAATTGAGGTTCACCTTTGCAAATCTCAAGAATCTGATCCTTCTGGATAGTATTCCCATTTATTCTTTGATATGACTGGAAAAGCCAGGATACACTGCTAATATTCTGTGTATTCAATGTTTCTAGAGAAATTCCAAAGAGGCGTGGAAGTAGAAGCTTACTACAGAAGAAAACAGCAAGCAGTTAACAACTGAAAGAAGAGGAAAAGAGAAATGGACTAGTCACTTATACTCTGGCCTTGATACAGCCACACTAGTACTCTCAAATTCTCTTCTTCAGGAGGATTCACATTCTCTCTTTCAAAAATGAGCTGGTAGGTTCACTTACTGTTGATTCATTTATGTTCAACACTTAGTACATGTATTTCCTCTAATTTTCCATCATTTCCGTTATCTCTATTTCTATGTAGCCTTTTTTTCTAAATAATCTATCTCTCACTATAATATCCATTACAATTCTCAGGATGATCCGCACTGTGACCTTTACCATCGCAGTGAATGTCTTCTTGTGCCAGAAACCTGCATTCCTTTCTCACTATACAAATTCCACTGCCTGAGCAAGGATTGTTCACATTAAGTTCAAATCACAGGACTGAATCCTGCAAACCCTTTTCATGCATAGTCATTCATAGGTCTCCCTTATGTGTAAGGTTTACACAATCAGGTTTCCAGTTTATATGCAATGCTTTTCCATTGGAAGCATTTGGATTTCTATTTCTATCCTAGCTTTGCCTCACTGACATTTCCAATTCCATTTCTTTGTATGCAAAAGATAGTTTTATCAAAAAAGGTGGTTTTTCTCACAATGAAAAGGTATCATACGTGTCAGTGTTAGACACATATGTATTCTGACTTCCGTGAGTTGTAATGTCATTAATATTTTTATTTGCATGAATCTAGGGCATAACTCGAATTATCCTACCAGGGTATCATTCTTAAATTATATTTTCTTTCTGCAGCTACTATGGGAGAAAGTTTGAATCAGTGTTATCCACCTAAATAACAAGCAGAATTTAAATGCTCATTTCCACAGAAAAGGGTTAAATGTATTCTTTTCAAACATCTGCAAGAGCAAAGACAGTATGCGTATTTTGAAATAGTGGCAGAATTTTGTGTTTACATCAGAAGGACATTAAGCATATGCAATGCAATATAGTCAAATCAAGGGAAAAAATACCACTTATCAATTGACACTATCAGCTGTAAGATAACTGTTAATTAAAATAAAATAAAGGCATGATAGTGAGAGCTCAATAAGCAGTAGAAGTTAAAAAAATCAAAAGAAGAGGAAATAAAAGTGAGGTTCTTTTTAGGATTAAGAAATTACTATCAAAAATGAAATCCAGAGAACAAGGAGGAATACATGCAAAAGAAAGAACTTAGAAGGAATGCTTTAAGGTGAGAGGAAGGACAAAGGCAAAATAAGAAAAAGAGAAGAGACTGCCAGGTCGAGCAAAGGAAAAGGTTCTTGAGTGAAAGCAATGATGTTTTTTCCATCCTTTAAAAAGCCTGACAATTTCTTTGGCAGAAAATGCTTGGCAGAGGAGATAGGAATAGAGCAAGATGTTTTAGAGGAAATTCAGAAGTAGCAAAGAATTGAAGGGACAAAGGTCATGCTAGTTTAAGAAAAACGAAAAATCTCAGAATATTCTAAGTTGGAAGGGACCCACAAGGATTATTCGGTCCAGTTCTTAAGTGAACGGCCCATATGGGATTGAACACTCAAACTTGATGTAAAATAAAGATATTGGTCAAAGGACAGAGAAATGTATTTTTAAAATGGAAACTTTTTTGTGGAATTGGAAACTGCACTATGCTTACATTATCTTTCTTCAGCAAGGCATAGTGACATTAAAGTAGGTTGAAACCAAAGAAAAAAGTATGCTAAAATTATGCAAAGAATGGTGTTTTTTAAAAGAACCCCATGGAAGCAAAAGGCAAGAGGAACAGTGAAGGAGAGAAGATCAGGAAGGAGATCTAACAAAATAGATGTAGACTAGATAAGAGGGTCAGAAGCAAGTAATTCAATGAAAAACTGCAGTAAGCAGAAATCAAAATGGCTGGCTTAGAGCATGGATCTGTCCAGGCAATGAGACCAAGAGAGGGTCAATGAGACTGCAAGGGAGGGTAGGTGGGATACTAGAGAGTGACAAGGACCTTCACTGTGGATGCCACATTTCCCTCAGCATGACTAGAGAACTGAAGAGAGAGGGAGAGCCACAGGAATAGGAAGGAGAATCAAAAAAATAGCAGATGAATGCAACAGAGGCAGATGAGCACAGAGGAACAAAGAATTAGATATGACAGATCCTGTCTGCACTGATATGTCATGTTACTGCTTGAGCAACGTGCAGTAGTACTGTGAAATGTTTGAAAAAAGGAAGATTAAAAACTCCTAAAACATTTAAAAAATATTCTGGTAATCAAAGTCTATCTTGACTATAAACTAAGTTCACATTTCAGGCTTTGAATGAAAACCCAAAGTTACCTGAAATATGTTTTTTTTGGTGGTTTAAAATATTTATGGATTAAATTAATAAGCTTTCTAAAAAGTAGTGCACACACATACATACATTGTAAAGATAATGTGGTCTCTTTGACATACTATCACAGGGATGATGGGAAAACATCTGATGAAACCTGTAAGGTTGTCAAGCACATTTTATATTTTTTGCATGGTAACTAAAAGTGCAAGAGATTTGACACTACACACCACATCTTAGTGTAGAGGAAATTACGAATGGTCATTTTAATGACAGATAGTTGAAATCTACTATTCAGCTTTATAAGACTGCACAATAAGTTATCACAGATGCATTAAAAAGAAATTACGGATGGTCATTTTAATGACAGATAGTTGAAATCTACTATTCAGCTTTATAAGACTGCACAATAAGTTATCACAGATGCATTAAATCTCATTCTTTTTGTGGCTCAGAAAGGAACCAGCACACAATCAGTACACAACCTTTTCATTAAGCAGAGAATTCTTGATGTGTTTTAAGAATTCAGCTGTGGCTTGTCAGATGATCTGCATAAAGTGATATAGTAAGTGTTCTGTGAAAAGCACTGTTTCTTTTCTCTTTTATTCTGTGGCAGAAATAAAGGACACAAGGAGCAATCTGATGCTCTGTCACAAGTAGCCAGTGGTAAGCCTTTTCGTATCACAACTCCTGTACCACATGTCTTCCATCTGCACTGAGATACATCCAAAGAGGTGATTATTCCTGCATGAAGAGTCTGCATTTACTAACCTTTAGCTGCTTGTTCCTTTCAAAATCCCTGAAAGAAAATGAGAAGGAAAACTGCCTGGTTCTTGAGCATTGCTCTTTTTCAATGTTTATCAATAAAGTAAATATTTTGAATGTTTTTTCCTCTGGGAAGCCATTTTGCTTTGTAACTGTAGCATGGTTTTGCTGGACAGTCCCCCTCTGTAAGAAACTAGCAAAATCAGTAGAAGGCTCTGACATAACCTTCAGTCACCTTACTTCTGCTTGATGCTACAAAGTAGCTTGGAAACTCCAGGGAGGCACTGCAGTCCACGATGGAGGCTTACTCCCCATTACCTCAATCCTTATTCTACAAAAGACTGCTGACTAATTAGTGATTGGGCATGAATATCAAATAGCCCACTCTTTTTGGTGTTGATTTATAAACAATAGCTATTAAAGAGAAACACAAACTCAGTTTCTGAGAGGCTTTTGAAATATTACCAAAATCGGCCAGACAGAAAATTTCTAACATTTTTGAGTATTAGCAGGAAAGCATACTTTATTGCATCACACCGGTCACTAAGAGGATCCTTCCTCTAGTCAAGTGCCCCAAGCATTGGGTAAACAGATCTTCTGTCATTAACAGTGATTACATAGTTATCAGCTGTCCTTGATTACCTGATGTATATGTATTATTTTATTTTACATGGTTGTACTTAATGGAAATCCTTATGGGGTTCTTTGGTGCCTGTCTTTAATGTGCAGTGTCCTTTTTAGGTGGTTGTTCCTCAACCCCTGCTTGTGAGTAAGTGCAATATCATTGTTTTGCATAACTTCTGCTTTGTCAGTTTTACATCTGAGCTGGCATCCTGCTTGCATTTGCATGAATTTGCACAACTCATTTGCCTAAGTTACATCCTTTATGTATTTCTCCAAGGCTATGCTGTTCTGTTTGCCTGTCCTTATAAGAGTAAAATGCTGTTCTGCTGTTCTTACCAAGTCCTCCTTTTCTTGAGATTAAACTCCTTATGGGATCTAGTCTATTAATAATCAGTATTTAATTTTTAAGCATAAGGTACTACAACAGCTATAATACTGAATCATGATACAAGATAAAACACATAAGCAATTAATAATGGAGATTATTATAAACAAATGGTTTAACCAAGTCCATCTGGGTAAGCATGAAGTAAGTTTGGTCCTCCTGAGCTGTCTTCAAGAGCTCACGCAGTGGCTTTACTTGCAACTCATAACTGCTGATCCACAGGGGACACCATCAGACCATCCCAAGAAATGCACACAACTCTCTTACCAGTTGTGGCTGTGGAAGTTGGCCAATTGCTTCTTTTGTTCCTATCCCAGCCTCCTTTGTCCTTGGAGGATATTGAATTGCTTCTTTTGTTCCTATCCCAGCCTCCTTTGTCCTTGGAGGATTTTGAATCCCAAGTAGGTTAATGTGGTCTGGACTATTTGTGCTTTGTCTTCGAATACTCTGGATGCACTTAGTCACAGAAAATTCAACAATGCCACACTCTGATCCCAACACTGCTGTTTAGTTTCAGTGGCTATCAGAATGTCATCTACATACTGTATCAAAACTTCAGGAGGGTTCTGATTTTTCCATTCCTCCAGTTCTTTTGCTAATTGATTTCCGAACATAGAGAGGGTATTTTTAAATACTACTCCTGTGGTAGTATTGTCCAAGTTGGATTCTTCTCCCTCTGTTTGGATTTTCTCATTCAAAAGCAAAAAGCTCTTGGGTTTCAGTACTCAAAGGGACATAAAGAAAGGCTTGCTTCAAATCTAATACTGTAAATTATATTTATTTTTGACTCAAGCAGGTTAGCAAGGTATAAGGATTTGCTACTGCCAGATGTATATCTTCCACTATCTTATGTACAGCTCTAGGCTCTTGTACCAGCTGGTAATCCTTTTTGTTTGCCTTCTCAACTGGCAAAATAGGGGTATTCATTTTGGATCCACAGTTCTTCAATAGGCCATATTTTATAAATTTTTCCACAAGGGGAAATAACCCCTTATGACTATATTTTCAAAGGAGAATGCTTTTACCTTACCAGTCCCACTCCAGGTTTCAACTTCATTCTTCCAGGCTCTGCTCTTTTGGGTTGACCAGTCACCTCACCAACCCAGTCTATGGGAATCACTGAATCCTCAAGATGCAGACAGATCACATCCAATTTTGCAAAAATAGAGGAATAATGAGGTTGAGGAACCTGTTGCCATTTAAAAATTTGATTTCAGCATTTAGTTTTTCCAATAAATCTCTCCCAAGGAGATGCTTTGGTGAATTGGGTAGATACTAAAAAGGTGAGTTTGCTTTCCTAATTCAAAATCAATGGGTTTGAAAAACAGTTGAGACTTGCAATTCCCTGTTGCACCAATGATTGTTATAGAATCATTATTCAAGTTTCCTTTTATTGTATTTAGCACACAGTAAATAGATCCTGTATCTGCTAAAAATTCTACCTCCTCATTTACCTCCTTGTTTCCCAGCTTAGCTGAAAGCTGAGGTTCTGCTAGGGAAGAATCATCTGGTCTCCCACAGTCATCATGGGTGGCAGCCATGAGAGGGGGGCTTTTATGTTTCAGCTGCAGACATTTATTTTTCCAATGCCCATCTTTATTACAGTATGCACATTTGATTAATATCTAGTCTCCCAAGGGGGGGATTCAAGGTGCCACCTTCCTTTCCCCAGGGGCACCATTCCTTTGGAAATCCTTTTATAATTTCAAACTTCTGTTTTTTTTTTTTTTTTTGAGGTTTTTTTGAGTATTAGAAGGTAAGTGCCAGCCACTGACTTCCAATCATGAAGGTCTCTTATTGAAAATGACACTTTTATTGTGATTGGACCATTGGCACCTACTGTCCAAGGGAAGCAGCTACTGTCATATATCTGTGTTTAGCTCTAGTTCTCTCTGCAACAAGACTAAAAATCTCTGCTCTTGAATACATCCTTCCTATCTCCTCTGTCCTCTCATTGAAATCTCCTAAATCTGCCTGTTTGCGCATCAGCTCTCTTGTGATATCAGTTTTGGCAGCCTGATTATCTGTTCTCCTCTCTAAGCTGTGATTAGGACTGACCATAAGATCTAAATCATCCTCCTTACTAGGGAGATGTTTAGAACAAACTTGTTCTATGCCTCACATAGAAGAACATTTTAACCATGTTCCTTGACTCTCCTTTTCAAGACCCAGAACAAAAGTGTCTGAGGGAGCTGGATTCAAACAATAATTTTTCTGCCATTCCATATGATTCCTCAAAGTGAAGAATATATCATCATACATAATGTCATCCCATTTCTGTTCCCATCTTAAAAACAATATTAACTGTAAAAATGTTCAAGGTTCCATTTTGTGGCCACTTTTTTTCCAGATCGTAGTCTGTACAATGGCCACATTGATTACAATACTAAACTGAATTCTCCCTGGTAGATGTCTCCCCATGGGGACTGCCAGTCTTTCTCCAATGTCGCAAAATGCAACCAAGTGTGTCAGAATGCCCCCTTTAGATTGTCCACTACCCATTTTCGAATAGAAGACCCAAAATATTGCAGTATAGATACAAATACAAAACAATTAGCAATTGAAAAAACTAAGTCAAATACGAAATTTCAGAGTACCAAATAACTCTCATCCTTTGCTGGAAGATAGACGCATCTTATATGGGCAGGATTCCCAAAAGAATGCCTTATTATTTAATGGGATCTTACCCATGTCCCAGACTGATCAGAGGTTCTTCTCCAGGGAAGTCCTGGTTGATGTCACATAGCCTTCTTCTCTCTCCCAGGTGTGTACAGTTGGTGCAGTAGCAACAAATCTGCCACATTTCTGACCCTCTAGAAGATACATTAGCTCACCAAGCCACAGCTCAGTTATTAATTCTCTAAAAATCTCACAATTCCCAGGCACAAGAGAACAAAAGATCTGCCACATCAAATTGGACAAAAGGTTTTTCCAGCATATCCTTTCTGTCTTCACTGATGGTCATACATGAGTGCCTGGCGAGAAAATACCTGAAATTCAAATTAAGAGTGGCATTCAGTCCACTGATTTATGTTAAGAAAGGAGACATCATTTATCCTCCATTATTTCAGCTAAGCTAATGGATTTGCTTTTAATTCTCCCATTTCTTCTCCCCACACAAACAAACTTTCCTATTACACAAAATGAAAAAAAATCTCCCAATATTATGTTACTTTTAAGTGTACCAGTTCAAAAGTAAACCAGAAGGAGAAATAAATCCCACACAAACACCTTGAGAGAGATTTCAGGTTGGAGTTACAATTTAATAGAAAGGTTACAATAAATGCAATGATACAGAAAAACTGGCTTAAACCCACAAAGTCAGAGTACAACCTGGCACCCTGTTAGTCAGTCTGCTTAAGCAGTGGTTGCAGTGTTGTTGAAGTGAAGGTTGCAGTCTTGTTGAAAGTGGTGGTTCTGTGGAAAGTCTGGTCCTCCTCTGGGTCCACTGAGCATTGGTAGTGTTCCAAACCCCCAAATCTCAAGAGTATATGCAATGGAGCTCAGGTGGTACCTCCCCCAGGATAGGGGAGTTCAGAATGGATTTATGTGGTCCTATGAGTTATGGGGTATTTTTGGAGTGCTTGATGGTTGTTTCAGTGGCCTATTCTGCTGATGTCTACTCTGTTCATTATGGCCCATTAGCAGAGGTGACCCCTTCAGTATGGGTGCTGCTGCTGCTTCCTCCGTGGGAGTTATTATGGGAGGAGTCACAGTGAAGACTACCCCTCCATGCAGGGTTTGTCTCTTCTCATCTAATATCCAGCTTGGAGCCTGAAGGATCGGATGTGCACCAGGCAGCTGCTGTGAACAACCCATCATTAATAGTTCATCAGAAATTATGTAGATCAGAGTAGAATACACAGTCTGGTTATACCCATATTGGCACCCTTTTTCCTGTAACCAGTACAGGAGGCCATACATAGATATTCAGGACCACTGAAAAATCTGTGGAGCAATCAGCAAGATTGGTTCTTCTCAAAGAAAACAAAAAGAAATAGTAAACAGAAGTGGCCTGCCAAGCAAAACCATGGACCAAGTAGCTATGCGTGATCTGCATGCTGAAAAAACCAGAAGTTCTTGCAGGAAATTCAGCCTACATAGTAAAGATTACAGCTCAGGCAGTTTAGAATATGTTCCTGAGTTTTCTATAGAGTTTTGTATCAGAGCTTGATCTTATTTTGATACTGACCTGCTTACTCTCTGTCCCCATCTGTAGATATTCTTAGTTCACCTAGTTAGAAAAATTTCTCTTTTTCTCTCTAACTGAACTAAGAATATCTACACCCATCCAGTACTTCCTGCCTTCTCTTATGACTACAAGTTCTTTAGGAAAATGTGGGTGACATTTGCAGCAATCATTCAAGGGCTTAAAGTTGAATGTAGCAATCACTGAAGGGCAAAAATCTGGTTTTATTTCTATTTGGTTTTAATTAGCTGTGCACAACAACAGAGAGCTTTACAGCCCCCGGTCCACAACCTCTGTCTGGCAACTTCAGCCTTTAATGGTACAGTCCACACTGCTGTAGTGTTCTTGAAGCTAAGAAAGTAACATTTTTAAATGTACACAATAAAAAGACAAACTTACATCAACATCATTAGCAGACAAACTGTTCTCTCTATAATAGTTGCATGTTCTGGTCAGTCATGTTTACAGTATGTAAGTAAGTAAGTACACACTTACTTACTTATCTAAGAACAACATATCTGTGACAAACCAAGACCATTTTAAGAGGAGTTTCAACAATGGCATGTGCAGGATCCTACACCTGGGGAGGAAGAACCCCAAGCACCTTTGCAGGTCTTACCTACTAGAAGGACCAGGGGGTCTTCGTGGACAACAAGTTGATATAAGGCAGTAGAGTGCCCTTATGGCCAGGAGGGCAAATGATATCTTGGGGCGCATCAAGAAGAATGTGACCAGCAGGTCAAGTGAGGTGATCCTCCCCCTCTACTTGCCTCCAGGTGAGGAATATTTTGTCCAGCTCTGGGCTCTCAGTACAAGAAAGAAAAGGAGATAAGGGAGATGGTCCAGCAGAGGCCACAAAGATAATGAGGGGTTTGAAGCCTTGCTCTTAAGAGGAGAGACTGTGGGAGCTGGGCCTCCTTAGTCTCAAGAAGACTAAGAGGGGAATCTCATAAACGGATATGAGTATCTCATAGGCTGGTGCCAAAAGGATGGGGCCAGACTCTTTTCAGTGGTGCCCAGTGACTGGACAAGGAGCAACACCCATAAAATAAAACAAAAGAAGTTCCACCTCAACATGAACTTCTTTACATTGAAGGTGGCAGAGTACCAGAACAGACTGCCCAGGGATGTTGTGGAGTCTGTTTCTCTGGATGTGTGTCCCTTCCACATAGACACATTCCTGTGTGCTTTAGATGACCCTGCCTTGGCAGGGAAGCTGGACTAGATGATCTCCTGGGGCCCCCTTTCAACCCTAACAATTCTGTGACACTGTGATTTGCCTGACAATTTTCAGGGAAAGCTTTTGCCATAAGTACAATGGCTGTCGGCTTTAGGACTCCTATCATGCCCTGCTTCTCCAGGAAAGGTTCACCTCTGGTTAAATCACTAAAAAACAAAAGCACAATTACAATTCTGGTGGGGTTTTTTTTTTGTTTTCTGGAGTATAACTAGCAGTACAACATGCTGAAAGCATGTGCATTTATTCATTTTATCAATTGAACTTGAAAACCTACCCTTACATTGACTTTAGCTTCCTGAAATATATTTAGGAACCTCAGTTTCCCTAAAATGCTAGCAATACTTCTGAGTGTGTATGTGGTTGAGCAAAGCATTGGGGTTCTTAGCATGTGAAATATATTGCCTGTCTGGGCAAACTCTCAAATATGGTGTGTCTCCTCTTCCAAAAGGGAAGAAAGAGGGCCCCACCTTCCTAGTGGTAATGTCTTATATTCTATTTCCTACATATTTATTTCTTGGTAAATAAAATCTATACACAAGTGAAAGATATCCACTTTTTTCCCCCACATGTCCTCTTAGCCTTCTGATTCCTCAGCCATGCTTTCATGAAAATGGATGGATTAGGGCATATATGCTGGATCCAAAATATTGTGAATTCATAAGAAAAATGGTTTGGCTAGTTCAGGCTCACTCTGTGAATCCAAATTTGTTCAAAACAGAAGTATTTAAAAGATAACATTGTCCTGGCAGATTTTCTGGCAGATCACATATCACCTGTCCTCTTGCAGTATCCATGAAGCCAGAATAAATACTGTACTGTGTGTTCTAGCTGATTTGACAGAAATGCGGTCATACACTCAGGACTAAGCCAGTCCTGTACTAGGAGGTGATCTGGTTGTGTACATCTCTGGTATTCCTGAACGCTGAACCAGAGCAAATAAAACTAGCTAAATCCTCTTTAAACTAGCTAAATCCCCCACCTAAAGTTGCAAGGGATTTCTAGGAGTACGAATCACGCAACACGGCCTCGGCATCTCGGCTGTGTTTTCCCGGTCCCTGGGCAGCACCGGCACCTAGAGTGGTACCGCCTCTCTCCAGGACCCGGGATTGCCGTGTGATTCCGGACTCGGCTCCGTGCCGCTGTCCAGGCGCGGTTGGCCGCGGATTCTTGCCACCGCGAGCGAGAGACACCAGCAAAGGGTTGAAGGAATGTCTGTATTCCCCACGCGTGGAAGGCTGAAAGTCCTTTATTGTTGCGGGGAGCTGCGCAGAGGTGCCGCAACCTGCTTCCAGCTGGCGCGTGAGGAAACACGGCCTCGGGCACTCCGCGGCGCGGGATTATATCGGGGATGGGGCCAAGAGAGCAGGGACCCTCCCGCCCAATGGGGGCAGGTGCCGTGGCGATGATGTGGAACACAGCGCCTAATGGGGATGCGACCGGGGCGGACCCCAGGCTCTGGGGTGAACGGGGGTTGGGAGATTGGGGTGACAGGCACCGAACCCTCTGGGCAGGACAGGGAGTGGTCACAGGAATGACGGTGGAAGCTCCAATAGTCAGTGACCCGGAGTGAACTGCCGCAGTGTGGGGGAAGAGAAACACAGGGGGTGTGCGGGGGTACACAGAACACAGATAGCTAACAGATAAGAACCCCTAACCTAAACCCCGAACCGCGATGCAACACATGGCTTGTTTTGTCTTTTTTCAGTTATGGGCAGAGTGTTTTGTATGAGATCCTCAAATCCATCCTCAGTTTTTCTGGGGTCTTCTACTGACAAGCTCCAGGGCTCAGCATAGAGTACTACAGCAAACTCGTACTTATCCAAACATTTTATTTCCCTGTGACTGCAGTGAGGAGAAGCTTAGCAGTAGAAACCCACAGTTTAATTGTTTGCTTTCAGAGGTTTGGCTTCTCTTAAGTGTAAACAAAACACTTTTTATGTTATTTATTGCCAGAAACAATGTCCAAAGTAATTTAATAGATATTCTAATCACTGTCAAATTAATAGATCAGTAATTTCCCATATTGCTTTACAGTCTCAGAGAAAATGCCCTAAATTAATGGTGCTACTGTTATTCTCAGTGTCTGGTATGCTCTGCATGCATATACTTAAGCACTAAAGCAAATGCTCGCTAAGTCCCAGCTCACACCGCCCATGCTGCTCTGCTGGGCTCTAAATCTGCACTACATGCAATCCTCTGTGTTTCTTTATATTTCGTTTTGTGTAACAGTTTTCATTTTCTCCACTTTACTGGAATACTGTCTGCCAACCACAAATTTTCATCAGGGTATGGGGAAATATTTTTAGTGATTTACAGGTATTTCCTCTGTGTTCTCTGGACTACCCAGTATTCTGGAATGCTTGAAATTTGGCCTCCTCAGGGGACTCAGAATCTAAAATTTCTAAATCAATTCAAGTCTGCCTCACAAGAAGAAATTGTGAAATTTCCTGTTTTTTTACTTCCTGTCTGAATGCTTTACACCATCCACATATTTTTTTCAACTTCTAGTGGCATATATAATTTTTCAGATGGAATTAATATTCCCAATATTATATTCTGCCCTAATTCTAATTCAGAATTATTGCACTCATCCATTCCTAGAGATAATGGGAAGTTTTATTTTCTTTGCTGCTTCCTTTATTTTCAATCTAAAGAAAATTATATCTTCTTTGTTTTTCCCTTTGCTCACAGAATAATTAAGGTGTGAACACTTTCTAAAGTTCGTTTCTTCCACTCAGTTGTTTTCCCAGATTTGTTTTTATTGTGATACATCCAGGTCTCAGTTTTCCCCAGAGGAAGTAGTTTTTGCATAACATCTGTTTTATTTGGTGCTCAGATTCAACTTAAAGTTCCAAATGAAGATGGAGTAACACTCCATCAGAAGGGGCCAGACAAGCAGCCACACTGAGCAAAACAAAGGATGGTAAATGTAATCTGCAGAAACAGAAAGGTAGAATAGAATCAAGCTTTATTTTGACTCAGCCTCCCAAGCCTGTAATTTATGGAGGCTGTGAGGGCACAAAACAACTGCAACCTCATTCCTGAAGCTGGTCTCTCTGCCTGTCTTCCACAACTGCTCATTTATCAGGGAGAACTGAGGAAGGATGTTATAAGTAAGGCAAACACCAGTATAAATCTTTCAGTCTCACAGGTCAGGCTACTATAAGGGTGCATGTTAGTACAACATTGGGGAAGGAAGGTTAATACCACACACTATAAAATATTAAGTGAGGGAAACAATACCTTATAATAGCTAGCATATTCTACATTCAGTTTTATAGTAATATGACTCTACATCAGTATTCACTACCAAAGGCTACCCTGTTCCATAAGTCTGATATCCATGATCACTTGACCATGAAAGAAAAATATACCCTTTTCAAAGTGTATTGTTTCTGTGAAAAGGGACTACACGGGCACCAATATGTACCCTATAGTCTAATAGGGAGCAGGGGCTAATGAATGTAAAAAGGGATGTGTTGACAGGCATGGAACAAGGCAAATTCAGTTGACATTTTGAACATGATTGCATTTTAATGCATAGTCAGGAAGACTAGAGAGGAAATGCCATTAGTATAGGCTTTCTTATGCCATTCACACTAATTCCCATCTCCTGACAGTCCAGATACTTCACCACAGCAGTCTCTTTAGCTTTCTGTTATAGAAAGCCCAAGAAAGCACAAAAATGCACAAAAATAAAGAGATGAAAGATAGTTAGTTGAAAGTTTTCAATCTTTTAAAGGGGTTGGCACCACTGCATCTTGGGTATCACTTTATTTTAGCACGCCTTCTTTTATTTTACCCATCTTCAATATAAGAGATGGTCCTAAAACACTAATCTCAGATGTATATCTTAAATTTCCTAAATTTTGGGGTGTCCGAATCTAAGGATTTGATTCAGACTGGGTATGAATATCCTCTGGTATGAATCTTACTTTTGTGTTGGAGTATGAAAGGCCTGGAACTGAACTTAGAGGCATCTCAGTCCAGTGTACACATACTGAATGAGAAGAAGACTCTATAATTTTAGAAGGAACCCAGAGACCATTTAAAAAACCCTTTGGATAATGCAACAGTGTAGTGGTGATAGTAAAAGGGTTTTAAAATCACGGGGATTTGGGGAGTTAGAAGGAAAGTTAGGCTTAGTAGGCCCTGGGAAAATACCCTGGGAAGTATAGGCCTTATACTTGCTAGAACTGCACCTGTGTAACTAGTATATGATAAATGATATAATTGTTAGATGCAATGATTGTTTAGTAATTTAATGTAATTAATGTTTAATCATAAGAATAATCATGAGAAACTGTGGTCAGGGGCTTGAGAAGAGAACACAAGAAATTCACGCTTGAATAAGGTCAATGTATACAATAGAAAATATAAGTTTAATAATTAATATGTAAGTTATATAATGATAGAATATAAAATACATTCAGTCAAAAGCCATGTCGGAGTAGCATTTCGGTCTGTACCCCTGATTCCCAGAGCTCTGCAATAAAAGCACCTGCATATAATCATATTCCATAATTATGTGTGTTCCTGAATGCTAACACTAGGTCTGGCTGGGATGGAGTTAAATTTCTTCATAGCAGTCAGCATGATTATTTTGACCAAAACGCTGCTGTCAACTCACCCATAAATTAGCTACTACAGAGCAATCCTTGCACAGCATTGAGGTTTTCTCAGTTTCTCACTCTGCCTGCTATGGGCAGGGGCCAGGGATTGGCAAGAGGCTGTGAGGGGACACAGCTGGGACAGCTGACCCAAAGTGACCAAAGGGATGTCCACGCCATCTAACATCATACTTAGCAATAAAGACTTGGGCATGAGTCTTTCCAAAGTACTCATTGCACAGAGATTGGCTGGGCATCAGCCAGTTTTTGGGATGTGGTGAGCCACAGCCTTTTAATCATATGGGTTTTCCTTTTTTTGGTCCGTACTTTTCTCCCTCCTTCATTTATTAAACTGTCTTTATGTTAACCTATGAAATTTTTCTCACATTTGCTTTTCCAATCCACTCCCCCATTCTGATGAAGGGAGAGTGAATGAGCATCTGGTGGGTGCTTAATTGCTGATCAGGGTCACCCAACCACAAAGATTAAAAGCATCTAATTTGTCAAAAAGAAAGGAAAATTGAATTATTTCTGTGCTATATCTACCAAATAGAAGTAGAAATGAAAGTGAAAAAACATTACTCATTTTTCAAACCAGAGTATCTTCAGGGACCATACTCCATGGCCACATAGGTGACAAACATTTCTCTCAGGTGCCTTTTCTTTATTACTAGACATTATATTTGGATAACCTTATTAGGTTTTCTCTGTGTAAAAATGGGCTTCCTAAATATGAACAGAAGTTTTATCACTGTTCATGTCTCAAGAACAGACTTTGAAAGAGGCTTATAAATCTTTTGCTCCTCTACACCAAATGCATTGTCCAGACACTTAAGTTTCATAACACAAAATTAGACAGGTAATTCTGTTTTATTATCCCAATTTAAAGAAATCAGGAAAAAGACATGGAGTGTCCCATGCAAGGCCATAGTAAGCACTAGAATCAGGGCTGGCTCACTTTCCTTTCTCTAAACCCTGTCTTCAGGTGTGTGGATGACAATCTTGCTTCTGACAATAGCTCACATAAGTTTCCTTCTCTGTTTCTTTGGGAATCCTGAGATAGCAGAACTTTTGGAGTAATCTATGTTTGATAGATGTTTTCTATCTACAGTATTTTCTACAATTATGTTAAAAATCCCTTCTGACCACTACCTCTCCCATGCATGACTGCATACCAATTCATGTAAGTCAAAAAGGACAGAGAGGTGTGCAGAAGAATTTCTGAGAAAAATGGGTCACGATCTAGATGTGCGTGATTTATATGTTTAGAGTGAAGGTTGAGCTACCCCAGCCTAGGCCTCAGATGTGGGCCTCGGTGAGGCCTTGAAGCCTGTGGCGCAGTTAGGAATAAGTTTGTGGCGCAGTCAGAAATTATGTTAAGGTATAACACAGTGTACTGAGCTATCTAGGTGTGAATTAGTATAGGTCTGCAGTGTGAAACTTCAGCCACCTTAAGACAAAGACAAACAATGTTTGCTTGCCAATGAGAGTGTGCTCACGTTGGTAAACTGTCTTGAAGTGTATATAAACTACTGTCTGTAAACAATAAAGGGAGAACGTATGATTAGCCACATTGGTTCGGATCTGCGTTCGTTCCTGTCCAGCTCACCTTTTTATTATTAGTCCCTGCTTTAGAGGTGCATAGTTTAATTTTGTTTATTTATTCCTGCCAATTTAACCCTTTCTTCAATAATTAAACAATGGGACTGTTTACCTTCCCTCTTAATTGGTCACTGTCTCTTTAAACCGAATGTTAATGATCGTAAGAATTTCTTTATGTCTTTCATGTTACAGTAAAGGACTCAGAGATATTTTTTTTCTCCCAAGTCGTTGTTGAATTTGAAATTAGGACTATTAGTTACAGAACTAGATGCAATTAGAGCAATTATGCAGATCACGTGTCTTTCCAGTTCAATAGCTGGCTTTTGTTTTGCTTCCTTTTTTCTCTCTCTTTTTTTTTCCCTCCTCTTACTGCAGCTTCTCTAAACCAAAGAGGAGGATAAGGAAAGACAGACAGACACTGAAGTGGACCATGTACTGACTAGGTCCCACCATGGAACTGGATAATTTGTTAAATACCTTTGTACTGGAGTAAATTCCTACGGGGTGCTTTGCATCTCAGCTTGACAAAGGTCATCATCACAACATCACCCCATGCTCTCTTTCTGCTTCCTAGGCAGGAAGGTGATGGCACACTCTGCAAACACTGATACATGTCTGCTGTCTGCAAAGCAACTTACAGTGGGTAACTAAACCAAACCATGAACCAGATGGGAAAAAACACACACAAAAAAGCAAATATAAAGTAGCCTGCTTTGTAAAAGCTGTCGAAGGAAAAGATCTTAATCTCAGGTACTTGTTTATCTAGGCCCTGCCTCACAAAGAAAAAACCCAGATCACTAACTAAGCCATGCAGCACAATATAAGTTTACAGAGCACCTGTCAAAAATGTATCCACAGGCACACTAGATACCTCTATGCATGTGAGATCCTGATCTTCAAAGAACAGTGTAAACAAATTTTAAATACTGCTATCCTGCATAGCAAAGTCACAAGTACAATTCTGCTCCTCTATCTCTAAAAAAACCCAAAAACCAAACCAAATCAAAACCTTAAAAAAAATTTACAAGGCTGGGTGTTGTCCTCAAATACTTAAGAAAATTAAGAGACTGTAGCGTTACTTATTTCCTGTTTTTTCAGAATTGCTTTAAGAAAAGATCTCATACTGCCTGTGAAGCAAGCACTAGCATGATGTCCAGGCTTCAAAATTATACAGATAACTTTACAAACAAATAAGTAACTCTGACACATTTTCTAACCACAATAAAAAATGGAGTCAGAAGACTGACCCTCCCTAAAAAGTTCATGCAGTAAAATGACAAAGAATTGTTGGCATATCAATTGCATTTTATAATTGCATCCAAACTTTCAAATACACCTAAACATAAATCTGATGTCACGTATATTTTATAATCCATTTGAACCACTTGGCTGCATGTCAGAGCTCAATTAGCAACAAACTTTATATATCAGTTGCAAAACATTTTAGATAACAATTCCATATAATAAGAGCAGAACTTTGAAAAATTTGCCTTTTACATTTGTGTAATTTTGTCTGTAGACATCAGGAGAAGGTATTTATGAGCTTAAACAGGATTGATTTTATTATTTGTTACTTCTTGAAAAGCAAAAATATATCTAATGTGTGTGCATGCTATACAGCTTTTAATCTCCTCTGTCCTGCTGCCTCAATAGCTCACACACAGGGGATACAACCACATCCAATGTGAAATGAATATTATAAATATGAAGTTCTAACTATGAGCTGCTGCACCCACATTCTCAGAATCTCCAGCACAGTCAGCCCTTTTGTATTGTCTTGCTGGAAGAAACTGATTCAAGAAGGTTCATTTCACTGCTCAATCTCCTGCTGAGAATGTAGTAAGAAATACATAATATTGACAGTTTTACATCTAACAACCTGCATCTGCCTTTTGAGAGAATTTGGAACTAGTATAAGATAATGCAGGGGAAAAAATTAAGGAGGTTTTCAGTAAAAATCAATGGGATTTAAAGATGAGCAGTAAACTATCCTCTGTATATGTCTATATCTTCCTATTTTGTAAGCTCTGCAGAACAACTGCATGAATAGGACTGAATTTACTGACAAATACATTACACACACACGCCCACACACCCACATACACACCCACACACATAGGCTTTCTTAACTTGGCTTGCATTTGTATATGGCACTGATTTTAACAGGTTTTAATATAATGACTCTCATTAATGTCAAATGGCCTTTAGTCAGATAGCTGATCAAACAGTTTGACACTAATGAGACTCATTACATTAAGGGCTTCCTAAAAGTTAGATTTAAAATCTTGAGGGTTTTATTTTTTTTTATTGATCAAATGATCAATAGCAAAATCCCATTTGAAATATATAGACTAATGATACTACCTCTACTTAGACTTCAAATAATTTAAGCATTTTTGCTACTTTGACAGCCAATGAAGGACATCAGTTTACCATAAACATTTTAAAAGCGTAGGGTAAGCTTTTGACTTGTCGTATCTAAAGCATAAGATGCTCTTTGCCTATTCCTACCTTCTATCCATTCAAGCAAACAAAATTAATAATGTTACCTGGAGCATCCAGTGTTATGACAATCAAGAAGCTCTGCAGCACAAGGAAAATTTTAGTTATGTTTGCAGTATAGAGTTTCACATAGGCAAGCATGATGGGCATGAGAGGTGGCTCACAGGTTACAAGATGACCTCAAGTCTCCCCTTGTCATTTCCATGGTCTCCTAATGCACACAGGAGGGAAAGGACAAGGAGAAATGCAATAGCACACATCAAATATGTCTTAGATTTAGCTGCATTGTTGCATGGAGGTACTATATGCTGCAGTTAGTTTAGACCCAGTATAGTAATCTCCTTCTGTAAGTCACGATTTCCTGGTTGCTCCAGGGGCAGCTAGCAGTCTAGTTTTCCTAAAAATGAGTTCATGATAAAGCCAGAATTCTTCTCAGATAATGTCAGCAGTTTTTCACAGAACATCCAGCCCTGTTTCTGAATATAACTGTTTTCTGATTTTGTCTGAGTTTGTTTTATGTACTTTCTACAGGTCGTTTTCCAGCATACCATGTAACTTGTTATCTCAAAAAACCCCAAAAAGCAAAAAAACTTATTTGAACATCTGGAGATTAAAATCTGAATTAACAGTCATATTCTCATCATGTTTAGAGTCTGTCAGCATCTGACTTTCACTTTCTTTTCTTTCCAAGAATAAATCTGGTAATCTCTTCTGAGTTTTATTAGGTCACTCATGACTGGATTTCATTAACTAAGAACAAGTTTCCTTGAGACATTTAGTTGCTACAGCTGGCATGTTAACTTCTCATCCCCACAGCATCTCCATATGACATTAAGAGATGAAAAGCTTACCGGTTGTGTTATATTGTTTCCTCTGTTTATGTTTTCTGTTATGTCCTCACCTGTGGTATTCCTGATGCTAAACAAAGCATGTTCTGTTGGAGGAGGAATTATTGTTTTCCTAATGCTTACAGCAGTATTCAAGCATCACTTCCTGTACCTGAGGCAACAGTAAAAATATTATTCAGAAATGCTTGCACTACCTTTATCATCTTGAGACCATCTTGCAGCAGTGTTAACAAAACGTGTCCGTGCATGTAAAGACTCTGAATCAGGAATTAATACATTTGGATCCACTCCGGAGACAGCCAGCATTGCAGTTATGTGACCTGAATCAGTGACCTCCTGCAGGTGTGCTGGGAACACATCATCCTGATTCCGTGACCCAGATACTCCTCACTATTATATTCATGGAAAAGTGGATTATTTTTTCTGATGACAACAGAGAGT
This sequence comes from Anomalospiza imberbis, assembly GCF_031753505.1. Taxonomy (NCBI): domain Eukaryota; kingdom Metazoa; phylum Chordata; class Aves; order Passeriformes; family Viduidae; genus Anomalospiza; species Anomalospiza imberbis. The sequence goes on from NC_089721.1 coordinate 43,336,680, forward strand.
CATATACAGCTGTGGAGCTGATCAGAAGACTGTCCAGAACTGGAGCTAACCAAGCAACTCAGATCATAAAAGTGAGCACATGACACAGTCCATTGGCTGTTGCTGTATTTTTCTGCCACAGAAATTTCTTACTCATTATTTTAGTGCTAGGAGTGATTATATAGTTTTTTGGTTTGGTTTATTTCATAGATGGATGGATAGATACATAAAGTAGAAAGTGACTTAAGTGGCACAGGGTATAACAAAATCTATTTTGCTGGCAAGTTCTAACTGATCCTATAAATCAGAGGGTATTGCTTCTCTCTCTGATGATACAAACACAACCCTTCTAGTTAGAAGGCTCAGTCTTTTTTATCTCTCAGAGAGAGCTAGCACAGATTTTAAGGGGCTGTCTCTCAGGGTCACACAGACTGTGTTCAAGGTACATTCCCAGAAAACAAATTGATGATTACAGAGTTCATTTCCAAGGTAGACCTTCAAAATTAGCTTTTAAATGTCACTTTCATAGTGTGTGTATCTGTGAGCATGACTTGGTTGCATTCAGGAAGCACTCATGAAAGGCTAAGGGAACTTAATGAACTGATAAACTGGCAGTGGTGATCTACAATATGCTATATATACACTTCTTACATAGTGAATATTCAAGCTGAGAGCTGTGACTGCAGAACGGACAAGAATACATTCACTTTCCAACAGGCAAACATCACATTCAGGGTGGCTGGGATGCAACAGCTCTCCACAGATGCTCTTTCCTTTTTAATGAAGATTTTTGCAGTGTTTTTAGGAACTGCTAACTTTCAAAACTACACATTCTGTATGCTAAACAGGTCTCTGCAACATATTTGTTTCATGGAATAATCTGCATTTTGCAGCATGAAAAAAAAATGTAAATGCAAAGGGTCACAGAGAAGCATCAGACTTTTAACAAGTATACTGGCAAATGTTCTCATTTGCACATTTGCTTTTGAGTTGCTCAGTTGCTGAATCAAAATTTTAAAACTACAAATATGTGGCTCTGAATTATCCAATTGAGGAATCAACACAGAAAAGACAAAAAACAACTAAGGCTGATACAGAAGGGAAGAAAGAGTGAAGTGTTTATGTGTGCAGAAGAACTTGATGTGATTTAGAATCAGTGTTTTATATTTCTTCCAGAATGTGTGAAAATTTTCTGGGAGCAATCTAATCTCCTCATGAACTGTGCCAATTTAATTTCCTAAGAGCAGAGAAAGACAGCAAAACTGTCTTTTCTATCACTCACAATAAAATCCAAACAAAAAAGACTTTATTTTAAAAAACAGTTACATAGAAAATGTACTTTATTGTGACTATCACATCATCTACAAATGTGTGAGGTTTTAACAGCAAGAAATTTAATGCACAAAGGGACTGTAAATCATATATTACCCCCATAGTAAAGCTGCATAGTATTCTTATAAGTTACTAAAAAAATATCCATTTCAGGCTTAAGTTTGACCAGGGGCTAAACTTTTCTTGCTTTTTTTTGGAATTAATTACTTTTTAAAAAATAATTCCTTACTTTTTCCCTCTCCTGTGCCTTTCTTTCTTACTCTTGTAATAGAACACAATATAACAGAATCAAAAGTCCATCTAAAAAATATCTGTAGATAAGCAACTAAGAATTTACCTAAGCCTAAGATGATGCTTTGTGTCTATAGATATTCTAATTTCACTTGCTAGTTACCATCATTCTCCAGCCACTACATTTCACATAATGAATGCACAGGTGAGCAGAACTGGACACACAGGAGGCTTATGTACAATATAAAATTACCAGAACTTTTTTTTTTTAAATCAACCAGAAATGAGTTGTCTGAATTAATGATCAGCAAAACATATCCAGATCCTCACCAGTTACTTCCTCCAGTGCTAGTATACACAGACAAATCACTGTGCTGAAGACTCACCAGTGTTGCAACTTCTGATCCAGAGTTACCATTAACCACTATGGCTGGACTCTGCACTTTGAACATGGACTACCAGTTACGGAGCAGTAGGTTGTTATCTATCAGGAAGATATGATACCTTAGTAAGCATTTCTCAGCAATGCTATATTACATGCCATCATGGTCAATACTATCCATGAAAACTTTCAGCTACAGTGGCCCTTGTTTGTCATGGTAAACATAAGTAAGCACAGAGAATAACAACTGTGAGTAGTATGTACAGAACAGAAGTCTTGGGGACAATGAAGGGGAAAAATGATGAGCAGGACAAAAAAAAAGAGAAAAATCTTCCCAGCAGCAGAAAAACAAGCAGAGAAGGAAGGGCAAATTGATTGCAGATATGGGGGGGAAAAAAGAAAACTGAAGAAAAAGGTATCAGTATATGAACAAGAAAATTTGGGAAAGAAAAGCACTCTCATCAATAGATTACTCTGTTCTATGCATTAAATCAAAGAACACAGAGAGGCCTTGACAGAAACTGTCAGTGCACCTCTGCTCTTTAGCAGGCAGAGCGGAGGCATCTGAAGAGATGTGCATTTCCTCTATTAATTTTAACAGAAGCACCAGAATTGTAAATTCCTTGGTAAAATGACACAGTAATATGAGTTTCTGAGGTATGCAATCAGCATCACTCCCTTGGAAAGGAACATCTGCCACTCACATCTGTCTTTGTAGCTGGGCCATTCTTTCTGGTGTCTATGTTTCTGCCCTCTATTTCCTTTCAGACTTAAAATCTGACAGGAGGTATCAAACATAATTAAATATTTTACCATTTTTGTTTAAAACTAATAAAAGTGAATGAGAACTTCCATTTTGGCAGTCTTGGCATTGCTTTAATTACTACCACAACAGGCTAGAGCACATATAGGTTTCCCTTCTCTTCTGACTAATAAACCCTTGAAATTCTGCACTATTCAGGAGAAAGTAAGCTGGTGAATGGTATCCTATGAGAAAAGCCTATGCCACAGGTCTGGCCTTTAACTCCCTGAAGAGAGAATTATGACTAAATTATAACAGAATTAATTATTATTCAATCACCTAGAAACAGGCTGTATGTCCTAACGTACCCTTTCCCAATTTGTTCCTTTCCAGGGACTCAGAGTAAAAAATCCTGCCATACTTCCTAAATGATAGGCTGATATTCTTCCAGCCTCCTTTCCCATTAACAAACTCACCATTTCCAGGTCACATCTTCTGTTAGACACTGGCTGTAGTAAACAAGATCTTTTTCTATTCAAGGATCAACAAATTACACTGAGCAAGTTTCATGCAAAGAAATGCAGGCATATAATCCAAAGGAGTTGTACTGGGTAGACTGGAGAGTCCCAGGTTAAAAGGGATGCTCTTAAACGATTATTTCTACACATTTTTCTGTGGAAAAGGTCCTCAGGTTTTCTTACAGATTAAAGACAAGACCTCTGCTTCCTCTCACAGAAAAGAAGAGGATAAAGAAGACTAAATATAATCCCACTATCATCATGAAGTTATTTACTTCATGAATGTACCATGACAATAGGAGCTTCATGGAGTATCTGAAAAAAGATGAGGGAACAAGGACCCAGAAGATAATTGCATGTCTAAAGAAGCAAAATACTAGCTATACTAGTGAAGGGTCTACAGTAGTCTCTGAGAAGGATTGGGGCACAATTAGAACCAGTGCAACCAGAGCTCATGAAATGAGAGCAGGCCATTACAGAACATGTGAGATGAATTTTTTTCTTCAGGTAAGGACATTTAGCTACTATTCTTTAATTATGTTTTTGAAACCACGTTGGATTCTCACTTGCCACTGGTCACTCTTTTTAGCAAGAATATTATCTCAGCTGTATGCTACCAACAACATATTGGTATAAGAAAAGAACATTTGATGGATTCTATGATACTATGACAGGAAAGGAAAATCCTACAGATATTTGCAGTACAGCTGAGTCAATTTTAGAGAATAGGGTAGCTACAATAATTCTGAGTCAGGGGACAATTTAGGAACAAGTTAGCTGGAATGTTAACTCCAGTAAATTTGGGTGAAAAAATGCCTCACCTTCTTCCACATGAATCAATTAATTCAGATAAGTAATTTCAGAAAAAAACCCAACCTTTTCACTATTATATCAAAGGGGCCTGTGGTATTTTCCATAGCTAAAATTCATAGCTAAACACTAGAAATGTCATTTTTATACTTAATTTTTCCATGTATTTGAGATTCTATGATTGAAACTTTACAAGCCAATGAGAAGCTGAAGGGGGAAAATGTCCAGTTCTTCTGAAAAGAACTCAGGAGTCACTGATTCATCCTGTTACAGGATGCTGTGTCAGGCACTGAAGACAGCTGAAAGAGATTCCTGCTTCCACCATCCTTCTTTTCTCTCAATGCCTTAGCCATTCATTCTAGATATGCACTCTGCGTTACCAGTAAAATTAGTATGGCTATTGGCACTGTCAACTAGATCTCTGAAATAAAAAATAAAACAAATAATAACAAAAAAATCCAAACAGAGAAAATAAAAACAAATATACAGGAAGAAAATGACAGTTTACATTAAAGCCCAAAGAGATGCATTTGCACAAATGGGAAGATGGCAAATAAGTATGCTGGCACAGGCATCAGTACAAGAAGTCTCTTCACATGGTGTAACAAACACTAGCATCATTTCAAATTATGCCTGCCAGTATGGCCTTAACTATGAGGGGAGAGACATTCTTTCAAAAATTACATTAACACAATCAAAGATGTAAAGGTAAGAGGGACATTCTGTTCACAGGGTGAAAAATAGACAGTGCAGCCTTATTCATAAAACTAAAAGGAAATCTACATGGTACCTGAATAAGGCAGTATCAGTCCAATTACCAGGAAAAGCCCAGACACACACCTATTTCTAAATCTAGACATAAATGCTACTGCTTTACTACCAACAGACAAGAAATAAAGGATCATTCCCTTTGATTCCTTACATGAATCACTGAGCTTCTGACACTGAGCTCAGGGAAAAATTGAGGCTTGGGCTGCAGCACACCCTGACAGAACCCATCCTAATTTCCTTCTGTTCATTCCTTTGTGCCACCCCAGCTTCTTTACCCCTGTTGAGCACTTTTACCTGTCCTGTCTCTTATCTCCTCTACATTCAGGACAAAAGGCTTTCCTCCTTGGCATTCCCAGAAAATTCATTAAAGCCTACTGTCAATTATCATGTTCACTCCCATCATGTCCAACAAGAAGTGTTGCCCAACAAGAAAAGAAGAGAAATCATGCCCAACAAGAAGAGAAATACGAGGTCATTCTTTGCTGGGGACTGCACATAGGGTTACATATACAGACCCTATAGTCTACACACTGGGAACAGTGAGAGGTATCCTGGTGAGGGGAGTGAGTAATCTCAGCAAATTGGCTGCTGAATGTAAAAAAAGTGTCTAATGTACAGGTGAAAACTCTCACTCAAAATTTGGACTTACAAAGGTGGCTTTTAATGAGAACAGTGAAGTACTCAAAATACATACCCTGCTTCAAAGGATAAAGAGACAGGTATTTGTGAGGAAAAAAACTGCTAATATACTTGATTATATGTAAAACCAGTGTTTTATTAAAAACCAAATAAAAAACCCCAAAACTTAGTTCTGTTCAAAAGCATTTGATGTTAAAATATGTAAAATCAGAGGCAAGCCTGAAGCATGGAAAACTGGAGATCAAAGAACTGTGTACCAACAAATTGGATCATATGGTGGCTGGTGTCAAGTGACCTAGCTGTACTGTTTTTAAAAACCAGTAAAAACAGTTATGCTTGAAACTAAGGAAATCTAAATTCTCCTTTGGATTCCAAAACTATCCATCTTTCTAAGGCAACCTCTAAACAACTCCTTGACACAACCTCCACTCTTTGGAAGTTTCCTTTCTTTCCTCTACTATGGCCCAGACTCTCCCTCTGAAAGGCTGATGAACATATATTCCCAATTTATTCTTAAAATAGTCTGTGTTCTGGAATGTTTTCAGGGGCCAGCACATCTGCTTGCAGGACTTCTTCCTAGAAGACACTGAGCTACCACTTTGCTTAAATTTATATATTCTATGTGGTTTCCTCCTTAATAATGACTCTGGGGTGCCTAACACATCTCCGGAGCACTGATCTGCGAAACATACAGGAGTACTAGAAAGCTGACATGAAGCACAGCACAGTAAAAAGGCTGCTGGAGCTGATGAGCCAGAAGGATCTTCACACTGAGAAAGAACTAGAAAGGAAAGAATAATTTCTGGACTAAGCAGGCAAAACAGCAAAACAAGAGGTAATTAGAGCACACAGGAGAAAAATGAGAATAGCCACTGAGGTCAGATTCTGGATCACTATCATTTGGGATTAACAATAGAGGACGGATTCATGGATTATTATCAATAAGGACAAGAGAGAGACCTGTGGAAATTTGCATTTTGAGCAGTCAGATACTGACTTTTGTCATAGAAGAAAGGCAAGAAGGGGGTGGAGGGGTGTGTGTGTCTGTAAACAAGAAGCACCAGTGTGACAATAGTGATGAAACAGAGCAAATTAGTGCCCTTGACAAGAGGAGATAAAAACTTTTCCTGTGGTGTGCAGACAGACAAGTTAACAGGTCTCCCACAGAATTCAAAAGCAAGCCCAGCTACCAGCTACATACAATCCACATATAGCAGGTACACTGAATAAAACTCACACACTGCTGCCTCAGCCCCCTCAGTCTCTTCACTCCCCTGGTGTACTTACTGCCTGGCTCTGTCAGAAAGGAACAGAATATGGCATGGCAGGAGTTCTCACCTTTTTTTTTTTTTTTTTTTTTTTTTTTTTTTTTTTTTTTTTTTTTTTTTTTGAGGGGGTATTGGGAGTGAAGTCCCTAGGGATTTTGCTATGATGAGGTATTCAGCAAACTTTGCAGTCTGGAGTTCATATTGAAACATATTCAAATATTTCACAGCAATATCCAAATGTTGTCACACTACCTACAACTGCCATCTAACACAGTGGCCTCAGCAAAGAGTACTATAATCACAGAAAAAATGCCTCTGGGAATTACAATCCTCCTCTTCCAGAAGCTATTTTCATGTATAGTACAATTTTCACAACATTTTTGTTGTGCTGTGCAATATGATGCAGCTTTACGAAAAGATAACTGTGGACAATGATGTATTTATCAAAACATCTGATTCCTAGTGGCTTTGGTGCCTGTGTATAAAACACCATCAAGTGAGACAAGTTGGAAGGAAGTACATGACAGTATGGTTTTTTCTTTGTAGTGTGCACCTTTTGTCCATCATCTATAGAAAAAAAATGGCAGTCAAAACAATAGTAAAATTATCTGAGAAAACACCAAAAAATAAATTTTTAATTTACCATCATCAGAAAAACAAACTGGGGTTGCATAAGATTCAGGTTTTGTGACCCACTGATTGCTATTTACTTCTATAGAGTGGATATTCACGATTAAGCATAATAAGCAGATATAAGCTAAGAGCTGACTTGTGTAATTATCATAGAACCAATGAATAAGGAGGGCTAATTGCTGCAGGATATTTAATGTCATATTCAAGGAATGTGTATTTATGAATATTAGCAACAAGGTGTAATTGCCTGGTCCTAACAGCTACAATTCATACAAGGGCCTGCTGAATCCAATAAGAGTGTTGACTGCAGTTTCAACAGAAGAACAATCTGCTCAACAGTAAGCCACCATCTGTGAAATCCTGGGGAAGGCAAGTTCCCATGAATTCTTAAATGTACAAACAGAAATTAACAGTACATTGGAATATACTGAGAAAATGATCATGCAAACTACAAAAAAAATACTAACAGAGAAGAAGCAATCCCTGGAAAATAAATTCTTGGAAACATCAAACAGGGAAGCAAAGAATGCATTTTCCTTCTTTCTACTCTTTAAAAACTATCAAAATAGGTGGGAAGACGTTAATCACCAGTATAATAACCATGTGTAAGGGAAAAATTAATGAACCTAAAGCAGAGAATCACCTGAATTGGAAAACATAGCTTTCTATTTCTACTTTTCAAGGGAAACAGCTGCTTTAAAGGTAGGGATGTAGGTTTTGGTGGAGTTAAAAAGGAATTCCATGTTATTCTATGACCTTCTGTAAAGTATTTGTTATATGTAACAGGTATAATTTGCGCCATTGTTTTGCATGATATATATATAATATTAAATAATTGTTAGGATGTACCCTTTGGCATTAGAAGCCCCCCCTTCTCAGGCAAAACTGAGTGTGTGTTGAAACCTGATTTACAAGCAAGGGGATGTGGCTCACCAGGAGATGGGCCTTATCTGAAGCGATATGGAGACACCCAGGCGCTGATCACCATCAGGAACATCCTCCCCCCGGGCCGATACATGTGAATACTCTGTTCCCATAAATTTCATCAAGAGTTTCCACGACACCAGACTTTGAATTTCTCTGCGGTGTCGCCGAGAAGGAAATCTCATCAGCTTATGGGACTTTGAATGAAACAAAGGACTGAATGCCGAAATCCTGGCCTCAGGCAAAATTTTCCCTATAAAAATCGCTTGTACCAGGATGGTGGTGTGGAGGCATAGAGTGAAACCTCTGCTGAGGCTGATCTCTGTGTCTTGCACCCAGCGCCGATCCCAGGCTCGGCACTGTCCTTTTCCTTGTGGCTGGCTAAGTTAGATCTCTATTGCTAAAATAAATTCTTTTTATTTTTTAATTTGGCTGGATCATTTTTCATTTATAACAGTATTTAATTTCTTGTACTTCAGCAAAAGTGACAGCTGCCTGACTTTTGCCTACAGTCACCTTGGCTGACACATTTTCCTCAGAGAAAAAAAGTCACAAATTTACATTAGTGCATTGCAATGTTACTTCTCATGTCCAAATTCTTTCAAAGCTTGCAACAGATCCTCACAGTAGGTCTGTTGGACCAATTATTTTAACTTTCAAGCAAAACAAAGTAGATCTACAAGTAGTCCAAAGCTATTATGGTGCCTCAAATGCTTAGACCATTAAACAACAAGCTTGGGCTGGAGTGGATATGAGTTTTCTCCCACCCCAGTCAGGCACCAGGCTGAGAGAGCTGCTGATAACCAGCAGAATCTTCTCTGGGCCCAGAGGTGCTCTGCTTATGGAAGCAAGCTGCAGATCTGTAGCAATGCTACATAGAGATGGATGAAGGAGCAGTGTGAGCTCTGCCTTCTCTCTGGGTCTGGACCACTGCTCTTCTGCCAAAGCAGCAGCCACCCACTTTTCGTTTTGAAGGTGGTGAACATGGACAGATGGGCTGCATTACACGACGACGTGCAATGTATATGAAGTGCGGCCAGCAAACGGTGGCTGCCGTAGAGGCAGCTGTGGGGCTGTTCCTGTCCTGCCTGGTAGCCTAGCAGCTTCTCCTGGGGACAGCACAGCAGGGCAGACTCGGCCTACCGGAGCAGCTGGGGCTCTCCCACGGCCCCTCCTCGCCCTGGGCGTCCCGTGGGCGCAGGGCCGGGAGGCCGCCGCCGGTGCCGAACACGAGGCCTTGCCGCAGGCCTCGTACCTCGCCGCGTCTGCTGCAGCCCCGCCGGCGGGACGGTGGCCTCCTGGCCCGGCGCGGGGGGCAGAGACAGCGCCCGGGGGCGGCAGCTGACGAGACCAGTAGTAGCCCGGGGCCCAGGAGAGCGTAGAGGGAGGCAACCCGGCGCCGACGCGGCTGCCATTTCCCCTGGCCTTCGGCGCTGAGGGAGTGAGGGCGGGCAGAGGAGGCGGAGGAGAAGGAGAAGGGAGGGGAGAGGGAGGTGGCCGAGTCGGAGTGCACTGAGGCTCTGAGCTGCCAGCACTCACACATCGCCTGCCGCCGCAGCCGCGCTGCTCCCGGCTTTCGGAGAGAGGGAGCGAGTAGAGGCGAAGAAAAGCCAGACGCGGGAGAGAAGGCAGAAGACCGCCGGCAGAGGGAAGGAAGTCAGAGAGGAGGGAAACGGAGAGAGAGGGTTAAGGACCCCTCCTCCCCGCGGAGAGACGACTTCCCATGTAGCTAGGGATAGAGGGAGAAGCTGGCGCTCAGGAACAGTGAGAGAAGCTCTCACAAGCAAGTTACTTAATCCCGGGAGAGCGGCGGGAAGAGGGCACAGCAGCAATCACTGATCAGAACCACTATTCCTAACCACTCATCATTTAACCCCTGGGCGGTTCAATGCACTACTCCAAGCTCTTCCTAGTTTCTTCCTCGGGCTAACTTCGGAGGACGTACCACCGGAGCGGCCCAGAGGGGAGGACAAGGGCCTCGGAAGAAGGAAGGAGAAGTTTTGTGGGGGTTGCGTGCGGAGGAGAAGATGGGCTGGAAGCGCCGCTGTTGCTGGGGAGGCGGAGGCGGCGGGGACCTTCTCTGCCGGCTCACCCTGGTGCTGGGGTTCCTGCTGCCCGCCTGCAGGACGCGCCTCTACACCAACCACTGGGCTGTGCGGATAACCGGGGGGCTCCCGGAGGCCAACAGGATAGCGAGCAAATACGGATACGTCAATATAGGACAGGTAACGCTAGTCACAACTACTTCCTAGCGGGCACCGGCGCTGCGGCCGCCCTGCGCCGCCGGGTTAGGGACAACGACGAGGGCAAGGGACGGGCGGCCCCGCGGCCGCTGCCCGAGCACGGCCCCGCCGCAGGCCCCGCCGCGGCCGCGGGGCGGTCAGCGGAGCCGCCTCGGCTTCCCGCCGCGGGCCCCGGGAGGTGATGCGCGGGGACAGGTATGCCGGAGAGCTTGGGGTCGTGGCCTTCCCCTTCGAAGCCAGGTGTGAAACGGGGCGCGGGCCAGGGAGCCGCCCGCGGGGCGGGAGGGGGAGGGCATCGGCGGGGGCGTCCCGCCGCGGCTCTGCGCGCCGCCTCGCTGCGGCTGAACTTTGCGCTCAGCGGCGGACAGCCTCCTCTGTCCCCTTTCCGAGTTGAAAAGCGCTGGTACAACACGAGCTCGTCCTGCAGCGAGCGCCGGTCTCGCCGGCAGCCAGGACGTGGCAGCCGCGGCCGCCGGCTCGCCGCGGAGGGCGTCCCGACCCCCGCGCTGGCGGGGCGTGCGGAAGAGGTGGCAAGGTGTCCCGGAGCGGCTGCCAGGAGTGCGGCTGCCTGCGGCGTTTCGTGGGGAAGGAGAGCACACTGGTGGGACCAGGGCCACACCTGGACTTGGCTAGATCCAGACATCACCACGTCAGAAAATTGGATCCAGTCAGGTTAGGAAACTGCAAGCTAGCAAACACCTGGTTCTTACTGGATCCCATCACACTGAAAAATGCCCCTCTTCTACAATTAGGCACAGTTCTCTTTAAAATGTCCTAACATCACTTTTTCTTAAGGAGTTTATACTCAGTGTTCTAGGCTTTCCTCGCAGTTGTTCTCAAAATCCAAGTTTCATGTGTAGGGTTTACATGGTGAGTGCCTAAAAAATAAACTGCATGTCCTGTTGCATGCTTGGGTGCAAACATCCAAGTACATTCTTTCTGGACAGTAGTTTATTCTACATGAATTGAAAGGTTAGAAATGAACATTTACAGGTACAGAAGGCTTCCTTTTATACATGAGATTTACAAAAATGCAGCTGTGTTTATACTCCAGGTGTTTCATATCAACCAAATCAAAGTAAGACCTAATTATTGTTGTGTTTTAAAATGGGTTCCCACTTACTACATCATTGAATGAAAAGTTTAAAATACATCTCAGTTGCAAGCCTGAAAAAGACAGCAGTGTGGTCAATTAAGATAAATAGTTTAGATGAGAAAAGCTAGAAAATGTCACTGGGGTAGCACAAAACATGATGTGTAAGGATGCACTTACTTAGAGTACCAACTTCTCTCGTGGAGCACTTAAGCAGGCAGGCAGTACTACTTCCGGCTGGAGGCAGTAAAATTTGGGAGGACGATTGCATGTCAAAATTGAAGTGCTACTTTGGAAATACAGTTTAGGAATCAAATTTTTTTGCATCAGCTTTCTTTTTAGTCTTACGTGTTTTTTGTTCAAGATGTTTGTATTCCTATCTGGGCCCTTATAGTGCCAAAATTAACAACCATCGGTTGCAGGATGTGCCTTTTCCCATTTTTTCTTTTGTCAGGCTGGCTGGTCAGCTCAGACCGTGCCTTTTTGTACTTTGCATATGTAAGCCCCATCTTGAATTAAGCCTTTGTTGTTTCTTATGTGAAAGTGTCTATATACAACTATGAAATACCAATAATGGATAATACACATTAGGTATACAGATGAGAATGAGAGAAAATAAGAGACTATAAGTGATTGAAAATTGGAAAATACTTTATTAGGTATATGGATGAAAAAAGAGTAGACTGTGTGTCTAGGTAAAGATGGGTAAATGCAGGAAGGTACTAACTTTTGGAGAAAGGGAATCAGGAACGGTTTGGACAGATGAGGTAGATTTGTCCATAGTGAGCTTTCTTCATAGATCTGGAAAAGCAGGAAACTATTTGACACAAAAGGAAGTGCAAAAAGAAGGTAAGAGTGGGGCAATAATCTGCTCGTTATTATTGAGCAAAAATTGCAAGCAATTAAAAAATTTATTTTGAGTGTCATGTTGAAAGATATTTTCTTAGCTGAATATGCTCTGAAAACAAGAGACACCAATAAGCAGAATTTTCTCATAGAGTTACACAATAGGCATAATATTTTTGGTTACATTAAATTTATGAGCTCATCTTTATAAAGAAAGTGCAAAAAGCTAAATCGAAATTCCACTGCAGCTGGTCCAAAGGACCAACCTACAAATTATCCAGAAAAATAACCTATTTAAAATATTCAAGATAAGTAGTGAAACTGTATAAAAATGAAAGTTGCAAACCAGGAGCATTCTGACAACAGTAAATTGCATAGTTAGAGCTGAAGGAAACAGTGGGAAAGAGGCCCACTGAAGGGCTTATTTCCACTGACCATTCTGTTAATTTTGTGTTTGTGGAAAAATGGCATTCAAAGGTGCATAAAATCGATCAGTGGAGACAAGATGGTAGACCCAGGAAGGCTCTGCATTGTAAATACTGGCCAACATTCCTTCTCCCAGTTTTTGTTATTTAGTGCATTCCTGGTGATGGGAGGAATTTAACTTACTGTTTTTTGATGCTTGTGTGATTTGGATAATATCCAGTTGAGTCTTGAAATACCTCTTCAGTAATTTTCATTGCCAGGGGAAACCTGCAAAGGCTTGCTAAGTGACTGGACAAGTCAATCAGAAATAGATGGCAGAAGGGGCTGTTAAAAGAGGCCTTGAGATGATCTGCTGGTGAGCAATTGAGAACTCTTTCTTTCACAGCTTCTGGTAAAGTTTTGTTGCTCTCAGGCTTCTGTGGTCTTTGTGTCTTATTATGAAAACTCAAAGCTTTAGCTTCTCAGTTCATTGAATAGAGGAATTTTCCATTAATTTTTAGGGAACAGCACAACAGAGAAAGAATCCTCTTTAACTCTATGTTTTTCCAGGCTACATGTTCTGTTTCCTGTTTCCTACAATTTGCTCTGAGACTTACTTCTTGTTTATCTTGTATTTCCTGTATTACCAATGAGAGATATGTCTTCTGTGTTTCACTGGACTTTAAAATCACACAAACATGTAATATCAGGATTTAAATGCATGGAGTTGACTTCTTTCCTCCTTTTCCAGTGTAGGTTTTTCTGGCTTACCCTTGAAATGCAATTAGTAGTTTCTCTAGCACGAAAAAGTGTTGAATTGTTCTTTTTGCACAGTTCTTCTAAGACAGTGGTCTGGGCTTGCAAGCCCTCTGGGACTGTGATAAGATATCTTAACATAAAGCAGCCAGGGAGTTGTTCGAAGTTCCATGCTGGATGGAGCAATTTGGGGTATAGTGCATCTCCCAGCACCTCTTTCCTGGCTTGTTTTTTATTTTGCAGTGGCTACACAAAGCAGACCTTACCTTAGAGCAAAGTATCTGTCACTTACATTCAGGAATGTTTCTTTCACTATTGGCAGCTGTCAGGAGTTAAGCATATCGTCTGTGTAGCATTTTGTACAGTTGCTTTAAATATTGTGACTATTTGCTGTCATCAAGTGCCAGGAGTTTCTTGTTCAGGCAGTGGTTGAGGAGCACAGGAAAAACAAACTGTTGGTACCCCAAAGGTGATGGAAGAATGAAAGAGATAAAGCTATCTGGGGTTGCAACAAGGGAGAGAAATGCTGCAGTAGTAAACTTCAGATTCTGTTCTTCCTTTTTTCTTTCTTAATTCTAGGCAAGAGTTGAGGATGGGTGAACACTTTGCCACATCACATCTTTCTTCTCCTGATAATATTCTTTTAGGAATTTTACTATTCTGATCTCTTCCAGAATTGATTAGCCTATTCCCTGCCCTTTGAAAGTGACAGACCACCCTATCTGTCCCTACAATTTTCTTCCTGCAAGAAACAGACACTATTAGCCAAAAGGCACCTAAGTGTGCTGAGCTTGAGCTGTGCCTCAGGAATCACAGTAAGATAAATGGACTTGGCTTTCTGAATAATGTAAATACTTGTATCACTTGCCAGTAAGTGTTTTGTGGTGGGTTTGTTTGTTTTAATTGGGAGTATTGGTTTGAAGCCAGCAGATCACACAAAAGTTTAGTAAATGATATTTCAAACCAGTTCATTTCAACAGTTCATTTCAAACCTGACATTCCTTTAATGTCACAGACAAGATGTTGCATAACAAGGTCAATTGATAGAAAGAATGGGAGGAATGGCTGTTTTTCATTTTCCAAATCTATTCCTGATGGAAGGCAGAAATAAATTCTGCAAACTAAGTAGTTCAAATTGCAAGACAAGGAAGCAGTTAAGGAAAAAAAGAACTTAATTTGAGGTAAAAAGCCTAAACTGAGGTGGTTGTCTTCAGCAAAGGAAGGAGTTTGCTGCCAAAAGTCTCCACCACTTTACAAGGATGTCTCAAAAAAGCAAGATGGTAGGCCTTTGTGCAAAGAAGAATCATACCTCTTAAGAGCCTGTGTGCTCACAGTATTGAAATAGAGTATACCTTACTAAAATTTAATACATGTAATAAGTTTAATGAAGTCGTGAGTACTGAAGATACAAGTATCAGGACTATGGTATTAAAAGAATTAAAGCTAGGTGTACTCTAGTTGTATCCACATGCAGATATATAAAGTGGGGTTACACAAATACACCAAGGAAAACTGAAATTTCTCTTACACATAGGAGGAAAAAAGTGCATTTAGGGGTGGTAGAGAATAATCCCTGGTAGACAAATATTTGGAAAATGTAAATCCTGAAAAAAAATTTTTGCAAATGGCTCATAATGCAATAGAACCAATACACCTAAGCATATTGGAGACTACGAAGGGTCTCCATGGCTATTTCTTCATATTTAATGTTAGTTTTCTGATCTCTGCAGTTAAAAATGGGAGGGAAGAGGGAGAGAGAACAGATCTCTATTCTAATAAATGTGAGCTTTTCATTAGGAGCTGGATGAAGAAAAGGAATGGTTTCTGGTCATATAGGCAATCTAGTAGCGTTTGTATGATGTTACAAAATGAGGGAAGATGATAATCTTGTTTAACAGTATAGGGGTCAAACTACAAATTGTGTGATGATTTTTTTATTTAAAGCCCTTAGGCAAGCACAAACTAAGTTATATTTTTAAGAATAACAAGTAGTTGCAAGCCCAGTTTACAAACGGCAATATTTGTTCAAACTGCTTCCCTCAATCAAAGTGCAGAAGTGGACCAGACTGGGTTAAATGGAAGAACTTGAAGAAATCTGTAAAACATATTGATGTAAATCCATGGTGTGTCATACCTCTGGTATGACAGCAGTCATGTCTGGTATGACGGCCTCTGACTGACAATGGCTAAAGCTGTAGAAGTGAAGGGCAAGAGGGAAATCACTACAGATCGGTATGTCCATTGCATTGCCTTTGAGGAAAACCAGCTATGCCCACATGTTTCCTGGCAGATATATAACCAGGTTTTGAAGGTCTTCGGTAAGGAAGTTCCACAGTGTCAATGGAGCTAGTGATTTATTGGTCTCTTACACTCTTTGCCCTGGTGAAGTCAAAACTGTATTAATCCTTCTGCAATTCAAAGCTCATGTTTCTTGTTTCTCTGTGAATGTGAAGAGTAGCAACATCAGAAAAGATGTTGCATTTCCCTCTTCCAGACTTTTATGTTTTCCATCCAAGTTCAGTACTTTCCTTTGTTTTCTGTAAGTGAGGCTTTCACTGACCAGTCTTGCTGTTTGACTCTAGTCTTTCTAAGAGATCCTCATATTGAGCAAGGAGCTGCAAGAGCATTACAGCCGAGTACAGCATAAGGATTCCTTCTGCTGTCCTCAGGAAAGGACTCCTATTTATGTAACCCATTGTGGCGTTTGTCTATCCTGTAGCCATATGACATTCTTGACAGAATTCAGCCTGTGGTCTGCTATGGTTCACAGATTAATTCTGCCAGATTCCTAGCACATTGTTCTCCAGTCTGAATTTATTCAGTAGGTTGCTATTATTAGGTGTAGTACTTTGCTTATGCCTTTGCTGAATGTTGTTCTGCCTTTCCAGACCATCTGTTAAGGTGCCAGTTTGTTTTGAATTCTGTTCCTGCCCCTCAACATACTAGCATAAAATCTCCGAGTCTTTATGTATCTTATGTTTAGTAGGTGTCTTTTCTGTGCCAGTATTCAGGTCACTAGTTGAAATACTGACCAAAACAATTTCAAGAGGAACTCTGGCCAGTAATTGTTTCCTGCCCTGCTGTAATAAATAGATAAATCACTCTTGCTTATGAAGTTTTGACCTACTGTTCCATGGTTTAATTCTGTGCCCTGCTTCAGGAATTTGGTATTATTACTTAAGTAGTACTTGAAGATAAAGTTTTTATTTTGCGAAGTGTCTGCTCAAAATAAACATAAATAATATAATAAATATAAAAATCTGAAGAATATTGAATTGGACAGAATCATGAATAGTGTTATGTACCTTAAGGTGTTCATAAGTGGATTTTGGACCCCAGTTCTAGAAGTGATATTTTTTTTCCCCAACTTACGGACTAAATTTAGTCACGGCCATTGTTATATATCTGCTCTTGTGCTTAAATGGCTCATCTGTCTCTCTATGACATTTTCAGAACCAGCCTTTATTTTGCTTCTGTAGCTTCGGGTTGCCTATTAGAAGATAGACTTCCCACTCCTAGCATCATCATAGTTGCTGTGTTTTGATTGACATCTGTTTGCCTTGACCAGAAATTATGTTTTGCTTGTATACAACCTCTCCACTCCATTGTACTCTTTTTCCATAAATAATGCTTGTTGTCAGGCAATACATTTCCAGTGTCATATTTTCTTGTTTTACAGCTGTGCTCTGTGGTCTGTGATTGACCAGTATACCTTTCTCTTCTCCTCCAAATAATCAATTATAAAATCAACAAGTGGGGAAATACATGTCAACCATATCATGTGGTACTGTTTATCACCTGCCAAACACAGGAGAAGATAAAATCAAACAGAATCTTGCTTGCCAAAGATACATACCTTAAGACAGTAAGTGTTTATTTGGCAACACACTGGGCCCAATTTGATTGATATTTGCAGAATGAAAAACTGTTTGGAATGAAACATTGGCAAGTCCAGTAGAGTATGAGAACTACAGAATGAAGTCGTGCCAGAACAGCTTGTTGTGGACATTCCTGTGGATTGCAAGATGTTGCACAATGGAGGTGAGACTGTAAAAAGCACGTTAATCAGGCAAGAGGAAATATACAGTTCTAAACAAATAAAGAAAGAAAAAATTGTATGCACAGACCCTTCCAAAGAGAAGAAACCTGATCCCAAGGGGGATGGCATACATTTTAATAAGGGATAGCCATCAGGCCCATCTTTGCTCAAGTTAATTTTTTTTCTCTTTGTTTTTTTTTTCTTTTTAGGATGTTTCTGTGCCAGCAGGGAACAGGCATCACTTAGGTTTGTGTTTTGGGGCCAGACTGGAGTTAAGAGATGCTGCAAGTCACAGTTAAAACGTGTGCTACATATTTTATTCAAACTAGAACAAAACCAATGAGTTTTGTGTAAGAGTGCTTAGAAGGCAGCAAAGTGTTACAGAACATTGCTGTGTGTCTGAAAGTCAAGCCTAGAATTGGATAATGTTGTTCTTTTAGAAATACTTTAGAAGAAATACTATTTCTTCTAAAAGAAAAGAAATGCTATTTCTTTTAGAAATAGTTTAATCAGTTGTAGCATGTAGTGATACTGAAATCAGCTTGAAAGTAAACTTTGTAATACAATTTGAAGTGTTAGATTGCCGGCATTCTTTATTACAGTGCTGGACACCTTCAGAGGATTTTTCCTCCAATTCAGTGTGTGTTGTGAAACTTGACAACAAGGTCTTTATTCCATCATGATCATACATATTCATTACCTTGTACTTCTTAGCTAATACATAAGCTTCTCTTTTCCTAGAACCAATTTACAGGCCTCCACCCCTTACTAGAAGTCCTTTAATGGTCCTCGAGGGTTAGATGAAGGGGTCTGTGGTGGTTGTAATTACTGAGTGCCCCCAATATTGTAAATCTTGCCTGGAACTTCTCTGAGGGCATGTGCAAACGTTCTTGTAACTTTGCCACAAAACCTACTAGGTTCCTTATTATCTTTTTATCCACTGGTTCTAGCTATGTTTAGCATCCTGTATGACTACTTTTACATTCTTTTATCTAATTTGCTAGTTAGTCTTTAAGCTGTATTTTGCAATTACAAGGGAACTGAAAATTTCCATTCTTTGTGTTGTCTGTCAGTAGTTCCCCTCTGGATAAACCTAGAGAATGTTTCCTTTTCTTTATGGAGCCTTTCTTTGCAGAGCATATTTACACAGTAACCTGATGTCTTAAAAACAGACAGGAAAGAAAATACATGCTGTGTTGTGCCTTTAAAGCCAGTGGTATGACATTTAGGGCATAGAGAAGTAGATCCTATAACATTTTTGTTTGCCTGAGTACCCTTATTGAAATACACCCAAAGGATGGAAGGCTATTCTGAGTCCGATAGATCTGTGTAGATGCCACTACTGTAGGCACAGGCAGTGGTTTTAAGTTACTGTCCCGGGCGAGGAAGAACAAAACAAGCATCCAGAACTTCTCCCTAACACTCCCTTCAGCTGTTTTCAGCTAAGGAGTCTGCCTGAACTGGATATTGTTTCTGCATACTTAGAAATTCGCAATGTTTGCTTTGTCCAGATCCTTGTTCAGTCTTTGAAATAAAACAAAACTTTTTGCATCCACAATATTCTGTGGGAAGGATTTTTGAAGTTTGCTACTACACTGTGTGAAGACACAACTCTCTTTTGCTTGTTACTTACTAGTTTTGTTAGATGGTTACTGAAAGAGGTGTGAAAGATGATTTTTGTCCACTCTTACACCACACATGATTTTTTAGACTTTGAATATTTTCCCCTAAATTATGTTGTATCTAGCCTGAAGGGTCTTAGTTTACTTTGCTATTTGTCATACAACTTCTTTTGTGCCGTATCTTTGTCCTTTCTTCTTTTTCTACTTGGAAACTTTTTCAGGTCTCCCTCTTTGAATAGAGAGAACTAGAGCTACACAGTATTTAGTGTGAGAAAACCTTGCATCATTCTCATAATGCCATGTACTCTGCTTTATCCTTCATATTATAACTAATGTCTAGTACGTAACTTACTGTGGGGACTTCCATTGAGCTGAGTTCCTGTGGATTAGTCTGCCATAAACTTGAGATTGTCACTCTTTAATGGTATGGTACTGGGCAGCTCTGAACAGTTCCTTTTAGTGTGATGTTTGGTTTGTACATAAGTTAATCTACTTTTGTCTATATTTAATTTTTTTAAATATTGTTGTCACTCAGTTTTTCAGGGTCCTTCTGCAGTTGATGCACAGTCAGCTGTTGCAGTTTTTGCATCTGTCATGGCTGATTTCTACACCTCATTGCTCACTCTTTTCCCATGCATGTTTTTTTAATGAAATAGTGTAGCTTCCAGAACATGTTCTGCAGTGGAACACAACAGAACTCCATCTGGAATCTCCGCACATTGTAAGAAGCTAATTGCTATTTAATTAAAAAGTAACTAATTCCTCCTGAGCTTTGCTTTCAGTTTTTTTTTTTTTTTTTTTTTTTTTTTTTTTTTTTTTTTTTTGTTTTGTTTTGTTT
This sequence comes from Anomalospiza imberbis, assembly GCF_031753505.1. Taxonomy (NCBI): domain Eukaryota; kingdom Metazoa; phylum Chordata; class Aves; order Passeriformes; family Viduidae; genus Anomalospiza; species Anomalospiza imberbis. The sequence goes on from NC_089721.1 coordinate 43,356,751, forward strand.
TGTTTTGTTTTGATTGCTTACTTGTGCAAAGACCTTTTGCAATGGATTCTTAAATTCTTAAAACCTGTGGGTGAAGGACATTGTCAAAAGCCTTTTGGAAGTTCAACTAGAGTGTTTCTGTTTACCCATCTCTATTTATATGCTTGGCCTCTTTTAAGAACAGCAATGAATTTGTAAGGCAGAATTTTCTTCTGTTTAACTATTTCCAAAGCAGTGACTTTCTACCGAAGTGTCCATTAATTTTCTTACTTCCTAGTTTCTATTAATTTTTCTAGTAGTGACTTCTAGTAGTAGCCTCATCTCACATCTCCTTTTAAAAGTTGACATCATATTTGTTACACAGCTGTTCTGAAAAGTGAAAACTGTTTTTAAAATGAGATTTTCAATTACTTTAATTTACAGAGTGTTTTTATTCAGTTATTCCACCTATATTCCTTCCTATATTGTGAATTACAGCATGTCAACTATTGTATCTTGAATAACTGATCTGGGGTGAACTGAAGCAAACAAATCGATCAAACACTAAACTTTGAAAAAAATCTTATGCTTTTGTGGGTATGCTGCGCTCCAATGAGCCAAGCATAAATGAGCAGCTTTAAGCTGGGGAGTTAGTAGACACCTTGGAAATTAGTAGACCCCTTCTCTGCAGGATTGGGTTGCAGCATATCTGTTTTCTCATGAGCAAGCAAGCCCCGTCTTGCACAACTGGCAGTTTTACCAGTGGGGTGTAGAGTGAAACTAATGCAGATACATACAGAGTAGATGTATGTAGAAGCAGATTAGCTTATATTGTTTTTAAAGTATTATACTCCGTGCAGTATTCAGTAGCAGTTTAATAAAGTCTCAGTAGTCTCTTAGTAAGGACATTGGAAATGTTTTTGCATGTACCCAAGTTATATCAGTAAGGTTGACAGAGTAGATGTATCCTGTCACTACCACACAACATGAGCTCCAGCCCTAGCTAGCATGACAGTTATTAATTGTGATATTCTGTACAGTTTTCTTCCCTGCTCCTTTGTAAACAAAATAATTTGCTTTCCATGAATTGAAAGCACAATATTAATAGGATTTTATTCATACCTAATTGAAATAAAAGTTAACTCCCAGAGGATACATGTATGACAGTATCTGGAATTGCTTTGACACTTCTGACATGTGCCCATCACCACATCTTGTTGATGGGCCACACCACATCTTGTCCTTTTTTCCTGTCTGATCAGGCTGAATCTTTGCTTCAGCTTGGAGTAGTTTAAATTTCCATTGTCAGTGAACAACACACCCCTACTCAAAATCAATTTTAGATCAGTGTATGATGAGAGTGGCCAACTGACAAATCACAAAACCATCATCTGATAAAACTGCTAGCTGGAAGTAACAGAGTTGCAGACCTTTGTTTTCTATAAGAGTAAACTATTCTGTGAGCCAAAAGGACCCTGGACTGTGTTGGCATCAATGCATGGTTCTGCCATTGCAACAGATTGCTATTTTGGAAGCTTTCTTGTATATAAATGCCATTCCAATTGTGTGAAATTTGAGCAATTTCCATTTCTTGCCTGGCAAATAGAAATATTAATCTGACAAACATAGCTGCACAGTGAGCAGTTCTAGTGGTGGTTGAAATTTGTATTTCCACGCAATGTTTCAAAATAGAAATGAAAATCCATTAATAAAGAAAAATACTTAGTTTTATCCAATGCACTGCTGTCATTTTAACTGACTGTCTTTTTCCTATTTCAGTATTTTGGTATGTTTAATATCGATGTATTAAACAAATGTACAGTAGGAACTTTTATCCTTTCTCCAAGAAAAAACACTTTCCAGGCATTCTCTCAACCCTGAGGTTGTAAGATTCAGCTCTCCAAATGACAAGATAACCAAGGAATGTTCTTTCTATGTGTGAAATGGATAGGGTCTGAGAGCTGTAACTTGTTTATCATTAATTTTAGTAAATTTAGATGTTTTGTAATGCATTGAGTATCAGATCTCTTTGGCTTGTCTCTGTAGTGTGAAGTAATTTGGAAGCTTAAGTTAGTTCTTAATGAGATTAATTGCACTTAATCAAGAATATAGGCCTTTCTGAGGTCTAGGTTAAAAAAGATTAAGTGTAGTTACCATTTAACACAATAAAATATTCCAGTGAATCCAGTGAAAGCTTAATTGAATCTTCTAGCACTTTGAAAAATGGTGCAGCAGGAGAGATGTGTATATTTGAATTAATGTAATTTTTGTTGTCACTTTTTTCTTTGTTTATTTTATTTTTGTTATGATTGCAAATAGCAACTTTACGTGGAATATTGCAAGACTGTGCTAGACATATGCTATGTCATATGCAATAGAGTTCCATGGTATGCTGTAATGTAATACTTCTCAAATCCTCACTAAATGTTACTTACTATTATGTAGCTGTTTTATTTCTTACTATGTTTGAATGCTACATGACACAAATTTTTTTTTGGTCTCATTTACTCACTTGCTTTTTGTTTTAGTGTATCTTTAGATGCTATCAAAGAGATTTTTTTGTTTTCTTACTATTAAACTGTTACATGAACAGGTGTTGCTCTAGTTGTCTTATCAAAGTCAACAGGCTTACATATGGAGACATAAATAAATAATATTGACAAACCTTACTTTTACACAAAAAAAAGTATAAACTTCCGTACAGCTCTAGCAATTACCAAGTAAAATAGATGAGTATGTCAGTAACCTGGGGTTCTGGACCAGTTGCATGCTTTTCTGCTTTTCTGTATTTTGTTAAACATGTTGTACAGAGTGGAGGATAGCAGATTTCGCTGGAGTACAAAGTTGAGGAAGTGTGATCAAGGTTAGCTGTATAAGAGGGTTGTATTTACTGCCTATACACCGCACATCGATGAACTTAACTCAGTCTTAGATATTCCCATGAGTCACTTCTTTATAACTCTTTGGTAAATTATATCGGTAATAGAAGAGGAAATTGCTTAAATCACGTCTCATGAGAAAGTCAGTTAAATGAAAACATTGTACTTCCTATGACCAGTAAGAGCTGAATTCAGATTTGTAAGACAAAGTACAGCATGGAAAGGTTTATTGCTGGCAATATAAATGTTCGCTGTAAATACAATGAGTAGTGTAAGTCACTGCATGAGTAATTTTGCACGGTATAAATTCCCTTGCTATTAATGTGCTTAGGAGTTTTATATTGATGTTTAAATATCTGGATGCAAATATAACAGTATTTCTACTGTTGTAGAAGAACTGCCTGGTTCTTAAATCTTTTACTCATGCAAGTAACCCCATTAGATTAGACTGCTCTTGATTTATGCCTTTAAAATTCATTAGTTTCAACAGTTATTTCTGACTTGCAGTTTTGTAAGTGAGAAGGTACTTGATCCCATGAGACTGGGTAGATTTTACAAGTTTCAGGACAGGGATGATGCCTATGAAATATTCCAGAATCAGGATTTAAAAGGAAATGAATATATGCATTGTTTGTTGTGACACTTTTCTTGCAGTAGTTTGTTAAAAAAATAAAACCTCTTAACTAACCTTTATACTGTTCGCATGAATGAAGTAGCCTGGTCAGAACTTTGTTCAAGCCTCATTCTTATGCTCTATAATTACATGTATGACAGCACAGGTGAATAAATATTACAAAGAAACCATAGTCTTTAGAACCTGGAGTAGCTAGTAATGTATGGTATATGGCAGTTCTGTTTGTTACTGCAACAAACATTCATGGCACTGCATGAATGTTCATCCTCATTTTACATTGTTTTGTGATACAATAGGAAATAGGATTGGAAGTCAATAAAATAGAGGCAAAGCTCACTTCACTTCATGCAGTATATAATTTAGACATTTTAAATTACAGATTATTAAGTTAGAAAAGGGAAAAAATATTTCAGAAAGCAGTGGATATTTAGTTGACTCCTCAAAATTAAAAGTTAAAGGTATTTGTTTCCTTTTTGATGGCTTCATCAAAATGATGACTGTGGTACTGAAACAAACATGACCATATTGCCTAACAGCTTCTTTGCAGATAAAAATATGTTTTTTATGGCTTGAACTTTCAAATACATGATGACTGCATTGAAGTCACTTTAAATACTGCAGAGGTTGCTTTTGTTTGTTCAGCATAATATAAATACACTTTGTTGCACTCATTTTTATTTGCAGAAACAAAAAGTTGCATAAGCTACCAGTTTATATTATGTTGGTTTTTGTATTGAAGAAAAATTATAGAAAAGATGAATGAGAATAAAGGAAGTAATTTATTTCCTTTTGAGCATTTTAATGAAAAATGTAATGTTGCCTGGAACTGCAAGCCCATGGTCACAGGTTTGCTGAGTAACATTGCATTACTTTATTTTACAGTAATGTGAGTTTCCCGGTTGCTGCAGTGCTCCCAGGGCAAAGCTCATAGTTGCAGTTATTAATGCCTGTAATTACTGAACTTGAATTTTAACATTTCACATGACAAATGTGGAAATGGCTTATTTCACCATCTCCCCCAGATGTTTTAGGCTGATATATCTGTTGGTGTCTACACTTCATATAAACCCCTCTGCCACTGCCTGTCCAATAATTAAGGACCTGTTCATTAATTTTTAGCTATTTTTTGAACATCGTTCTAATAGTCACAGTCTGTTTATCAGTCCTAGAGAAGAGGTGGATGAAACCCTTACTGACCTTCAAAGAAAATTTTCAAGTACTATAGTTACAGTTTTTTCAATTTAATGCTTGAACAATCAACACAGTGTCCAATATATCTTCAGCTTCTTTCTTTTTATTCAATCTTAACATCACTGAGGGCATATTTGTATGCCCTCATCTATAGTGAAGTGTTCAAAGGGTGCTAATACACAGCACAGCTCAGATATTGTCCTCCCACAAAGACTGATGCATGTTCTTCTCAGAGCTTCAGCTGCAACAGAGAAGGGTAGGGGTCAAGCTCAAGCTCTGCTTCTGTCATAACCTTTGCAAAGAATATGTATTTACTGTGGGCTCCTGTTACCTGTGGCATGTAAGGCTTTGCTGCTCATCCATATAGGCCTCAAACATCATTTTCACAGGGTCTTTATTTAGGCAGCTTTTGCTTGGCTTTATTTACCTGATGGGTGTCTTTGGAATTTCTCTTTTTATGATTTGGCTTCAGTATTGCTTTTTTACCTGCACTTTTTGAAGTAGCACTGTTATTAATTAAATATGATCAAAGTATATTTTTATGTAAAGAAAATCAGTTAACCTCTCCCACTTCTCAGAACTCAGTAAGGCAGAGAGTTCATAATTTCATTAACAACAGGATTTAGACAAACATATAATCTAAAAAAAAGATGCCACAGTCCTGTTTAGAAGGATTGTTCCTCCTGTATAGTAGTGTAGATTCAATTAATAAATCTTAGTGTGATCTAGCGTGTATTAGAGTTAAGGCTGTAATACAGTTTGGATTTATTCTTTCTAATACCTAAATTAATCTTATCTGCTGATTTGTACTAAAACTTGTTTGTGTTAGAAACTTTCTGGGGTTTTTTAATGATATAAAACACTTTATATTGCCATTTGGTTGTTACTATTTTTCATAGTAATTCCATGTGCTAAATAAGATTACCAAGAGAGCACTAAAGTACTGTAATTTCAAAAAGCAGAATTTAATTTAACAGTATTTGTTTTAAAATACAACTGTACAAAGTAACCTTTATACGGAAAATGTGATGTAGGAAGCTTTTTCCAATTCATCTGAACTTCTAAAAGTTATGGATCAGTTAGGAGTCTCAGAGGAAACATAATTTGGTTTATGTTGCTAAATCTATTTTATAATATATTTTCAGTACAGCATTTCTCTATATAGAAAAGTAGAACTTTGATTTTTAAAAATAGTTTAGAATGAATCTAACTAGGAATTTAGAATTTCACATTTAAATGTAACTTTTAGTTTTAATTAAATTATATTTTAGAACTGAGACTATAAATATGCTTAAATTATATTCTGTAATGCAGTAGAAAGACTGGAAAAGTAAAATTATGAGAAAAACTACTTTTATAGACTTAATCCCAAATCAAATATACTAGCTGTCTTGGTTTGAGGCAATGGGCACTCTGAAATGAGTAGCATCCTCCTTGATTCCAACCAATCCCTTTCCACCAGTAAGGAACAAGATATGAGTAGATACAAGTGGGAAAAAAAAAAAAAAAAAACAAAAAACGAACAAACCTGTTTAGTAACAGAATGCTGACAGGCAAGGGGAAAAAAAGTAAGTAACTTTTTGATAGCAAACTGCTAAATCTCACAATCCCCAGGGAACAAAGGAAGGCCTCAGTGTTGGAAATGCCTTTCACAAAGATGTGTCCAGCTAGAGGTGGCCACATGGCTGGAGGACAAGGGGGAGGTGATGTCACGCCTTCCCTTCCAAGGTGGCACTCTCTAGACAGCTGCGTCTTTCCCTTTGGAGTGGGAAGACAGTAGACTTGTACTGGCTTGACCAGCAGGCACCTGTGGAACTCAACCAAAGGCAGCTCAAAACCACCGAATGCAGCCTCTCCAGGATGTGCAAAACCCCCCAAAATTAAAAGAGAATCTGAAAAGGAAAGACAAAACCTTTGCCTGAGCAAAAACCAAACAGCCCATAAAGCAAATAATACGTGGCAAAGAACCAGAAGCTGAATGGGAGAGGATTTTAAAAATGCCCATGACAGCATTTCCAGGCACACACACAGCATACCTGCCTTGTAGGGTCTTACAGTAGCAATTTTTAGGCTTAGCTAGATATGGAATACAGTAACATAACTGTAAAAAAGAATAACTTTGATACTGAATTAGAATGATATCAAAAACTATAACCGACCTCAGAATATTGATGTGTTTTAATCCTACTAACAAAGGCATATGAAAATTAAAAGGCTGGAGTTTATTTTTCAATGGAAACAATTAATGTGTTACTTTATTCTTAAAACAAAATACCGCAGAACATAAGCAATAGCAGTGACAATATCTTAAAGAACATAAGGCTGAGCTACTTTATTTTAATGGCTGTTAATAATTTTTGGCATGAGCTATTTAAAAAGCCAAACTAGCTCAAGGCAAGTCCCCAGACAAAATTTCTCCATTCAAATAACTGAAACATAAATGAAAACTACAAAAGAAGGCTAAAATTGTGTATTTTTATTTAGTAAGGTGGTATGCTTTCCTTTCTATTTAAACTGAAGGAGAAGGAATGCCAGTAGTTAAATGGTAAAGTGTTGCGTTCCCACCATGGTGAAGAGATGCAGTGTGATTTACTTCTATGTAATTGTGATGTTTCTGCTGAAATAGCCATGTGATTTTTTTTAAACTTTGCTCTTTTGCAGTTTTCTTTATTTTTCATATACAGGTGGTTCAGGAGGGAATCTTAATTTTTCCATCTGAACTATACTGTCCTCCAAACTGAAGATTCAGTAAACTTACTGTATAGCCTTTTCTCCATCTAAGAGACTCAAAAAATTCTTCAGAAAGAAGGGGTGTATGTAAGACCAAGCAGAACTTGTTCAGAGTTTCACTATTCAGAAGCAGCAACACTTTGCAGACATCATGTCCATTTAAAACAAACTTGAAGAAAAGGGAATATGGGAGAAGCAGATAAGAACCTTGAGAACAAGGTTCCTACCTCTATCATACAGAGACATCTCCACAATGTGGGCAGTTGAATTTCTGTTAGTTAAACAATAAAAAAAAATTAAATTTGATATTATGTTTGGGAGAGACAGAGCCCTCATCTCAGTCTGCAGCTCAGATGTCTGAGCAGCTCTGCAGCTGTCCTTATGGTGATTGGTCCTGCAGCCTCAGTATGCTGGACATTTGTCAGTGCTGACCCAATGGTGGGGTTTTGGAGAAAAGAGCGGTAGGCTGAGAAAGTGTGGTCACTACTGTAGTATCTTATGGTGAAAAAACACCATCCCAGTTCCCCCAAAAACTCCACTGCACAGTTCTGTTTCTTGTAATAGAAGATGAGTTTAGGTTCCAGGTTTGGAATGAACATGACCTTTCCAGATATGGGTACTTTAATTTGGGTGGATCAGTGAACAGCTAACAGCTTCTGCAGAGCTTTCTTACCTCTAAATGCTGAACCCAAACCCTGGTTTTAAGATGCTTAAGACTTCCTTGTCTGCAGTGACTCAAGAAGGAAATGGAGTGGCAGTTTTCTGTAGTATCATTGGACCCATTTACACCTATGGATAACGACTAGCCAACAGGTCAAAATTAAGGACTATGAACTCGCCTTGTGAGATTTCAGATTTACCTTTGAAGTGCTTTTTGCACCTGGTCTTGTTAAACCTTTTAAGATTCCTATGGGCTCACTTTTTAAGCTTGTCCTGCTCCCTCTTAATGGTATCTCATTTGTCTGCTGTGTCAGCTGCACCACTCATCTTGGTGTCTTCCAGGCCATTTTGTCATCTGTTATTCTATGTGTGCTGGTTTTAACAACCAACAGGGAACTACACTCCAAATACACCACTTTCACTCACTTCTTCTGATTATGGAGGGACAGTAAGGAGAGATTATGTGATGAAAATAACAATTTACTAAAATCACAATAACCACAGCAGTATCAGTAGTAAAAAGTATACAAAAAGAAGATGGCTTACCCACAAAAGAACATTCACCACCAGGAAAAAAAAAACAAACCTGCTTCTCAAAGATAGCACCAGATGTGGTCTCCAAACAAAGGCAATATGGTGAGGAGAGCTCGCACAGTATAGTGTTCTCCCCCACCCTTCCACCCAGCCCAAAAAGAGTGGAAAGCAGGGACAAAACAAAACCTGGACGCTAGTTCATCTGAAAAAAGAATTGTGCAGCTGCTGGCTAAGCTCAGTCCTCTGTACTTGCTTGAACTGCTGCATCCAACTCTCTGCTGCCTGGAGCTGTCCACTTCAACACCACAACTCCCACCCAAAGTAGTGCTCCAGAGGAAAAATAGGAAGAGGAAAAAAAACTGGTGGGCAGCAGAAGGGACCAAGTCCACTGTGGTTTAAGGGGACAGTCCATTCTGCTTTTGTGACCAAGGCAAGAGCAGTGAATTCCCAGTTTCTGGCCCTGGCTTTTTCCTGCCGAAGCTATGCCCCCCAGGCATGATGTGGGTGGTATAGAATAAACTATGCTAAAAACTCCAGCCCCTTTCTCTTTACTGGGACACTGTGAAAATGTGTAAAATATTGTCACATTATACAAAGTACACCAGAAATTATATTTCAGAGACCAATGAAAGCACTTAAATTCAAAAAAAAAGGTAAAAGTTTGAAATAGAGTTGAAATTATTTTGTTAAAATAAAATGATAATAGTAAACTTCATAAACTTTCTTCATCTCTCTGTTTTTGATATTTTCTTCTGCCAAGGACTTTAAAACTTCGGAAATTTTTTTGCAGTTCTAAAAATGGGAAGTGTCATACCTTCATCTCCATGTGAAATATAATCCTGTGCCTATTTGTAATGATTTATATTCAGCTCTGCAGAGGGGTAACAGATTTGTGCTTCTTTGGCGCTTGTAGTATCTCACTGAGTTCAGAATCATATCTGTACCTATCTGTCTTCCTTTCCAAATCCATTTAGGAGCAAATTCATTAAAGCCGAGGAGAAACAGGGAATCTTACAATATATCCTCCAATTCACCAAATCAGTAGCATATTGTTTTCTATTCAGCCCTCTGGGAGAAGAGCACTTTGCACTTAGATGTTTTGAAGATTTGCCTCTTAAAAAAATAATTGTTTACAAGCTAAGAAGCATCTCTTAGGTTTTTGCCCAGTAGCTGGAATGCCTTCCCTACTCTTGCTCAGCTACATAGAAGTTTCAGTCAGTTTAGTTTCAGAGCTTATTTAGGTAGATCAGTTTGGTGACCATATAAATATATTTAAAGTATGTTTAACAGTCATCTTTAGCATTTGTATTTCCTTACAGAATTCATGGGGACACAATGCACATGAAGATTAATTTATTCATTACTTATGTTCTAAATTACTATTGCCCTGGACTATAAAACAGCATATGGAAGAAATATTTTTCAAGAGGAAGCTTAAAAAGTTTGGTTCTTGTTTCATGCTGTCTTTAAAATCAACACATTTTCTCAACTTTAAATAGAAAATAAGACCTGATAAATATAAATTTAATGTAAATATGTGGATACTTTGGTTTTCAGGAACGCCACAGTGATATTGTAGGATTGTTAGCTCCTGGAAACTGAAATAATTCCTGGGAATTGTTTTGTCCTTGAATAGACATAGTATAGTACAACTAAAATGTATGTATAGATCTGTTGAAAATGTTTATCTACAAACACTACTTCTAAAGAGATTAGGTCTCCCCTACACCCACTGCCCATTCTTTTTCCTTTGGCCAGGCAATATTTCCCTATTCCTTTTTAAAGAAATCATGCCCTCTGTGTAAAAAAAAAAAGGAGATTACAGGGATTTTTCAAGAATATATGAGTGAAACTGCCAGCAATCTCTAGCAGTAGTAGAGTAGTTAGCTCTGATGTTTCTGTCTTTACATTGCTTTTCTCTGAGAGGGCCTCTAGGACCTGAGAGTTAGAAGTATAAGAAACAATTTAACAAAGACATACACAATGAGAAGTTTTATTGTGCTATAGTTCCATGGTTTAATTCTTCTTCCTAGTGGTTCAAGGAATTGGAAAGTCTAAGTAAATTCCCATTAAGGTAAGAGAAGGCAAAAAACTTTTAGTAATGCAGGTGTTACTTTGCTGTGAAAGGCATTGGCATTTAGTGAATATGAATTTAATTACACTTAAAAGATTTGGGCTTGTTTCAATTCCTTGTCGATTATGAACTAAGCCACTGGACTGTGCTTGCTACAGGCTCTTAAAATCAGAATAAACTCCAGTTGCTGTAGTCAAAAGCGATGGAGTGGAACAGAGTAGAAGAGAATAGAATAGGATAGAATAGATTTGGAAGGAGCCTACAGTGGTCATCTAGTTGACAGATTCAGGGCTGACCAACAGTTATAGCACATTATTAAGGGCATTGTCCAAATACTTCATAAATACTGGTAGGCTTGGGGCATTCACAACCTCCCCAGCAAACCTGTTTGACTATCCTCTTGGTAAAGAAACACATTTTAACGTTCAGTGTGAACCTCCTTTGATGCCATTCTGAACCATTCCGACACATCCTTGAATCCTAGTGGGAAGAGATCAGCACCTTCATCTCCTTGTCCCCTCCTCAAGAAGCTGTAGAGAGCAACGAGGTTACCCCTCAGCCTACTATTCTCCAAGCCAGAGTGCTCAGTTCTGCTTCACAAGCCATGCCTTCCAGACTATTCTCCAGCTTTGTTGGCCTCCTCTGGATGCATTCAAGGACCTTCTCATCCTTCTTAAATTGTGGAGCCCAGACCTGCAGAGGTCTCTAAATGAGTAAGTCTCTAAGTGAGGCTTACCAAAGCTGAGTATGGCGAGATAACCACCTTCTTTGTCTGACTGGTTATTCAGTATTTGAGGTACTCCAGGATGCAGTTTGGCTTCATGGCTGCCCAGCTACATGTCTGACTCACACTTAGCTTAATGTCATCTAGCACCTACAGGTTGCTGTCTGCAGGGCTGCTTTCCAGCCACTTCACTCCCATTTCACACTTGTGCCTGGTGTTACTTAATCCCCAGTACAGAATCCCGAATTTAAACTTCAAATTTCATCGCATTAATCATAGCCTAATGCTGTGATCTGTCCAGATGCACCTGCAAGGCCTTTGGTCTCTTAAGAGGATCAACAGCACCTCCCAGTTTGGTATCATCAGCAAACATGCTAATGGAGCATTTAAATCCTATATCCAGATTGTTGTTAAATATATTGAACAGAGCTGGTCTAGGACTCAGCCCTGAGAACAGGACTGTTGAGTGGCCACCAGCCAGATGTAACACAGTTCACTACAGCTGAGCTCACCTGTGCTGTGGAGGTGTGCTACTTCAGCTGGAATTGCCTTTCAGAGAGAGGGCAGCATGAAAATTACTCTGCTACTGATATACTCATTAGTCTTAGACAAGCCAATTCCTATTTAATTTATGATAAACTAAATTGATTTAACTGAATGTTTTGGTATTTTTGTTGCACTAGACATAAGTTACCCTTCCCAAAATGAAGATATTGATGGATCACCCACAGAGAATAGTGTTAATATCCTAGATCCAGTTTTCCCTCTTAGACAAATTAATTGAAATTGTTACTGTTTTCTGTCAATATCAGTATTTTCTTTGTAGTCTACTTTCAAATTTTCTCAAGATTTCTGTTTTCTAACATTCTAAATATTCTTGGAATTTGTGAGTGACTTATGTCCAGTTCTCTTCAAGTCTTTACTGTTGAGCTCTCAGGTTTCCTGCATGTATATTCTTACAGATGCAAATTAAGAAATCTGAGGAATTTTTTTAAGGTGAAAGTTTTCAAGTGTTGCTCCATCCTTTTTGGTGATAGCATTTAGCTCTCTTTGGAAAGCCAGGCCTGTTTCATGAGGCTACTTTGAGTTTTAATTTGAAATGACAGAAGCCTCAATTGTCCCTTTTTTGTTCATCATTAAGGAACGTGAAACTAATTTATGAAGTATCTTACAAGATTTACAGTGCACTAGTAGGTCAAATTCCAAATGAGCTGGAGGGGCATTCTCCCAAAAACAAGGAGACTGAATGTTAGTTTGTAGGTGAGTGAAACTGAAGTTTCAAATTGAAAATGAAAAATGAAAGCAGACATATTGATGACTCTGGAAAGGAAGATTTGTTTTTCAAATTGTGAAGGCCATGTCACTTCAGTATTTATATTTCTATTGTGTATTGAAGGGATGAGTAACAAGCATTTTTATTACACTGTTGTGAAATTTGCATATTATCCTATGAAGTTACCATTTCTATCTTTCTTTCTTGTAGTTCCTGCTCTCATTTGACAGAACAGGAAAACTATTCCTGTTGTATAGTCCGATGCTGTGAATGTCCTTTTTATAATTTAAATACATAAATAACCAAGTCTAGTGTGTTTTTCAGTACCTTTCCTTAAGCAAACTAAATGGAATGTTTTAATGATTTTTATACTTGCTGTTTGAGGACAAGTTTGGATATAAATTGATACAGAATTACCTGAAGTACTGCATATAAATTAAACATTAAAAAGGTAGATACAGCCAGACTAAGCAGCTCAGTTATAATCTTTGGTTATGCAGTTACTGCCTCAAGGATACTTCATCTACTTCATATCATATGTCCTTCTTTTGAAAGATGATCAGTGGGTTCAAGTAACATTTCAGCACAGAGGAAATTGCATAATTTATAGACTTTCCAAAATGAAAAACAGGAAACCAGTTTCATTAAATTAAGTCTTCCACTCCTTTTTTTTTTCTTTTCTGCTCTTACAGATTGGAACATTGAAGGACTACTACCACTTCTACCATAGTAAAACAATTAAAAGGTCAGTTCTCTCAAGTAGAGGTACCCACAGCTTCATTTCAATGGAACCAAAGGTAAGAAAATCCATGCATGTGTCTGAGGAAAAAGCCTTTGCATTTTTAATATGAAATACTATACCAGAGGACATTTACCTGAATGGCATATAGCATTACAAGAATTACCCTATCTGTTTTCTAAGGTTCTACTTCTCTTTAAAACATTGTGAAGAAGATACCATGCTATTAAGTGTATGCTATTCTTGGAACATAAGGCGCACAATTATTCCTAGATGAGTATTTGAATTTTGATAATGCACTAATTACTATGCTATGCTTCTCTGCAAATCCACACACATAAGATTTATGTCTGCAGATCTCTGAAGCAGACAGCTTTAAAAGTAAAAATGGGCAATGTGGGATGATATACTGCTCAGAGGAAAGTTTCTCTTGCTTTTTTTCTTGTCTTCTTCTGGACTTGGTCCATGAGGGATTAAAAAGAGTACTCTTTTCTGTAGTCCTTTTGGTAGTTTCATTGATCTTAATTTTAAGATCTGCATGAAAAATGGAGCCATTTTTTTGTAGCATACACTATAACAGGTAACTGCCAACACAATTTAATTACTGGTTTATTGTTAAACCAGTATCCTACCCACAACACACTTTTGTTTGAATCCTTTAATTTCAGTGATGAGTAGCTTATTCACTGACTGCCTCTGGATTGGATTGGCTCTGGTTTTCTTTTGGAAAAAAAGTTTGGTGAAGATCCCATTAGCCTTTTTTATGCTGTTCATGCAATGAAGTCTTGCCAACAAACCCCTGGGCCCCTGGTGTGGTAATAACAGAGTCAAGCTTTTTAAAATTACTGGATGATGAATGTTCTCTGTGAAGGATTTGTCAGGTTTTACTTAACAAATCATTTATGAGAAGTAAAAGTTACTGGTGAAAGAGTTTGAACACTGTACAAATTGAGTATTGTACAGGAATACTTCTGCCATCTGGAAAACTGTGTTTAGGTCTGAAGTTCCTCTTGAGGATGGGACAAGACTAGGAATGTACACAAAAAAACTGTGCTCAGTCCTCTGTTGATAAGCCTGAACTGTTTAACCCTTTGAGAACACCAGCAGCTCTGCTGAGCAGTGTACACTAGGGGTTAGTATAAAAGTGGTCAGGACCCAAATCTCTGTTCCCACGAGTACGGAGACCCACCACTCAAACGACAAGCATGTAGAATAGGTAAAAAGGCAAAAGGAAGGGAAAGTGTTCACATCTGCATCAGTCCATGCTCTTTCCATATGCACAGAGGTGGAGTGATTAACACACAAATGCACAAGTTTGCGTGGTGCAAACCATGGTGGTTTGTACCACCATAAACTGTGCTGTTACACCCAGCTTCCAGATACCCCATCTGCACCTCTGGCAAGCAGTCCAGACTACTTTGGCTAGAACAGAGAGAGACTCTAAAGCAGAACACAGCAGAAAATCAAAATTATCATTTATTTATTGTACCATTTTGGTTTGTCTCCAACCTGTGCTGTTTTTGATATAGAATTTCTAAATTTTGGAACCATTGTTATGTATCACTTCAATATTGAGAAGCTCTAGTGAGGGTTGTACAAGGTACCCAACCCTGTTTATGATTCTGTACCCAAAGATAAGCTTATGTTCTAAAACCTAGATCTAGCTAGAAGTCTTTGTATGATTCACTTTGTGACTGCTTCACTGAACCTGGGTTTGGGAACTCTTATGTGGCTGCAGACATGGCAATAAATGGACATGTATTTGTAGCATAAAGACCCTTTGTCCTCAGTGTGTATAACATTTAATGATTATTAAAGCAGACTGGCAGTTTAATTATTCTATATAAGCTAGTTCTTTTAAAACAAAAGGTTTAATATTATCTAAGGCACATTGCATTGCTGTAAGAATTTGAAAGTACTGCATACTATGGTATTTATGAGTGGAATGGTATCTAAAGCCAATATTTGCTGCAGATTAGTCAGCTTGAGTATATGAGCGCAAAGAAACAATGAGGTTTGTTTACTTTCCATATAAATTCATCGTCATTAACTTAACGCTGAAAAAACTCTCCCTGTTACATGTACATGGAATTAACCTGTTCTGTGTTGCTTCAAACATGGATCACTAATTTGCTCCTTTATAAAATTTTTAAGGATGGAATTCTGATTGAGTGGCAATTTGTTATGTAATTAGCCTGCATATAATGGAAGAAATTATGAAATTTGGTATTTCTGAATTATTTTCGTGGTTAGCGTTTGATTTCATTGTGTGAATGCACAAAGAAAGATGTGGAACTAATAGAAAATATTGTTATTGTGGATTTAAATTAATGAATTGCTTTGAAAATATTTTGTTTGATTTTTATTCTTCTGGAAAAGCCTCTTGACACTGTTAAAAACAATATGAATACATGCAACAGAGAACATAATAACCGGGTGTGGCACTTAGTGCTGTGGCCTAGTTGACAAGATAGGGGTTGATCAAAGGTTGGACTTGATCTTCGAGGTGTTTGTCAGCCTTTTGTAATTCTGTGATAAACTGAAGACATGTGGATTGCACATTTTGACACTTTCCCCAGAGTTAGCCTGTATTAACCTCATATCATCTGTATTTAGATGAAGAGGTAGAGGATATGCAGTGTAACACAGTTTCGTCAATTTGTCATCCACATCCTTACCTAGCAATGCTATGTCTTGTCATTTAGCGAAGAAAAAGATTAAACAGTTTTAAGAAAAGATGCACAAGAAAGGCTGTAATTTCCTTATCATAGATTGTAATGGAGAAAATTTGAAACATAGCTTTATTTGCATCATCTTTCTCAGCCAGTGAATAGTTGTGTGGTGTTTTGCATGTCCTAATGGGAAAACAAAGAAGTGGAAGAAATCTGTGGCTTTATAGGAGAGATCAAAGCCAGCTGAATGAAATCTATTAACAGAGGTTTTTGATTTTCCCGGCTGATATGCTGTTTGTGGTTGGCCTTTGGCAGGGGTCAACGAGAGCACCACACTACAAATTAAGAGCTTTTTTTAGCTTCAGAATTTGCTCTGCAAAGTTATTTTGTTGATACTACAATGCATGAAACAATAGAAGTAGGAGCAAAAAAGAAGTGGGAAGATGTACAGAATGAGTCCATAGTTGAAAGGTATCATGAAGGTCTAATTCAGCTATTAAATAGTTGAGTGTATTGATGGTAGACAATCTGCTGTAACCAGACTATTACAGCATTTCCAGGACTGAGAAGAGCTGAGGTATGCCTCTGGGTTTGCTGCAGTAGTGAAATGAAGAGTCTCAAAGTGGGAAACATTGCAAGCAAAGATTGAAACCGCAGTCTGAAGGCCAGACTTTTCATCAATAAAAACAATAAGGGAAACCAGGTGGAGCTTTTCTATTAGTAAAGAGATTGCAATTACAATGAAATGTGAGAGTTGAAGTATCTGTGCATGACAATAGTATGTGTAAATTAAATAGACAGCACATCTGGAAAACCTACCTTTTTATTCTGAACTGTTGCATAAAATGAAGAGTTTTTAGTGAAGAGCTGTGATAATCAAATTTGCGATTCATATGGTAAAAAATATCCCACAGAATAGGTAGCATAAATAATCCTAGAAGATGACTGTTCTTAAGGTAATAGAGGGTAGATAAAAGATTGCTAATATATTCAAATAGATGCACTAAAGTTTGTTCTGTTTTTCTCATGAGGTCCCCAGAATTTCCCATCACAACAGAGAT
Organism: Anomalospiza imberbis; assembly: GCF_031753505.1. Lineage (NCBI taxonomy): Eukaryota > Metazoa > Chordata > Aves > Passeriformes > Viduidae > Anomalospiza > Anomalospiza imberbis. The sequence continues at coordinate 43,373,880 of NC_089721.1, forward strand.
CTGAAAAAGACATCTGACCCACAGTGATGCTAAAAACCATGGAATTAATAATTTGTTTTCCTGTAAAGCGTGACATCAGCCAACTTTGGAGCATGGTGTATCTTTATCAATCTCTACTAAGATGGCGTCTCATATTTTTCTAATTTTAATGAATTTTGGGTAGGTTTATTTGGGGTTTGAATCCTGTTTGATGGGTCATAAAAACATAAAGATTACATAAGATAGAAACAGAAAGATTTACAGTCTTACTGAAATAAGAAGTAAGGCTGCCTTTACTGAAGGAAGATACTCTGCTTGAGCACAATTTTGCAGTAGTGTCATGCCTTTGTCAACTCTACTCCAAGATCAGAATACTTGGGAAAACATTACTCTGAGACACTTATATTTTACGCAGCCTGATGTAACCACACATAGAGTGTAGTAGTGTGACGGAGGAGAAAGTCTTACCTTTGCCATATCAAGATAAACAGAACTCATGGTATCAGCATGTAAAATGCTGGCAAGCATTTCTTTGATGACACCAAATGATATAGCTGTTGTCAGAGGACAGGAAAGTAATGCCAGAAGCCTGTCCTTATTACTGGTAGGACAGTTGTGTTCATGAGAGCGAAAAGGGGAGCAGAATTGTAGTAGCCTTGAGTAGCCTGGGGCTTTTAAAGCCATCACCATGGCTTAAAAGCTTAGAGAAATTAGATGAGAATGTTATTGTGGGTGAGGTTTAGTTGTTAAACCTTAGTGAACAAAAAGATTTGTTAGACATACAGGATAACACAGCAGTTAAACAGTGGGACCAGGTTAAGTTACTGATGTCTGCATGGTTAGCCATAAAATGTACAAGCACACAGGGACTAAGAATCAATAAGATGCTACTTGGTTGCAAAATAATAGGAACCATCATGCTCTTTTCATGTTCAGAGTTGCACTGGAAGTTTAAGTTAGTTCTTAAATAATCCAGTATTTACCACTGTGGTCCCTGTAATTAATTACCTGAAAAAGCTTTTACATGAGCTATCCTTACATCTTTAACTTAGTAAAAATCAACAATAGGTTTTGCTATTTTCAAGGACCCTGTTACTGAGTGAGTTAAAGCATGAACTGAATCACAATGAATGAGAGGGAATAGCAGTATCTTTCTATGTCACCTGCCTCTGGAGTATGAATTAGTTTAATGTAAACATGAGCAAATGGTCCTACAACTTGGATTTTTTTTTTTTTAGGGCTTTTTGAAATATGAAGTTCCTGTTCACTGATAAGAATTCTAGTAGATCCTGCTAGTTAGTGTTATTCTTTCTAACTGTTCATTGTGCTGTAAATTTTGTATGAGTTGGTTGGTATTTTGTTTTCTTAATGGTAATTGAGACTTGTACTTATCGAGGTGAATGTTATGCTAATTTTAGTTTAAACTATATTCAGCAGCAGCAAAAATCCCTGAGAAATACGTGTTGTAGGAATCAAGAGTATGTTTTATGTGATGAGGCTGCATCACACTTATTTTCATTCATCACTCAGTAATGACTATTCAGCAGTTCAGAATGCACCTAGACTTAGAATAAAACCAGAGCTAAATCCCAGTGAGTATAGCAATAAAGTAGCTGTATTTTGTAACAAGTTTTTCCCATATCACAGAATTCTATAATGGTTTAAGGTGGAAGAAACTTTTTGAAAGTCATCTAGTCCAACCTGCCTGCATTGAGCGGGGACATCTTCAACTAGATCAGGTTGCTCAGAGCTCTGTTTGTCCTGATCTTGAATGTTTCAAGGGATGGGGCATCTGCCTATCCTCTCTAGACAACTTGGTCCAGGGTTTCACCACTCTCATTGTAAACAATTTTTTCCTTATATCTAATCTGAATTAACCCTCTTTCCATTTAAAACCATTTCTCCTTGTCCTGTAGCAACAAGTCCTCCTAAAAAGTTTGTCCCCATCTTATTTGTCCCCTACACATACTGAAAAGCCTCAATAAGGTCTTCCTGGAGCCTTCTTTTCTTGAGGATAAATAACCTCAACTCTCTGAGCCTTTCCAAATAGAAGAGGTACTTCAGGTCACTAACCATTTTGTGGCCCTTCTCTGGACTCACTACCATCAAGTCTTCCTGTACTGAGGACTCCAGAGCTGAATGCAGCACTCCAGGTGAGTTCTGCACCAACCCAATACCTTCAGTGCCCCACTCTTTTTGTCACATTTTTGCAACATCACAGAAACCCAGTGTTGGACCTGAGTGCTGTTTCTTTCTCAAAAAGATCCCTGGTTAAAATCCTGACCCTTCTTCTTGCCATCCTGAGGTTTATCAGGATCTCTTTACCATCTTAAGAAAATAATGATTTGAAAATAGTTTAAGATTATAATCCTGCAAAATAATGTTTTTGCTTTTTCCGGTGAATGGGAGAGGAGGGTTTAATTCCTCATTTGCTGCACTAATTAGGAAGTCAGCCAGTTAAAACCTCTCAACTAATCTGAAATTCTTTTCCAAAAGTTAACAGTGAGATTGTCATTGCCAAGGAGTTCTGTAAAATGACTTGGCAACTGAAAAAATGGAATCTAAAATTTCTTTTTAATGTATTTGAAATTAGATATATTTAGGGGACAAAGCTCCTTTGAGGCAGATGCCAACAAACTGATGAAATCACAATGAAATCATGTGAAATCATGATGAAAGGGAAATCTAAGTGTAGGTAACAGTAATATATTTCAATAAAAAACTTCCATATTCCCCAACAGTGAATATTTTCCTTTTCTAAAACTACATTAGACTGAATTCATACTGGCCATTTTTCTGCTTCTAGTAGAAGACATCAAAAGGTAATTCCACTAGGAAGCTTCAATGGCTATTTTTTTTTCTTTAAGTACAAACAGCAAATCAGCTATTAATTAGACATGAATAAAGCTTTTGTTCTTCAGAAATAAACCTGTCTCATTAGTGCTACAATTAACTTCATTAAATGTTTCTACCTATTGTAAATAAAGAGAAATTACCATTATGTGACAAAATTTGTTGACTGAAGAACAATAGTTCCTCTTACAGAAGCAATGGATTTGGCCAGCAGAGTAAAAAGGGAAGGCCATATATATTCATGTGATATTGGCTTTTCATTTTTAGATTACAGTCACCCAAGGTTCATCCTTACCCTGGTTTTGTATCCTCCACAGACAGAACACTGTTCCCTGTGCAGAAAATGAACACCAAATTTTAGGTTACTCTTCTTCCTAATGAAGTGTTGGACCAGCTGTCAGATATCCCATTCCAGTACTCAGCAGTCTTAGGGATTGTGGTAGAGCTGCTATTAAGGTCTCTAGAGTTCATGGTCAATGAGAAAGATGTTGGCTGACTCTAAAGTGGCAGGCAAGGACTCAGCAATCTCTCACAGAACTAACTAAAACTTTCTGGATCAGGAATAGTGGAAATTATGCAGATTTAATTTGTCTCTTTGACTTTGATGTATTTAGAGCCTTCTGGTTTTAGAGGGGCAAAAGCAAAAGTCCCCACATATATGCAATGACCTGGGCCTTTGCGAGGGACTGATGCTATTAAGAGAAGAAAAAATATATAAATAGTCTATTCTGAATTTTGCAGACCAACATATGTCTTAATCATGGTAAGTCTTAAAGATTTAAAAATACTGGCTAGATTGTAGCTGGATTTCAGCTTAGAACTGTTTAAACCATGGGGGATTTTTCATGTTCTTTGACCTCTCTTCACTAGGTGAATTAGGGGCTTGTGGAAATAGGACTCCTTTGTTTTGTAGAGTGTGTTCTGCTTTTAAAATTATTCCCAAGAAACATGTTGAGCAGAGGTTAGGATCAGTGACAATATTTCCTATAACCTAGATCTTGTTACAGAAACTTGTTTAGGAACCTTAAAAAATTTATAGAAATATTCTTTAGGAATAATTGGGGGGGAAACTCCCTTCAGGGCATAGTTTTGCTATGTATAGAACAAATATTTCTGAAAGTTAGTGTTATGCAATGCTACGTTCACAAAGTAAGATGAAGATTCTAAATGTAACATACCTCTTGAATTTCCAGGGTTTGGGGGCAAAGTGGGGAAAAAAGTCTTGTACTTTTCCCCTCACTGTCACCATGTTTCCCTTCACTATCATTAGTGAACAAAACAAAAACATATTTACGTATCTTGGGAACTAAATGTAGGGTTCATACATGATAATAGTTAAAATTTTCTTGTGCAGACTGCTGGAGCTGCAGTGCTAATCTCAGCAATGGATAAATTCAGAAAAATATCTTACTAGACCTAACTGCACTTAGCATTTCACAACTCATTTTACAAAATAAAAATACTTAAGATACAGATATCAATACTTTTGGTTCCTTCCTTCCTTACTTATATTCTGTAAGTGTTAGAACAGTCCAGGATATCGTAAGTGCATAGTTGACTGTACATCAATGAAATAACAAAAACAAGGGGGAAAAAACCTTTGTCCATCCTTTGCTTCATCAGAGGACATGTTAGCATCACAATCATGGAGTTAAAGTTTGGAGAAGTTATTTGAGCAACATGCACTCCAGTGTGGTGCAGCACACTGTGAGAGTCTTCAGCTAGCAACTGATTTGAGCGGGGACTAGTAGAGGTTGCAGCTGCTTTTGTTGAGAGTGCAAAAGGTTTATGCAACATGCAGAATAGCTAACTCATTTAGACATCATTGAGTTGTTGACTTGGTTTGATTGGAAGGGACCTTAAAAGTCACCTCGTTCCAGCTCCAGTTTAGATGCTTTCTAAAGCCTGTGTGAAGGCAGATCACATAGACATGTGCAGCCTTATTTTGTAAGTGCAAATGCAATTTGAAAACAAGCACATGAACAAGAAACACAAGGCAAATCCATTTGAAACCTAAAAAGGAAAAGGGTGTTACATTCCTCACACAATTCAGGAAGCACTAAAGGATTTTGCTCAGCCTTAATGATGGCAAAAGCACTTTAGGTAAATATATTTATGGGCAATTTAAAGCCTTAAGAAGACAATTTCATCATAGCAATTATAAACATGTAAAAGCAGAGGATTGTAAAGAAAAGATATATGCAATCCTTAGTCCTTAGATGCTAGTAGGTGTTAATATTTGAGTTTCTTTACAGTTCCAGTAAAGTTTTACTTGCTCCTATGTGTTTTAGCAGCAAAGTGCATTTGTAGGTGAGAAATGATAGGACAACTAAATGTTTTTTTAAAAACAAGGGGAATTAGTCCTCTAATTTTTAATCTGTATTCTAAGAGCTTGATAGTGAAGATAGCAGCTCTGACAGCTGCAGTGGTCTTGTGTTTCATTAAGTGTGCTTAAGCTGTTGTTAAATCAGTTTGCATTGAGAGTGTTAAGAAACACAGCACATTGGTGGTTTGGCTACTGGGCTGTGAAACTGCTGGGTATCAGAAAGTGTCAGAAGAGGAGGAACTGAAGAGATCCTAGTTTTGAAGTGTAGAAAGATGCAGCATTCTGGAAGCAGCTCAACCTGCAAGGCCAAATGCCAAAATATCAGCAGGGAGAGAGGGAGAAATTGAAAGAAGACACATTTGGGAAAGGCACATCTCAGAACTGACTGTATAGAAATGTAACAGAACGGTTTCTACACACCATTTCCTGAGGAGATCCAGCTTCCTCTTACGTTGATGGTATGGGTTGTATTGCAGGACGTTCACAGAAGAATGAATTAAAGTCTTTTTTTTCCTCTCTCTTGCACTTGCAAAACATTCTGGCAGCAATGTGTACTTCTGACGTAATGGATCAAGATTTACATGCATTTGTTTTCCTGCTTCTGACAGGGAGGACCATCATGTTTAATTCCAGTGGTTGTTATCTTACCCAGCTACTCTAAGTGGTGGACAGCATGAAATCATGAAACACACAGATAATTTATCATATCTGGGATTGTTGACAGGTTATTGACAGATTACTGAAGGCAGGAAAAGGGAGCTGGAAAGACATCCTCCACAAAACAAAGCAAAAGAATCTCCCCACTACTCAATTTTTTGTAATCCTTTCTTTTAGGATTATTTTGAAGAGCCAATGTCACTGAAAAGCAACTCATCATCCTTGGCTGATCTGCTTTATTCTTAGCAGATCCTCACCAGTTTTATTGGTTCAGAGGAGATGCCAGGCAGCTGTGTCCTGTTCATAGCTGTGCTGCTTGATTTTGTGCAGCCTTCATCAGACAACTTTGCTCCTTCCTGCTTCTGACTCAAAACGCGGACAAGGCTGGCAGTTGAATAAAAAATTCTGCAAATGGCAAATTGGCTTTAAAATAAAATTCGCTTTAAAGTAAATGAAAGTAATCATCTGGTTTGTTAACCCAGTGCTATGTATTTTATTCTGTGGAACTATATTTCTCTTGGTGTCACACAGAGCATTGTATGAATCCAAGCAACATTTTAGTAGAAGAAAATGTTTATTCCAAATCTATATAATCCACTTAAAGCAGTTGTATCCATTGGTGTGTTGATATCACTTATGTAACCTGTGTTTAACTACATTATTGTTTGACATTATTTTTCCCTTTTTAAATTTTTTTTTTATTTAGAGAGAGAGTAAATGCTGGCACTCTCATTAGTGCTGAAGTTATATATTAATATCTATAAAGGCCAGAATATTGGGTTAACTTTACTTTTGTAAATTATGCAGATTAAAAATTTCTTTTTACATAGCTTTACTAAATTTAGATTCAATTCACTGTTTCAGCTGTAGCTGTTATAGCAACTTTGTGTTTATATATACCTGCATGCGCGCGCGCGCACACACACATACATAAAGCTTGTATTTATATATATACTTTGTGTTTTATATATAGCAACTTTGTTTTATAATAACTTTGTATAATGAAACCAGAATTTCTGGATTCCATAGTTTTTTTGACTTCCAGGCTGTTCCTAAAAAGCTAGTTGTCAAGAATGCAAATGCCAATAGACTCACAGTCTGTGAGATCAAAAGGAAATATTGTGATCATCCAGTCAATCCTTTTTTATTAGACGTCATATGGCATCAGAATTAATTTCTATTTGATGCAGAATGTAGGTTTTAGAAGTTTTCCAATTTTAATTAAAAAAATCTGCCAGCAATACAAAATATCCAGAAGTATTAAAAATGTTCTGGTTTTGCTTTATGGCCAGTTATTTAACTTCAGCTTTCAGACATTTCACATTCCTATTTGTGAGTTTGAAGAATAATATTGTACAGTAGTTTGGTGACCTGCATATGTGTTTGGACACTGTCACCTCAAAAACTTATGTCTCCTCAGCTAAGCAGATATCTGAATACCACTTCCTTGTGGATCTGTTTTTCTCTTCATCATATTTGGGCTTCTTTCCTGGGTCCTTTACTATACTAACACACTTCCCTTGCCTTGCATGAAGGAAACTAGCAGAGATTTGCAGCCCTTCTCAGAGCAGATGTTTGGTAAACTTGTCATTTTATGAGCCCAATTACACTCTGAAGAGGTACTCTGAAGAAGGTATTCGATAATAGTTGCCATTGTGAGAGACTGATATCTCTTTCAGCTTTCACACTGTTCTAGCAAATAGTGGAAAGGTAGTCAGGTGATTTTTAAGCTGTTATCTGATGCTAATATATGTTTGTTTATGAACTAAAGTTCAGTTTTGCATTTCAACCCTTTCTGCCAGCAGGTAAAGGAACTGTATGAATGATTAGAAATAAAATAATAGTAGTAATAGGAAGAGTTATGAAAACCATTGCAGTTTTTGAAGCTTCTGAAATGTGTTCCCTCATGAGAGCAGACATGTTCTGCAGCATATCTGAGATTATATCAAACAAAACCTAAGTTTGTGTATTTCAGAAGATACATGTTTGTACATTTGAAGTTCATCTTGGTTAGAAAAAATGTTTTTTATTAGTACAGAGAGCATTCTTATACTGTAATCATATGGAAAAATCACATTTATATTAGACTATTTAAAGTCCTTTTATTGTCATGGAAGACAGTGTAGAAATAACCATAGAGATTGCTATCAAATGAAGTAAACATAGCTGAAAAAAATTTTGTGAAGACTGTAGACACCACATTGCAACCCACCTAAGTCATGTGACTGGACACCAAAGAGCTCTAGTATATCCAATTTAAAAATCTATCTCATAAATCATTGCCATAGATATAACAATCTTTATTTTCTTTTTCTCAGTTTATAATATGACAAGTGTTGTGAATTAGGAGTGTTGATCTGTTGGAGGGTAGGAGAGTTCTGCAGAGGACAGCTGAATCAATCAACAAGTTGAGACCAACTGTATGAGATTCAATACGGTGAAGTTCTGGGTCCAGCCCTGGGGTCACAATAACCCAGTGCAGCACTACAGGCTAGGGGAAGAGTGGTTGGAAAGCTGCCTGGTGGGAAGGGACCTGGGGTTGTTGTTTGACAATGGCTGAATGTTAGTCAGCAGTTGCCCTTGGTGGCCAAGGTCATTGTCATCCTTGGTTTATATCAAGAACAGTGTGGCCAGCAAGACCAGGGAAGTAACTGGTGAGGCCATACCCAAATCTTGTGTTCACTTCTGGATCCTTCACTTTTGTAGAGACACTGAGGGTGCTGGAGCAAGTCCCGAGATGGGCAATGAAGATGGTGAAGGCTCTAGAGAGTATGAGGAGCAGCTGAGGGAGCAGGGGTTGTTTAGCTGGCAGAAAAGCAGACTGCAGAAGATCTTACTGTTGTATATAACTACATGAAAGGAGGCTGTAGGAAACTGAGGGTTGGGCTTTTCTCCCAGGTAACAAATAACAGGATGAGAGGAAATGGTCTCAAGTTGTGCCAAGGGAGTTTTAGATTACTTATTAAAAAAAAAAAAAAAAAAAAGTATGGAAAGGTTTTTAAAGCATTGGAACAGATGGTCCAGGGAAGTGGAGTCACCACTGCTGGATATGATCATAACCCCTCTGGATATGGCACTAAAGGACATGATTTAATGTTGAATTCAGTGGTAGTGCTGGGTTGATGGCTGGTCTTGATTATTTCAAGAGTCTCTTCCAACATTATGATTCTATGATTTTAAGTAAGAGCAATCATCAATTTGTACAACAAAGGCACCTGAAATGCCCAGAAACTAGGGAAATGGGGTGCTGTAAAATATGCCACTGCTACTTCCATAAAATGTAAAACTCAACAAAACTCTAAAACTGAAGCTTAGTATAAGCACTTTGACTCAGTTCTGAATTTTAAATACTACTTCAAAGTATATGCTACAAACAGGGTCAGCTTGGAAAAAAAAAAAATTTATCCTTTTCCTATGATTAAGGATAGAAAATACCAAGACAGGCACAATCAAATAAACTCAAATGGGATCAAGTTTTCCTGTAGTTTAAAGTACTCTGATCAGAAAACTGCTTAATTTGATATTTAGTATATGTTCTGTGATGGAATTTTTCCATTTCCCAGACTTAGGTGAGAATTTTCCTTGTTGACAAAACAACATTAAGCAGAAGTGCTGGAAACAGGCTGAGTTATTTGTGATACTTCCTTACATTCTATTAAGGGGGTTTTAGTCAGTGAATAGTCTACTCAGGAGATGTATTTACTTTGTTAACTCCAGTATACCACTGATGGATATTACATTCCACTTAATTATGGAATACTTTTACTGTCTTGCTAATTCTCAGTGGATTTTCAAAATGGCAGTTGAAACCATGGGAAACTCTTGACTGAATCAACACTTTTGGAATTACACTGGTATTTTTGACATTTGAATTTAACCCTGTGGTAGAGATTTCTCTTCCTAAGATGTCGTGAAATGAGTTAAGACCACCTTAAAGTAGCACATGCAGATGTCTGAAGGACTTGATTTGTGACATGAGTTGAAGGACTAAACTAAGGAAAGAAAAATATCACATCAGAAATTTCTACAGTTTTTTTTTAATATATAGAATAATTGCTACAGTAATACAGACATGAAATACAAGATAGTTCAGCTGTCTAGGATGCCAGATGTTAGATTCCAAAGCTAATGAAGTTTAGAGAGCTCCCAAGTTTTATCCTCTAGTGGACACTGGACCAGCCTTTTGTTTTATTAAGAATATGAAGTTTTAGGGAGTTGTGACATCAAAGTTTACATTTGGAGTGATATTAACACTAACCCTCCCACTGTATTGAAATGATGAAAAGATGATTACATTGTCCCAAAACTAGGTATTTCTAGATACTAACATTGTATTCAGTGCTGTAAGCAGAACTTTGGGTACTGTACCAAGCAGACCTGTCAATTAGAGGTGTCTTAAAATTGTGTTCAAAATCATGAGTGTGTAGCTCTTGAGTTGTTCCAAGGTGAGGTGAATGACCTGTGGCTAAAAAATATAAACTACCTTGTATAAACATAGGAGTTGCTTTTAAGCTTATGCTGCAAAGACTTTTCCTCACTATTCCAAGGCTGAGTTATTTTAGAAACAGAACCAGAACATCCAAGCTGGTTAGGCCACTTCAGATCTGAGGAAGGGAAAAATTCCCCAGCTGCTTTAGATGGTTGTTCTTTGCTTATGACATCTGGGGCTGGTGCTGCTGGAAGCTACTGTCCAGGAGCCCAGGCTCCCTGAAATTTGTTCTCATCTCTCCCACAAAGCTGCTGTGTGATTTTAGTCCTGTAATTTTGAGCTGCTTTATGGTCAGCTGTGGTACAACACACTAGAAGGGCGGAGGTTGGGCAGTGGCTGTAGCCATGTTCATCATCAGTTACTGCAGCTGCGTCTGCAAATAGAAACCTGTCACGACTTCTCCAAGGAGAGAAAATGTGAGTCCTTTTGCCTTGGATTGTTCCCTGGTTTTCCAGTCGTACAGAGATCCTGGCTAGCAACAGATGCTCTGAGCTTCTCCAGAATTTCAGTGTGATGCTTTTGCCCTTCCTAGCAGCTCTGGGCTGCTATTAAACTGCCTTGGTACAGAGCCTGTCTTCCTTCATCACTTGCCAGGCTGTTCCCTTTTCACAATTTATTCCTCTACAGTCTTGTTCATAAAGGAAAAAGATTTTTTTTTCCACATAGTTTTCAGGTGATATGTGTGGATTTATGTGAAGAGCATATAGGTGTAGGGGTGGGAATGCTACAAGGGAAAGGCAAAGGACAGTCACATAGCACAGAATCAATCCATAGCTGTGGATTTTTCTACCTCATGGATTTAGAACTATGGATTTGGAAATATACTGCTACAATTGATCACAAATACATAGCAAAGCACATAGAAACCACTTAAGTCATACCAGAACTGACTGGCTTTTCTGTGGCTATGAGGTGGAAAAATGTGCATAGAATTTCAGTTCTGGTCTATGGCAGACGCTGCAGTAGCTTGGTCTGCTGTTGTGCAAGATGTGTTTCTTTGGAGTTGTGGTAATTTCAAGGATTATCTGCTGTCTTTTCTCCTCTGCTTTTTTGGTTTCTGCTCAGCCTGTATTAACATCTGTTTCTTGTTTTATCTTGTTTGTTTTTTTTTTCAGAATCTGTAACATAATTTTGACAACTGCTTTGACTGTGGATTGTCATTGACCCTTGCTGAAGAAACACTTACTTTATCAGCAAGAATGCATCACATATTGCTGGAGTCAATAACTTTTTATCTAACTTTAGGCCCCTACATTTGTGAAATGCTATCTGCAGTAGTTTTCCATAGTCTCGATATATGTCAACATCTACTTTACCTATAATCTTCATCAATTTTTATGGTGAAAAGAGGCTGTTGCTATTGTGGGTCAAAGAATAATAGGTTAAGAAAATAGCTGGGGTTTTAATTATGATCAAAAAATGACACAAAATTTTTCTTAAGATGAGGAGTCCAGTTTTTGGGGGTCTTAGTTTTGTGACTGCACATAGTTAGCAAGAGGTGTGTCAATAGTCCTCATCATCTCTCCTGCACTCCTGATGGATTGGGTCTCTTGTTCACTAGCCTAGGTATGGTCCTTGGATATTAATATGTCCTCCTCACTTCACCCTAAATCATTGACCTTTTAGTTTCATTACGAGGTGAAATGCAAAAACAGAATGTTGTCAAAGGATACACTTAAGTAGAGCTGGTGGCACAGAAAACTTAATGACAGGACAAATAAGATGTTTACTTGTTTTGTTAGAAACATAGAATCATTTGGATTGGAAAGGACATTAAAGATCATCTCATTCCAACTCTCCTGCCATAGGCAGGGTTGCCTTCCACTTGGCCAGGCTGCTCAGAGCCCAATCCAACATGGCATTGAACACTTCCACGGATGGGGCATCCACAGCTTCTCTGGGCAACCTGTTCAATGTCTCAGCACCCTCAGAGTAAAGAACATTCACGTTACCTAATATCTCATATAAACTTACTCTCTTTCTATTTAAACCATTACCCCACATGCTATCACTAGATTGACTCCCTGATAATGAGACCTTCCCCATCCTTCCCATAGGTCCCCTTCAAGAACAGGAAGGTTGCCATAAGATCTCCCCAAACACCTTTTCTAGGCTAAGCAATCCCAGCTGTCTCAGCTCTTCCTCATAGCAGAGGTTCTCCAGCCATCTGACTGTCTTTGTGGCCTTCCTCTGCCTGTCTTATGCTGGGGACCCCAGAGGTGGATGCAGTACTCCAGAGAGTAGAGAAGTGTCTTTTGATATAGCCCAGCACACAGTTCGCTTTTTGTGATATGAATGTGAGTTGCTGGGTCACGTCCCGTTTTTCATCCACCCTTATGCAAAGCTGCTCTCAATCCACTCATTAAACCTGTATTTGAGGTTTTGGATTACCCTGACCAAGGTGCAGGACCTCACACTTGGTCTTACTCACCTCATGAGTCTGTCAATGTCCCTCTGCACGGCATCCTGCTAAGACAGGAACTGTTGGAGCAATTTTTGTCCTTATGCTAGGACAGCACAGTCTCATATTTTGTCTCAAAGTGTGCTATCCTCATGTCCGTCCTTTTGTAGCAGGGTCTTTCAGAACTCACATATATGAGTGTTGGGGGTCCTTAGGCAAGTAAAGAATGAAGTGTAGCAGATGCAGCATGAGACTGTCTAACTGAGAGGGAGGATGCTTGCCCAGAGCAATCTGTCTGCTGACAAACACTGAATAACAGTGGTGCATTGCTGTTCAGTGCCTATTTTCCATGGGTTGAGGTAGCCCCTTTTGCTGATCTCTTTACTGGGCATTACCTTCCATGTGCTCTGTGTGGGTTTTCTCTCTCTTTTTTCTTTAATCTGTATGGCTTCTGTGGCACCTCCTCTCTTGTCGTCTGAGAAGGAATTTCCAGTTTCTTCTTAGAGGTGTAGGACAGATGAAGGTGAATGAGGCAGTACAAGGGTTACAGTTTCAATGAGAAGTGGCACTTGAAGGATCTCTTTTTCACAGACTGCAGATCCACACCTTCACATTGAATTTTGTCATAAAAGTCACAGATTCTGGTACGAAATTTATAGCTTACTTCAGAATTAGAAATTTTTTTCACCCCAAGCATGTTTTTCCTCAAAATGGAAAGGATTACATCTTCAGCTTGCCTGTAACTTCTGCTGTATAGTAATGGCATTTTCACATATTGGAGTTGACACATTTTTAATAATTTTAAAATGTTTATTCAAGCAGACCCTGTCATGATATATTTGAAAAAACTATCTTTCATAACAAAGTTAGTATGTTAAAAATCATACTTCTTTGATAAATTGGTGGGTTTTTTTCCCAGCATTAAGTTTTTTTTTCATTTATCAAACTTTTCATAGTTTATAACTCTGGGTAAGGGAGATCTTACTGCAGCATACCTACATGGGGTTTTTTCCAAGAATTCTATTGAATTAATGAGGCTAAACATGTTAGAAAGTAGTTTTGATTCATTTCATCAAGAGATAACATTTAATTTCAAATTCTGTCACTTAAAGAGAGAAAAAGAGTGCTTGAATTAGCTTATACAGTTTTATTGCCATAGCAGTATTCCATGCAGGTCTGTGAAGAAGAGCTGGATTATGCACAAAACAATGCTGTGAGTCCTGAATTGAGGAGACCGAAAAGGGTGATTCTTAAAAATAGTTTGGTCTCCAGTCTGGCTTGGCTTTGATTTCTAGACACTCAAGAAAAAAATGGAACTTCTGAGGCTGAGGTCAATGGGAATATGTCTTTTGTTACATCTCAGTAAGTGTGACTTTATGGAAATGTTAAAATGAACTTCATTGTTTGCATAGACTCACCTTCTGGCAAGAAACGAGAATCTGTATAATTAATTACTCCAGAAATACTATTTTTATACAAATGAGCTCCTTTCATACAGAATCAAACAAATCCCAAATGTACCAGGCATTCTGTAGTAATTTGTGGGTGAATACCCATAAAATACTCAAAGGTAATATGTGCTACAATGCTAATATAACTTCTGAGTCTTGACCTTGTTTTCATTAATGTAACCTAGTGATTGTACAATGCAGAGTAAACTATTCTATTTAAGTAGCAGTGGTATTTTCTGTAAACAAAATTGTATGCATTGACTTGTCAGATGAGTATATTGGTTTTCCAGTAATGTCTAAATTGAGTTCTAAAAAGTTGTGTCAATATAACCTGAGAATAAAAACAATTAATCAGCAGATCTCAACATAAGGGATTTGCTAAACACCTTCCAGGCAAAGCTGTAAGTAGGACTGTGATCAGGCTTGTCGGGATGTTACAGGTTACTCTGTCTAGCATCCTGCACTGTCTCCCTCATAGCAGTGTGTGGTCACTGACTGAGAGTGGTTAGTTTGACTTCCCTCTTTCACTGATGTGGTTACCTGTACTATACAAAATGAGTCCTAATGTTTTACACCAGGTTTGTTTAGTTTGAAGAAAAGGAGACTGAGGAGCAACCTCATTGCCCTGTACAGCTTCCTGAGGAGGAGATGGAGAGAGGGAGATGCTGATCTCTTCTTCCTGGTATCTAGTGATGGGGCATGTGGGAATAGTTCAGAGTTGCATCAGGGGAAGTTCACACTGGACTTCAGGAAGCATTTTTTTACCAAGAGGTTGGTCAAAGAGATCAGTCTTCCTAGAGATGTGCTTGATGCCCCAGGCCTGTCAGCGTTAAAGACACATTTGGACAAGGCCCTCAATACTGTGCTTTAACTTTTGTTCATCCCTGAATTTATCAGGCAGTTGGACTAGATGATCATTGTAGCTCCATTACAACTGAAATATTCTGTATGAGTCTAGTCTATTCCATCTAGACACTTGCATTCCATCATTAAAGAGCTACCTGCACTATCTTCCCATTTGCAACTTAGGCAAATGTGTCATTACCCACATCTTTATTTGTATGAAATTAATTAAACAGCTGTTTTACTTAGAGCAATTCTGTGCATACATAAAATTATCATTAAGTCTTGTGGGAAGACAAGTTATGTTTATTTTACTGAGTTTGAGTCTGATCATTCAAGCTGCACAGCCCTTCTGCAAAATTACTGTTTCATATGTTTTCCCTAATTTTGCTGGGAGCTGAGGAAATAGGAATTATGGGCAACATCCAGCATGTAATAGGGGCATGCCCTGCAACAGAGAGTCTTTGTTAAAAGGTGGTAGATAAGATACAAAACAATATTTACCTGTTATCTCATTAAAATATAACCACCTACTATACTGCAGACTTGCAGATTAACTCTGTTGATACAAAGTCTTGTACAAACACATGCATATAAATATACTGAAAATTCTTTGTGTGTCAAATGATGGAAGTGTGCAGTGCTGCAGTGTTTATGATTGCTTGAACTAAATAACTGATACTATTCTCCATAATATTGTCTGAAATAAAGGAAATGGAGAAAAAAAATATTTGGGCATTTTTTTGAGGCAGCAGTGTACCACTCTCCACCAGTACTATGCTGCCTTTGTATTTAAATATTTTTATTCATCAGCAGATATTGGTAGCTGAATAGGCAGTAATCAATGGAGACAACATGTTGCAGTGAATGAGTAGAGAGTTTGGCTAGAAGTTTGTCTAGTTAGGAAAATCCTTTAATTTCATCCATAAAGAAATGGTATTAGGTTGCTGAAGTTTTTTTTTTTAAACTTGTGTGTTGTGCAGGCTCCAGAAATATGTTTACTACTTTGGCTCTATTAAAATAGGAGGGGTGTTTTTCCAAAACTCCTCACAGTTGCTCATTGTAGTTCCTATAGAAGCCTTGTTGCATGGGATTCCCTAATGCCAAATCAGTTGCCCTGGGTCTCTTATTTATGGTTCCTCTAGGCAATAGTAGCGTTGCTGAGTTCTTTCATTAATGTTCATGCATCTAAACTAGAGGTAGCAGTGGAAGAAGGTTTAATCCTCTTCAACTGAGTCTGTCTCATTGGTTTGTCTTTGTGGACACTTCTGCAACACTATCAGATCCTTAGATTATGTTGGTGGTAGGTTTAATTCCTCCCTGCAGACTCAAGATAGGAGTTCCCAAGCATGGCATGGTGTGCTCTGTGTGGTTTTGGCCTGTGAAGTGTTGAAATTTGTTGACTTAAAACTTTCTTAGCATGTAGTTAATCCCTTCAGCAAAGGGCGAGTCAAGATAACAGTAAATATTCTTGCAGCATAGAAGCTTTAGACCCCTCAGACAGCTGAACATGTTTCTAACACTGAGACCCAAATCTCATAATAAGACTAGGAAAGTGTGTCTGTATAAGCCCTGAAAGCCATGGTTGCTTTTTCAGACCTGTTGAAGCATTTTTGTTAATGACTGCTAAATAGTAGTAATAGAAGAAGTGAGGCCCATTGTCTATAGCAGTCCAGGCAGGTGGGAAGTCAGAGACCAAACAGGACATAGGATGCCAGTCTCTTGTTTTGTGATGTGTTTGCAGGCATGGGCTACCTGAAAAAAGAGAAGCTTTGAAGAATAACAAGCTTCTGTTGTGAGGGTCTGGAAAACAAAGCATATATTAGCAGCAAAAGTCAGGTGAACAAGGTTCATTATTCAGTTAAAAATCAGTCTTTTTCATGGAGGAGAGAGCTATTTAAGAGGCTTTTTGATCCCAGTTTAAAGCAGCCATTAGGCTTAGTGCTTACCAAAGTCTTTTGATTTGACTTTCTTTAGCCTTTGCCCAGACATGCTTTGTGTATCCTACAGACCTCCAGACTTTGTTACATCAAATAGCCTGAGACCTATTAGCTGTCACCTCCTGCAAAGGGCACCTGGATCCAGTCAGATCTGAAGGGAGCAGTTAGCTCTCGTTTTGTCATGGGGAATTTCACATGGTACTGGAAGAGGGGACAGTAAGCAAGAGAGAAGGGCACACTGTCAATTTTCTCTATTCCCATATAACCAGAAAGCAACTAATGATTATTCCTAGAAGATTTAACAGAAAAATGAGTTTCAGTGTCAGCTCTACCCAATGGTCTGCGTTCCTAGACTGCATAATTTAGCCTCTAGAAGAATACATTTAATCCTGAAATGAGTTCTCGGGAAGGAGAAAATTTCATTTCTTCTTTATGAAGAACACCATGAAAACCATCCAGCTTCTATAAGGACTGTCCTAGGAATCCTCTTTGGACAAATTCAGAGATGTCTTTCTCCATTTTTTCTGATCAAGAAGTAGAGGCCAGAGTGCTATGATATGTCTACCTAAGGATTTGAAGTTGTGTTGTGAATGCACTGTAGAGAGATTAATCTGCTAAAGAAAAATATTAATACTGTCTCTGAACAGTGACAAACAAATATGTGAGCTGAAAGTAACTTCTTTGATATATTTGTATGTTTGTGTGCATACACAGATATTCAAAAAGCACAAATAAAAGGTGCAGAGTTGAGTGCTAGAAGATGACTGTCTTACTTGGAGAGATGTGAATTAATTTATGTAGTTATATCCCTTGGAACAATTCTGCAGAAATATAAGCTGCTAGATGTGTGTGACTATACCATGGGCATTTTCTGTGGTTAGTTCATATTATTTACATTTATTGAAACTAGCTCCCTTCTAGAATAGCTAATACAGAAATAGCTGCAGATTCCCCTCTTATCTAAAGTTGATGTCACTTTTGGTGTCGCCTTTCTTTGGATATATTGTGAATCTTTGAAGAGGTGTCAGACAGACAAAAATAACTTTCAGAATTAGATTTTTAACCCTTATATTTCTTTTCCTGTTTCAGGTGTGGTTTTGTGTTTGTTTTAATTAGAGCTGTTGCTTAGTATCCAGCTGTTTCTCACAGGGGAGTGCTTAGTGTAAAATTAAATTCCAGATTGCCTCTCTGAGACAAGCTTGACACTTTACTTAAAATGAAGTTTAATTTTGGGGTTTTTTTTTCTCTCTGAGTGGTGAAGGTGATTGGTCTAAAAGCAAAGCTTTTGATTATATTTTTTAATGTTATTATTTTCTGGAAGAGAAAGATAAAAACAAATTCATCCTTTTAGAAATTCAATTAATTCCTCATTGTAATATGCTGTTAGATTTTGTGTAGGAGTTTCTATAAATTCAATAGAAGAGTAAGTCTGGTAAAGAAAAATTGGAAAAATAACGGTATTTAAAAGGTAATACTGAATGAAATCCTTCTAGCAGGGTATTTAAGCAATTGTTTGGGTAGATTTGTAACGCTAGCTAAATTGAATGTATTCCTTAGTGAACAGTGTGTCAAGGTGAACTGCGTGATTTCTACTGCCAAAATGAACTCTTGAATACAAAATATTGCCTTGGAGTGTGGTAATGAGAACAATCCCAAATTTTTGCACATTTTTTGATAATCTCCACAGAACAATAATATTCTCCGTATGTTTTCCTGGTTGGCAGGTGGAGTGGATACAGCAGCAGGTGGTTAAAAGAAGGATAAAGAGGGATTATAAATCTGGTGGTACCCAATCCACTTATTTCAATGATCCCAAGTGGCCAAGCATGTGGTACATGGTAAGTACATGGAGGGTCATTGACTCTGTTTCATGCTAATGTTTAGTTGTCAAGTTTGATATTATGAAAAGGTGAGGAAGAGTATATTTTGAAAAAGCAGATTTGGGGATTATTATGTAACTAATAAAAGTCTGTTAACTCCTTAGAAGTATTACAAAGAATTTGTGGTGAGCTGTGCAGTAGGAAGCATTTATTGATGCCTTCATTCATAAATTCTTCCTATTGCAAGATATCTTACTTATTTGAGGATAAATAAGCAATGAGAATGGAAGGAACTTATCCACAACATGTGAGAACCCATTTGTATTGAATACCTAATTCACTGTCCCCATCATAAATGTATTTTGTACTGAAACAGAAGAGGAAAGCCACTAGCACTGACCATTCATTTCCTGTCTGACAGAAGTTGTATTAAAAAAAAAAAAAAAAAAGTTTTCGTCCTGGTAATCACAGTTAAAGCCTGGAGTGAAACTTTGTACTCACAATGTTTTAAAAAATATCCTCATTTTTGCCAGGTGAAAATTTTAGGATTTCAGAATGGTTTGGGATGGAAGAAACCTGTAAAGGCCTTCTAGTCCAACCCACCTTTCAATGAGCAGGAGCATCTTAAACTAGATCAAGTTGCTCAGAGCCACATTTG
The DNA here is from genome assembly GCF_031753505.1 of Anomalospiza imberbis. Taxonomy (NCBI): domain Eukaryota; kingdom Metazoa; phylum Chordata; class Aves; order Passeriformes; family Viduidae; genus Anomalospiza; species Anomalospiza imberbis. Next base: position 43,393,297 of record NC_089721.1, read on the forward strand.
ACCTGATCTTGAATGTTTCCAGGGATAGGGCACCTACCATATCTCTGGGTAACCCAATCCAGCATTTTACAACTCTTCTTGTAAATAATTTCTTCCTTATATCTAACCTGAATCAAGCCTCTTTTGGTTTAAAGCCATTGCCCTTGTCCTATAGCAACAGGTGCTGCTAAAAAGTTTGTCCTCATTTTTCTTAACGATCCCCCTACAAATATTAAAGGGCTGCAGTAAGGTCTCCCTGGAACCTTCTCCAGGACAAACAATTTCAATTCCCTCAGTCTTTCTTCATAGGACAGATGCTCTGATAATAGATACTTATAGCAGTTGCCTTTAATTTTATCAGGAAGATAGCAGTCCCTATTTAAAAACCAGTTGTGTTGTCTAGCCATGCTACCTCACAGCTGCGCCACAATTGCCAGTCTAACGCTAAACAGACTTTAGAGCATCAAATGGACTTCACTGTTTGTTTTGTACAACTTTCATATTTCCTAATTTCTGTCCCAGGGGAAAAAAATCCTCACTTTCAAGCCCTCTGGGATGGGACCGTTCCTGATTGATTTCATTTACATCAACTGATTAACTCCACGTATTTGCAACATCATTAGTGATAGTGGTTTGATGACATTTTGTTGAAAGAGATCAGTAAAGTATTAGTGACCATGCTATTAGTGACCATAGCTATTCTCCCTGATGAGATCATCAGGGAGAAGAGCTAAAAATATGTGAGTGGATTGACTTCAGGACTGACTTGAGACATAAATGATATCTTCTTATGACTGTGTTTATGATTGTTACCATAGCTGCTTTTGTTAATCTTTCTTAGCTTTATAAGGTGAAGGGGAAAAGATGAGTTCAAGGTTGGTTAATGGTTTCAGACTTTGCTATGCTGGAAGAGGTTTTTAGGTTACTGGCTGCAGACATGTTGTTGATTAGTAAGAGTAACAAGAAATTACTCTTGAGTAATTTCTTGAGAAATTAATAAGTAAACTATCATATAGAGTTTGCATTTCGATTAATAAGTGACTTTGTTGTGGGCTTAGATTGATACCTTTGCCCATTGGACTGGCACAATTTCTAACAAGGCCATAAGTGCAGTTCAGATTTGTTGACAGAAGTCCTGTTATTCAAAGACTTTGTCAAACCATATCTGATTAATGTTTTTCCTCACCAAGGTTTTTCTTCACAAGTATCACTTCTTGTCATTTTAATTTTCTGGGCTAGAAATAATACATTTGTTTTTGTGTGATATCAATGGCAAGAAGTTACAAGAGAGAATCGGGCATTCTTTCTCTTGGAGCAATCACAACACTTAGAAGAAAGAAAAGGTTATTTTCTTCTGACTTCCCTCCCTCAAAGCAAGGAAAGTTGGAAAAAACCTAACTTCTTCAGCATAACTTCTGAATCTTGAGGCATCTGTGCTTAAGAGTAAAATAGAATATTTTTATAGACTAATTAGCATGTGAAACTTTACCAAACCAAATGTTACTCAAAAGTGACCTACAGAATCAGGTGCTGTTTGCTTAGAACAAACTGATATCAAAGAAAATAAAATCCCTAGTTAACATCCTCTTCAAAATTTTTGCTATTCCCAGAGCTCAGCTACCTTTGTACCATCATGTTAAATCTAATACATTTCTTCTCTTCACTGATGTTGATAAAATAACCTGTTAGCCAATAACTGGATGAACTATATAGAGTCAGTTTGGTGATTTTGGCTGAAAGAGATTGAAGTCAGCTGTTCTGTATTTTTTTTAAACTTGGAGCTAACAATAAACAGCATCTTCAGAATGACTGAGGTGACTTTGTGCCTAATCAATTTCACTGTACCTGCCAGTTGTTTAAATGAATATCTTGTCAGCATAGGAAACTATAGAAAGTAAACATATTAATATATATAAAAAAAAATAGAAATACATGCAAAGTTGTGGTTAATATAGCTAACTTCAGTAGACTTCAGTTAAGAGTACTGTTGTTGACCATTTCTTTTTGTTCCCCACTTCAAGAAGAGCTTTGTAGACTGAAACTGGAATCACACACACGAAGAGGCACAGATTTCTGCAGCTGTAAGAAAACATACAGTGCCTGGCTGTGCTGTTTCTCCAACAGGTTATGAGACCTAGTTCTGTGGGGTTTTCACAGAACTGGAGTGAAAGGACAAGCAGATCAACAAATGCAAGGTGTTTTAGGACATTTAGGGTGGAAGAGGATTATAGCAGCAAGGCACAGTAAAACCATGCGATTGAGCCATAGTGGAAATGAACATTTACCAGTTACTTGGTGATTCATAATAAAGTAATTTCTTGAACCAAACAGCTATTGTTGCACAATTATAGATGTAGAGTGATATACTGGGGGTTTTAGAAAGCTGCTAAAGGTAAAAGATTTGCTGAGAAGCCTCATCAGTCAGCATTTATTTGTCATCAATCATCACATTTATTGGTATATTTGCATTGATTTCTGATGTAAACAGGTGAAATGTAATTTATACTGCTGTTGAGAGTAAGCCACACAAGCTGGTGTGTACTGAATGACTTGCATGTAGGGCTTGCTGCCTTGAGCTCTGATGCTGAAACCAAAACCTAGGGAAAATTGCTTACTTTTCACTTTCAGTGAGGACTGTGAAGCACACATTGATTTGAGCTTCAATGAAGTGTCTGGTGAAGCCAACTTACCTCATTTCTTCAGAAAATTCCTCCAGTATGCTACATAGTGCTCTCCAGTTACAGTTGTGAGTTCCTAGGTGAGCTGTTCATTCACAGGGAGGGACAGATCCTTCTGCTCTGACACAGTACGGTTGACTCTGGATGGCAGCCAGAATGGGACTAATAAACTTTTATCAGCAATGAGTAATGTGAGTTTCTGAAGGTCCTGTGGCCATGAAATAAGGTGGAGGTGACAAGTTAGACAGGTGAGTTGCCTCCCTTATGCCACTGATGAGATCTGTAGGGAGTTGGCTTACCTTGTGCCTCTCCTCCCAACTCAAGCAAGTGGCAGAGCAGAGAAAAAGATTTTACTTCCCTGGCCTTGCCATTAATGAGCACAGCTATAGTGGGTGGGACTGTGAAAGGAGACAGAGATACAAAGGAAGGAGTGACAGAAGCTTGATGAGATGGGCTGGAAAGAGGCAAAGGGAGAAAAAGAGGTCACAGTGGATCTGAGTGCTTGCCTAGGCACAGGGAGGCAGAACTCAAGGAAGAATTTCACTGAGTTTTCCTTGAATTTTACCTGCCACATGCTAATACCACAGCAAATGAATACATGTCACTCTCCTTTACAACCTCCTAAAAGTCTGTTTGAGAGCTAAGGAAAAACCTCACTCTTTTTGTTGCCCTCACAAGAACTGTTCTCTCCTTTCATCTGTGCAGTGGAAGCCAAATGGTTGTTCTTTCTGAGGTGGCATGGTATGCTTGATATGCTTTTGTATATCTTGTAACTTGGTTTGGTTGTTGCATGAACTTTCATATTTTTGGGTTTTATTGCATGAGAAGATCAAGCTTTTGGTGTTCTATAAAGTTAAGAAGATGATCTGTGACTTAGCTTCAGCAGAAGTGCTGCTAGAAAGAACCACTCTGCCTGCCAAATATTACCTTTCAAATCTGCATGTGGAAACGCATATTTTGTTCTCTGTGGACAAGGCAGAACAATAACATGAGGTCAAGTAATACACAATTTGACCTAAATTAATTTCCTTTTGGAAGACAACAGCACACTTTAGGTAATCAAAATCCTGTAGAAGTGGATTTATCCATGCCTGCTGAAAAGAGATTATTAAGGCAGATGATGTAGCAAGATTAGCAAATAGTTTAAAGGCAGAAAAGACCAGATAGGCTGGTCTGTTCCTTTGGGATATTCAGTTCTCCTAGATAAGCACACGTGGAAGTGCCCAGAAAACACAAAATGGAAGCCAGCACCATCTGGGTGTTGTGCCAGCATTTTCACTGAAGCAAGAAGAAGTAATACCAAAATAATTTCCATGCTTGCTTTTGAAGAGCTTTTCCTGTGTGTCAAAAATTTGGTAATAAATAATGTAGCAAAAGCACACATTCTTCTACCTACTTATTACTGTAATTGTATCTTCAGAGGCAGAGCATCCACTCTTATCTTTACAGAATTTATTTAACTTTTTTTTTTTTTTTTTTTCTGGGCAGCAACTGAGTTACATTAAGAAACTGTAGGTACTTTTCTGTATAATGTTCTTTGTGAAATACCACTTGTCTGTAATACTGTGTTTACCTGCACTGCCTTTTTCTGAGTAGTTTTTGCAGTTAGTAAGGAAATTACAATGCCTCAAAATCTTTGCTGAATTTCTAATGATATTTGATAAATATCTGATTCTAGTTTTTATATGTCATATTGGAGCACATTCTGCTGTATTTCACTTTTTATCTTACATTGCACTTCAGCACGAAAACTATTGATGTAAACAGAGATATGTAATTACCTGGAAGTAATTACCTCCTTTACAAAGGAGAAGGAATCGTTGCTTTCTAAGAGCAGTTTTCAGGAGAAGCTGCTTAGTAAACTACTTTTCAGATTTTTAAAAATCAAAATCAAGTAATGTCAAATAGCAAAACAATTTATTCTGCCACACAGTACTGAATACTCTATTAATTTATTGAAAAAAGGAGAGATAATTTAATTAATAGAAAAAATACTGATTTGTTTCAAACTTTATATCTTGTTTTGCTGTTGTTTGCATACTAAAATTGCAGATACTTCTGGAAAGGTGTATCTACTTAACTAATATTTTATACATTATTTCACCTAAAGAACAAGCATCAGGAATGTGAAAATTACCAAAAGTACACAACCACAGTGCAGAATTAATTCTGAGGCTTGCCTGTCTCGTGTTCTGATTGATAAGAAATGAAATAGTGTGACATGGTCCTTTTGCCCACATCAGAAGCATACTCATAAACCTATGAGACTTTTAGGAATTTCTGACACAAACAGTTACTATATTACTTCCCAGTCAGGAGGCAAAAATGAGGTATTATGCAAGTGTACGCAATTTCCTAACCATTCAATTCATAAGATCAAGGAAAGTCTGGATAATGCTTTTAGTCATATGAATTTAGGTACGATTGTAAGGAGCAGGAAGTTGAATTTAATAATCCTTGTGGGTTCCTTCCAACCTGAGATATTCCGTGATTCTTTGAGGAGAGCTTGATCTGTGCCAAAGAAGAAACTGGAGAACAGTATTTAGCTCTAGGATGTTACATCTTGTACTGGTTGTTAAAAATCAGTATGCCCCTTTTAACTGAAGACAGATGCCATATGGACCCCATGGAATGAGGTCATCAAAACTCCAGCTTTCCAGTTCCGGCATCTGTGTCTTCCTGTATATCACGTGAGCAAGTGTAGTGACTAAAATTACCAGTTTGCAGAGCACCTTAGTTCTTGCTGAGCCTTTTTCAACATTAATTCATGTTCCTTTTTTTACATGTTTAAAAAAAACCCCACAAAGCCCATGCAAACTGGTCCCCCTCCCCCCAACAGCAGAGGAAGCAAATGCATTGAGGACAGACACTTCAATAAAGTGCATTGTGCACTACTTCATTACATGTAGGTCACCCTTGGCATTACTTTTAGATAATTCTGATGTAGTGAAATCTCTGCTGTGCCTTACATCTGCTGCTCAAACCCTGTGGATAGGATTTTCTTCCCAACCAACAAAGAGCAGATAGCAGGTACAACAAATTCTATCAGTACTATATGTACTACCAGCATATATAACAAATACTACTGGTACAGCAAATTCTATTAGTGCCATTTTGGAAAGAAGTCCAGCAGCTGTTTGCACATCTGCATGATTTCTAAATAAGTTTTGATGAAAATTAACCTTAATAAATTAAGTGAGCATTATGAACAAGAGACTCTGACAGAACAAGACCGCAAGTCTCCTCAAGGAGAGGGAGGTAGAACTCTTTGAAAAATACTCCAATTCTATATGTTTAGAGCAATATAGGCAGTATCTGTGTTTGCTCTTTTGCTGAGATTATAAATTCACAGGACTGGCTGTTTCAAAATGAACTAATTTCCAGCAAACAACAGAAAAGGTGGTCAGGGAGAGGCAACATGCAAGAATGAAGAGCCTTAGATATCCCCAAGAGATTAAAAGTGTGAATAGTTTAAGGTATTAATACTACTTTTGTCTTACCCTTTCTGTAGTGATAGAGTTCACTAAATCATGAGTAGCATGCCATCTAAGCATTTTTCCTGTCTTCATTGATTTCTATGTGAATTTCTAACAGAATAAAGTAAGTATTTTTCAGTTTTCAAAACAGTTTGAAACTATACTAAACCCATGCAGTATAAACGCAGGGGCTTAATAAGGGGCAGATATATGATAGACTAAATATGAAGTGTATAGCAGGGTTTTACCTCTCCTGTGTCCTTTGGACAAGACAGTTTATTAATAAACAGTAAACTACTGCTTGGGAGTAAAAAACCCCTGGTTTGGTTTTTATGAATACCAACTCCTAGTCATACAATTGTATTTGGAGCCAGAAATCCCATTTAGAAAAAAATAAGAGAAGTTAAGCAAAGAAAAAGCATTTATGAAGTTATAAAGAACTCTTCCATAGCCTGGTTGAAGTTTGAATCACTGTTTCTCATTATAAGTCTCCTGGTCTGGCTGAAAATAAGCTGTTGAGGAAAGTTTGTTAAATGCAAGCTTTCACATGCCACATTTGGATAAGCTTTATATGATACCAGCTGTTGAAGCACTGAAATCCATATACCCTTTATTAATAGGACCTAATCTACACATGAATTGAAATGCAGATTAAGAAATTAATATAGCCTACTTAGAAAGTGTTACAGCCCTTACATTTTAGGAGATTAGGAGTCAGTCTGCTTACAGAAAACATGCTTCTGAAAAAAAATCCCAATTATTGTAGACCACTGAATTTGTGTTGAAGAATCAAGACCCTTTTCTGATTATGAAATTTCCCAAGACGGCACACAAGCTTGAGGCTCTGTGTTCACATCCTACCACCTACAGTATCTTTGCCCCTAGTTCCTCAATCCTGTCTCCATCCTTTGCATGATGCATCTCTTAGGAATGACAGAGAAAAAACAAAATAACAAAGAAGCAAACAAAAAAATCCCAACCAACTAAAGAAAAAACACCAACAAAAAACTCAAAAGAAACTAATCAAGGATGAATCAAAATTTTCACTATCAACACTGAGGAGTTGGATGGATCCAGCTTTCTTGAAGATCTTGAACCTCAGTTTATGGTAGCTATCTTGTTAGTTTTGACTTAATTATTAGATCTATTTGCTACTCTCACATGGTTGTCCTTTTTAAAACATTGCCTCTTGCAATTTCCATCTGCTCCCACTCCAGATTGGTGATGTAATACTACATAAGTGGATTAAAGTATTCCGAAATTGAAAGCATTATTCTATTTTGTGCCCGTCCTTTGAAAATGTTTGCCCAAACACACCATAACATTGACCCATTGTCATTGATACCGACCAGTGAGAGAAAACTAAGTTCTGAAAGGTTCCTGCCTTTTAAAGCCACTCACACTGGGCATGAGATGTAGTCTGCTTTCACTGTCTGGCTGCTGCTGCTCCACCAGTATTCAAAAGTTTCAAGTATTGACCTCACTGTGTGAAGAAGCTTTGATCTTGTTTGGGACTTCAAACACAGTGTTACCCTAAGACCATATTGTGCATTATGTAAACTATAACCACTGAAACATTCCAAGGACTAATTCAGCGTTTATTCTTCTGAATTAATCTACATGGGTGGCCTAACACACTTACTAAACTTGGTTTGTTGCCATACCAAGGCCTAGAAAAAATCTTTAGTGGTCTCAATATTTGAATGATTCACACACAAGATTTGCCCCATGGTCTAATAGGAAAAATCAAATTATGCCTGAGCCATGCATCTCTTCTAATCTCCTGGTGTGCAGAAGTCCTATATACGAGTGTGAGCGTGAAGGGAACAGAGGTTATGACCCATGTTGCCTTCAGGCAGTCACCAAGCAGCAGAGGTTTTCTGATGCAGTCACATTCTGTGGGGAAGGACAGGGACAATTTACATGTCAATATATGCATTTAGATTAAAAAAAAAAAAAATTCGAATTTATCAGTTACTCTAAGTTATTTTTCTTGTAGGCATTTGTCAGTAGGATACTACTAGGAAATGGATTCATAGAGGAAAATTTAATTAGAAGGAATACATGCAATGACAGTATGAGGCAGATTTTCCCCATTTCTCCTTTTGGTGGCAAGGAGATTCTAATCACGCTGCATGCAGTTGTTAATTTGATTCATGTGTTATGTTGAGAGAGGCAAGAAGAAAAGTACTTACTATGTATTGAAAAGTTCTCACTTAGAATACTGTATCTGTGTTAAATCCTGGCATTCATAAGTCAAAGGATGAAAGATTAAAGTGGCTAAACAGGGGAAAAGTGGCTAAATAGAAGGAAAAGAATAGCTGTTCTGGCTGTTCATAAGAATAAAAAGAGAGATCTTTAATAATAAAGTGCTATGTGTAATGATGTTGTTACTGAGAATATGTGCAACAAAGTATACAGGCACAAGTTCCGATCCCATGCACCTCACTGGAAATAGACATCCGCCTGAATGCATTGCAGATCAAGGACAGATTTAAACATATTCCTGAACTTAATGCATACTTCAAAGTTCTGTTGATTTTTCCCAGTGTCCTCCAAGCCAACATTAATTGGCTGCTAACTGGCCCAAATTTAATATTTTAATAAGCCTGTCATTACATTAGTTGGTTTTGTGGATTGTTTTATCCTCCATCTCTAGAGGAGTTGATGAGGGTGTCTGTAACAAGACTGAAATGATTCTTCAGTTGAATTAATAGAAAATCGTAATGTTTTTTATTATTTTTATTTTTTATTTTAGTGTTTAATTTTATTATTTATTTTATTTACTTTACTAATTTATTTTTATTTTTATTTTTATTTTTATTTTTATTTTTATTTTTATTTTTATTTTTATTTTATTATATTCTACAGTATACTATTTATATTACACAACATCAAGGTTATAAAATGAAACCAACTTTTTCTTGCTTTTTTTAGAAATCTTTTTTCCTTGAAAACTCACACCAATAGCAGAGCAACCACATAAACCCATATTTTTCTGTTTTAAAACAATCAATATCTATGTAGTGGTGCTTATCAACTAAAGTTTCTAAAATATTGCTCCAGAGGTAATTAAAATATTTTTTTCAAAACTTTATTCAACTTATTTTCAAAAATGTTGTCAACCGTTCTTAAATGTAGATGTGTTGCATTAACTTTGGCATAAAATAAACTGTCGGTTTCCAATTAGTTTTCAGCAGAGAGGCTGGGTGTGGGTGGGCCTCATTTCTGATTAAAATCAATTCAGCAACATAATTCTGATCGAGTCAATAAGAACTTTCATGAGCAGATTCACAAACAGTGAAATTAATCATTGCAGTGCTGTAAGTCTGCTGGACTTCAATAGGAACTTCCACAAACATAGAGTCAGCAACAGTGCAGTTTATTGGAGCAACAAATTACAGATTCTTTTAGATTGCTGGTGATAAATTCACTAGACCTGCAAAATGTAAGTGTACTTTGTAAATGTACTATGTATACAGTAATGTGTATAAGTTCTCCTGAGTATATTCCAACTCAGTTGGAGGTGCAAAACTCAGCCAAAGAGGTGCTCCTGCTTTTGGGAGATAAGCCCATTTATTGTCTGCAAAGTTGGTTGTATTCTTATCCTCTGGCCTAGAGGATTTCAAATGTCAATTTATGCTTTTGGGAATAGTTAAGGTGAGACTGTATATTCTGTAATTTACATAAAAAATGGTGGTGATGGACAGCTACTTTATATGTAAATGAGATGTTGAGAGTAGCTCAGAGATTACAGACTATGGGTCTTGTGCAGAGGTGGAGCAGAAGAGGTGATGATTTAACATCAGTCCCTCTTCCATCCGGTTGATGGCAGCATTAGGGGTCATTCTCCACCTGATAATCCAACACTCCATCAGCAGGCCATCATGACCTTAGCCACACATCTCATGGCTGTAGCCCTCATTCCTGCAAGATGTCAAAAAGGGAAAAAGTACAAATCAACTCATTTGGATGTCTCATGTCAATTTTGTGCTTCGATCCCCACAGCTACTCATCCGTGAACTGACAGGTTCATTTGAATGGCCTGCTGCCTCTCCAAAGACATGGTGAATAAATTCCTGCTCACTGCAGAACAGTTTAGAGGATGACCTTTAAAATCATCTATTTGGCTTTTGACATTCTTGCTTAGCATATCTAATTGAGATTTATTCATAGTAATTAATGTTTCTGTGTGTATTTAGAGTGGAGTTATTCATTATATGCTTATATTTAAGCCCACATCCAACTGCATAAACTGAAGCTTCCTCTCAAATTATTTGAAGGTAGTTAAATAGCAGAAAAAAGCTTAGTTCTCCCATATCATACTTCTTTCTGAGGCTTCAGTGGAGTTCCTGACATTGAGCTACATTAGTTTCACAGAAATCAGCATCAGGATCTGAACTCCTTTGGTTTGATTGAGCCTTCTCTTGATGATTAAAAATCTTACACATCTTAGTTAATTGTTTATCTTGATCTGTACTTACCTTGCTAAATATTTATTTAGTCTAGTAAAGAATGTAGGCCATTCTTTACTAGATTAAATAAATATTCCCCCTTCAAAAATAAAATTGTGTTATTCGCATGGTGCAGTCATGTCTTTACCCTCTCAAATAAAATAGGTTCTTTAAGCTTGTTAAGAATCACTGTAAGTTGTGTTCACACCATTTATTTCAGACAAGAAGCATCAAGAAAACAAGCAACATCTCAGTGTTCATTCTCCAGTAACATACTCTGTAAAACTTCAATACTGGGCACATGTATGTATCATTCCAGAAAAAGCATCACTGCTGTCATTAAGAAAAATGTCAACCCACTTTTTGCTACCCACTGCTTAACTATCAAAGAATAATATGTAGCTTCATAGAGCATCTTTTTGAAGCTGTAGGTGACTATCTGCCTTAGATCTTAAATCCTTTTAACTATTACTGAGTTTCTGTAGACTCACATTTTAAGCCTTAAACTCTTAATTCTATAGGTATAATTTTTGCATGATTTTATATAAAACTATATTATAAACACACTGCTTAATAGGTTCACCTTCATAAGTGATCCAGATCACTGTCTCTGTTGCTTTCTGTACTTTCCACTCCACTAACTTTTCTGTCATCAGATTTGAGAGTGTGCTATATATAAGAACACTGTTTCAACTTTCCTGAACTACAAGTAAACAGTGGAGCCTCTTAAGATTTGAGACTTAATGACTGCACATGCTAAGTAATGTTTCCTTGAACAAACTGTATGTTAAGGAATCATCATGGATTCAAAATACAGGCTGATATTCCAAATCTTCTGCTAGCTTCCTTATGAGTAGATATGTTAAGTGCTTACAGATTCATACCATGTCTCTAATGGACCCAAAGATCTCACTACAGTTTTAAGGAAGCAAAAACATTTTTGTAGCATGGTTGTTTTCATGGTAGAACATGGAAAAACATAGTTTACTGGAGGTACATTATATTTCCCTGATAATCCCCCCTTTTACTTGGAAGAACCTTTCTAACTTTGTAACATATTTTTGGCCATTCATTTTAAAATCATATTTGCAGTTAAACATCAGACTCTTTGTAGGAGACACAAAATAAAGAGGGAAAAGATGATTCATTTACAGCTCAGATTTGAAAATAGAGTAAGCTAAGATAAGAAAGCTAACTGGCAGGAATCACAGAAGATAATGATGGTAGGAGCAACAAGGGAGAATGCTGAAAGTGTTACAACAAGTACAAAGAATATTTTGTAGCTGTAGTACCAGAAAAAGAGGTGGACAGAGAGGAATTGTCAACAATCATAAAATTAAACTCATACCTTAATTTACTTCTGATTGTATATATTTTTTCCTTCTGATGATGCTCTGATCATAGCTTTCTTGAGTTCTTTCTTTGAGAATTTTCTCTGCAGACTTCCTGGATTTGTAAAGATGTCTGCAAATTCTGAAAGTCATCATGAATGGATATCATTTCAGTGCAAAGACTGCATTATGCAAATTATAAGCCAATAGTCATGAATGTGATTTTCCTCCATTTGTTGTTAGACGAACATTTGATATGCACAAAAGGTGCATACACTGAGGTATATTTTCTCTGTCTAAAGGAATACATTCCTATAATATTAGTTCAAAACTGTGTTCTCAGATTAATTCCATATATTCAGTTTCTTTATTTGCTACTGGGAGAAGTTCCTTCATAGCACTGCTGAAATCAACGGAATCTGTGTGTCTTTAATTACTGAAGTCAGGATTTAGATTAGCAGCAGCTCTGCAAGACCCTCAAAGCTCAGTAGACATCAGTCTGTGTCCAGTTCTCTATAAAAACAGTGTTTTCAAGTACACTGGGCTTCTCCAGAACCTTTCCCAATAGCTGTATTTTCTGAGATAGCTAGAATCCTGACCCTGTGCTGAGATTTCCTGTAAGACCCTTTCCAATTTTGACAACATTTTTACGTTCATTGTCTATTTTGCACAGTCTTTCTTGCACAGCTGTGTCATAAATCTCTGGACTAACCTTGCTCAACATTGCAGAGGAACTTCAAAATTTGATCATGTGAGTCAAATTTCCTGAGACAATAACATGAATAATTGTGTGATACTTCTTTATCTTATGCAAAACTTTATTTATTGTTTCTTTGTTGGGTTGTTGTTGATGTCCTTTAGTAATCTTTCCTTTTCCTTCCAAGGCTTCCCTAGCTTCTCTGGGCTAGTTCTCTCATTTAGGCCAGATGCTCTTAACTGCAAAATACAACCATCCACCCTCTCTAGTGGTTTGGCCTTATCTTCCCAGGTTTCACTTATGCTACACAGTGGGCCTTGCATTCATCAACCCTAGAACACTCAAATGCTAAAAAGTCTATTGATGCCTACAGCACTTACTTCCCTGTAGGCAAGCTAAAATAGCAGCCATTCATCTTAGTCTTCATCTCTACTATTAATGAATTTTCACAGCATGCATTTTCAGTGTTAGATGAGACACTTTTTTAAAGCTCTTTAAGGAGGGCATGAAGTGATTTCTGCACTTGTGGCTCAAAGAGTGTTTTCATGATCCTAAAGTTTGTCCTCTGGCAAGCTATAATCTCCTCTGATATACCTGAACAAATAATGCACCAAGGCTACAAATAATCTAATGACTGTGGTTCTTAGGGAAAAGGTTGCTAAGTATCAACAGATATTTATTCCTGTACTGAATGCACTGTGAAACAGTTTCAGCCTGAGAAACACCACATCCATTCTCCATTTCTAGTAGTGGAATATGGGGTTCTCTTCATATTCTGACCTAAAAGTGCCCTGTATTTCCTACCTGCTTTTGTTCCTTGAGAAAGAGTAGGACATGTATCTTTCCTTCAGCCTCCTGAATGTATCCTGTTGTCTCACATCACTCTCATTGTCTCTCTGTTCCTCCTTCTCCTCCCCCAAGGACATCCAGCCATTAGACCAGATGTCAGCAGGGTATTGCTTCATGGATCAGAGGGACCAGACCACAACATAAAATAGAGAAAAAAGGACTGCAGCAGTGCAAGAGTCCTTAAAAGTTGCATACAAGCATTCAGAGTCAACATCTCTTCATCTTTTTCCTTGCAAGTCCTCTTATTCCTAGAAGTTCTTAACATTCTTTAAAAAAATAAAGTTTCCTGGTCCATCCCATATCAGTTCCCTGCCCACCCCCAGCAACCCAAAATAGTATATTCATCTTAAGCACCACTCTTCCTTTTTCACTGTAAAATGAAAAAAGAGGAGAAAGAGAAGGAAGTGGATTTGTGTAAGCCCCAGGCTCCTCCCACTCATCAATCAGTCTCTTGGAAGGTTAGTGCTTAATTGAAGCCATCTGCTCAGGGCCTTCTTTCCATGCAGCTATTTCAGTTCTGTAACATGTTTACTCAAGGTCGAAGTAAAACCACCTTCCTCTTCCAAGCTCCTTAACAGATGGATGTAGAAGTAATGGTCTTTTACTTGAAAACAGCTTAAAAAGTACATTTTGAAGAGTCTGTCTTTACTAGTGTGGGAAGAATCTTTAGAAACTTTAGAAACTATTTTAAAGGAATGATTACCATCTCTCTCTTTAATTGTTTTCTCAAAAGTAATGAAAATATCCAGTCTAACTTAGAGGGAGAAATTTGTTCTTACTAGAGAACTAGTTCATGCATTTATGAACTGATGCATAAATAAAAAAAGCATCTTTGGACTTCCTGTAAAACTGCAATATTTTTCTTTCCTTTTTGTGATTTAGAAAGGGTCAAATAAAAAAATGAGTCAAAGGTCTTGTAAAATGGTAACATGTAAAGCATTCTCTCTCCAAGGAGTCATTTGTCCTTTGTGAATACTGAATCCCCAGGCTTGGTGGTGCACTGCTGAGGCTGTTCTTCCTGCATACTCTCTCTAATTAGTAAAAGAAGTTCCATCCTTTTTTGTTATACACAGGACTTTGGACAAGGATAAATGCATTTATATGGCATTGATGGTATCAATAGTAGCAGCAGCAATAGCAGTAAGTCATTGTACACTGATCTTGAGAGAATAAGGCCACATAGACATATATTTCAATGTATGCTTCTTTCCTTCCAGTGTTTTTTGGCAGTAACCACAGGAAATTGTTTATTTTTTTCTCTCTCTCTGCCAAAATGTTCTGCATGCTGTTCTTAAATTTCTCCCAGTGCTTCCCAGGGAGAGTCCATACATTGACACATACCTTTTGACACATGACCTTTGACACATGAGCAGTGATGCAAGGACATACAAGGTGCACCAGGTCTAATATACCATTTATTATCATCACTGTTGTTGTTGTTGCTGTAGTTGTTATTATTTATTGTTATTATTATTATTATGTAGTGAATCTTTCACAGTGGTTTTAAACAGTTTTTAAAGGAAACTTTTTATATTTGCCGCTTAGTGGAAGTGGCAGTACACGCGCAATAACCATAAAGTGTAGCATCCCATGAACTCTTTCCCCTTAGCCAATTCCCAAGCCCACTGCCCTGGAAAGAACTACCATAGAGTCTTCCTCCTGGAGGAAAAGACAAGGAAAAGACAAGACTCCCACATGGACGTCTGTCTCACTGAACCGTAGTTTCTCCTTTCCCTGTTTCCTCACTGGTTGGATACCCCTGGTGACCCCCCTCCGTTTCCCCTGGAGACCAATCCCTTTGCCCTGCCCTTAGCTCCGCCCCCCACCCCTTCCCCTTGTTAAGCGTCACGTAGTTTTCCTCTGTTTCTTGCCGGGTTCCCTTCAGCTGCTGCTTGTGATATCCTGCTGAAATAAAGTCTTTCAAAAAGCACCCTTCTGCCTTTCTTGCTGAGCCAGCTGTGGTGAGTGTTGTGTGTGGATCTGACTGCCTGAATGTTAACCCAACTCGCTTTTCTGCAGGAGAGGTTTGTTGGGAACAGATAATTGGCAGCAGCACTTTCCATCCAACTCTTGCGTTTTAAATATGGTATTTTTAGCTGCTTTTCTTTCTCAGCCTTGTAGAATCTCTCCAGTTGCCACCACATGGGAAAGAAACAAGACTAGAGGCAGATGTCCTGTTGGAGACATAAGTTATGGCCCATGTAGGGGGTGATGTTAGAAGCAGTTGCAGCTGGGAGAGAAACTATGCTGTCTGAAGTCCTAGAAGGGGAGTTTCCTACCCCCCAAAAAAGTGTGCACTGTCATCAGCCTGTGTGAAATGGACATTGAGGGCTTCCCTAAATTAATTTTCTTTAAGCCAGCACACAGTTTACATAAAAAAACATGAATATTGATTTAAAAAGTGCCAGTGATGAAAAAATGAAGGACTTGTGTTGAACACAAAATAACATGTTATGAGTTACTCTGTTTTTTTTAAGAATAGCAGTTTGATCACAGCCAAAAAATAACATTTATGAACTCCTTATTTTTCACTGTGAAAACCCATGTATGTAGGTTTGTAAGTTACTCTTTTCTCTTTATAGTCATCAGATACTCTTATGAAGTAAGAAGCCCTTTCATATTGTTTTTCCTGTCATTCTTTATTGCTTAAAGAGGCAAAAAATAATGCATGTCTATGATTGTTTTATTGGCCTCTAAGTGTATTCTTTGTTAATGAATCAGTAAAGCTAAAGAACCAAATTAATCTCTAAAGTAAATTAACTGAACCCTCTGAAGCTGCATAAGCAATAAATTGGAATTAAAGATTTAATATCATGCAGTCTTGAAATATTCCTCTTGTTTCAGGTACAGACTAAAAAAAGTAGCAATTCAGCAAAGTATCACTCTAAGCTGGATGATACTTCATGCAAAAGAATCTTGTATTTGAGATTAATCAGGCTTTATATTATCTGCCTGCTCCTGCTAGATGTTAAATATATAGTGTGCAGCAACAATGAGAAATTATTTAAAGATGTAACTCTGAAGGAAATACTTTTTGTATACAGTTAGCAAGTACTATTTGTCATGCGTTAAGTATCAGATTATGCCTGAGGAAAAAAAATCTGCAAGTATTCCTCCTTCTAAAAAGTCTTCATTGATCATCTTCTTTTTGTGATGGAATTATTTTTAAAAGTGAGAAATACATTAAAAAATAAACATTATTTAAATAGTCTGGTTAGAAAATGTAGCTTTCAAGTTCTTACTCTTGGCTTCTTGGAGAAGCCAAAAAGTCATTTCAGTAGATCACATTGTCTTAAGCCCATTTTAATAAGGTCATAAGGCCCCTAGCTTTCCAACTCCCTTGATTACTACCTTGCTTGCTTCTATCATTCCCCTTTAAAATTGGATCACCTGAAAAGCATAATAAAAAATAAAACATATTCTTTTTTTTTTTTTTTTAGGAAAATAGAGAATAATTGGCAAGTTTTAACTTAAAACACTGCACAAACCCATACCTCAGAAAGCTGAATGTAGCATTAGGGCGTCCCCTCTATTAAAAAGCTTATGACCTTTGCTGCCTGTGCATTTGCCTAGACCAAGCTAGGAGTGCCAAATGCCCCACATTGCATTCTTTTCACAGAAGAGGGAGACAGTAATTTCTTTAACTGCACAGAACATCAGAATCAGGCCTATGTGTCCCCTTTCTCTCTGCTTGTGTTGCTCAAGGTCAAGCCATAGGTCCTTGACTGTCCTTCCTCTACGAGAGATCTTGTGCAGCTTCTGTCTTCTCCATGCTTGCAGGTTAGTAGCTGACAAAACCCTCTGATGCAGAGAACATGACTGCAGTATATTTGTTTCTGTCTGTGTCAAGGACCGTTTCACTATGACTCTGAGGAAACTAGGCTTTGTTATTGTTGCTGCTGTTGTTCTTCGCAATACCCAGCATCTATCTTTTCTAATCCCTTACTGGGATCTAGTATTTCAGAGCATTGCCATGACCAGAAGTATAGGTACTCTAATACTAAATGAGATCCAGGACTTGTCAAACTCAGAACTGGTCATTCTGATTATCAGTTGTGTTTCTTTACACCCCTGTAGATAAGGATTAGATCCTGTCAAAACTCAAAAACTACAAGAAACCAGTGCAGTGAAGTCACGAAGACTTATAGAGGGCACAGTGTGCCATTTCTGAGAAACTGCATGTCACAGAATTAGAAACTTCTGTTTCTGCTCTGGTTTTGTAGACTAATAGGCATTGCTAAGCAAGACTGAATTGAATTTTACAGTTATTTTTCTTATAATTTGATTTTAATCTCTGTAATTCCAAAATATTTTGGTCATTGATACGTTCTTGATTCTTCAGTTTAACTGTTCAGTTTTGTTCCTGATCTCTAACTGGATATACTCTAACTACAAAAATTAGTGCAACAGACACATTAAGATAATGACAATGACCATAAGATAGTTTTTACAGACATTTCACAAAATAAGCATTAGAATCCAAGCCCATGTCTGATACTGATTGCAACATGCAAATTTCAGAAAATCCTTCTAAAGATATGTCTGTTTATTAATTGTGAAACAGCATGCTTCCAAAATGTCTATCCAAAGGTATCAAAAATATATCTAGAACAAGATATATTTTGGTTTTTTGTGCTCATAAGTATTGATTTTCAAGTATGGGAAAAATTCAGTATTTGAAATTTTTCATACAATAGCCCTCTTTCTTCTATGTATACTTCAGAAGTTTTTCCACTTTGTACATAGTTTTTATTAAATACCATTGGTTGTATCACTAGCATTTTCAAATTAATCACTCAAAAAATTGTGCTTTGAATGCCCTTTTAAAATCTTAGTAAAATCTTTAAAGTCTTAATAAAATTACTGGGGAAGAGTTTGTTTATTCCTTTTGGTGGTATTCTCTGGGCTATGGATGAAAGCAATACATGTTGAAGTAGTGCTGATTTAATGCAATTTTCTAGTCATAGTACAAACGCAGGAAATTTCTGAATTACGTTATCTGTTTTGAGAGGCAGAAAATACAGTAGAATAGTCTGTTTTATACTGTTTCCTTTAAAATTCAGAAATCAACAGTTTGAAGATTGACAGATCTAACAAAAGCTTCCAAGCACTGTATTTGTACATGATCATGGCAAAAGTTGTTTTATTCTAACAAATAAAATTCTAATTCGAGTAAAATTTTTAACAAGAAAATATGGAAAATCGATTGAAAATAACCATAAAATTCAGTATTTGCTCATTGGTACATAATTCAATCACTCTGGATCATGTAACATTTATTATCATGACCGATGTTTAATAGCTTTTTATTTGGGTAACACTGTAAATTGAAAAAGTGCTTCCAAATTAATTAAAGCCAACCCTCTGCTAACAATCTGACAGTGTAATTTTGATTGGTGGTAGAGAAGGAGCAGGTGAAAAATTATAGACTAGAACCCAGGAAATTTCCTTGCAGGAAGTGGTTTTTGAAGAAAAGAGGAGTTTTAACACAATCCAGCAGCTAAACACCACACAGCTGCTTATTCACTCCTCCAGCAGTGGGATCAGGGAGAGACTCAGAAGGGTAAAAGAAAGAAAATGTATGCATTGAGTAAAAAGAGTTTAATAGGGAAAGCTAAAGCTGCACACACTAGCAAAACAAAACAGGGAGTTAATTCACCATCTCCCAGGTGTTCAACCATCTCCACAAAGCAGGACTTGGGAAGGCAAATGCCATCACTTGGAACATTTTCCCCTTCCTTCTCCTCCTCCTCAGCTCTAAGTAGTGAGCATGACGTCCTATGATATGGTCAGTTGAAGTCACCTGTGTCCCAACTATGTCCCCTCTCAACTTCTTGTCTACCCCCAGCCTCCTCACTCAGTGAGTGATGTGAAGAGAAAAAAAGGCTTTGGCTCTGGTAAGCACTTCTAAGCAATAATAAAAACATTTCTGTTTTATCCAAACTCTGTTCATCACAAATTCTAAACAGCCCCATACTAGCCACTGTGAAGAGAATTAACTCTGTCTCAGCCAAAACCAGTCCTAGGGGACAGAAAAGAGTGCAAGTGAAGCCAAGTAATAGCTGGAATATTAGATGCTGTTTTGTATGGAGTGGCATATCTACACCATATACCATAAAGGATAGTACTTGAGGAGTAATTGCACTGAAAGATTCGAAGTATTCTTGATTAAAGACAAATCAGACTGCTTCAAGAGGAAAATACCCATTCTGATTTATCTGGAGAAATATAGACACAAATATAAGGGAAGTCTAATTTGTGATTAAAATACAGAAATCTTGGATCAGATGTTGAATTAAACAAAACTGGTGTTTCAGTGGTAAAAGATAGTACTGGAAGAGAAAAATAAGGCTAGAAACAGGGCAGAGATTAAAAAACGCATAAATAAATAATTGAATAGAAATAAAAACAGTAGGGAGTAGAGGTGAAAAACCCAGATGCTTTTCTAAACAGGACATGAGAAATTGTTTTTTATTGTAATGATAATAACTGAACTTGTCATCTGCTTTGAACTGCTCCCATTTGGATGCCTCTTTGTTGCCTTTACATTTTTTTATCCTATGTTAACATATGCTGTGTACTGAAGTTACAAGTGGGCTCACAGTTACAACTGTTTTACCATTGTTAAATCAATTTGACCTCATGTGTCTCTTGAGAGAATCATCAGAGCACACAGTAAGGCAAGAGATGTCTTTTCATGGTTGTCTCCATGCACGTAGCAAAGACCCCTTCAGTCACCACCACAAAAGCAAATATTCAAGTAAGGTAAGTGAGGGCAATGGACTCATTAAGGGAAGTACTGGTGACCTTCTGCCTGAGATCCAAAGAGCTTGCAAAGGAATGGGGATTAAAATACCCATATGCTTGCTTAGCCTGTGTGGTTTGGCTGGCATGAAAGCAAAATAGCAAGCTCATCCCCTAGGAAGAGAGGACAAGACATTAAGCAAAGCAGCTGAGAATCATTTGGCATTTCAGAAATAGGGATAAAGGTACAGTGTATTGGTCTAGTAAATCTGACTGGAGGCCAGAGCCAGGAATCCTGATTGCCTGTTGTAGCTCACCCTGTGGCTAAAGGCTAGTTGTTCCATCTTCCTGTCTCTTTGTCTTCACATCAGAAAATGTGGAGGATGATATTAAAAACTTCTACAGGTATTTTCTGATACTTAATTTAGTAACATTTTGAAAAAGACAAGTGTACCTGGAAACATTAAATGTGTTTGACCATCTTGTTTGTTCATTAGAAATCCTCATGTGTACAGCTATTACATTCAGATAGCATGTTTACACTGTAATTAATTTCATAAAACCAGCAGCATGAACATTTCCAAGCAATACTGAGAACAAAGGCTACACGTTCCTTGGAACTGGTCCCTGAAGTCCTTTGTGTGGGGATGGATAGACAGAGAGACAGATATTTGTGAGCACAATGGAAAGACCCTGAGACAGACTTTATATTATGTATAATAATATAACCTTGCTCTACTAATAACAAATGACCACTCTTAAATCCTCTGATTTGGGTGGTAAACTGGAGAAAAAGGAGGAGGAGGAGAATTATGATTTAATAGGAATCAGTTTGCACATAGGTTTGCTAATAGAGACTGAGAAAGTTTGCTGACTGGAGAAGACTAAGTCAAGGTGGAGTACACCCCTCCAAATCTGTTTACTCCTTAGAAGTTGTAGAGTGACAAGATGTGAGGCTGAAGTGGGGACTTGAGGTGGTGGGACAGGGATTGAGACGGAGCATGTTCTACAGCCACTGTTGTTATGATACAAATTTCTTCTTTAATTTCTTTTTTCTTCCTCCCACCCTTTGCTTTTATTCTTCCCTGTACCCCCTCTTTTTTCTGTTTTTGCCTGTTGCTCTGTCTGAGCCTGGTGGAGCTGCAGGAAAGCAGTAATGATGAGAGAAGCTCATTGAACTAATTTCACAAGGGAGGGCTGTGCATGTGGATTAGAGAGTGGCTAATGGGGCATTACAAATATCTGAGGGTCACGTCTCATTGCCATGGCAAACCAGATTTCTTCACATGAACGGGGTGCATTTGTGTCTAGGAAGGGGCTTTCAGCTTTAATGTATGCTATACTTTCTTCTTCCGTCATACTGGACTTGGTTGCTCTGAAAGCTGTACCCCGGGCTGCTGTCAATCAGCACTATCTACAGTTCATCCAACCCCCTAAGATGTGAGTTTTTCAGGGTGGTATTTTCATTACAGGTTCTTAACTGTGGCTCATCTCCTGCTGATACTGCACAAAACCTGCCAAAAGCCTTCTTTTGGAGATGGAAATGAATCTTGATTAGTTTCCAAACATTCTGTCAAGAAATTGTACACAGCATGTAAGCTCTAAAAAGCAAGGTGTTTTTTTTTTCCATTACCATTTCACTACAGGCATTTGTTTACTTTTATCCACATATGATTAGGTTTTTTGAAAAAAAAAGAAGAATTCAAATATTTTAAATTCAGTACTGCTGAATGCTTCCTTTTGTATTGCTTAGCATGAAGAGTAATCAGAAAGAGAAATAAGCGGGAGTAGTGGTTTTTATACAATTTGCATTTTTTAAAATTGTTTTCTGTCTAAATAGAGGTGTTGATGTTGTATAGTTCCTATTCAAATCAGTATGTTATGTGCAATTTTAAATGGTAATGTTAATGTAAATAGGATAGTATCTCAATCCCTCACTGCTCAGTTATCTCCAATATACAACATCTTTATCTCCTGTTCTCTCCCCAGCATTGCAGTGACAACACCCACCATTGCCAATCAGATATGAATATAGTAGGTGCTTGGAAGAGAGGTTACACTGGAAAGAATGTTGTGGTAACAATTCTGGATGACGGCATTGAAAGAAACCACCCAGACTTGATGCAGAATTATGTGAGTGTCCACAGGAGCCCAGATTTCCTGCTTTGTTATTACTCAAAAATAATTTGCTGCTTCTAGAAAGATGGAGAAAGAGAGGAGGGAAGGAGGAAGAATCATAAAAGTGTTTCCTCAAATGTTAACACCAGTGGGAGGAAGGAAAACAGTTTTTGATAATATGTATTGTTTTAGTTAAGACTGTGTTTCATCTGAACGTACTTAATATCTGGATGCATCTTGTAGCTGAGTCCTGAATTTCTGAAGAACTGGAACCAATTACTGGATATTTTTTGTCTCTTCTGCAATTTTTTAACTTAATATCTTCACACTCTCGGAACTTAGAAATGGAATACACTGCTTTTCAGTTAACACATGCAGCTGAATTCCATATTTGGCCAATACATTTAGTCAGTGAGACAGAAACTTTTCTCAAAGACAGTAATTTTACAGTAATCCTTCCATGCATTGATTTTTAAAGCTGTTTATCATACTGCTAGAAATAATATGAAAGGAAAAGTATATGACCTTTCATGATTCACTCAGTTAAGAACAGGTGTATAATATTCTGTTGTATGATATTCTTTCTAATAAGTCTTTTTTAACTCTACTGAGTCCCCTCACAATTTGTGATAGAACTGCATCCATTGTTTTCTATGTCTCACTTTGCTTAAGGAGGTTTCTGTTTGCTTGTGGTTCACCACATTTAGATACTGATTTAATCTGTCTTGGAACCTGATGACATAAGGAGAATCTTCTCTAGTGGGTTGTTTCCTCTGTTGGTGTCAGAATTTGAAGCTGTTCAGAGCATCAAGACCACATTTTACTGGAATGATTTGTCCTATCTTTTGGAAGTAGGCATTAGTTGAAGGCATGTAACTGTGAGGACTGTAAGATTTGTCTGAAATAAAGTGTGCAAGGTGTACTTCTATACAGAGTAACAAAAGAAGCAAGTATATTTGGATTGAGTTGGACTGGTGAAGATGTGCAAGACATGCACATACCTTTATTCCCATTACAAATGTAGATCTTGTTAAAGAACCCTAAACACAGGCTTCTTGCCAGCAAAATCACTTCTTGATAGAGCATTAAGGGATTGTGACAAAAACATCTTTAATGAACCATTAAAAATTACAATGGTGTCCACAGTTTAAAGCCACTTATTTTAAATTAGCCATATTTACATGTGTCCTTCCCTATGGTGCATGTGGAACTTTTCAATGTGTATTTGATTCTATCACATGACTCATGTTTCATTTTAATATCTTAAATAATTTAAATAAAGCAGATAAAATTTTATCAGTGCATGACCCAGATTGTATCATGTCACCTCATTCCAGTATTCCTACCACTGAATTGAAAACAACAATTTATATCCTTACCACTCCTCTCTCCCTTTCCTGATGCCAGCAAGGAATCCCTCAAATTCACAAGCAATACACACATTGCTTGTTTGATCACAAAAGTGTTCTATATCTCAGATTATAGGTGATGGGGCCGTAAATAGGAATATTTGAGGTGGATGTGTAACTAATTTTGAACAAAAAAGAGTTTAAAAATTGCTGTTTGCCATGTCAACATATCACATGCTACTGCATCAGTTAATGAGAGCTATACACTGTGCCATACACTGAACCAGCATGTTCACTCTATGAACTATTTGCAGCTGTAAGAACTATGATAAATATGGAACAAAAAGACAGATATCTTGCAGATATTGGAAACAGTTATACTTCCAAGGAAATGGGGAAGCAGTTTGTGTTGCTTTCCAAGATGTAATTTTATAACAATATTCTTAAGAAAATTATATTATTCTTATTTCTTGAAACAATGGCTGAAATTTCAATTATAGTCATGAAGATAATTTTTTGAATCTTAAAACACTCAGCAAAATCTCAGTTTTGAGAATGAACTCTCTTAACTTTCTAAAAGTTCTTAGAAGAGAAGTAGTCTTCTGGTTAAATGAAACACCATTTTCTATTTCCTCCCTAGTGCTGCACCTGTACTTTTTCAGGGCATTTTTTATCCTTATCTGTTTTCCAAAATTAAAATAATAAATATAATTTCTGTATATAATGCTTTCCTAAAAGACAGTCACCATAAAACCACAGGAATATTAAGTTAGCTTATTTACTCCTCTGTAGGAACCTGCTAATGAATGTATAGGCCACATGAGTTGATGGCTAACTAATTAGCAACTGGTTTTCTTTCTTCTGTTGGATACAGGATTCGCAGGCCAGTTTTGATGTAAATGGAAATGATTTTGACCCTATGCCTCGATATGATGCCAGCAACGAGAACAAGTAAGGCACTATGACACCCTTCACATTTTCAATTTGAGCCATCAGACAGAAATTATCAATTTGTGTATGAAATTCTACAAAACTTTATTCCTTATAAAACAGAATGATCTGTGTTAAAATCTTTGTGAAATACATGTTTTTGTCTTTTCCATGCACACATATGACTCTTTGAAGGCATTTGAAACTATCTGAAAACACAGATAAAACTAAGTCTGAGAGTTTCAGGCATGTGAAATGAGCCATTTTCAATCCCTTTGGGAGGCAGAATATATAGGTTTACTTGCTTTTCTTAAAAATAATTGCATTGAATTATTAGGGTTTAATTGTGTGTTACACATGTCCTAGTTTCTGAGTCTTTTGAACTTTGTAGAATTTTTTTATTGAAGTAGGCAAATTAGTGGAGATTGTTGCTTTTTGTCCCCTGCACCGATGTGATGGAGATAAAGTGATGGAGATTTTTCATTTGGAATTAGATAAAAACACAGAAGTGGTAATTCTGGCATGTTATATCTGTGTCAGATGACTAGTTGGAGGTATCTCAATGAATGACATATTTCCCCTTCAGAGGGAAATATCAGAAAGTTCTGCTTTCTGATATTTCTCATTCCAACTTGCTCTTTGGATGTGCTCTAGTTAAGGCTTGGAGAAAATCAGGTAGGACACCTCACCTCAGGAAGTGGGCCACCTTTCTGCTCAATGGCTATTTGAGGGCAGTTATTTGTTGGTAGCATTTTCTTAGCTAGGTACATGGCAGAAAGAAACACCTTTCTGTGGAATTGGATCTTCTGAAAGAAGGAGGATCCTCTTGTTGTCAATATGTTAATTATACATTTTGTTTTCTTGAGGTTTGGGTTGTTGCTTTTTTTTTATTGTGAAAAGCATTTTATACTTTCTGCCCACAGAAAAGAAACTACAAAGGTTAAAAGTTTGTCCTTTACACAACTAAAATACTTTGGGGGTTGTGTTGTTTCTTTCCTACAAACAAATTTTGTCCAGAAGAATGCAGCAGGTGAAAGCTGGGAGTCAGATACAAAACTTAACACTGATTTAACTGCAGAAACAAGTTGGAGCAACCTTGGATCACACTTAGATGGGAGAATCCTCTCCTGGTCAAAACCATCTTCATAAAGGCAGGGAAGGCTGTTACATAATAGGACAGGCTGAAGAACAGGGCCTTGTTACTTGCCCTCTGCAAATACTCCTCAGCTGAGCTGCGTATTTGCATCACAGCACATCCCTCTCTTCTGCTCTCCAGTACATACCTATTCCTACACACACTGCAGGGACACGTCCTGGCTTATCTGTGAGAATATGTTCCTCTTCGTAGATGTGGGGTATAACAAGGGTACACTCAGAGACTTCAAAATTTCAGTGCACTTTCAAGGACTTCTGGGTACAGCAAGAAGCCACATACCTTCACCTGTGAAGTTGAATCTTTTTCTTTGGCTGATTACTGAAGTCACTTTCTTACAAAGCATGTCCAGAAAAGGGAGTCTGCTTCTGTTCTATTAGTAATGAAACTTTTATACAGGATATAAATTTGGACTGCTTCTTTTATGTCCTAGGGCCTAGGGGATTTTAGTTTTCATACCCTGCCTCCCCCTTAAGTACTTTCAGGGGGGATGCCCAGCCCCCAAGATTGTGCAGTGAAATGTGGTGATAGGAGGGCAGAAGCTGTGCTGTACTGAGCTTTGTCAGTGTTATCAGGAGGTACAGTGTCAGTGTAGAGTCAGCTTTTGGACACCAAGGATACATGAAGCATGTTTTCAGTGTAAAATTACTTGGCACCCTAACCTCTACTAAGAACTTAGAGGCTCAGTGTTTCCAATTAGCAGACACACAAAGCATGATAATCAGCAGCTAACCACCTTCAGTTTTTGCAGCTCTTGCCCTTTTTTCCTAGCTGCCCCTAGACTAAACAAGAGTTAAACCACTGCATGGGTACTGAAAAACACTACTAATAGCCTGTCCATATTTTTTGTATCTAAAATACCTTCAGAAATTGGGGCAGGAATTCAGATTGTCCAGCATACATGGCCATTTGGCACTAGATACTCAAGCTGTGTCAGGAAGTAGAGCTAAACACAGGCAGGGAACATTCTGAAAGCTATGCATTACAAAGACTTCATAATGTGTAGATCAGTTTAGTTGATTCCTGCTTTCTGCAATAGCAGCTGGACAGACAAAATTGCTTTACAGTTATTTGTGTTTTTCGGTGAAGGTGGGATGTACAAATATGCTGTCATTTTCATGATGATCTAGTTTATTCTGCCTCATTTTATAATCCAACTTAATAATTCCAACTGTGGAATGATAAAGAGCAAAAGGAATTGCTATAAAATTAAAAAAGCTATAAAAATAAACAGGTGACTGGGCAGCTCTGCATGCAGCTGTGAAACGTCAGAGTATTGGATCTGTGTGCTAGCTTTTCACTTTTAATTAGAGTGAATACTTTCTGTTGGTGGGACTTATTGGTGAGTGGATAGGGGAAAGAAAAAATTAACTGTAGATTACTTTAGTTGAGCACCAGAGTGGCACTTCCCAAAATTATATTTTGGAAGTTCTACGTTAAGTCTTCTATTAGCTAGGGAGATCAGGAGGGTAGGAAGAAACATTAGACTAGTGTTTCAAGGCTTGTAGTCAAAATGGGTGGGATGATAGTTTCTTTAACTACTATGGTATGTAGGCATACTGCCAAAAGTTTCCTTTGGTTTCTACAAATTGCCAGCAAATCACAAAGCTTCTAAATGGTACAGACTTCTTCTAGAGTTTCCTTTTGCTCAGAGGCAGTCAGCTGTGGATGAAGTAATTTGTGCCATGGAAGGCATCTTGTTTTGGTGTACTGCTTTATTCTTTTTTCTTTATTCCACTGCTATTTGTTAACATCTATGTTTATAAAATTAGCCATTATCAGTGTCAGGTCCACAACAGAATGCAGATGGGATCACTGAAATTATACTGTGCTTATTGTATAGTCTCAGGAATAAAACAGAAATGTTCATAGTATTTTTTGATTTTGACCAAACAAAAATTACTTCTTCTGTTTTGTAAGAAATTTCTTAGGGATCATATTTCAAAGCTTAAGTTTTACTATGGTGATGGATACTTTTATAAAAGAGAGGGACTTCTAAAAGAACTGCTTTAAATAATAACAGTTGACTTTAATGCAGTTTTTATTAAACTTACATAAGAAAAAGTAAAAGTGAGCTGTTACTTCTGTTTTGGAGATACTGAGTCACTCTTGGGATGCCTCTTCAACATTTTTCAATGATGCATTTCACTTTATAAATAATTTATTTCAATAACCTCCTAAATTGCTTTTTAATGAGTGTAAGATTTTTGAGAGACAACAATTCTTGTCATTCAAAAGTTGTTAGAATCTCTTACGTCTAAACTTTGTCATATGGGGAGAACTTCACAGCATTTCTCACAAACAAAAAATTAGTGAATTGGTGAGTTTCAGTCCCGTTTGATCCAACACACTTGCATTGTTTTGCCATAGCATCCATTATGATTCTTTATTACTTCCCTTTGCCAATCACATTAACATAGATGCCCAATAAAATGCCAAAGTCTTAATTTTCTTCACAGAGTGACAAACTGCTACTTTATACTTTCTGCCTATGGTGAAGCCCTATATTACATCCGAAGTCATTTAATCATATTGGATACAAGATACTTGATAGGCAGATCAGCTTCTGTTTCCTCCTGGATAGTCAATAGAAGAAAATTGAAAAGCTTTACTGCCTGCTGTGACAGTCTTCAGTGCAGATACCTGAAGAACTGAGCACAGCAAATGCAAAGAGCCTCAAGTCTCTCACTGGTGACTTGGAAGATAATTTCAAAAGGTTCTCACAGCAGCAGTGTGACAGAAAGGAATGCTGACAATTGGGTGTATCTTTCTATGCAGTGTGAGTGCTGGTATGCACCTGTTGCTATTGATTTTAAATTTGCTGTATTGTGTTCTGCAGAAAAGCAGAAGGGAAGATAAAATGTACAGAGAAGCACTGCTGCATCTTGTGCTTTTAGTTGGAATAAAGTATCAGCTCCTAGGTAAAAGCTCTTTTTTTCAGAGGGAATCTCAATTGTGTTTGGTATTCTTCTGTACCCTGACTTCAGCATGACCTTCTCCTGCCTCTGGAGGCTGAAAAACCAAAAGCTTGAAGTGGTGTTGTCAACTGGCTGAGTGAGGTCTGTTTAATGCCTGAAAAGCATCTCTGATAGCACAGAAATACTCCTTAAGGGGGAGGTAATTTAGGCTAGAGAATTCACTTAATATGTATATGTGTTTCAGATCAATAGAATTAAATGCTTACACCGAGTGTGGTATTGTTGATTCCAGGTACCAGTGACTAAATGTCAGATGTCTAGTGTATCTCAGTGTCACTGCAAATTTCATGGACTTCTGTTAGGATTCTTAGGAAACCGCAGATTTTGAATTGTTTTCTCTAATTGGTGACATGTACCTTTATGAAAACCAAGATCTGAACCAAGCAGTCGGAGGTCATTGGTATAGAAGCTAAAGTCAGTGACTGCAATCTTGATTTACTGTGTTTTGGTTGTATTCTGATTCTAAACTCATTGCTGTTATGGCCACATCCTACTGTGCTGCAATTTTAGCAGATGTTAGTAGTGAAGTAAGTTCAGTCTGTTTCAGCTTACAGACTGCAATGCCACTTTTTACAAGGAACATTGTTAATGATTTATCAGCTATTCTCCAATTTACAATCTACTGACAGGTCATGGTTTAGAAATGGTATTCCAGTTTATACTGTCCCCACTAAATACTAAAGATCTTGTTCATAAAGATCTTGTTCATCTTGTTCACTTCTTCCTGCTCCCTTACAGAGAGGCGGGAGAGGAGAATTGGAGAAACAGAAGGTGAAGATTGTTGGATGAGATAAGAACAGTTTACTGGGAACAGCAGAGAAATAAGAAGGCTGACAGTAATAAGAGAGTGTGCAAAATAGGTGAACAATCCATATGGGATTGCTCACTGCAGAACCCAGCACCAGACCTCACAGTTCTACAAACCAGCAGTCCCACAAACAGCACCCCTCTGAACAACACTCCTCTCCCCTTCATGGCTCAGGGTGGTATCAAATAACCGGTGGCTTCATCCCTCCTGGCTGCTGCAAAAGTTAACCCTCTCCTGGCCAGAACCAAGTCATGACCCAACCAAGTGCCATTGGGCATGATGGAGCATGGAGAATATCTTACTGCATGACATACTAGATCTTGCCAGTAGTTAAAGGTTTCAGTGTAAAATTTTAAATATAAGGAGGATAAGCTTTGCGGCTTGCAGAATTGTACTGTGATGAAGTACAATAATTTTACAGGTTCATTTGGAGCAATTTTTTCTTCACTTTCTGTTTTAACTGTTACTTAGAGTCTTTGGGTGCTGTTATACAACATGCTTATCCTTCAGATTGCTATACCTCAGGGGCAGTCATCATACATGCTTCATTTCTTCTCTCTCACGGTAGAACTGAAAACATGTGGGTAGGATCTTTTAGCAAAAACCTTTATTTTCTTGAAAGGAAATTATTGTAAAAACATAGAGCAGAAATCCTTACTATATATTGCATTTGATGATGTTTTTCTTTTAATGTAAAACAGGTGTTTAACCTATGGGAAGAGATGAGGTGTGCAATAAAACAGAACAGACAACAAGCCAACAGTTGGTGTTTTGAAGTTCTCATGCATTGCTATTTCAGAATAAAATGTCTGTCCATTTGAAGTTTTCTGAAAGTAAGTGGGGTCTTAGACTTGCTGGAAGCTGAGGACAATTAGCCAGGCTAGAGGAGGGGCAGTCTCTGTTAAGTCAATTCACCTACGCATAGTAGGTGCCCCTCATCACTGGTGTTTATGATCAGTCCTTGATGACAGCATTTCATATTGACAAGACATTAAAAAATTAATACTACAAGCCTTGGTTAAGTAGCCTTTTGATCCAGATTCCAGCTTCAATAGTGGAAAATCTCATCATGAAAATTTTGTCAGACTGCCAAAAATTGTCTTTTTGTTAAACTCTTGTGATCTGCTCCTTATGGTATCACACTGTGTTACATAGACCTGTCTGACAACTGTAAGTGATATAATTTATAATTTTTGATAGCCATAGGAAAGACAATCCTTTGAGTAATCATTGAAAGTGAGAGTAGTGAAACAGAGGAATAAACAAAACCCAAATTCTGCTAGAATTCCAGTTGAAAGATGAAAAAATAGTCTTTTTTCTCTACCCTGGTATCACTCATTGAGCAGTATTGTTTACTGCTTAACTGGTGTTTGAGGAACAGAGCTCTTTCTTTTTATGATGTATAAGACTCTCATGGTCTCAAAACTTTAACCACAACACTTAAGGAAAGCCTTCTTTCTGTTTCTAATTACTGAAGTACCAGACAATGAGCTCACAAATAAAATTAAGTTCTGAAGCATTATGCAACTGCTTCTAGTGCTTTTATGTAAATTACTGATTGCAATGAGTCAGATATTCCCTTGCAATTCAAAGTCAACAATTATTGCCGCGGGCGGTGAGAGAAGACAAGCATGCAACCAATATGATTGATAAGCAAGCTCCAATTTATTCAAAGATCCAGTCAGTTTATATAGTATTTTGCAAGCAATATCAGCAACAAGCTCTCATTGGTCAATTCATAAAGGTTCATTGTTTTATGTTCTTCTACGTGCGGTTTCAGCCGCAGCTAAGTTTTTCATCTGCTAGCTTTTTACTTAGCTAAGTACATCTTGTTTTACATCCTGTTCTCGTACAGCTCATATCTCAAGGATATTCTGCCTTTTGCTATCTGTACATGCACAGTGTACTGTTCACAGGCCAGTGCTGTTTCATACCAGTTTCCCAGGCCAGAGCTCCTCCCGGGCACAGAGCCCAGGTCTGGGGTCTCAAACAGAGGATTGATGGAATAACTGTTCCATCGATCCATGACCCTCTTGTTGCAGCCATTCCCCAACAAACAATAGGACAGATACAGACTTTTCTGAATTCTTTTCTGTCAAGAGTTAGTTGTGAAAGGTTTTTTCAGATGTTCTTTTTCACAGAGTAGTTATTTTTTCTAAGTACGTGTCTGTATTTTGAGGTTTTTAACTTAGCAGGGGAGAATTGGCAACTACAGTCAGCTAGTCTTGATGTGGTAAAATGATAAACCGGTTTCAAGTTGCATGCATGTATACATATACTGCTGAATAGAATTTGAGAGCACAAAATAATCAAGATAGAGAAATTCAGGTATAGATGTAAAGGAATGGATATTATAGATGTAGATTGCACTGATTAGTGTATGTTTAACCTGGTTTAAAAATTACTTGTACTGCTATACAGACTCAAAGCAATCATCAAATCTCTGGTATTAGAAAACTGAGGAGGAGACTATAGCTTGTTTACTTAGCCAAAATATGTGATGGTGAGGCTGTTGGCTAGGTTTGTCAAGGAGTAGCAAAGACAAGTGTAGAGTGAGAAGGTATGTTTTACTTCTCCTTTCAGCCCAAACTTTTGTCTCTGCACTTCTCTTCTTAAGGCTCCATGAACATCAGATGAACAGTTGCTAACTTGTTCTGCACTGAACTGTGTGAGAATTAGACTTCCAGTGCTGAAACCCTTTTTCCAAGTAAAAGGAAACTTTGCTCCTGCTGAATCAATTACATAAGTTTCATTAAAAAGCAGTTATCAACACAGATACAAGTAGGACTTGAATTTATTTCAACAATTTCCTCATTCATCTTTGAAATGTATATTTAAGGAGAAATGGAAGGTCCGTTTGATGCAGAACAGCATCGATTGAAATTTAGGATTAAGCACAGTGCAGTTGAAATTGCACTCAGAATTCAGGATAGGTAGGAAGTGTGTCTCTGAGCTGGAATATGTAGCAGATCCAGAGTTACATAATCTTGATTTCCTTAAAACATTGTCACAGCAGTCATTCACTATGAAAATGGAGTATGAAGACTAGATGAAGATCCATCCATGACCTGTGTGCACATTACTGTATTGCTCCTCCTTTTTGTTTGTTGCTTTAGAGTTCTTGCATCTGTCAGTAATCTTCCTTGCAGGAAAGAAAATTTTCCCTGAGGGTTCCCCTACAGTGTTCTTGGGATCTCCAAAGGCTTCCAGGACTTCTTTTCCTGCTAAGGACATCTAAGCATGAAACTCCAGATTTGCATTCTTGTATTCATAAGATATTTTTCATTTCTGCTTAGGTGCGATTTCAGTAGAACTGATGCAAAATATTTTTGAGAAGTATTTTTTTCTGTGTCATTGGGACTTCCGTTACACAGAAGTGTGGAGATTTTAAGTAAAAGGAGGTTGCTCAAGCACCTGAAATATCTTCAGATGATACAGATTGGTGTCAGTGTGGATGAAAAACATAAATCAGAATATACAGTGACTGATAATATATTATTATACAAGTCTTGTGAAATGGAAATATAGAATGGAAGATAAAATACCTAAGTACAGAATGTATCTGTAACAGAGCAGGCTCGTGGCCATGAATTTAAGGTGATCAGTTCTTCATAATAAAGGGATCCAGGAAGACTGGACATACTTTAAGATGGAAATCTTAAAGACAGAGGAGCAGACCACCCTATTAGGTGAATAATCAGGGAAGAAAATTGGCCTGGTTTTACAGGGAACTTTTGCAGGTACTCAGATGAAAAATGTGGTTTTATGGCCCTTAGAAGAAGGGGCAGACAACTCAGGAAGAATATAGTGATGTTAGGTCATGGAGAAAGAAAAGTAGAAAGGTGAAATCTCAACTAGAGCTCAATGTGGCTGCTGCTGTAAAAGATAATAGAAAATGTTTTTATAAATACATTAAGAACAGAAAGAAGGCCAAGGAAAATCTCCGTTCTTTACTGAACCTGATGGGGAATATGACCAATGATGAGGAAGAGGTTGAGATAATTTAATGCTTTCTTTGCCTCAGTATTTAACAGTAAAGACAACCAACCCCCTAAACTGGACAGGGACAAAAAGCAGAGTACACCCACTGCAATCTGGAACAAAGTTGTGCGAGACTGGCTGTGCTACTTGGAAACACACAAGTCTATGGGACAGAGTGGGATTCATCCAAATGTACTCAGGAAGCTGTTGAAAGAGCTCGCTAAGCTGCTCTCCATTATTTGTCATCAGTTCTGGTTTACCAGGGAAATCACAGATGAATAGAAGTTGGCCACTGTGATACCCATCTCCGAGAAGGGCTATAAGGAAGTTCCAAGGAACTACAGGCCTTTCAGCCTGACTTTGGTGCCCAGCACAGTTATAAACAGATCATCTTGAGTGTGATCACACGACGCATCCAGGACAACCAAGGGATCAGGCCTAGGCAGCAGGGGTTTAGGAAAGTTAAGTCCTGCTTGACTAACCTGATCTCCTTTTATGACCAACTGACCTGCCTAAGGGATGATGGAGAGGCTGTGGATGTTATTTGCCTGAGCTGCAACAAAGCCTTTAATACTGTCTCCCATGTTATTCTCCTGTAAAAGCTGACAGCTCACAGCTTGGACAGGTGCAGTCTTCCCTAGGTTGAAAAGCTGACTGGGTATCCAGGCCCAGAATGTGGTGGTGAATGGTGCTGCATCCAGCTGGCATCTGGTCACTGGTGGTGTTTCCAGGGCTCTGTGTTAGGCCCAATCCTGTTTAATATCTTTATTAATGATTTGGGTGAGGTAATTGAGTGTAAAGTGGGTAAATTTGTAGATGATGCCAGGTTGGGTGCATGTTGATCTGCTGAAGGGCAGGTAGGCTCTGCAGAGGAACCTGGACAAAATGGATTGATAATCTGAGGCCAACTGTGTGATGTTCAACCAGGCCAAGTGCCAAGTCCTGCTCTTCAGTTACAACATCCCCATGCACCACCACAGGCTGGGGACAGAGTGGCTGGAAAGTGGCCCAGGGCAAAGGATCTGGGGGTGCTGGTTGGCAGCCAGCTAACCATGAGCCATCAGTGTGGCCAGGTGGCCAAGAAGGCCAAAGGCATCCTGGCCTGTGTCAAGAATAGTGGCCGGCAGGACCAGGGAAGTGGTTTTCCCCCTGTATTTGGCCCTGGTGAGGCTGCTTCTGGAGTTCTATTTCCTCACTTGAAGAAAGACAGTGAGGTACTGGAACATGTCCAGGAAAGGCTAACAGAGCTGATGAAGTTCCGTGAGGAGCTGCTGAGGGTGGGGGTATTTAGTCTGGAGAAAAGGAGGCTCAGGGGAGGCCTTATTGCTCTCTATGACTGCCTGAAAAGAGGTCATTGCCTGAAAGGTGGGGGTCGTTTCTTCTTCTCTGAGGCAACCAGCAACTGGATGAGAGGACATAGTCCCAAACTGCACCAGGGGAGATCCAGGGTGGACATCAGAAAAAATTTCTTCACTGGAGGGTTTTTTAAACATTGGAACAGACTGCCTAGAGGGCTGGTGGAGTCACTTTCCCCAGAGGCGTTCAAGAAACAGCTGGACATGGCACTTAATGCCATGATCTAGTTTGCAAGGTGGCGATGATCAAAGGTTGACTTCACTTGTCCTTGAAGTCTTTTCTAACTTAAATTGTTCCGTGATTATGTGAAAAAACATAGATATTAATTTAAGTCATGGTTCTATGTTATATATTTGTGACCGGAACAGTGTTAATAAACACATATTTTAGTTACTGCTGAGCTGTGCTTGCAGAGCACCCAGGTGTTCTCAGTTACTCACAGTGCCCTCTCATTCAAGGAGGCTGATCAGGGACAAGAGGCTCAAAAGTGACACAGCTGGGACAACAGATTCCAACTGGTCAGAGATAACCCATGACATGTAACAGTGTGCTCCGTATTAGGCTGGGGGGGGTTATTGCCAAAATAAGTGTTGGTTGGAGAGTGGCTGGGCATTAAGTCTGCTTGTGGGGCATGCTGAGTAATTGCCTATGGCTCACTTGATTGTGTTTTATTTCTTTTCGTTTCCTTGAACTGTTTTTATCTCAAATGACAAGTTTTTCTCTCATTTTCTCATTTGCTCTTTGAAATCTCCCACCAATCCCTGTGGGAAGGAGGGAGCAAATGACTGAGTGGGAGCTAGCTGTCTGCCAGGGTCAATATCTCAGCCTTTTAAAAATGTACTAGTTCTCAGGAGCTTAGTGACTAATAGCTTTGGAAGGCTTCTTTATGGCAACAGATATCTGAAGCATTATTCCTGCAAACTCAGTTTCACTGCTACATTGACCACAGGATCTTTGGTGGTATAAGCTACATTTTGCATATGTAGTAGACACATTCTGGTATAAGGGTCCTGCGGTCCAAGGAAGTATTTCAAACATGGAGCTGTTGCAGAGTTGCTGACCCACAGTTGCTGTGCTGGTCCATTTGCCTTTGCTGTCTTTGATGTGAAAGCATCACATAACTAGCAGGGCAATGCAGGTGGGAAAAAAAGAAAAAAGTAGAAAACCAACTTTACTCCTTTGATTCCTTTAACTCATATAATTTCAGGTATTGCATGTAACAACAGCAGATAAACTTGTCAGAGCAAATGGTGGTATCTACAGATATATAGGATACTTCGAATACATAGGAAACGATCTAGCTCCAAAGAAGGTCAAGGACCCCTGAAAACCTTAGAAATCAACTTGGCAGCTATGAGAACAAATAGATGAAAATCTTAAACCAAATAAATTACATCACTTGTTTTCTTCATGCTCAATTAGGTTGCGGTATCAAGTCTTCTAATTCACAAAGCACACATCTACCATAGGCAAGCAGTAATGTGGAAGAAAACATTCTTACTTTTCATCAAAATATTCCTGTCTCTCACTGGCTAAATGTAGTTAGCTAGCTTGTGCAGGGTTGCTAAGAAACTGCAGTCCAAAGTTTTATTCCTGACTTTGTTTACAGATGTTATATGGTGATTTGCTTACAGAACAAAGAAAAGTGTGTAGAATTTAAATATTTGTTCTGAAAGTTATTATTAAGATATGGCTATTCTAGTAGAGGTGTTTCCTTTAGTCTCAGATTTGCAGTTCAAGCTTTCAGTACCTCTTCAGTAGAATGAGAATGGAAGTGTCTTCTTACATCCAAAGAGTATTACCTTTTTAGTACTTTCGATGTTACAGTAAAAGTGATGAAATGCATGCAAGTGCAAAATCAAATTTGTGTGGTTTAGCTAATCACTTTTTCAAAAAACAAATGACAAACTGCTTCACCTGTATCCATCTCAACTAAAGCTCTTCTTACTGCACAGATTACATAGTGCAGCCAGTATATTGCAACCTTTCCCAAGTATGAGTGTTCACTGTAGGTGGTAAATTTGGAATTTTCAGCAGCAGCTTTCTAACAAACTTTATTCATTGTGTCCAAGACTTGGTTTTCTAAGGATATCTTGGGTAAATATGGGTGGACTTTCCTTGGAATAGCAAATACATGGCATAGCCAAAATAATAATTCTGTTGTATTCCAGTTTGTACTCTAAAGCTTTCAAAAACTATTGAAAATTGTAATAGATCATTGACTTTGGATAGCCATATATTCAGAAACACTGATAACAGTTCATTAGTGAAAGAAGACATAAACCAGAAGGTTAAGTTAATAGGAACCATTCATAAAGCATACAAGCATACAAAGGGCTTCTGATTTGTGTAAAGTAACATTGCGAGTGACAGTAACTTGGTTTGCAATCTGAGGCTTTGTTCCCAAATTAGGATTGATTTTAGACTCAAAAGACATTAACAAAACCTGAAACTATGCTCATTATCTATATTTTTATGTGAAGAATTACTGTGAGGGATAATTTTTCAAATCTTATCCTGAATATACTTATGTCAGGTAGAAATACTTCATTTTTGAGATGAACAAGGTAAATTAAAGTGAAGTAAAATATTGTTAAAATAGTATAAGAAGATGTCTGCAAAGATTTTTTTTGCTCATTTAAATACAATTACTTTTGTGTCTTTCTTTACTTACATGAGAGTTTGTGTCAAGCCTTACAGGAAAACTATAAAGGGGCAGCCGTATACCCACCTTTATTCTTTCTTCTCCCCAAAGAAGCAAGATATTTATTTTTCTTGGAAATACTGTGGATTTCAGCCAGAGATACCTGAAGTCCTGAATGACCCAATGTAGGTTACTTTACTGCTGTCATCTTCTGGCAGTATTAATATGTGAGAGAGGGCCAGTATCCCAAAGAAGGAGGAGATGTACTGGAAAAGTGGTTTATTCTGTTTGTTATTTTTAGCAGTTGCTTTGGGAAGTTTTAAGGATACCTTTATTGGGCAAGAGTACAGTGTTACCCTGCTGTTATTCAAAGTTAAGCAAGTAATGTTATTAGGATACTGTAAAATCTTCAGTTCTAGGATTGTGTACTAGTCACTGAGACTATTGCAGACTGGAAGAGAGAATTTAATTTTTGTGTTGGACCAGTAATCCCAAGTGTAAAGAATTAGCTAAATTAAATATTTTTAAAACTTACTTCCATTTTTTTCTTGTATAAAAACTTACTCCTGATTTTGTCCTTTTTCCCTCATTAAGATGTGTAATGTAGTTGTTCCCTTTTACATTTTGCTAGCCAAGATTTGAACTTGGGCTTTTGTTCGTTCCTTTTTCTGTATGTCATGAGCAAAGTCATAAAGCTGTCTAATCTCAGAGATTAAGAATGAGAAAAGTGTAGACAGGTATTTGACTCTCGCCAAGTGTTTGTGCTACAGAATCACAGGATTAACTAGGCTGGAAAAGACCATCAAGATCATCAAGTCTGACCTGTGATCCATCACCAACTTGTCGTTGTGCCACTGAATGCCAGTCTTTTCTTAAACAACTCCAGTGACAGTGACTCCACCACCTCCCTGGGCAGACCATTCCAATGCCCCATCACTCCTTTTGTGAAGAAATTCTTCTTAATGTCCAGCTTAAACCCTTCCTGGTGCGTCTTAAGACTTCATAGTCTTGTCCTGTTGCTGTTGCCTGGGGGAAGAAACTGACCCCCCATGTGCTACACCCTCCTTTCAGGCAGTTGCAGAGGTCTCCCCCGAGCCTCCTTTCCATCTCTAGTCCTTAAGCTGTACAAAAAGAGACTGCCAGAATTGCTTGTAACCTCCTTGTTCTAGGATTTTCCACCCTTTCTACAGCCTCTGAACTAACCTGGTTGAGAAGTTATAAGGAGTTATAAGAAGAACTGGCATTTGGTTATAAAAAGAACTTTTTGCTTATGAGGCAGGGGAGTCTTAAAATCTAAGGAGCCTCATATACTTCAGTTTCAAAAGGAGACAAAGTAGTGCTTTTCATTAGGTACGTCTAGGTAGTCATATACTCTTCCAAGGTAATACTGTCCTTGATGTTACTTTTGAAAAGGTTTAATTCCAGAGCACAGGAACTGATCTGTACAGGTTATACTTGATATTTGCTTTAGTGACTTAAGAGTTGGATTGCCCACCTTGAGAAGGTTACTGTACAGTTAATATGAAAGGCAGTATAAAAAAAAAGCTCAGCTGAAAGTTCTGCTGTCCTGGTGATTGAACTGTTGTATTTCTTCTCACCAATGTTTTTTTTTTTTTTTCCTTCCAGAAAAGAGGCTGAATAAAAGTTTTCCCTTGGATTAAAGCATATTAAGAGATCAGTAATTTTTTATGTTTTTAGTACATTAGACTATATACTTGCCTAAATATATATTATTTACTGATTTTGTTTGATTTTTTTTATTCTATATCTTATTTCATTGGCTCCATCAGACCATCTATTCATGGTTTGTTTTGAAAATAAAGAAAAAAGATGTATTTGTTTTATATGTTCAGTTAATTTTCCTACTCACAAAAACAACACTGTAAAATGCTAATGAAATTTCAGAGGCATATTCCTTTCCTAGGCTTGCATCAGAACTTCGCACTTGTGACAAATTAACTGCTAATAGCTAACAAATGCTAAGAGAGTGGCAAGTCAGCATTGCTGTTACCCATGCTGTTAAGTTTAAAATTTGCGTGTCTGACGTGTGAAGTGTTCCATGTGTTTGTTTTAATGCTGTCATCTTTGATTTTGTGAGAAATTGATGAGATATTTTCAAGTTGTTCTAAAAGCAACTTCCCATAATCATGCAAAAAGTTATTAGCTCTGGGGATGTTGACTGGAGATCTTCCAGTCCTGTGCTGTAACCACATTTCAAAACCGTGATGCTGAGAAACAGTATCCTGTCTGTGATGACACCCAGGTCTTTGGCATTTTTCTTGATATCTTACATTGAAGATTTGTGTAACTTGTTTTTCATATTTAGTCTGTCATCTTTCTCCACTGTTAGTATCCTAATAGCTCTTCTTTGGCAAGTAGCTTTATTATTGCTGTTCTTCAGCTGTAGCAGATTATGTTTTAAAGGCAAAATATTGATATTTTGCTTGCCTATGCTTTTAACGTGTGACAGTTTCTTTTTATATTCTTATTCAGATGTTCCTAGAAAAGCATCTCAACCTAGTGTCAATTTGGAAAGTGTTTTCCACCCTCCAGATTATTAGAGAAAATTTATATATGACAGCTCTAAAAGAATATTTTTTCACTACTATATAAGACAGTAGTCTGGGATGCAAGAAAATGCATTTCTGATGATTGCTGTTAAAATATGTTTTTTCTCCATCTGTTATTACATTGTAACCCTTCAGATACCACATTTTCTGTTGAGGATTATATTGCAGTTTAAGACACAACTTTGAAAACATTTGAAAGTTTAAATAAAGAAGAGTTTTGCAAAAAATAAATTCCAACTCAGGTATTTTCCTACAAATACAAATAGCTACCCAAATTTCCATTCTTTCTCTTTTCATAGGATTGAAAATTGTTAGAACATTTAAAATTCCTTTATTATTATGATTTTCAATCTCCACCAACTTTTTATTTCTTAGTACTAATGCATTGTCTTTAAGCATAGGAAGTTTCCCCCTCTGAGAAAAAGGGCATCCCAAGAGGTGTGAGCAGAACTAATATGGCACACATTACTTGGCCCTGGAGTAACCAGTATGTTTGATGATATACGGAAATCTTATCTTTTTGACAGGGCCTCTTGGATCTAGCTACCAAAGTAGCAGGTATCCATATAGTCCATTTGGAGCCAAGGAGAAATTGGAGGTGTTTGTTCCATTCTTCACCAGGCAGCCTGCCTCCTCCAGGTGTGGCTTCTATCCACTCACTCTACTGAAAGACCTTCCTCCCATCACATCTTCCCAAACTTGGTACCTATGAGGGATTTCCTGGCAATACAGTCTCTGTCTGGGAAGCTGCAGTTTAGCCACATGCCTTTCATCAGGCAGGAAATGATTTATTAATGAATTATATGCACTAAGCTGATGTCTGCAGGTATTCCTACATTTCTAAAGTATAGTTGTTTGTGCTTTGATGTTTGAGTGATAACAGCTCAAAACTTGCATATGACGCCTAACAAAACCATAATAAAAGGAAGGGTTGTTTGGATATAATATCTTGTAAAACTTTTTAAGACAGGTCTTTTCATGTAAATATTAAGACATTTTTAAAAGACATTATTTCAAACACAGAGCTAGGAGACTATTTGGAAATACTTGAAAATAAAGAGAGATCTTTTCAAAACTTACTTTCATCTCTGATTTTTAAAATTATTTACTTCAGGCTTTTAAAATTGAATCTGTTAATGGATAAGACATTTATTTGCCAATTAAAGTCAAACAGGCTTTTTTCAAATGAAGAAGAATTCGGCTTTAATATTAGTCTTCATATAAAAAAAAACCTTAAAATTTAGTCTTGAAAAATTCTCTGGTCAAGTTTGGCAACCAAATAATGAATTGTGACAGATGAATAGGAAATTGAATAGGAAATCAGTTGAGATAATATAATTGTGAAATCTTGAACCAGCTTTAGAATTAATCAGTTTCAAACTTGTCAGTTTGATTTAGTGAATAAAGTTTACACTTTTCTCATAGGTTATGTAAATCTTACTTGTCAAATAAACTGCATTACTGTCTTTGACATTTTAGCAGTTTAGCATTGATCGTTTATATTGCTTTTTTCTTTCTTCTCTTTTTTCCTAGTCCTATTTATTGTTCTTGTTTTACATTAATCCATTCCAAACAAGTCATCTTAGTGTCTCCCATCTAATTGTCTTAAAAGGGTAAGGGGGAAAAATTACTCTAATAATAATGAAATAAGGAATGACTCTATGCAAACAAGCTGTACCAAGGGAAAGCAGCAGTGATTCTTGTCTGTAATACAAGCATCAACTTTAATTAAAAAGCACCTGTGTTCTCCAAATATGTGTGCAAGCAAGTCTGTCAACCACCACCAGGAGAAGAGTGTCTGTGTATACAACTATCTCAGCCTCCTCTGAAGTGCTCGCTATGTAGTTTTTCATTTCTCCCTTTGACTTAAACTTCTTTCTTTTTGGCTACTCAAGCCTTATATTATCTTTCTGTCTATGTCTTATCAACTTCCCATCTCTTTTGCTGTCTGGACTGAAACTCTATATCTCCCCTTCATAGCACCTCTCTAAAGTTCCCTGCCTACTCTATCTTGCTTGTGTCACATTTCTGCAATGGAGCTGTTTAACTGCACAAGGATGAGGGTACGACTTATTAGTAGAAAACATCCTGTGAAATACATGTTTGTAGAGTGTGTGGATCCAGGCTAGGCAAAGCATCCTCCTGTGGCTTTGCACAGTGGGGAAGGGGGTGAGCAGCCACTTCTTGCAGTTTCGTGTTTTCCTTCAGCAGCTTTTTGAAATTGAATACTTGCAGCTCAACTCTGCTTCCAGGCACAGAGCATACCTCTGATGTGATGGGTACTTCTGACATTTTTACTGCTCCCAGAAGGGCAAGCA
Organism: Anomalospiza imberbis; assembly: GCF_031753505.1. NCBI lineage: Eukaryota > Metazoa > Chordata > Aves > Passeriformes > Viduidae > Anomalospiza > Anomalospiza imberbis. The sequence continues at coordinate 43,435,710 of NC_089721.1, forward strand.
GGCTTGCAGGTTTGGCCCAAGACAGGACCAAGATGTGCCTAAGCTTTGAGCATACGTGGCACACCATCTTAGCCTCACCTCTAAACAGCAGTGTGGGCATTGGTGCAACCTCATCTTCCTCATAGCATATTGTGTGTGGTGGAGGTTGGATGGGCATACACATACTAGCAAAAGGAGTAGTTGTTACAGAATTCTAGACAAGCATTTTGTTTAAATGTAAGATTTTGTTCAAAAATGAGAACCTATATCTAAGACTCCTTTCTGTTGCTTTGAATTATGTATCATTGCTGTATGTCTGTGAGTGTTTCCAGTAGGCATGAAGAGTTTAAAGTGATGGTGGTTATGTTAAAACATGTTCAGAGGAATATTTTAACATGGATATAAATTACTGTGAGGGGTTAAATACTACGACATATGATGGATAGTTGTTCATTTAGCACCTGAGGATAAGCAAAATCAAAGCCTTTAAGCCCAATAGTTTGTGCTTACTTGGAAAAATGTTTGTCTAACTGCAGGCATGGAACCCGTTGTGCTGGAGAAGTGGCAGCCACAGCTAACAACTCACACTGCACAGTAGGAATCGCCTTTAATGCCAAGATTGGAGGTATGTGAAACAATCTCACACAGAAAAAAAAATGCAACTAAAGAGCCATTTGTGCTAAATGGTACATTCAGACCTTTCTCAACAAGAGAAGGAGATTTGTATGAACAAGCCTCACTGTGTTAGCTAGTAAAGCTCAGTTGTAGAGCAGTCGTTCAATATCAGTACTGAATGAGTTTGTCTGTGGTGGCCCTTCTGCAGTGGTCTTTAGAACACTGCCTCCCAGTACACATCAAAAAATAGAAAGTCAAACTTTTGATGAAAACATGACCCCAGAATCAGGACACTGGGGTTTTCTCACAGATTCAGAGCTCTTAAGCCATGAACTTCGACAAACCATAAATAAAGGTACACATCAGTTATATTGCCTTGCATATTGATCCCAAATGAAACACTCTCAAATCATAATGCATTTTTATGGTTTTTGTCTGTGGTTGGTGAGAAGTTTCTTTTGATCCCTGTGGGTGATAAGATTATTGCCTGAAAAACAATGTTTGATCACATATTTTTGTTCATTCAGCCAAGAAGTTTCAAGTGTTTTCTGTGAATTCTTAGTCATTGGTTGTTGAATTAATGTTTTTAGCATAGTTTTATGACAGTGATTATCAAAATGTCATCTGCCTGTCTCCTGGGATGTAGTATGCCTGTGACAGATTGTAATATTTCTAGTGAAGTTTATTCTGAACTTTCTGTGAAGTCATGGGATTTGTGTATTGGCTTTCAGCTGAAAGACTCATAGCTCAAATTCATTAACTGTTGTCTTTTGAAATAGAGCTTAAAATAGAGCCTGTCTGTGAAAATAGAAACATGATTACCTATTTGTACACCAGAGGACAGTTCAAAAATATGAGCAGGCAGAATTGAGACCATGTTTCCATTATTAAAAATACTGTATCTGTTCTCTGCTAGATCAGTACAAGTTTGATCCAAATCTAATGTGAGCACAGATGCATTTCAAATTGCCCACAGCACACATCATCCTCACGTCAGCTTTCTGTTTTCCTGCTGGGTAAACAAAATTAGGGTAGATAATCCCAGATCCAGGATAAGGTTACAGTGGTGCAGAGAGAAAAAAAAAATTCCCCTCAGGTGAAGAGCCTTCCTGCACAAAACTACTCTGTCAGAGTGGTTTAGAAAATCAGAACTGGTCAAGTGAGGGAGTTTGTGACAGATGAACAGGTTGTCTCATGTAAACATGGCATTTAACCATGAACCAGCAGTTGTGATATCAGATCTGTTGAGTTGACAAACCGGAGTCAGAAAAGAGTGATGGAAATAAGAGATACGTTCCAGAGAAGTTTCATTTTTGAGTGGAATAGTCACATAACCTGCAACAGCTTTGACATGGCTTTGAAAAGTTCTCCAGAAGCAACAGTGACTTCTTAACAGTTTAATAATTATTAAGCATTAGGAATATGCAATAATAATAAATACCCTCCAGGCATATTAGCTGACTCACAGTCTTTTCTAAATATAGTGTAAAAACTGATTCAGAAGGACACAGTATACAGGTAATAGAAACAGTAAAGACTAGATACATTTATGCATTTTTATTATTTATTCCTAAAAGAAAGGTGGAAATTAATAACAGTGTATAAAAACTCACTTGAGATGCCACCTTTTAAAAGGATCAGCATTTGGAAATAAGACTTCAGGAAGCTCAACAAATAATCTGCAGAAAATCAGAGTTAAGAGGAAGTTCCAGGAAAGGTAGGTTAAGCTTCCTCTTCCACTAGGTGAATATGTTTGAGAGCTTTGCTGCTGCTGACCTCTACTTGGCATGTCTCATTCTTTTCCTTCAGAGCAGCCATAAGCTACTCATGTGAATATACTGTGGTTGTGTTCCCTCTCTGCAGGCCAGATAGAGTGTAAAAATTTTGAATTATAATATGCTGAACTAGTATTCAGCTCAGTTGTTTCCCAGGGATTTAAAGGCCCTCCTGGGGTATTCTTGGAGAATAAGCTAGAGTTGAGGTAAAGCAATAGCATTCTTCTTATATAGAGGAGCACCTGCTGACAATGATGTTGGATTTGCTCCACCAAGTATATTTTACTTCAACCAGAAAGCATTTCTGAACACATAAGGGATACTAATATATCAAGCAGAAGGGAAAAATAATCTGTCCCATCAATATGCCATAAAATACTGACAGTTGAACAAATCCAGTTAATGATGTTTCTGATGGTAAGTTGTTAACAAGATAGCCATTAATAATGCTAATTTGCTTCTAAATATATTTATACTCCTTGTCTTGTTTCCATATGTTTGAGAATATCTGATGACCAAGTTTCTTGGAAAGTCTGAGCCTTCTTTTAAAATTGCATAAGTGGAGATGTAACTTGTAGAAAAGAAAATTTTAGTAAAATTGCAATGTGAGTCTTCAATTTTTTCACAGGTTATGACAAGTACCTTATAAAAAAATTATGCAAGCTTCTGTGCAGCTAAGCTACAGGTTCCTCACACTAAAAGACAAACCAGTGCACCAAAGGGATGGATCTTTTTTTTAGATTTAAACTCTGAAATAATCATGCAAAACAAATTACCACATACAGAGCTTGTGAGACTTTCTATAGGAACGCTTGATCAGTTTGCTGTTATTATTGCAAACTGATTGTGGAAGTTGTAAAACATCTGTGGGGATTTGGGTGCTTAGTTACTTGGCTGGGCTCAAGTCCTGATGGGAAAACAGTTACACTGAATTATAGCACAACAGATGTATATTGTCTTCCCTTGACGAGGATTAATTCAGCTGTTTCTTTATGTTTAAGTCAGATGTTGCATAAAAACTAGCATTTTAAAAGAAAACTTCTTTCAGCTCAGTTTTGGACGTTTCCTATGATTCATTGAAAATTTGTTCTGAGTAAAAAGCCACTTACATTTTGCAATTACTGCAAATATTAGAAAAAGTTTTTAGGGCTCTAAAGTCTTGGAACAATCTGCAAAGAGTGTCTGCTAATTGCCTTTTGGATAGCTTTTGTTGTGCTATCACCACATGCCACACTTTGGAGGATGTGTGATCAGCAGATTTAACCACTGCAGACATTGGCTGGAGGTGGACAGAAAGGCAGGGACGAAGGAAGGAGCATTATTTTCACTGCAAATATCCAGTGAGATGTCTGTTGTTCAGAGTCATCGTGCACAGAATTACAGAATCATTTCGATTGGATAAGACCACAGTCCTCAAGTCCAACCTTTGACTGATCACCACCACCTTGTAAACTAGGCCACAGCACTAAAAGCCATTTCCTGTTGTTTCTTGAACACCTCCAGGGATGCTGATTTCACCACTTCCCTGAGCAATCTGCTCCCCTGCATAAAAAACCCCTCCAGTGAAGAAATTTTTTCTGATGTCCACCCTGGATCTCCCCTGGTGCAGTTTGGGACTATGTCCTCTCATCCTGTTGCTGGTTGCCTCAGAGAAGAAGAAATGACCCCCACCTTTCAGGCAATGACCTCTTTTCAGGCAGTCATAGAGAGCAATAAGGCCTCCCCTGAGCCTCCTTTTCTCCAGACTAAATACCCCCACCCTCAGCAGCTCCTCACGGAACTTCATCAGCTCTGTTAGCCTTTCCTGGACATGTTCCAGTACCTCACTGTCTTTCTTCAAGTGAGGAAATAGAACTCCAGAAGCAGCCTCACCAGGGCCAAATACAGGGGGAAAACCACTTCCCTGGTCCTGCCGGCCACTATTCTTGACACAGGCCAGGATGCCTTTGGCCTTCTTGGCCACCTGGCCACACTGATGGCTCATGGTTAGCTGGCTGCCAACCAGCACCCCCAGATCCTTTGCCCTGGGCCACTTTCCAGCCACTCTGTCCCCAGCCTGTGGTGGTGCATGGGGATGTTGTAACTGAAGAGCAGGACTTGCACTTGGCCTGGTTGAACATCACACAGTTGGCCTTGACCAACAGCTTTGAAGCATGTCTGTCCATTGTTGGCTACAGAGAACAACACCTAAGTCACAACTTTGTGTTGCTTTAAAAGTATACCACTTCACTATTACAAAAAAAAAAAAATGTGTGATTTACTTTAGGTGCCAGTGGCAGCATTTGAGTTATTGTTCATTGGTATAATAATTTGACTGGCTAACAAAGTCATAAAGGAAAGCTTCATTTTCCTTCTTTCGAAACCAGTGTACATTTATTGTCTTTATTCAGAACTAGAGAAATACTTTAATATGCTTTAAAGGAATTGAGCACACAACTTTCACCCATCATTATTTTTCTGTGAAGAAAATGAGAAGAAAATAAAATCCTAGAATCCCACACTTGGTTTAATGACTCTTTTTTATAAAGCAAAGTTCATAGTGGGATCACAGTTTGTAGAAGGTTATTATCTCACAAAACATAGGCAACTGCTGTGTGAACTGAGAAATACTGTTGCTTTTCATTTTTAAGTCAAATAGAATAAGGGAAAAAAAGTCTTTTTTCAAGAGAGCAGTCCCTATGCCTCTTGTCAACTGAAAGTTAATGTCTTAGTAAACACACAAGTTTCTTTAATGTGAGCTCATAGGTAAAATGCAATGTGTCTGTAATTAAAAATATGTAAATTTGGCTTATAAATTGGAGTAGCCTTTTAAAGCTGAAAGAGCATCTTACTTGTAAATTGTGAGAGTGATCATCCCTCTGTCATACAATTTTTTAAATTTTTATTTAGTATTTTGTGTTCCTTTGATCACATGTCACACTAACTGTGTGTAGGTCTTTTTTCTTGTTTAGGTTAAAACTAGCATTGGTGGTTTTTTTCAGATTTAACCACAAAGTCTTACAGTTAGAAAAAACCCAACTTCCATATTTTCTCAGTTTTCAGATTTTAGCATGCTATATTCAGTCTAGTAAACCTAAAACATGGTGAAGTGCTGGCACATTGACTTGCCCAAACCCACATGAATGGATTCTTTTAACATAAGAATTTCAGATTATGCCTCACAAAAGCTTCTTCTAAGAGAAGGATATTCACCATATTGTAATTTCAGTTTGAACAACATTACATATTTGTTCATAACCTCTTGCAATTGCTGTGCTACAGTCTGTGGTAATCATTTTGTACACAAGAGACTTTTCGCCAGTTTTTTCCTTGCAGCCTCATACAATGAAGGAATGATGCCAAGGTTACTTGTCTGTAGGGATCCTTTTATTACATCTGTTAACATGATTGAAACTGTGAATGACTCAAGGAAGGTGATGCAGTTTCACTGCAGTATAAAAGGAGAAAGAAAATAAATTGTTATCTTTAAGTGACAAAAACATTACAAGGTTCAAGTATTTTTTAGAATTTTATTTAGCCTAAAACTTTATTGTTGAAGTTTGAAGGCTGCATAGTGGATAAATTACTTACATATAATTTTTAAAACTTAAAGAAGGATGAAAATATTAGTATCTTTTTATATTTTTTCCATCTAGAGACATAGGGAAAACAGATACCCAAACAGATTTTGTTATTATTGTTTTTTTCTTTAATAACAGTAGGAATTCTTAGAATTATTCAGTTCAGCGTCATACACAACAGTTTTCTCTGAGGGGGTAAAACAAAAAAAGAAACATTTTGAGTTTGTCTGTACAGTTCATTGAATTTTTCATTCTGAAGGTGTACGGATGCTGGATGGAGATGTGACAGATATGGTAGAAGCAAAGTCTCTAAGCCTTAATCCCCAGCACATCCACATCTACAGTGCCAGCTGGGGGCCCGATGATGATGGTAAGACTGTGGATGGACCTGCTTCTCTAGCACGTCAGGCCTTTGAGAACGGCATCAGAATGGTAGGTTGACATCACAGTGCATCGCCTGGATCTGCTTTCATGTGCACGTGTAAGGGTACCTTTGCCCAGTACGTGCAAGTGCTCAGCATGGGGAAGGCAAAGGACTTGGAAGGAAAGAAGAAAACTTCCTTTGCATAAAACTGAAAACATGTTTTTCTTTTGTAGTGACAATCAGTGACCTGATTGTCAGTCTTACCTGAGGTATCAGATCTGTTCATTTTCAACTGGAATACATCATCCTCAGTGTCTTTTAAAACTGCTCTGAGGTAGTGATGTAATTAGAAATAAATTGTCTGAGAAATGCTACTTTGCACATCAGTGCCAACTCATCGAATCTGAGTTGCAAAGAAATTTTAAAGCAAAACCTTTGACTGTGTTTCCTTCTTTCTTCATTTCTGTTTTGTTTTGTTACGTGTGATTTCTTAATGTAAGTTTGATGATTTTAATAGGGAGTTGGGGCAAAAAAAAGTCTATAACCCATGGTTCTTTTACCATTTATGTCTGGTCTCAGAGAATTTACAATACTGTGATGAAGGGGACACTAATGGAACTGCAAGGATGCAGTTTTTCTTTTTTGGTCATGAAAGTTCTTTGTTAAAACATATGTATGTGTTTGTTTAAATGCCGTATTTCATGTAGGGAAGACAACTGTGAAAAGTTCAGCCTGAATTTCTGTACCAGAAGGACTCAGCCATTTCCTCATTGAAATCTCAAGTTCTCAAAACTAGGGATAAATATGTGGAGTAACTTGCTAAGAGCGTAGAGCTTGCTTACAAACATTATTGTTCCACTATTGTTATAGCAGTTATATGAGAGGATACCCTACAGAACCCAGATGAATTTCATTTTACCAGTACATTGTTCTGTATATGAAATAAGCACCAGTCTATAGTGAAAACATAGCATTTGATTTTCTGAGGCAGGCTTTTTCTGATAACAATGAAGAAACAGGTTGGTATACTTTTTTGAGAAATAATAGAAGCCATATGTGATACAAGTAAAATTATTATTTTTACAATTTAACTTTTATATAATATTATTAAACTTTGTTCTCCCTGAAGTTGCCCATGAGGAATTGAATAGATCTAAATTTCCATATGTTTGGATATTTTATCTGTCTCTGACTATGAAAGCTTCATTTCTACTCACTAAATAGAAGGTATTTTTAAAACTTATATTAAAATGTACTGATAAGAAATACAAAACATTTAAGGTTAACCTCTAATTTCCATTCTTTAAAATACAGTATAGACTGAAAAATTGTAAATGCATGTTGGAATTACCATCTTACCTGTTAGGCTGTTTCCAGACCAAGATTTACTTCAAGATGAACTGTTCTCTTTCTTTTTAATTAGTAATGTCTTTCTGTATTCAGATTAAGGTACTTTCTCTATTTTTCCTTACACTCTCATTTTAAAAGATGAGGCAAATGGAAGAAGAAAAGATTAATTTTCTTTGACAGAATATCCCAGAAATGGGCTCATTGTTCAAGATTGTGATTACATACTCAGCCAAACACAGATTTCCCTAAGGAGTCACAATAATTGTGCAATAATAATAGGCAGACAAAAATGCTTATTTTGTTATGTACAGATCGTTACTCTCCTTTTTCAGAAATATTGAACTGAACAACAACAGTATAACATCTAGGATTGCATCTGTGGAGTAAATTAAAGTAACATTGTATCTTGGTTTAAGACAATTAAAGGGGGCAGACATTCCAGAATTAGTTACTTTCCCTTTCAGTTTTAACCACTCTGCTTCCACCAATTAGGAGAGATGAATGCAAGAGGATATAAGTGAAATAATAACAGTTTAAAACAATTGCTAAAAAATGAAACAGGAACAGGCAAAAAGTAACTGTGATAATCAGTAGTCATAATGTTGCTGAATTTCATGGATTCCTCATGGACTCCCCAGAAACAAAGAAAAGCAAAAACAGCAGAGAAACCTTCCCCCAAGATGGCACTCTCCATGGATGACCTTGTGTGGAGAGATAAAGGGAAAATGGCAGGCAACTGTTACCCCCAGGATGGCTCCCTCTGCAGACGACCTGGGGTGGAGAGAGAGAACAGAGGAGAAGAACAATACAGCAACTCAACCTCCACAAGTAAAAATCTTCCTCTTCCCCCCAAATATCAACCAACAGGGAAAAAGAACAAAACAGAAAGAAAACCTAGAGTCCCTGGAGGCTGGAACTGGGTCAACAGCTGGAACTCATGGAGGGATTTCACCTTCTCTTTAGCAAAAATAGTAGGCAGAGGGCTTGGACAACTTGCATTCCATGCCCTCCTGCTTTGACCAGGCACTGCTGGCAGTCTGGGGCAACCATATGGAGCAGGGGATGTTCTATTTTTCTTGGCTTGGTGGTGCAGCTGCTGTCTGCCTTGTGCTACCTCAGCTTGCCCAGCAAGAACAAAAGAGAAAGAGCACTTCTTGAATGCCCCCAACCTTAAAAAAGAACTAGCATATACCCTTGACCTCACTGTTCCTTTTCTGGCCACTGGGTCTCCAAGAGATGGTAACAACTTTGGGCACAGGTAGATATGGAATACAGTAACATTTTGGGTTACCCAGGACACATCAGTACAGGAAAATTGGGCAAAACATTCTTTCAGACCTACACAAAATTTGAAGATCAGTATTCTTAATTTATCATGCAAGTATCCACACAATTGTATATTAAAATTTTAAAATGGAACAGCAAAAGGAAATGCCAAGATTTTTAAAAAATGTCTGAAAAGGAAATTATGTCTGGCTGGTTTTATTAGGAAAATCAAAGATAGTACTGAATAATAACTTTGTAGCATGATCAGACTCAATTATGATTTTTTATTTATTATAATCATTGCATAAAAACTAAATGGATGCAAGAGCCATCTGTTGTTGAGTTTCCTGAGAGACTTGGTTCCATCAAAAAAGCACCTGATTTATCTTAAGCACATATTATTCCAATTAGCTGCTTATGCTGTGTGTTTCACAACTATTATTATTTTTAATTCTGCTGAGCTGATATGATTACAACTTTCAAATCCTGCAGAAAATAATAAAGATGACTGCATAGATTTCTGTAGAATTACAGAGAGACAGCATATGCCTTGAATTGAAATAGACAAATCTGTTTAAAGAAAGGCTACTGAGGAATAAATGAATTAATGAAATGAACCCGTAAGTTAAATATACCTAAAAATTCCACCCAGTTCCAAGGTAATGACAAAGGAAACCAGTTTTTAAACCTGTCAGAAGTACTATGATTTTATGTCAGCTTTAAGGGTATTTCATTTAATTTTATTAAATTTACATACTTAAATTCAAAGAGAATTTGGATACTTTACTATCAAACAATTTCTGTGCAAATATACAACTCCCTTTATAGCATTCTTTCAGCTGACGAGGTACTTTTCTTGAAAATAGTGTAGTTGTAAGTGCGGAAAATTCTAGATGTCTACATTTTAAATCCTAATGCATTAGAACTTGTAGACCTCATAATATCAATAAAAAAATCCATTGTAATTATGCAGAATTTGCCTGAAAAAATATCAAACAAATGGTCATATATCAAAAAGTAACATATTCACTGAAAGATTAAGTATGTAATGTCACATTTCACCCTGTGCTCAAGATCAAGCAGGCTTAGCATTGCATAACGTGTTTATGGGCGAATCATGTCATAAGACTGTGCTGAATCTGGGACAAAATGGAGAGCACAAAAGCCTTCCTTGATTCATAAATATGAAATCTAAGTATGTTTTTAGGATACCTGTCAGTGTCTCACTGTCAATAAGCACAATGCTATAAGCACTTGATGGAGTTGAGTTTGCTGAATCATGGCTCTGCCATGCAGCATTCAGGCTAGTTCATTTGTATTCATACAAATAAGCCTGGTATTCTGCAATAGTGTCAACATCATTTGGAGAGGAAAGCATTTCAGATATTCAGACTTGTTCTCTCACTGCTGTTTGGCAAAGATCTAATAGTCAAGCTTCTGGATATGTAACCACTGTAGATATTTTTCATTGAAGGATTCCAAAGAGCTGGTTATCTCACTCTCCAGTGTCTCACCAATCGTATGTTTTATGTTGTTTCTGTAGTACACATAAGTGTACTAGTGTACTAGTCAGGTCATCCTTAATATAATCTAGAAAGGGTGGAGAGACGGGAAATCTGCATGGAAACTCTTGACACAGGCACCTTCATCTTACTGCTGTGACACCACTCTATTTAGTGAGCTTGACTCAAGCCAAAATATTTGATGGACATTAATGATCAGATGCTGTGTGGCTGAACCTCATGTGCAAACTCAGCTTCATGCCTTCTCTCCATCATAATTGCCCCTTCTCATATCTCTCGCTTCAACAGCTTTGGCTGCAGAGTGTGTGTTCCAAGTGCTTGCTGGGAGCAGAAAGGCTCTCTTACAATCACTACAAGCATCCTACCCACATGCAAGAGTGAGGGAGAAAAGGGAAGAAAAAGAGAAATCAAGAAAAAGGATTTAACAGTTATTATCATCATCATCATTACTGTATGTTTCTGCTCTGAAAATGGAAGAGATTTCTCATCATTTACAAGTGTCTAGGCAAAGGTTTGCTCCCAGTGTTCTATGTTTCTAGAGATGTTTCTATTAAATTTATTTGTCCTGTCATGATGTCTCGGCATTATTCTGAGTAGGATGTGTTGCTTACACCAAGAGGAATTTTTCCCTTTTATTTTGCCAGAGAACTGCATTTCAGAAATCAAAGGCAGAAGTTATAGCAGGAAGGATTGACTTCTAGTCAAACGTGCCAGAATGGCTGGTTTTTAATACATTTCAAGTGATACACAGCAGATTTTTAAAATTATCTTTTAAACTGCATATTGTGTTTTTTCACCTTGTACAGCTGTTGTTTGAGTCTAAATAACATATACCTGTTTTTATTCGTGTCTGCAATCATATATGGATATATTTTGCATGCATGAGACCTTCTGCACATTTCCAGTAAGTGGGCAAAAATACTTGTTGAAAATCAATCAGAGGAATTAGTACTGTACTTGGGGATGGTCTCAGAAGACATGATTTGCAATATGCTGATATAATCTAGTATTAGATTCTGGCATTTATCTGTTATATACTTTGCATATATACTGTGTATCCTTGTTGCATCTATGATATAAAATGAACATGGATATGTGATGAGAAATAGATATAGATAAGATATAGATATATACATATGCTTCAACATACTAAGTTAAACTTTGATTTGCTCTGTACTAGAGGTGGATGCTGATTACATAATAGAACTTGAAAAGTCCATCAATATTTTTTCATTGTATTTCTTCCTGCTCATGTCAAGACACAGCACCATTGGCTTAATATTCATAGTTCTAACGTCTATCATCTGCACCTGCCTTTTGTCATAAGTCCAATCAGTGAAATTTCATCCAGTTGTTGCTTCATCTAAATCCCTGTTTTCCTGATCCATGTATTATTTTCTGGTTTCTGGAAATCTTTCAAGAAGAGCCAGTCTTAACTGAAATCTCATGTCCATGTCTTTGCAAGCCAGTAGCAACCTTTACTATTGAAAATAGTATAGCTAATTACTCATCTAAGTCTCTTGCTTTCATTTCCATTGTAAACTGCCTCTTTTGCTGTATTTATGGTGCATCTTATGGTATTAGAAAACTCGACATATAATTCATTACAGATTTTGAGCAATCGATCTCTTGGATAAATTGAATTGGAACATAGGACATAAGACAGGAAATGACAGCATAGGTCATCCAGTACAGCTTTCTACCACCACAGGCATTGTGCCGTTTAAATACATTGAGCATTTTATGTTCTAGAAAAAGTCAGATTCTTTTCCCCTCTGATTCTGTTAGGAAAACATTTAATGGCCAACATTAATTGTTGGTTAGAGATTTTCTTCTAAGTTACAACATGGTTTCTTCATGTGTAGTTTTCTGCCCATTTATTCCTGGATATAAATTGTGCCTCATCTTAAATAACTTCCTCCATTTTTGTTTCTGATACATTTTTCAGTTACTCTCCTTTCAAGCTTCATTTAGATATGATAGACATGCCACACTCACTGATCACTTAAAAACTAGTCTGTCCATCTCCTTGCTCATTAGAGTAGTGCTTCTCCACATCTTCCAGCCTGAATTCTTTTCTTGAATGCAGGTGGTAGTGATTACTAGACTCACTAAGATGGTCTTTCTCTTTTAGGTCAAAATACCTAATAACTTTTTTTCCTGAGCTCATCCTTGACATACTGTACTCATAACTTCCTTGACCTCTATATTTTTCCAGCAGAGACTATATTATTTCCTGTACAAGTATTTCCACTCCCACCTTGATGTTACAATAATGTTAATTTTCTTTTGCTTCATTACAAATTTCTTGCAGGGCTCATCACATCTTTGCAGAAGCCTGACAATCTGGTTCTAATACATTTCTCTGCATAAAATAAGTTACCAAACAAAAACTTCACAGGCTTATCAGAAATTCTTAAGTGTTTGTTGCATTTTGAGCTTTTGTACAGTAATGCAGGCACCACTTACTGACCTTTAAAATCTGTTCTGCAATCTTAAGAGTAATGTTTTGTATATTGAGTTTCTTTCTGTTAGTCAGAATTTCCAAATCAGACTTCATTCTTCTGGTTCTTTCTGAAACACTTTCTGTTTTCTGGCATTTTTATTTCCAGTGTGGATACCAGAACGGGGCGTGCAAGTTTAAGCATTTTCTATTCATGCATAGTACTGCTTCCATATTCCCTGGATGAGTTCATATAGATCTTACTTAGTAATCCAGTGGACAGACTATTTTAGGGCAGCTCATTCCCAATTGATTATCTTCCATAGTCCTAAACTTTCTAAGCTACTGCTTTGCAAAGTTTGTTCACTTTCCTTTATTTCTTACCAATAAGCCTAATTTCTAGGTCTGACTGCCTTGCATTTGGCTGACGTATCTCAGATGCCTTAATGACTTTGCAGATGTGGTTTAAACTTGATATTATGCAGTTTTCTACAAATGGGGGTTGCCCAACAAAAATGAGGTTAAGCGATAACCTTAACACATTTTTAAGCTAATATTAATCCTTTGCTCTACTGTTTGCACACAGTTAGCAACTTCTTGCATTCAAACAAAGTAGAATTTGGAATGTTGCCTTCCAGTAAATAAAATAGTATTTAGGCTTAGTGATACCTGGATGAACTTTCATAAAGTACACTTTATTTTGTTTGGGAAATATGTGTACAAAGTGTGTGTACCAAATATATGCAGCTAACACCAAGACAATCACAACGCTCATCTGAAGTGCAGAGAATAGATTTATTCCATTGCCTCACTGGCTGGAGGATTACAAAGAAACAAAGGGATATACATACATTGCTAAGCTCATTTTAGCAGGGCCTGACCCCTGCATTACATATCAGAGCCTGGAGCATGTCTTCACCAGGCTGTGTTTTACAGTCTTAGAATTTATCTCCCTTCCCCACTTACAAAGAGGCCTAGAGGAAGAATGCTTTTAGGTGTTTAACAACATCCTGTTATCTACTCTGAGAAAATTTAATTGCTTCTTCAGCAAACAGAAAATGGCCCAAAGCAAACACAAATACATGAATTCTCTCACACAGAGTATTTTCTAACATCTTCTAAGGTACAAGGTTGGTCTCTGAACAAAAACAGTTCTGAATAGAACTTACTTTTCTCTCTCCTCACCAATCTCCTGGTTTTCAACCCTTTCCTCCTCAGACAAAGCCAACCTTAAAATTGTTCTCCTTTGCTTACTGTGAAAAAATGAACTTTTTCACAGATAATCAGTATGTAGTACAAAAATGCGGAAAAGCAGTTAATGTATCAGAAGTGTTCTTACATTGCATTAATTGAAATAAAAGAATCCTGAAAGATGGGAAAATTTGAAATGAGAGTTACAAAAATTGTCCATTTTCCTTAAAATGTCACAAAGTGTACTGGAAACCAAAACTGTTTGGTTACCTCATCCCATCTCACACATACATGGAAACTGTTGAAACAAGTCAGAATTGAAACATCATTGCTGTTTTTGGATTTGCCAAAATGCCTCTGGTTTTGGATGCCCACCCTGAAACAGGTGATGTATTGAACATAAAAACAACAACAACAAAAATGACTCCATTATTTTTGTGGAGTAAATCTTAATTTGAAAAAACAATACTGAAGAGCAGCTTTGGCAAATGAATCTATTTCCATGCACTGAGGTGTATGGATTTCAGAGTATGCCTTTTTGAAACATGAATCTGGTTTCTGTATATGAGCAAGTCACATATACACTTCACTCATATATTTGAACAAAAGTAGTATCTCTGTATTTCACGTAGGAAAAAAGAGATTTCTGGAATGGAGATCACTGGAATTTTGGAGTAAAAAGTTTTCTGTGCAGAGAATTTTAACAGTTCAAGGCACAAAACTGTGAAGGCAATGATTTTCCACACGGCCTGTATGTTGTTTCTTAAATGAACACCGTGGGAGACAAACTGCACAAAGTTGTTCCTTAAGTCCTCAGTCTGCAAAAGTAGAAGTGAAGTGGCCATATTTTCATGCTTATCTAGTGAAAAGAGCTAAAATTGCAGAAAATAGGAGGTTCCTTTTGTTGAACCCCAGAGTTTAATAGACATCTCTAAACCCAAAGTTTTCCACAAGGAAGAATCTGATGTAAGTAGTGAAAAAGAGCTATGTGGATCTAGTGGCCCGGGGCTCCTTTCTAGAGTGATTAATCAGATAGTAGTATAAAGGCAATGAGGACTGCCTGAACCCATCCCATATAATGGGTGTTTGTGTATAACATCAGTCGCATATCCAATTCTCACACTGATGGCTTTCCTGTGCACTGCTTGTTTATTTTGGCTTTGGTTGCAGGGACAGTTTTACCTCTCATTAACTAGAAACTCTTTGTACAACAGAAATTTTGGCAAAGCAAGCTCTCGTGTTATCACATTTTGTTTCCCATATACAACTTGTTTTATCCTGATAACAATAGAAATGATACTGTAGAAAGAGAGCCTCAGCCTGAACTGTGATTCATGCAGTCCTTGAGCTGGCTTTGTTTTGTTTAGGTAAATGAGAGATTCATTCCAATATTCCACATGTTCATATTCAGGTTTCAGCCAACAGTTCTTTTGGTTGCACTTCAGGCACTAGTTATAGCTCTGTGGGGAATATCTTTGAGCTGTTTAAACTGCTTTTCTCGTGGAGAGTAAAGTAAAAAATACACCACATGAAGCCTACATACTGAATTGTTCCACTGATACATGCTGATAATTAGTGTGTAAATACATAGGTGCCTGTGGTTATTCAATATGGGGTTTTGTTATATGCACATTAGAATGTTTTATAGCTTCAGTGTTTGAAAAGTATCATATCCTAAGAGATAAGAAAGTACATTTTTTTCTTTTTTTTTTTAGCATGGTTAATTTTTTTGCCTTTAATTTTGTTAATTAAGGAGCTAGTTCAGAAGTAGCCAGTAACCTTTCTTAGCAACTTCCCTTTCCAACAATATGAGATAATCATTGTTTTTTCTAGGTAGTGATATATTTTTGCATTGCGTATATGTTATACGTGTATATATATTGCTATGTTGCAGCAACAGGAAATACTTTCTTTACTTCATAGTTTTTTTAAGAGTAAAACCATAACTTTTAATGTAAAAACACAGGTGTCTATTTTTGTTTATTCCCCTCAACATGCATCTTTATTTATACATCCCTGTTTGGCTCATTACTCATTTCCTCACAGATACTGTAGGTGTGCATTTTTAATAAATTGATGCACGAACATTATTTTTTCTGAAAGTGTGGATACCTCAACAGAATTAATGGCCTGAGAAATGTTTCCTTTTGTTAGTGAATTTTTGCTTTCATATATAAGAATACTGTTAAAAAAAAAAAAAGTCTCCTTGGCTGTCGTTTGGTAGCACTTCAGAACTGCTGACTGGGACTCTCAGCTTATCATTATCTGTTTTTTGGAGGGATGCCTGCTTTCAGGTTCAGTACTGTGCAGTCTACAAAAGAGTCCTTTAAGGATGTTGTGCCAGACTATTTTTCATTCCCAGATAAGAGGTTAAATAGACTGGTAGAAACTCAGCAGGAGCTAGGGGCTGCTACTGGTTGAAAGCAAAATGCTGGCAGTGAACAGCTTGGCAATGCTGTGTCCCTGCACAGGACAGCAGTGTCCAGATCCTAGAGAGTGCAGAAATCAGCAGAAACTGGAAGAAAGGGGACGTATCTCACAGGTGCATTTCTCAGGATGCTGTGATCCTTTGTGCGTGGCACTACAGTGATGGTACTATGCTGGAGCTAAAAACCATGCCTGCCAAGTAGGTTTTTTTAGGTCTCCAGAATGCTGGCCTCTGTTCTGCACATTCAGTTATGAACATTTCCTCTTTAGGAATTAGTTTTTAAGGAAGAGGTCATACCATGGGCTACTTTTTCCAGCTTCCACTTCAAGATCAATTTCACTTTCTGGCAGTAGTTTTTAGTTCTTGGAAACATGAAGTAATTTTAGAACAGTATTGGGGAGAATAGAGGAAATGAAATGTATAGGCTCTAGGTGTGGATAGAGTGTCCCTCCTTTTCTCTCCATTTTGTATTTGCATGGTTTGTTTTCTGCTCGTCAGTGTGTTTCCAGCATTTGGTGCCAAATTATCTCTCCCTGACTGCCGCCCCTATAATTCTTAATTACTCCAGTTCAGCTGTTCTGTCATCTGCCTTTCCTGCTCCTCCACGTTTTCTTCCTTGTTCCTTTGTAAATTTGATCACACCTATCAAGACAGTAAGTCACTTCATAGACAGGGATATTGGGGTACTTGATTCCTGGGCTGGAAATAATCAGGATTCACAGGCTGGATTAAGGCAACTTGACTTTTAAAGCAGTGAATGAATGTAAGGTCTAAAATTTATAAAATAGTGTGATTAAAATTTACTCCACTGGCTCTTACTACATCTTGTAGGTGGAAACTGTTTTTATTAGAGTATTTTTAAAGAGTGCTGTAAGCAACTTAAAAGTGTGTGGGACTGCTGGTTGTCTTTATTTGAGTGTATGGAGACCTCTCTCTTAAAAAGTCCCTGCCAGTACTGCTAATTCATTCACTCATAAGGATGTGGTGCATACACGAACACACACACTTGGAGCAGGGGATGTTTCTGTAATAGTATAAGGAAATTCTGCAGATGTCATTATGAGCATGTTCATACTGGCTCTGATTCTTGGCAGACTTAACCTGTCCATGCTGGTGAACTGGAAAAAACAAAAAGGGGCTTTTGTATCATTTACCTACTTGTAACTTGCTGACCAAGGAAAAGGAGGCATTAGCAGAAGGAAAAAAAAAAAAAAAAAGACAGAATGCCCCATGCCCCAAGATTCTTCTTTCATGCTTTACAAGTGTAAATTCTGAGTGTAAATTCTGCCTTGGGGCCTCTTTAAAAAAGATCTGAGTCCATTTTCATTTAAGCTGTCTGTTGAGCACACTGGCTTTGTCCAGAAAATATACTAGAAAATTGGAGTGTGACTTAGTCAATAGCAAGTCACAGTCATCAGTGAAACAGTTTTGTTTTGCATAATGGGACAGTTGAATTTTTTCTTTTAAATGATATGACATTATATGCAATTTAAGAAAGTAGACTAGAAAAAAAGAGAACCTTTCATAGTTGCCTGATTTGGTGCACTGACAAGCACAAGTGCGGAATTATGGACACCATGCAGAATTTATAGGAGGCAGTCCCTAGCTGTCATTGCAAATGGAAGAGCAGAAGCAACTTTGTGCTTAGAGGGGATGGAATGAAATTTTAAAATCATGAGATGAGCATTGAGCATACTTTGCTGGACATTGATTCAATACTGGTCTATGCCTTTTCTATAGAAGAGTTAGCAACTCTTAGTTTTGCTCAAGTTCTGTCCATATCATTTGTACATGCACCTTTGCTTTGGGCTAATAAATGACACGTGGCTTCTTGGCATCTCAAGGCTTGACTTTTTGTCTGATAGCCTTGGGCACCTCGCAGATGACAAATGATAGATTTAGATAAACAGTAAAAGCTGCATAGTGCCTTCCATATGTGTTTATCTTAATTTTGTAACACAGTCCAACTATTATTTAACTGCATTTATTTAGATGATACCAGCTGGAATAACATTCACATACAGTAGAACAGCTGACACTCTCTCTTTACTTACTTGTTGGGCACAGTTACTAACAAGTAAAATGTAGAAAAGTAAAATGTAGAAAACAAGTAGAAAATACTGTTTTGCATTGGTCACTGCATCTGGTACTTACTTTTTATTGCAATAACAGAGACATTGATCCTTAACATATTTGCAGGAGTCATTTTTTTTAAAGAAATACTTGCCATTATCTGTTTAACAAAAAAACCCTAGCATGGAAACGTAAATCCAGATGCAAATGGCTATTAGTTTTAAAGCCCCACCCTTACTATTAAAAATCTAAATTGATGTTAGTTATGTTTAAATTATAAATGCAGAATTTCTAACTTCCATTGGCATGTTTTCCCCATTTTGTGGCCAAAAATGATTCAAATTGCTGTTTCTACAGCTTGTTGTTTATTATTAGCACAGTAGCATAAGTACACATCTAATGAAATAGATTACACAGAAAACAGATTGCATAGAGAATAAACATTCTCTGTGCAAACAGACTAATAATACAGTCATACACTGCGGTGAAAAGGTTTTTATTGCATGGGACAAATCATGTTATACTGCTGTTGGCATACAGAACCATCTGATGGTAACAGCAGAAAAATTACAGGCTGTTATTAGTCAGACATTTTTCTTTATGCATCTTCTTGAGAAGTTCTTTTACAAAATATTTTTCTTTTTTTTTTTTTTTTCTTTTTTAAGTGGAAGCTATGGCTTGATTACCCTGAATTCTCATTTCTTCTGTCTTGGTTGTATTGGTGTATACACCATTGGCGTATAAACCATTGGTGAGGTTTAGCCATAATACTGCTTTCAAGACCTGTGTAGGAAGAAAAAAGGTAGAGAAAGAGAGCGGTAGTACTTTAAAAGTTGTCTTAAAAAACCGAACAAACAAAAAATAAAAACCAAACAAACAAGCCCAAAAACCCCAAACAAACAAAAAAACCCCACTACATTGAAAATGTTGCTATTTCGTATCTTTTTGTTGGTGCATTAGCTAAGATCAAGAAAAGGAAGTGAAAAATTTGTAATTTCAGACTGCTCCTGTCTGGTGAATGTGGATTTCATAGTACATTAAACTTGGCACCTTGGGATTTTTCTTTCTGCTTGAAATGTTTCTAAAGGAAAATTTGAATTTTAGAGACATAACTTCATGTAGACACTAGTCAGAAGAATTTGCTTTTTAACTTACTTTGCTGAAAAGTCTTTTGAGGTCGTATACTTTTATTAAACTCACAAATTATCTCCATGATAATTGAGAAGTCATGGCTGTCTGGTGAAGGCCCAAGTGGCTAGAAAAAGGGAAACATTATACCCATCCTTAAAAAGGGTAGAGACAGGAGGACCCTGGGAACCACCAACTGGTCAGCCTCACCTCTCTGCCTGGGAGGATCATGAAACAAATCCTCCTAGAAGCTCTGCTAAGGCACATGGAGGACAGGGTTGCCTGACCAACCCAGTGGGCTTCTGTGATGGAGTGACTGTGTCAGTGGACAAGGGTAGGGCTACAGATGTTGTTTACCTGGAATTTTGTAAAGCCTTTGACAATTCCCCATGACAGCCTTCTCTCTAAATTGTAGAGAGATGGATTTGATAAATGAACTGTTGGCTAAGAAAGTGGTTAAATACTCACATCCAGAGGACAGTGGGCAATGGCTCACAGTCCAATGGACATCAGTAACAAGTGTCCCTCAGTAGTCCCCATTGGTAATGTTATCCCGTGTTATTTACTGTCTTCCTTAATGACATGGGTGAAGGAATCTAGTGCATTCTCAACAAATTTGCGGATGACACCAAACTGAGGGGTGCAGTTGATACTCTTGAAAGATGGAATGCCATGCAGAGGTACCTGGACAAACTCAAGAAATGGGCCAGTGGAAGTCTTATGAGGTTTAATAGGACCAAGTACAAGGTGATGCACCTGCGTCAGAGCAACCCTCAGTATCAATACAAGCTGTGGGATGAACAGATCAAAAGCAGTCTTGCTAAGAAGGACTCAAGCAGGACTTGGGGGTGCTGGTGAATGAAAGGCTGACATAAGCCAACAATGTGTGCTTGCAGCCCAGAAAGCCAACCCAGTATGATATTTCACTCCTTTTTTTTTTTCAGCATGACTTTCATGGTACATCTGGATAATATAGGTGCAGAACAACAAACTCCATATAAAAGTTGTTTCTAAAGCTGTATTTATACTACTAATTTTCTCAATTTCTCTAATGTCTGATTCTGAAATCTGCTAAATCATTCTCTCATTTCTAATTCTTCTCAGGGTACTTGTTCTTTTATTTTCTTCTTCTCATGAGATTTTTTGGGGGGGGGAAAAGACGTGGCTATTAAGCAGTTGAGGGAGAAAAGAATTATTAATCAAATTTTTTGTACTGTTTCCAAACAGGGACGAAGAGGCTTAGGTTCAGTCTTTGTTTGGGCATCTGGAAATGGTGGAAGAAGTCGAGACCACTGCTCCTGTGATGGCTACACCAATAGCATCTACACTATCTCCATAAGCAGCACAGCTGAAAGTGGAAAAAAGCCGTGGTATCTGGAAGAATGTGCATCCACACTAGCTACAACATACAGCAGTGGGGAATCCTATGACAGGAAAATAGTATGGGTTTTATTTGTTTTTTCATGTATATATGATTGTATTCTGCACAGTGATTTAGGGGGATGGAGAGAAAGGGAAATCATTTACACTAATATCTTCCCGTGTTTTAAATCCAGTTATCAATAGTTTTTACAATTTACACACATATTAGCAGTTTACCTAGACACCTGTTTTCTCAGATTTGTTTTGACACAGCATCATTCCTCTTTTACATTCACTGACTGTCACTTACTACTCATATTGCCGTCTATTCTGGAAATGTATTGTAAGGAAAATTAGGCTCAGTGCTCATCTTTTCTGTATTGTTCCTCTTCTCATTCCTAAGCAGCCAGCATCTAATTTCCTTAATGTTCTCATCTTTGCTGGAAAATGACAAATAGTTTTAATTCTGTTGGATAATCTGTTGACATTGTTAGTATTTGTACATCCTGTGTGCCTTTGCAAAATGAATGCATTCAGGATACTTTCTAGTATTCAATATTCTACTTCTTTTAACCTTTTAAACCTTTGTACTCAGGTTGATGAGGTTTGCTAACATTGTTCTCTTCCCTGCTTATTTATTCTGGTGTTTAACTTACAGAAATTTATTACTTCTGGATCAGAAGATTGAAGGAATTGGAGGGTTTTTTTTTCCTTCCTTATGTTTTCTTAAGGACTTATCTAACCTTTCTTTCTGGTCTTTAGCAGATTTTTCTCTTGGTGTCAATCTAGAGTTACAAATATTTGCCTCTGTGGTTTTTTTTTTCATACTGTCTGCCTTGTCTTTCAGGATTCTGTTCTGGGATGCTGGCCATCCCTTCTTGGATTCTTTGTTATTTTCTGATGGTCTAATTTCTGTTATAGACTTGTTCTGAGATCATTCTTCATCCCAATGATTTTTCTGTTATTTATTTGCTTCTCTTCACTGAAGTCTTCTCTCTCTCTTCCTGATGCGTTTCTTGTTATCCCTGATAAATAATAATAAATTTTAAAATTACTATATCTACTAGAAATCCTCACTTCTGTGATTAAATTCCCTTTACTGTCCTTTAAAAGACATTCACTAACTTCTTCATGTTTGAGTGAGACTAATGAGCTGAGCAGATGTGATTGTGTTCCTCCATCCTGACCTTTACTTAGACAAGTCTGTAGAACTTCCCTGAGTCCTTTGAATCCAGCAGTTGCTGTCAAGTCAACAACAATTTTTATAAATACAATCAGTATTGCTTTCAAAGTTTTCTGTGACAAAAAATTAACTTAAATTTAATGTAAGTGCTTTTAATTATTCATTGCTATTAAAAGATCTCTCCTGTTTGCTCTCTGGGCCCATTTAGCTTTGATTTCTAAGCATTTGGTGTCACAGATTTTATTGCTAGTATGAAGACCGCTCTGTCCTCTTTCTGTCCTCTCTCTGCCCATGTAACCCAGAGAGTTAATTCCTTTTGATAACGGAAGGTAAGCTTCTTGTACTATTCTGTCTAAGTCATGTTTTCTTATAAACCCATTTTTCATGTTACAAGCTTCTAGAATCCAAACTAGACACACCAGCCAGGTAGCAGCAATATTCATTGACAAAAGCATAGGAAAACGGCTGTCTGTATGTGCCAGGTCAGTTTTCTTCTGTTTATGTATTGACCCTGATGAGACTTGTTAGCTTCACTGTCATGTAATGTGTCCATCACTGTGTGATGCTCAGCCCACTTTCAGAGCTGCTGCTTCTCTTTTTCAAAGTTGATGGTTCAAGGAAATATGTAAGGGTAATTAGAGTCTCCTTATTCCACCTATAACAACTGGCAGGTTTAGTACTTACCTTCAGACCAGCCCTCATCATCACTTTGTCATTTCCCAAGTTTCTCGCAACACTCATCAGGTGCTGGTGTTTTCTTCCATGTCTTCGGTAAAAGTTTGAGGTCATACTGTGGCCAGGAACCAAATTGTAGAAGACCTGATTAGAAACAGCAGTCATTTCTTCTATATGCTATAAGGGTATATACAATTTCTCTGCTTCTAATTTTTATACATGCTTACATTTTTGGACCATATAATTATGCCAGTTTAAATCAATGTCTTATGCATTATGTATATTTTTAATCTCTTAAATTTAAATATTTTTTTAAAATATGCAGCATTACATGATGTGTCTTGTAAAATCATGAGTATATTACTTTCAGCCAAAGTGATGTCCAAAAAAAATACTGCAGTACTTTGGCAACCTTTCTTTTCCAGCATCTTCTGTTATCCACCATTGAGTATTCTACTAGTTAATTAATCTATTAGTAATTTATTTAAATCCTGTATCAGCTGCTTTACACTAGATAAAAAAGTGGCAAATAGATGACATTAGTAGGACAATAATGCTTACCCTTTTTAAAATAATGACACTATGCAGATTTTCTGTTTTCTGGAATTTCTGCAATGTTCAAACATTTGCTAAAAACAACACGGTAGTTCCCTTTCCAGCCCTTGTAAGAGTGTTTGACACTTCCAGTCTTTCTGATATTAACTTGTGATTTAAAATAGAGATAAATGATTTGTCATCTCCCTACGCTCTGAAAATTTAATTTAGACTTTTTTTTTTTTTCCCAAAAAGAAACATTCAGTGAAATTGCTGTTTACTATAGTCTATCATCTCTGGAAAATTAAAATAGTATTGGAGATTCTTTTGCTTCTGATGTATTTGAAAATAAAACATGCATTATTTTTTAGGGTTCACCATTTAATCTTGTCTTTCCTTATTGCCTCTCTGCATCTTTTATCCTCAAATGTAATTAATTGCTGTTTCTTTATATCCTTGATCATATTTTTAATATTGAGTAAAATATCTCTGTATTTCTCAGTCCTTATTTGTACTTTCCTACATTGCTCATTTAAGCTTTGAGCATTCCTCTGATTTCTTAATAGATGCAATTTTCTTGGTGATTGTCATCCACTCTTTTCAATTAACACACATTTTCTGCTTTTACAGAATTACTGTTTCAGTAAGAGAGCATTGCTAATTTCTGACATTTTACTCCCTTATGTCTTGCACTAGGATCAAAAACACCTGGAGTGATCTTGCCTTGTTCTCATGGAACATAAGCATATATAACTTTTTAGTTTACCAAAGTATAGTACCCATCACTTCTGGAACTTTGCAATGTCCTTAATACAGGCAGGTTAAGATTTTTGAAAAGTATACCTTACAAAGGAGATAATAATTATTATATATAGAATGCACACAAATTATCCCATAGTTAGGAAATTAAGGAAGATAATTTACATAAACATTATTGAAAATAATTAAAAATATGTCTCTAAAATGTTCTTAATTGGAGTCTCCCTTGGAGATCTCACATTGAATATCAGAGATAAGTAAAAATATTTTTTGATTTAATTCCATGAATTATATAAGCATTGATTGTTTTTACTAGTCAGATTAGAAATTAGGTTCCATATCCCAGCTTTAGTTTAGTCCTACAGTGTGCATCATTTTGCACAGTAAATGGCAAAAGCATAAATCTGAGTAGCCATAAGAATTAACCCAGGTCTGTTGACCGTTTGTTTACCAGAATGTAATTCATCCTTGACAACTCTTGTGCAAAGCAACCTTGCAGTTGCAGTTGCAAGAGTCACTGATCCCAAATGCTTGAAAATCAGACTATAAAAATTCCTGACAAGATTCTTTTTCCTGTACTATATTATCAATTGACGTTTGAAACTGTCATGGTTTGACACTGGCGCGATGCCAGCACCCCCATAAAAATGTACTTTTCTAAATAATTGCTGTGAGATGTGATCAGGAACAGAGCAGAGCAGGCCTAAGCTTAGTTACAAAGGAAAGAACTTTATTAAACTACTACTACTATATATATATGTATATATATATAAAATACTACTATATATATATATATATAAATATATATATAAAATACTACTATATATATAAAAACTACAAACACTAAATCTTGGATGAAGACTTTCCAAAACACCCCTCCTCCTCCCACCTAATTTCTAAACAAACTCAACAGTGAGACACCACCCAGGATCCTGATCAAGTTGCTACTCTTCAGATATTCAAATACTCAATCTTTCAAGGGAGACAGAAGTTTCTCCTGTGCCACAGACTCTCCAGGAAACACAATTGCCACCCTTGTGTTTCCATGTCACACATGGCAACTGCCCGGAGAAAATCTGCCATGGTGACACTCTCCTTTCCATGTCACAGTGCTCTCACCACCGTGCATGGACAGACTGCTCATAGGGCTCCTTTAAGGATGCTTTGCCGTGGACCAAAAGAGACAACAGTTCAGTTTCTCATTTTGGGACTACAGTCCCCCCCATTTTCCCCTGGGGCTGAGGGTCCAAGAACAGAGATCTTCTTCTCCTCTTCTTCTTCCTCAAAGACAGAGGGCTTCTCCCCACCTTCTCCAACTCTCCTCTGTTCTCTCTGCTCCTCTGCTGGTAATCACTGAAACAAGTCTCTTGGCTCACCAACGCACCCCCCTAAGTGCAGCTTCTGTTAGGAGAATTTGGTTCAGTCTATGGCTAACAAGGAAAGTCCAGCCACAAGCCACTCCATCATCTCCTTCCAACTCAAGAATTTCTTCTTCCATCATCTCGGATCCCAGACTGTCTCTCTTCTACTTCAAATCAAGGAGGAATAATATTTTACAAAGCCTTCATTTCTCAGGAAAGGGTTAAAAGTTCAGACTCCCTGGACAGCTGATATCTCTGCCCAGCAGCTGATTTCCAAGGCCAAGGCTGGGCGCCTTCCCCCCCACCCTTCTCCTCCGCGCCGGCAAAGTTACAGGTGCCATCCGGACTCTCTGTCTCTTCCCTCTGGGGGGGGGATGACAAAGACATCTCCGCTTCTCTCCACCATTCCGTCCACAGGAGCTGGCTCGGTTCCAGTCCTTCTACCCCTCGGCTCACCTCGACCAGGCCTCATGGCTCCCCCTCCCCCACCCAGCCCCATGGCTGGGCAGCTTAGATCTGCACAGCACCCTGACCGGAACTAAAGAGAGCGAGCTCTGGGGAGTTCCTGCTTTTAACCCCCTGTGTTCTCAGAGGCGTATCCCTATCTTCAGTGGTCACTTCAGGTGCCAATATCCAAACTTGACCACTGATTGGTTTGACCCAACTTCCTGAAAAAATCACTTCCATGTCAAACCACGACAGAAACTCACAACTCTTCCATGTTTTACTAGTGGTACTTGGTATTTAAAGCCATGCAAGGCTGTTCCCTCTCTAGATACTTTCAATGATGAAGTCATACAGTGTAGTGGAGATAAATAGCTTCTGTTTGTGTTGTGTTTAAACCAGTTGTCCATATAAGGGATAAGTATGGGATTCCGTTATGCTACAACCCAGTGAGAAATTCCATGAAATTGTGATGCCAGCTTTTCAAACTGATTGTTGAGAAGTCCTTTCAGCATACATACCCTCACATGGAGACAGGGATATTGCTATTACCTGTGTGACTGTCTTGCTTATAGACTGTTCTAAGAGCATTAATGATTGTATTGCTATTCTTTCTCCAGCTTGACTACCAAAATTCAGTCCTCTTAAAGTCCTATCAAGTATCATTTACCTTGGAAGGAAGTCTTGTTTGAAACAAAAAGTGAACTCGAGACAGAACTGAGTATTTTAAATAATAAGCTTTTTAAACTGCTGTTAAATGCTAGAAGAGTCTAGAAACTATATATGTTTTCAGTGTTGTATCATGTATCCTTTTCACCATATCTCACACTTTTGTTTAAACTGATGCTCCTTTTGAGTTAGTGGTTGTCTTCATACCTTTCCACAAGAAACTGAGGGCTTGCAGCAAGTTTAAAGGGAAAAATACAGGGCAAATAGAAAGATTATTATTAAATTTAAATTATCCAAATTCTATTATGCATATAAATTTATATGCACTTGACAAACAATGTGGGGTTCAACTGTTTGCCAAAATTTGATGAGTAACAATAATTGATCAAATCATAAGGTGATTTTGTTTGTCAGAGTGAGACTCCTACATTCAAAATAGTGAACAAAAATATCACAGCAGTAAAACAGGAAGAAGTGATCTGGCATAGGATTTACAACCAACATCAAATGAACTACTTTTTTTTGCCTTTTTTTTTTTTTTTTTTTTTTTGCTTTTCATGAATCACAGCACAGATTTCAGTATCATCTGAGATTCTACAGTGTTGTAGTACAGAAATACCTACCCAAGACTTAGGAACAGTGAATGGGTTATAGTTGTATAATGTCATGTTCCAAAGTTCCTTCCTGTTTTTCCTTGCAATTCTTTAGCTGAATAGCTTTCTTTTTTCTTTTCTTCTCTGTTTTTTTGTCCAGTAAGTGCAGAATGTATTATAAGGTGAATGAACAGACAGTAACCAAGTACTAGAAACTTACTTTGTAGACTAAAAATTGTTCTAAAAATGATTTGATTTCAATATGGAGTAATAGAATCACAAATGCTTTTATAACTACACAAAACACTTTTTTTTCTCTTTTCATTACTACCCATTTTTTATAGCTGGTTGTTAAAAATATAGGATATAACATAATTTTAGAAGTTTTTCTAGTCTTTGAGGGGTTTTCTTGTCTTATACAGTGACAGCTTAAAATATTTTAAGCTAACAGTTACAGGTAGACACACATTCTTGGAAGAGTTCCTTGTTGTTCAGGAAAGGTACACCAAGTGCACTTGACTTTATACTGTACTGAGTTTTATTGCAGTGATAATTTGCCTCTTATGAACCAGGTTTCCACCCTTTGGATATGTTAAAATACGAATTTTCCAAAGATGCCAATAGATGTATACCTTTTACATAGACTCTTATGGAAGGACTAGAATTATTTTTAGGTGTTTTCAAGTGCAGCTGCAAAGTGCTGGCATAGTTAAAGGCATAGAAACTCACTGTGGGACAGAGACAAATGGACAGTAGGTAAAGACTACAAAATTATACTTTATAGATGTTACCTCTCATACTCAGTGAGTACAGAAGTATTGGCTAATAATATGCAGTTGTCAAGGTATTTTTTCCTATTATTCTCTTCTTTGCTGCTTTGAATGCTATAGGACAGTACTTAAAGATAGCTTCCCTCCACTGGACCATGTGGCTAGGAGAGGTAAAGCACCACATAATACAGTTATCTATATGGTTCTTATGAAACGTATTGCACAAATGCATTTCCTTTGAATATGTTTTTCAAATGATTTTGTAACACACTGAGATTTTGATATCATAAAGCTCCTTACAGATATGGTTTATAAGCCTATTAAATTACTTATCTCCTGCAAATAACGTGTCTACTTCATATTCCACCTGCTTTGTTGTCTTCTGATAAATAGCAATTCATCTGCTGGTTTTCTTTCTCTTTTTGTTGATAAACTTCTACTCTAAGCAGAACTTAAAACTGAAACAACAAAAGAAAGCCCATCCTGTCTCCTGCCAGTTCTTAAAACACAAAAGTCTGCTCTACTTCAGAAACTCACTCAGGTTATCAAGATATGCACCAGATAATCACAGGACACAGTCTGACATCTTCTCTTCTTAGTACATACAGATGCAAAGGCTCTGTAAAATGTAGAATAGATTTTTGTTAAAATCTTTTCACTTCTGGGGACACAGGTTCACAGAAATCAATATGTCTTGAAGAACTGTAGCAGAAAGTAAAAAAAATTATTCAATCACTACAGAAAACTCATATAATGAAATATGAAATACAAAGAAATGCAGAAGCTTGAGAGATGGTACATGAGCTTGTTCTCTGCTTAGAGAAATCCCATTTTTTTCTTTATTCATTAATTTCCCAGTTGGTAAAACTATAGAAGGATTGATGATTCAACCTTAATAATGACTGTACAAAATTGGCATCTCCTTCAGAGAGCAAGTTGCTCAGAGCAAGGTGCTTCTATGAAACTGTTAGTGTGTGTCTAGATTTTTTCCTTTACTAAATGCCTAGTTTTTCTGAAAACTTTGCACCAATGCCTGTGGGAGGTATTACAGTGCATTGCAGTGATTTTTATAATTTCTCTTTGTCTTTCATCAACGTGTCTGTGGCTAATTTCATGTTGCTTAAACTAGGCAAATACCAGGAACATTGTCTTCAACTAAACCTAGTTGATTCAACTTACTTAGAAGTTGTAACTCTCGGCCCTAGAAATGCTGCATGCACTTTTCTTGGGAAGTTGGATCAGCATTTTCACAGATCAACAGCTGTGTTATACTCAATGAAAAATGTAAAAATTTCTCCTTCTCCCCACCCTAACAATCAGAATGACTGCTAATATACACTAATGGCAGCTTTATGGTGCTATCAAATACCACATCCTTCTATTGTGATTGATGATGTTTTTATGTTGCTTAGGAATTTGGGCATCATTTTTCTTCTTGAAATTTGCTCACCTCTTGGTGATCATGTACTCTTTTTTCTTGGGGTAAATGCAGCAGTTCTCTGACAGTGAATCCGTAGTGCTGAAAAACACGCCTCATATCTTGGAGGTAATCTATACCTAAACATCTCAACTGCAAGTAACTGTCAGTTACTTTCCTTTAAATTAGTTCAAATGGCATTTACACTTACAAAGCTTTCTCAGCACATATTCAGCTGAAGTATCTGCTGAAAGCCAGACAAGGGTACAAATTGCTACCACAGTATCCACTTAGAAAAGAGGGACAATGTTGCCAATTAAAGAGTCATCGTGGCTTATTGTGCTTGATATCTTTAGCGACAAGAACATAAAATCAGTCTGGAAGGATGGTCTTCCAGAGGGTGAGAAACAAGGGCAGCACAGTTCAGTGTGAGTTTCACAGTATTGTCAGAGGCTGTCCTGTAGGGAAAAACTGCTATGACAGGACTTTTTTTCCTGCCTGAGCTCCTGGATGCTTTGTTGCCTTCAGTGTTCTTTGCTACACCACTTTTATGCAGGGCGTAAAGGACCAGGATGTGAAAGACATGAGCGTGTATTAATCCCTCTTCACTGTCTCTTTTTCCTGGCCTTCCTTCTGGTCCTTGCCACAGGACTGACCAGTATTTTCCAAGTGGGATACCTGCATCTTATACTGTCTCTGGGTGCATGTCATCATGTAGTACTTAGACTTCTTAATTCCACCTGGAAAATCGATTGGAATTTGCACATATAGGCAATGCAGTGTTAGGGCTGTTCCTGCTGCAGTTTAGTCTCTTAGTATTGTCATTGTATTTACGCAATTTCTGTGCTTAAAGCTTTTCGCAACATTGGTAATTTTTATCATCTAAATGAATAAACAGTCGATAGGTAAGAGGGCAAGAGAGAAGGAAATTACATGAACATTTTATTTATGGGGTTTCAACTTCTAGCTAATGACAGATAGAAGAAATTATTTAACAAGGTGTGCACTAATGAAGAATATTAAATAATAGGAGGCAAAAAGTTCTTTCTAGACTTCATTAGTCAAGAAGCCCAGCCGATAGTAAGTTGGTTCATTTAAGGATCCAACAATATAAATGCTTTCACATGTCTTTTTCAATTTTAAGAAGCTTCCATATTGTTTCACTTGCCCCCTACTTGTTTTCAACATTTTCTTGGCACTGTTAGTTCCTTTTCTGTTAGAATTCTTCTATGTTAACTTGCATATGCTTACATGTTGTGAGAATTTTCATCAGCCTTATACAAATCATGTAATATACTGAATATAGCTAACATCATGTGTGAAACCTATGCCTCCTGCGTACATTTGCTTATATTCTGCCCAGATGAGATGCAGCTGGTTTTTTAGATCACATTTCATGTATCTTGAGATTTAAAAGCTAGACAGGCATTTTTACATGCCCTGTGCTTTTTCGTGATTTTTTGATCATCTGATCCTCTCCTTTTCCCATTTTTGTGCAAATCTGTGTTGGAAATGAAGTACAATACTGGTGAATTAGAACACAATAATTCCATATTCTTAGATAAAATGTTACATAAGCAACTTCTCTGCCCCTCAGGAAAATATTTTATGTCTTGCAGTGACTGAAATTCTCAGATTAAGTTTTGACATCACAGGTCATTCACCTTCATGGAGGTTTCCCTGTTGTGGACTGCTGTCTTCAAACTACTGTTCTCCAGTCTGCATGAGTTTTGCTTGAGCTTCTGCTAGGTAGTAGTGACATCCTACCTCTGCTGCATTGCTCCTGCAAAGAACCACTTCTTCAGGAAGACAAGCACAGAGTAGAATCACTTTAGATTGACATTGCCTTCAAAGAAGCAAGATTTAGAATAAGCACATTTTTGTGCATGTTCTGCATTCTTACAGAAAGCATCTGTCTAAAATTCATAATTGAATAGAAACATCCTAACACTAAGTAGAAGGCTTTATGTCTACTTGGTATTGCACATTACAGTTTATACATCCACTTAGATTATATAAAAAATATGTGCAGCATGTAATTATCTATACATAAGACGTAACAAGTTAAAACTGAAAACTTGTAATTGGCTGGTGATGGCTGGGCCAAATTTGTGATCACATCAGGATTTTCCAATGAATTACTGCTTAATTTCTTGTGATTTATTGCATAAGGAGTAAATG
Organism: Anomalospiza imberbis; assembly: GCF_031753505.1. Lineage (NCBI taxonomy): Eukaryota > Metazoa > Chordata > Aves > Passeriformes > Viduidae > Anomalospiza > Anomalospiza imberbis. The sequence goes on from NC_089721.1 coordinate 43,467,353, forward strand.
AACGATTAAACAGGGTACTTAACATGAGCCAAAACTGTATTCTCTTGTGTCACATACTTCAGTGTGATTTCAGGCAACCTAATCAAACCCTCCATACCTCTATATAGTCGCTAAAATGTGCATAAGCAGGCTGTATGTAAGATTTAGTTCCTTCCTGTTTGTAAAGCACTTGGAGATTCTTGGAGGGAAAGTCCTCTGTAAATCCAAATAGGAGGACAGAATTGCAGTTGTGCAGTTTCGAACCCCTCTGCATGTTTTTCTGGTTAAAAAGTGTCTTTGTTGATCATGCCATGGAGCAATATAGAGAAAACTGTCATAATTCATGAGTGACTTCAAGTTCAGAACATCTAACGTCATGTATCTTCCTTTCCTTGCAATTAAAGAAGAAAATACCCTTCACATACATGTGACTAATTCAAGTAAATGAAACATGCTCTAATTTCTGAACTTGTATTCTAATTTCACACATTCAATTTCTTCCAGATTACTACAGACCTGAGGCAGCGTTGCACAGACAGCCATACTGGAACTTCAGCCTCTGCACCTATGGCTGCAGGCATCATTGCCCTGGCACTGGAAGCAAAGTAAGATCTGAGATACGTTCTGAAATAAAAATTAAGCATACAGGAAGATATTTCTCGTTCATCCAGCACCTTTATGCAGACTTTACACTACTTTGGAACCTATCTTGGCACAACACACATTGACCTCCTAAGGGCAGGAAAGGTCTCCATGCTTACTTCACATGAAGGAAAGCTGACACTGTGGAGATGCTGACAGAGTACTCAGTGTTGAAGTAACATGAAACAATGTTGAGCATAGGTGGTTTCTATTAAATGATGTATAGCATCCTCTCAATGTATTACAGTTTACTCAGAAGGCTGCCTAGGTCTGCTGTATCCTGCAGGGTACTGTAGGTCACCTCCTCCATTTACCAGGCTCCTCTTAGCAATATCTGTTCTTGAACACTGAAAGAAGTTTTGGGAGGTGTTAGGTTAACCTGAACATAAGTTAATGTAGTATGAAAAATGAAATCACAATTTCTGCATGCTGACACAAGTCCATTTTTTAACATGGGTCAAGGTACTCAGCTCTAAAAACCATTAATAGTGTAGCTCCATAGTCTTTGTACCATTAGCTCAAAAAATTTCCTGTCTTAAAAGCATTTTCTCAATTGCACGATTTTTTATGTCTAATATGTATCTATAATATGCTTCATGGAGCAGCAGAAATGTGGGTGATCTTCATGTAAATCTGTATTTTAGAGCCTTTTGCATTACTTTGTACTCTGGTGGATAATACCTGCAGGTCTAAGATGGAATGCTTCACCCCAAATCCTACTCAATGTTTTTAAGTTCTAGGAGGTGGATTCTATTAAATTCTGAAGAAAACTAGTTTCCTGTGGGGTCAGCCATTTACTTAGAAGGAAGTAAGAAAATTTGCACACAATAGTAGATTCAAACTGCATGTAGTTCATTACACTGTAATTATGTTTCCATCTTTCATGTTGCTTTCTTTGAAGACAGCTTGACCCAATATTCGGCGCATACTACTTTTTGCCATTGAGCTTTAAGCATAAGAGTTAGTCATTGAGAACCTGACATAATCTTAACAAGTGCGTCACTTGTGTCATTATAATAGTGTTTTCTTAATGCAGTTATCAGAGATTAAGGTATTTTGAATAGTTAATATAGTGTTATTGTGGGAGGTTTTTAACTTTTAAATCTCCTCTTAGCCCCAGTTTTAAAATTCCTAAGTTCATTTCAAACAATCTGCAAATGCAGATGAGACTCCGTGTGTGTACATTTCAACTTGCTGTTAAGTTTTTCTCACTATTCTTGCTTAATGAACTGAAATTGGTAGTTGATTATTTCTGTTTTGTTGTAGTTGAAAGTTTCAGAAAAGTTATATCTTACAAAGACCTGCAACAAAGCTATTTCTGATTGTGACATCTTAAAACACACTGAGAAACTTACCCTTTTTTCTCTGTGACCTTTGGTACGCTATCACTGGGAAAACCATATTTGTGCATATGGACTAGCATTTTTTTTCAAAACTAATAGTAGCTATAACAGACAAAAAAGGCAAGACTGTGTTGAGCTTTATATGTGGTGATGGAGACAAAATGTTCCAGTGACTAAATATCCTAGTAACTCTTTTGTATTTGTAGTACTCTATTGCATGGTAGTAAAAAGGGTTACAGAGTGAAAATGTGTGACTTTGCCTCCTTTTAGATTCTGTTCCATTTCATTAAGTGGAAGGTTCAGTTTCTAGATCTTAGCCTGTATATTTGAGTAGATCCAAAGGAATTATATTAATAATACCACAAATGTGGTTTTTATTCATTTGTATTTCATTCACTAACTTTTCTTTTTCATGTGTACTTAAAATCTGCCACTGCTACTAACCACAGCCACTAAATAAAACAGGAAAAAAAAAAGAAGTTAAAAAGCAGAAAGTAGGGAGAAAAACAGTTCTCATGCTATGGCTTCCCGTGCTGGTTTTCTTCACTAGGCTGGAGAAATCTTTGGTCTTGTGACATTATAGGTTATGAAATACAGCCTTTAGTATTACCGGGAGATCATATTGTGATCTATTAAATTTTAATGTCTCAAGTTTGCATGTATGGAATCTGTTTATTTTACACAGTTTCTGGATTTCATATTTATGTGATTTGAAATTCCAGGTTGTATTTTTCACCTGTGATGCCTCCCAATGTAGGTGACCCTAAGTAAATGTTAGGAAGTTTTGAAGCCATTGAAATATTTTCTACAATACTTTTAAAATGGGATATAAAGGACACATGATATTGTGTCTTAGTTAACTCCTTACTGGAACTATTTTGTTTCAAACAGAGTTTGCATTTTCCTAAATTCTTCATTAGATTCCCTATTAGTACCTCTGCTAATAGCAGTGTTTATGTGAGAATTTTTTGTAAAAGACAAGTTGGCAAAGAGTTTTGCAAGGTTAGCTAAATTCTTTGTACAGCAAGCTGCTTAAAAATTAGAGCACTTAGTCCTGAACACTTCTTGACTGTAGTATGTCTGAAATAATGTATAGTTTCATTCCACTTTGTGCTGGAAAACACAGCAGTTTATACCATGGAAGAGTTTTGAGTCTATGGAAGTCAGTTTTGCCCAGTAGCCAAGTTCTATTCCTGGGAGACATCATGAATTGAGCAGAGCACTAATATGGCCTGGGTGTGAGTTACAAGAGCCAAGAGGCTGCTTCAACTCACACACAAAGGTATGTTCAACCAAATAAAAAAACAGCAAGACATAAGTCTTGTTTGCACTTTCTTTCTTTGATAAAGCCCCATATGGTAGGATTGGCAGATGACTGATGGAGGATCTCTTACCTGCCTACTGATTTGAATCCTCCACTTAGCCATTTCTTCCAACAAGGATCTGCTTCTGAAATCCTGGTAACAAATTGTTTGAGGATGTTGTTATGCATAACATAACATGCTTTTTTATTATTTTTTATCTAGTATTTCAGTATCCAAGCGGCATGTTTTCCCTCAGGAATCAAAGAATTGTAACTGAGTTTCAGACTGCTTGTTTGGAATCCCTGAGGTTGCAATGCATGGTTGTAAATATGCAACAAGTATCACACAAACGTCTCTTAATTTTCACATGCTGCAGTTTTCTTATGGTATTTAGGTTGTAAATTGCTTTTCAGTTGTACCCAGTTATGTTTCCTAGTATATCTAGTACCTTGATCAGATCCTATGAATAAATGCTTGCTTGTGTGTTGCATTATGTCATTACATAATGTCAAATTTTTCTAATTGTAAATGAGAAAATAAGTATAATCAATTTAGTGCACAGAGACAGCAATTTTCTTATTAAAAATAAATTATTTTCATTGTGTAGTACCATCTACTGTTGGTAGAAGAGATACCTTTCTTACTGATAAAAAGGTTGGATTTGAGATTTGAGCGAATCAGAGTCAGGAGAGACAATGGCCCTGTATTTGTTCCACAGAACATTGTGCCATGTTCCTTTGAAGAAGCCAAATTTAAATAAAAACCCTTATGTTACTGACAGAAGAATACATTATGCATCCCCAACTGAACTGTGTGTTCCTGTCTGTAAGCCAATGCATATTTTCCAGCATGTGGTATATAAACTAGTTTCATTAGTAAGAAGTAGCAAGTGAAATGGAAGTATTAGTCTGCTACCTTTCTACTGTGTGGTATACTGAGTGGTATAGCCTTGGAGATAGTCAGTTTTCTTCCATGATTCTCTTCACTTGAGTGATATGGAATCTTAGAATTATTTCATTTGGAAGGGACCTTAAGGATCATCTCGTTCCAACCCCCTGCCATCAGCAGAAACACATTTCACTAGACCAGGTTGCTCAGGGCCTCATTTAACCTGGCCTTGGAACAATTCCAAGGGGAACAGCACCCTCAACTTCTCTAGGTGCTCTGTGCCAGTGCTTTACCACCCTACCAGCAAAGATGTAATCTAAACCCACTCTCTGAAAGAAAATATCTTTTCCTCAAGGGACAGGTGCTTCATCCCTCTAATCATTTTTTGGCCCTCCTCTGGACTTGCTCCAGCAGGTCAATGTCATTCCTGCAGTTGTCTTTTTTTACATGAACCAAGGCTAGAACAAGGAAGTGCTGGGAAGAACTTCAGAATTTTAGTGAATTCAGTTACTAGTGACAGAGAAGTGACAATGTACCACATTCCTCTAAAGACAGTACCACCAAGTATAATCACTGAGATAAAAGGAAAATGGAGTTCACATTGTAAGGGGTCAGCAGTGTCAAAGGTAGATACTTTGGCTTTCTGGCAATTGAACAGATATTTACATACTTCCCAGACTGGTTGATTTTCTTACAGAAAGGAGAAAAGCAGTGCACTGTCTAGCAAGGTACAGCTTTGGATACAGAGAACATAGTTCTGTGTTATCAAAGTTATGAAGGCTTTGTCATAAATATAGTTGGAGGTTAAAAGCGATGAGACAGCTGAGGTAAATTGAGGAAGTGCTATCAAGTGTCCTCTATAGTTAGAATTTGAGTGCAGGAGGAGAGGTTATCATTTAAGCGCTTTAGCTAGGTCTTTGCTCCATTGATTGACTGCCTGTTACAGAAGGCAATGCTAGAGTGTATGAGTTAAAAATCTCCTCCTGAATCTTCACATTTTTGAGTAGTTTACGCTTAATATTGAAGTATTTGAAAAACATAACCATTAATAAATGCTTCCTTTAGAAGCTGTATTTCTCTTAAGGTTTAACCACCTATGCCACTTACAGAATTTCAGTTATTATATTGACATTGATTTGGGTGTACTTTGGTTCCTGTTTTCAGTTACATATAAATTTGCCAAAGAATAACCATTCAGGCTGAAATTTTCCATGTAATTTGCATTTAAAAGGTTTTAAGAAAATTCTATTCAGACATTTCTGAAACTCAAGCAAGATTAAAAACAAGCAATGTTTGGTTGTGATGATTTTTAACTTCTTCATTGAGTTTTTCTGATTTTGTGCTTTGGAGCAACAGCTAGAAATAAAACTACTGGATAGCTGTTGTTCTAGTGCCAAGACACTAATTTGTGTTAATTTGCCATTAATTTGTATAAGCTTTTCAGAAATCTCAGTTGGTATTTTCTCAGTTGAGATTTTTAAGCTCTATCCCCTGTAGTTTCTTGGCTCGCCAAGTGTTTTCCAACATCAGCGTTTAGAGGCTATTTTCTGAAGTTACTCTTGAGGTGCTTCTGGCTGTACACCTTGAAAGCAGGGATCCCAGCTGCTTTTTCCTGTCATTTCCTTGTGGGAGTATAAGGAGGAAGGTGGAAGAGGAGCAGTTTCACTGAATTGTAGTCAGTCCTTTGGTAAGTGGAAGAGTGGTCAAATCAATAGCCTTGATCAAACCGTGCTAACCACAGCTTCCTTTATTAACCTAAGACACTGTAAGCTTTCTCCATCTTCACAGTCAAGTTGATTCTAAGAGTGGCAATTAACCTAAGGTTTTGTTGCTGTTCCTTCCATGTTGTTATTAAGCAGACAGTGAGTATTGTCTTTTGGACAGTCTCATTTTATTGTTCCTTTGGAAATGACACAATAAAAGATGTAATTCAGATGCCTTTCTCTCAGGGGTTTTCTCCTCCCAGTTTTGTCATTATCAGCCTGCATATCAGGCCATTGTTTGTTAGATTTTTGGCACTTAAGATTTTTTATCTCTGTGTACACTGCAGATTTGACACAGGTACACCAGAACACCGTTGCTGGTGTATGTATACACCAGCATATATAGCATGTATAGCTGCCTACTCCACTGTTCATCTAAAGGAATACATCATGCCATATCACAACTCGTTTGGATTTTATCCTAAAAACTAATATAAAGATAATGCAAAAGATGGATTTTATTTTTCTTCCCTTTACAATAAGAGTGGTAAAACATTGAAACACATTGCCACAGAGGTGGTAGATGCCCCATGCCTGGAAACATTCAAGGTCACTTCAGACAGGTCTCTGAGCAACCTGGTCTGTTTGAACATATGTCCCTGCTGATTGCTGGGTACTTGGGCTAAATGACCTTTAAAGGTCCCTTCTAGCCCAAATCAGTGTGTGATTCTGTGGCTGTAGATTCTATGGCAAAGCCTTTCAATACTGCCTCATGAGGTGATCAGGATGCATTGCCGAAACTGTGGAGATGTGGCATGAATATAAACTGAATGTTGTAAAGCAGAACTAGAAATTGATTTAAATTATGTTGTAGAGGACATGTGGAAGCATATCCTGTCTTACAAACCCTTAATGTGCCTTACTTTTGGCATGACTTTTTTTAATCTTTACTTCAGTAATTTTTACCAGCCCAAGTGGATAAACAATTACTGTCATTCTAATCTAGCAGTCCTGGGCAGTGTAGGCAGCCAGTTGTGGGTCTTATAAACTTCATTCTGGTCGGTTTTCAGCTGAGGGGAATTGTGGCAGTCTGTGCAATAGGGACAGATAATAATGCTCTGAAAATGCTACTTAGTTCCTGGTATTCTGGACCACAATACTTTTTTCCTCTTCATTGTTTAGTGGCTCAGTTTATCATTCCCTCTACTACACTGCATTTTTGAAGTGAATACTATTCATCTTCTTGCAGGCAATAGAAAAATTGAAAAATTGGAAGGAGAAAGATAGCCGAATTATGGCACCTTTAGATTGTCTTCTAAGAAAATAAATTCTCCCTGTTGTAGATATAGAGGGAACAGGAAAACTGCAATCCCTGAAGATTTGCCCTAGTCCTGGAAGATAAGTATGTATTAATGTCACAGTGTGGATAGAAGATAGAAACAGTATCTTCTTTGACCTTCCAGGTGGACAGATTATTAGGAATCCCTTAAATGACTGCTCATCTGTGTAATCACGCCCTTGCTTTGTAACTCACCAACCATCCAGCTGCTTGGAATTCTTGCAAAATACACACAGACTCTCAGTGAATTACAAGACTGGCGTAGTAGACAAATTAATAACAACAGAGACACCCAGAGTAGCTTCAATAGGATCTGAAAGTCTAGAGGAATTTCTAGTTTGAGATAGCAGTTAGTGAGATTTTTAGATTTTAGATTTTTTAGAGCTTTTCAGCAAGCCAAAGTTTGATTTCTTCTCCTTTGCACTCATTAAGATACAGTAGTTGATGATCATAAAAATTGCCTCTGTGTGAAATGTACTCAATTCATCTTCCCTTAATTTTCATATAAAAGAATATTATTATATATTGTTACAGTCTGCTTATGGCAAACCTCCCAGTTGTATAAATAATTTAATATAGATTTTCTGTAAAATTGGAACATGTTATTTTGAGTGGAGCAAAGGAAAGTAGAGAAGATAAATGAAAGTTGTTTTGCTCTGAATACCTTTCAGCTTACATGACCTTTTATCCCTACATCCTGGTAAAATGTCTGATCTGTGACTTTGTCTTTTCCCTCTTTCATAGTCCATTTCTGACATGGAGAGACGTACAGCACATTATTGTCAGGACTTCACGTGCAGGACATCTGAATGCTAATGACTGGAAAACCAATGCAGCTGGTTATAAGGGTGAGAGCTTTCTTTCTTTCTTCTTTGCTATCACAAGCAACCTATTATTTGATAATTTTGTTTGACACTATGCTGTGCATAGTTTGGAGACCTTTCAGCCTTGATCTGAAGGGGCCTATCCTTCTCTTACACAAGGAAAACCTTTTGAAATGACTAATGCACAAAACTGTCAGCTACAAAATGCATTGGCCCAATCTTCTTAGTCCCTTTCAGTTCCATATCATATACACTGCTGCCAGAAAATTAAGTAAATTAGTGGTGTTTATTTTTTCTTTTTATATCTAGTATTCTGATAAAGCAATGTAGAGTTGAAGATGCAGCAGTTCTGGATTCCAGCCATGTTGTCACTCAGAATTATTGACAGTTTCAATTTAAAATGATGAAACAGTATTTTCAAATTTTATTTTTATATGATAAATCCTGCATTATTTATATGTAAGAATTCTGTCTGATTCTGGATAAAATCAAATTTTGAGCTCTCATTACTTTTCCTGGGACATGTGATCATTTTTCGGTGACCTGTCAGATAGATTTCTAAAATTTTGTACCATCTTGAAAATTTGATAAAAGCTGCATCCTAAAAACATTTTTTCACTTCTGTAATGCAAGCAGAGGTAAACACTTGTGCCATTAAATAGGATGTATATTTTCAGGGTGGATTGAAACAGAACCTTGAATCTGTAAGTTTTATTTCAGCACAGTTTGTCTTCTGATTCCCATTCACTACATTCTTACTTCTTTCAGTTTGTATTGCATCCTAAACCAAACTCTGGAATAGCTTATTTCTGATTCTCTTTTCATAACAATTCCACCCAATACTGACATACCTCTTATGAGAGTTGATCTGTTTGTGCCAGGATCTCCTGAGAGAAAAATGTAATATACAAGAACTACCAAATCTTTACCCTGATTTCACTTTAAAAATGAAGCCTATATTTAATCTATTTTGCATCAAGGCACTTCTAACCTAGAGCATTTTTATTACGTAATTCTGACCTATAACATTTTTGCTGCAATGGCATAGAAACCAAACAACAAAAAAAATATGTTTATTTTTGGATCCAAACAAGTCTCTAACTACAGAGAATGTGTTCAGAAATAGGTATTTGATCAAGATGTTCTAATCATGTGAAGGTTCTGATGTTCATGGGCCTAGTTTTATCCCATTTACAAGTGCATGTCTGCACACAAAACATATAAATAGATACTTCTTTAATTGCAATAACATTACAGTATTTGTTATTGTGATACATCTCCCAGGATTTAAAAGTTTTATCAGGAGATGGTGACTCTATCTTCAGTTTATTGAAGCTATATGAAGGTCAAAGAACACTTTTCAAGTAACATAAAGCAGAGCTATTTTTTCATATCTTACTTCCAAAATTCTATATTTTTAATGTTTTTCCACTTGTTGCCCAAGTGAGACAAACACCCTGTGAATCATTTCACAGCAGCTGTCACTCATTATCAAAAGACAGGTCACACTAAGGTCACACCAGCAGCAGCATTGGCAGCAGGATTTGCAGTGTTGAATCACTGTTGAACCACTGCTTATTCTGAATCCTTGGAACCATTTTTCTATGCGTTGTAACATATAAATAGTAAGGAAAAGGGAGGATAAAAGGTTTATTCTCCATTCATGGAAAGTCAGAAAGATAAGCTCAACGGATTCAGGAAAAACAACTTGAACTGGCTGAATTCTTCTGTAGACTCTATGGTGAAATTGAAGAAAAGGAAGATGAGCTAAATGCTTGACCTCTGCACAGCTCAGGAACCAACCTTAACCCAAATAAAAGCATTAGTTTTAGCTAAATTATTTTGGCAACTTTGGCTGAACACATGGTTCCAATAAAAATACACCTCTCTTTAAACTCCTGTTGGTTTTGGAAGAAGGAGAAGCAAAAGATTTAGTTTAAATCACAACATACGAACCCGAATTCAAAAGGGGATTTGCACACCACTGCTGGCAAAACTGAAGGAGGATTTTTTATTGCACGTGGCAATATTTAGTATAATATTACACTGTTATCCTTCACTATCGCCAAGAGTAACAATTAAAGTATGGTTTTTCATAGATGAACTACTCTGATCAGACTGAGTTCCTTAAGGAATTGTATCATAATCTTGTTGGTAACAAGATCCCTGGTTCTTCCACAACGCGTTCTTAAGAGGGGGTGGAAGTTTTTTTTTTTTTAATTATCTAAAGCAGATAGTCACAAGAAATAATCTACCTTTCTTCAGTGCATACTAGCAGAGAAAGAAGAAAACAAGAATAAAGATACAAATAGGTCTGCCACTTTAGGTGAAAAACAGCGAAAACCTGAAAAAAGCTTTCACTCAACAAAGGGTCAGCAAGAGCTCGTAGTTGAAAGTGGGTCAGCATGCCATTTCAGAGGGCTGTTTTGCTGGTCTGCATGGCAACCCTCTCCCTTGCCATGGTCCCTGGCAGTGTTTTGCCATTGCGGAACACACAGAAAGAGCTCAGAGATGTCATTACTGGTTTCAAGATCTCCTTTTCTTACTCCTTACATTTATACAAAGAAGGATTAATTCATGAAAAACACTTAAGCCAGCAAGTAATTTGCTAAAGCAATGCTTGTTATTTGTTTAAATTTCTGGCAAGTAAACAGTGCTCATTAAATTAATGTCAATAGAATTAACTCAGGAATGAGCAAGAATTTTTACTTGGTAGGGTTTTTTTATTGTTTTCTTTTCAGACAGCATGCATCTTTTCTCAGGAACTTGTTATTTTGTAGTCTAAAAAGAAATATTTGAATACTCAAGCTATTCTCTGGTTAGTCAGTTGTACATATAATTTGTCAATAGAGGGATTTTTAATAATTAAAGCAGTTAATTAGCTGGTTTTATGGAAAAATACTTGACAGCATCTGTTTTTGTGAAGATATCAAAACTGTTGATCTGTTTCTGCTGTGGCAGATTGGATGCAAATCCTTGTTCTGTCAGCTGTTTAGTCAGCAACAGGGCATGCAAGTACATTCATAAAAAGGAAATTGCATTAATGCTGACTTGTCTCTGAGTTGAAAGAGAAAGAAACACTGTAATTTCAAGAACAATGATCAAATCATATAAACAGTTCTTTGTAAGTGAAGCTCCACATACTGTGAAATTCTGTCTCTGGAGAAACAGACCATTCGTAGGGAGTACTACTGATTTGCAGGGAAATTTTTAGAGAACGTACTTCACTCTTCCTGGCTCTAAAGTACAAACAATAACACTTCAGTACACTGAAGTAAAATGCTACCAAAAGATAAAATGGAATCAAAATTCTACCAAGGTATAATGGGAGCAAATTGGAAGAGGGGAAATTTAGATTGGATATTAGGAAAAAATTCTTTACTGTGAGGGTGGTGAGACACTGGAACAGGTTGCCCAGGGAGGTTGTGGATGCTCTGTGTCAGTGCTCAAAGCCAAGCTGGATAACGCCTTGAGCAACTTGAGGAGTAGATGTCCATAGCAGAGAGCGTTGAGACTAGTTGATCATTAAGGTAATTTCCAACCCCTTAATATTCTATGATTCTGTGATTCTATGATTTGAATGGTGAGGCACTGGAACAGGTTGCCCAGAGACACTGTGGATGCTGTATCCCTGGAAGTTTCTCAAGGCCAGACCAGACAGGGTTTTCAGCAGCCTGGTGTAATGGAAGGTGTCCCTGCTCATGGCAGAGAGGTCAGACTGCATGAGCTTTAAATGTCCCTTGCAACCCAAATCATTCTGTGCTTCTACCATCCTATGATAGAGAGGCCCTTCAGATTCTTATTGTGCATCTTTGTAGCTGCCACTTTCTAAACAAATCTGCTGGGCAAATTTATGTTTTTCACAACCTTCTCTAGTATGGTGATAGGTCTAAGAATTCAATCTTCCCACATCCATACTGAGTCTTTAAAAATTCCTGGATTTCAGGGAATTCTTTGGGGAGGAAATACTTAGTTTGCTGTTGCGTTTGGTTTTAGGTACAGAAATTGAGCGATTGTTCTGTGTATAATACAAAAATACAAATAATGTGCTTAATTTGAAAACCATGAGGGAGTTGGTTTCAAAAGTAAGAATGAAAACGCATGTTCTTGCACACTTGTGTTACTGGCTTGTAAAGCAGTTATATATTTCAGAAATCACACTCAGTTGTCACAGGTTACTGGTGACAAGTTGACATCAAATAAGAATATGGCTGAAGCAAGATGAATTGTTATTCAAGATCAGTGTTGTCTTAGAGAGGACATGACAAAACAAAACAGTTTAAGCCATGTCATCATAACATTTCTCCCCTTTTTGTCCCTTTAATTCTTGTTAAACAGTTGTTTTTCCTTGTTGAAACATTTCAGTATTCCAAGCAAATGACAGAAAAGCAATATGGAATTGTTAAAGCATTATAGAATTAGTTCATTCTATTTGCAATTAAAATGTCAAATGTAAAAGATTGGTGTAGATTGGTTGAACGTATTTGTGGGCTGAGAGTAACTCAAGAGGTTCACATATTCTAGATGTGCTAAGCAATATTTAAGAAACTATAGTACATTTTAAGAAACCATGGACATTTTAGACTCCTATTCTGTCAATCTCATTTTAGATCAAAATCCTATAGTAGCATAAGTGGATAGATTATTATAGTTCACAAATGAAACAGATTAATCTGGTTGAGGAAGCTGCATATTCCTCATTTGTCACACTGAAATTATTACTGTTTCTCTCCTGATTTGTTATGTGTATACAAAATGTTTATATTTCAAATGCTGCTTTCACAGTACATGGGATATGATATATAAAAGGTCAGAAATATAGTAAGGAGAAAATTTAATGCAAGCCTTTTGTCACATGAGTAAAATAGCAAGGAAGTCTTAGTGTTTAAGTTACTGATGAGACATCTTGATGACAGGCAATGAAACTGCAGCCTAGCAAATCAAATTTATCTGCATTGGAAATGTTGTAGTTTTAGTGTTTGGGCCAAATTTTTCTGAAGTCTGCATGATTCTCTGTTATGATTTATCAACACTATCTATTCATATTTCTCATAGTCAAGTCAGATGGGATATATACATGCTAACTTCAGATTTGAGGGTAGTTTTATATGTAAATGAGAAAGTTACTGAATTTTCAACAGCAATTTCAGACAAAAGCAAGGAGATTATGAAAAAGCCAGGGAAGTCTCTCCAACAGCTCAGAAGGCCTTGTTTTCATGGTGTACTAATGAGGAATTGCACCAGGGGTAAATAAATGGACTTTAACCCTGAGAAATGTTGTTTCATCTTTAAGATAAAAACATCTTTAAAAATATTAAAGACATCAGCTAAAACTTAGTATTTATTTTGTGTTGTGGGAAACAAGTTTTTCTCTGAAACATGCCCTGCACCTGTAAGGCTCTGTGTATGCCTGTGATTTTGCAGAAATAAAAATGATCAATTAGTACTTCTGCCTGACTGGAGAGAGAATTCAAGACAGCTCTACCAATGGACACCTTGGTTACACAAGGAAATCACATTTTCAACCCTTCAGCTTAATAAAAGCAACAGTCTAGTCCTCAGCCACCAGCTTACATTGTATCAGCCTCATATTTGTGTTTCGGTTGTGAAAAACAAAGTCCTTTGTACAAAACAGCCCAAAACTCCCTCTTGACATGTGTCATGACTCCTTGCAACAGCTGAGCCCAGTAGCAATTCACAGCAGTGATAATGTAGAGGATGTGAATAGGTAGGTGCAAGGTCTGGAGGCGTTTTACACTTGGAGTTAGCTTATCTCACGCTGCAGTTATCATAACCTTTCAGATAGTGCTTTTGATTAATTTGGGTTAGCAATGTCAACTCAGTATCTTTTGCATACAAATCAGTGGCAGTTCCAGGCGTTTCCTAGAAAAAAATATAGTTCTGTGTAGACTACCAGGTTATTGTTAACTTTTGGGACAGGCATCTTGGCGTATAGCTCACAGGAATACAAAGATGTGTACATATGAAGAAGCACAATTTGAAGGTAGTAGAGAGAAAAATCTGTTTTCTTTTCTAAGACACAACTACTTTGTTTAACTCTGTGATTCTCTCCTTAATTGCTGTAATTTGGCCTTTGAAAATTATGGGTCTCTACTGGTACATTCAGCTGCTAACCGGCGACTGGATCAAGGGCTTTGAATTGGAAATGTTTTGGACAGCCAAATGTCAGTCCACATGGGAGGACTAAACTGTAAAAAAAACCAAAACATCAGGTGCAGAACTTATCACTACACTGCTGCTCTCATGCAAGAGATTTTAAACATTGAGTCATGGACAAATAACTCGACCACAAAACCTTGAGTGGTAATTTTTTCTCCTGGATGAAAATCCCTCCTAAATTCTGTCTTCCAAGTAATTGTTAGGGTAGGAAGGATAGAAATCTCACTCCATAAATTATATTTGCATTTTTAATGTGCATACTAATGAAAAAAATCTGTGGGTAAATAGCTTAAAAGTCACATAAGTTTCCTTCTGAAGGTCACTGACTGGTGGTGGCAGTGTCATGTGCTTTTCTGCCCTTATTTCTTGTCAAAAAAAAGGTGAGGTGAGGAGAATTTTGACTCTTGGAGCTCAGAAGGTGGGTTGAACACACAGCATTTTAAAACCAGATAGCTTGAGCTCTAATTCAATATAAGTTGCTAACTATCAGGAATTAAAAATGCATTTTCCATGGGTTAACTGAAAAAAAATTCCATTCATGAAAATTTATTCCCTTGCTTTTTGAATGTACTATACATAGTAATGGTGTGCAGTTACATACCATGTGAGTTAAGACTCTTGTTCCTCCCAATTATCTTCCAAGGAGATAGAAGAATTATTAATTAAAATTTTAGTGTAAGAACAGACTTATGTCTTCACAGATAAATATGCACTCATTATCAGATGCAGTATTTGCAAGATAACATCTAAGACTAAGGACATTTCCATCACAGGAATCTTCTTCATACTGCAAAATGTTCATCTAAGCTCTCATTGTCTTCATCTGCTCCACCCACATATAGAAACAGGACATCTCTTTCCCCATCCATTTATTTCTTGAATACATAAAAGAGAATTCAGAATGCTGAAGGAAGGCTGAATTTATTTAATTTCATATATTTTAGTTGTGTTTCATTTTGGAACACAGTGCTTGCCTTACATGGCAGAAGAACTGCATGTAGATGTCTCCAAAGGAAGATTTCCATGCTGTGTGCATTTTGGTTTGGGGCTCATGGGGAAGGAGATGGGAAGAGAACCAGACCATTACACAATCAGTACACCTTGCTGTATTTTTAATTGAAGAATCCTTTTCAGCTGGCAGTTTCAGACAGTACTAGATATTTGGAAGATGTGATCCTTAAGCTTTGGACTGTATTGGTTTGAGAAGGCTGGGGTTTTTTCAGATAGAATCCTTTGAATTTTGGTTTGGCAATGAATAGAGATTGCTTTCACAAACCCTCTACAACATGTAGTTGGAAAGACTTATGCCACGCTTTGTTTCATTGCTGGTTATACTTGCACTTACAATTTTCTGTGGGTTTCTGTGGTAGCAAGAAAAACTGATTTACTAATATTTATAATCTAAACTCCTCCTGTGGAAGCTTTTTTCTTTCACCTTCTGCTGTCAGAACTTTATCAAGAGTACCGATTTGTCACAATGGAACATCATGGTTAGCAGCTCTTCCAATTCATCAAAACCCTTTTGAAAATCTCTGTTTAGATTGGAACAGCAATCAAAAACACACAGCTGATTCAGAAAGTGCTTTTTACCCTCATCAAGCAGACAGATTTAGGGAGATGGTGGATCTGCCTAGTTGGTTGGCCAATGGCAAACCTACGGTATACATGAACAGATGAGCATCCACATGCTGCTTACACTCAGGGAAGTTCAGAGAATACAAGTTACAAAATGGTCTGTTCCTTCTCAAGTTTGTATCAGCTTCCTTGAATACACATGTATGTGTTTGGTATTTGAGTAATGAAAGTAACCTTCCTCTCATTCATTATGCTTAGCCCCTTGTCATATAAAAGGGCTAAGCTGAATTGAGGCACATGGACAAAGGGCAGCCAGAGGCAATTTTAGTCACTGGCATTTTGTAGTTCTCATGGTAGGCAGTGTAGGTAGTGCCTCTTGCCACTTCTGTAATAAAGCAGTGAACAGATTTGTTGGAACAAATTAGATATAGTCATTTTTGTTCCTGGCAATGAGATTTTGGAGCTTTGAGTGAAAGTAAGGAAGAAGAGAAAATAAGTAACTCCTGTGAGGATGTGACACTCTGGAATTAGTCTGTGATGAAACCCAAGGGTCAATGCTATAACTGTATCCATTTTGTTTGTACCTTGCAGTGAGCCACCTTTATGGATTTGGACTGATGGATGCTGAAGCAATGGTGACAGAAGCAGAAAAGTGGACAACGGTGCCTCCACAGCATGTGTGTGTGGAGAACACAGATCGGCAAATCAAGTAATACCTGCTACCAAAACTCTTGCTGGCATAAACTTATGGAAAGAAATTGGGTATACTTTACCCCTCCCTTGCATTGTGTATAATGTATAATTTTTAAAGCCATACCAGGGAGTCTGTCACATTTACAGATTTAGTGCACGGGAAAAGGCTCTAGTTTAAAGAACATTGCAGAAGGTGAAGGTGTAAAACAGTCTGGACTGGCTAGTGATGGATTTCTATATGGATGATACATCAAAGAAGAAGAATATTTGGTTGAATGCATTTCAGTCACCTTTGCAAGAAGGGACAGATTTAACAGTCCAATATGTAAAAAGCAAATATGCTTTTGAAACTGTATGATACTGTCTCTCTCCAATAGTCTTAGGAGAGTCTCTAGTTCAGAGGCCAAAACTGAACTGCTTTTCACTTGCTAAGTTAAGGTCTCTATAAAACCAGGCTTAAGAGCAAAATTCTGTTACGTGCACTCCATGGATATAGAGACAGCAGCAAGCATGAGGCACACTTCCAAAGCACTAAGAATATTGTTTGGTAATTATATTTGACAGGCTTGATCCATAACTGGTATAGTCTGTGAGGATATCATGTCAATTTAAACCAGCTGATTCAGATGCCTTTTGGTAAAGTTAACATGTAATACTCACTGTTACGTAAACTAGGATTAGCTATGCCAGGCATTTCCTGGGGTTTAGCAACCAGCTGTGATCCCATGACAATCTCAGCAAGTCTCAGCTGGCCACTAATCCACAATAATGCTGTCCCAAAGGCTTATTCCTATTTTACCTTTTGTATGTGCTTAACAGAAACCCAGGCAGTTGCCATTAACCATTATCTGCAGTGAAATAATTACCCTATAGTGGTATTTTCAGCTAGGAAGCACATGTCAAAACTAGTGATTATAGGCTACTGACTTCTCAGTTGTCCAACACTGTCATTCTCTACTAAGCAAAAAAGATGAGGTTGTGTATTTTACACAAAAAGCAAGAAATGCTGATGTTGTTTGCTGTGCTTCTGTTATAGAACAATACGACCTGACAGCATTGTCCGTTCAATTTACAAAGCCACTGGCTGTTCAGATAATCCTAACCACCATGTGATCTACTTGGAGCATGTTGTTGTACGTATCACTATTACTCACCCTCGACGTGGAGACTTGGCAATTTACCTAACCTCTCCTTCTGGGACTAGGTCACAGCTCTTGGCCAACAGGTATAGTATGACAACCCAGTTTCACAGTACAGTCAACATGTAAAGCCTGCATAGACATGTCAGTGTCAGCAAAGAGTAGTCAAGTCATTACAGCAGGGATGCTAGAAGACACAAGCTAATTATTTTTTCTTAGAGGGATGGGCAGAGTGAAGTACAAATGAACGCAGAGATGACAGTCTCAGTAGAAGAGCAGTGTTAAAACTGTTGAACTCCAAGACAAAGATTAGTCAATTTCAGTACTTCTTGTGTGGCTCACCATTTATCAGATGGCTGGAAAATGTGAAGAAAACAGACTCAGTGTTCATAAGGAAGCTGAATCAAAATGTTTCTACATATCACCACTTATTTTTTGATTTTCTCTTTTCTTTTTTTTTTTTTTTTTTGGTAGCAATGAAAATCAGATAGAGTAGTGTATATTTACTACTATATTTACTACTATTTTTTAAAACCCTGATGTTACCTGCTTCCAAATCCTTTTTTTTTCAAAGTAAACTTACTCAATCCATGAAAAGTTTATAGTAGGACAACACTGAAAAGTAGCACTAGCACTTGAAATTATAGGGTTCATTTGTAAATTGCAATTTAAAGCTTTTAAAAGTTAGGCATTGCCTTCAAAATTTTTTTTAAGTTAGACATCAGTTCAGTGATGGATACTTGCTTTCAAATGTCCAACTATTTTAACAACAGCTACTAGAAGGATCAATCTTCTTCCTCATCCTGTCACCTCTATGTTATGTTTTTGGAGAAACTGTCACAGTGCATCAAATTGTCTTTTTTATTCTTCTTACTGAACTCAGAGAAGTATCTCTTCGTCCAGTGTATCATTGGACAAATGATAACTGGAGGGAATCATTAGCAAACTGAAAGACTTCTCAGTAATGATTCTGTTTCTCTGATCTACTAGCAGAAATTTTCTTCAAAGAAAATATTGGCAGTCTTTGCCATGTAATTCTTGCTAAATCCATGGTCAAAAACACCACCTCCTACTAGACACGGTTAAGGCATTAAGAAACATCAGAAAACTTTCTAAATTTTACTCCAGTTTCAAATATGCAAATAAGTTACATTTACAGTAAGAAATGCTTGTATACTTCTCCGACTAGCTAGAAATCTTCTTCCTGATGAGAACATAGTATGATAGATAATTCTTTTTCCTTGATGACTTGATTTAGGTGACTGCCATTTTGATAGACATAAAGCATGGCTCCCACAGAAAAGTTGGTATTTACTGATGTTACGTATCAGAAACTGCAAAAATTGCCATCTATCAAACCTGTGCTGTTAGAGCTCTTCTGTCATCATGCTTAATTCTTCACAAAATTAATATCCCTAGTCCTACTCCTCAGGGCTTTTAATGAATTGAGTGGCCTGCTTTCCAGACTGCTTTTCATCCATGCTTCCTCAGCCAGAAATGCTGATTATCTAGCTCTGGAGACTTGCATGTCCTCCTGTATATCAGTGACAGAAGGACTTATATTTCCACTTGAAACAGCCTGTTATGGAGACACTTGGAGGTCAAATGGACTTGGTTCTGATTGAACTGTGAATACACATTTTCATTAGAGATTATGTTAAATTAAAAGAAAAGGTAAACTGAAAATATTCTTCAAGCTGTAGACACTAATTCACCAAATGGAGAGAAAGTTGTCCTGGAAGTTTGGGGTCCTCTAGAATATCTCCTGTGTTCCATTGTGAGTGCTGTCATAGGTTGCTGATAAAGCACATAGGCACGCATATCTGTATCTCCCTGCTGCACTACTGCACTGAACAAAGAATTTGTCTTCTGCTAACCAGTGCGAGACAGGTTTCTCTTATTAGTTATGAAACAGGCTTTTGTTTTTCTGTTTGAAGAAATCCTTCTTTAGTTTTTTCTTCCATTTTCATGCAGTAGTTGTTCCTCAGTTCAAAATGAAAAAACATGAAAGCCATCCAACTAGATATCCAAACAAAACAATCTTGTGTAAACCTAGTGGTCTTAACACAGCTAACTTTTGGCTCTAGACTTTCATGTGCTGCAGCTGACTCACAGCAAGTGGGAAATACATTCCAGGATTCACAGTTCACCTCTGGTGATGATTGGTGTGTGGAATAGGTACAAAATTTAATTCAATCAGTGTCTTTGTAACCCCTGCACCTTAAAAGTAATTATTTTCTGTACCTGCAGTAGAGAAAGGGAATGCAGATATACATAATAAAATAAGAGGTTGTTCTGCTCTTTCTTACATGATAGTGTCAGAAGACTAAACAGAAAACAAATAAACCTGAAAGGCC
Organism: Anomalospiza imberbis; assembly: GCF_031753505.1. Classification (NCBI taxonomy): domain Eukaryota; kingdom Metazoa; phylum Chordata; class Aves; order Passeriformes; family Viduidae; genus Anomalospiza; species Anomalospiza imberbis. Next base: position 43,487,319 of record NC_089721.1, read on the forward strand.
TTGCCACGTTTTGTCACTTTCCAGGAAACAAATTATTCATGACAGAGCTTGTAGAGTCTCACCAGAAATTCCCTTCCCATGGAAACTTCAGAAATATACCGACTAGCCATCACGTTGGGCTGATGGGCTACTAATACTAGGGATAAATGTATATTCCAAATTCTAGGTCTGAAATACCTAGAGCCTTCATGAGGCCTTTCTTAGGGTAAAGTGAGGGATATGAACATAATACTTTCTAAAATGGTGTTTCAAGGCTTACTTTATTTGGCCTTGCTGTAAGAAGTCATACAGCAAAGAGGTAGTCATTTCTTGAAATTAGGAGTATGCTGTGTGTTGCTGATGTATATGTTTTAGCATCATGTGATGAAATAAAACTTGAAATAGGATTGTTACTCTCTAGTTGTTATTCTCTAGTATGAAAAATTAGTTACAAGGCATTTGATTTTTAAAGTATCAATAATACTGAATATCAGTGAGTAAATGCATTCAGTTGTAAGCATGCATGGAGAGAATACATTGGCAGCAAATAGTCTGTTTTTTCTGCTATAGACAGAGGGCCCAGAGGCTGTTGTACATTGCTACTACCTGACTGAGATGTTTTTCTCAGATATACAAGACCTTTTAATGTACATGTACAGGATTAATAGCAGCAATACCAGCTGTTTTTACTGAAACCAGGGAAAACCCCATTGCTTTACATGCAATGTAAAGCAGTTATGCATCTGGGTTTAATTTGAAACAGTTTGCTTGGTAAAATGTTTTTAAGTGCAAAAGGTATATTTCACATGTGCACTTCTCCACCAATTCTGGAAGAAAAGTGATTGTGTGTAATTTCTGGTGCATTGACAAGTAGGTCCCTCAAGGCAATATTTGGCCTTTTTTCTGCATATTTTATCCTTAATGTTGGCACCCCCTAAAATTACTTCAGTAAGAAAACTTGTTAGTCAGAAACAATGTGGATTCCTTTGCAGGCATTTGGTGGATAACACTGTCACTGCTTTAAGCCTTATGTGTATTCTTCAAAATCTGCATTACAGCGAACATCTGCTTTGTTGTTTGGAAAGTACTAAACATGATTACATTGGATGCACTGCACCAGAGGAAAATACAGGCTGGAAATGTATTGGCTGCTGTGAGGATGAGGCTAGAGTTAAGTCCAAAGGGGAACAGTATCCCATTTCCAAAAACAACTGGCCAGTGGATTTGGCAGTGTGGGTTTCTGAGTGTTTTTTGAGACATACCAAGGTCAGTTCTAACAAACATTCACTACAGGCAGGCTATGGAGGAGAAGCTAGATACGAAGGGACTAGGAGAAGCAAACTTAGGGCTCATTTGTCTCCCACTGAAGGCATGGCTTATTTAATTCTTGCCCTTTAAATTTAAAGCAGCTGTTGCCATTTGAACTGCGTAACTGAAATATTTCAGCCACATGGTGGCAACTTTCCAGGCCACTAGCTTCATAAGCTTATATGGCCCTGGTATTAATATTTCTCTTAAGTAACAAAAGAATGTATCTTCATTACCATCTTTTTCCTATCATGAAACCTTAGACAATCAGTAAATTTTAATAATATCCTCCTCTGCAGAACTCTTAGACCAAACACAAGTTATTCTTATCTAATCTTACTCAGTTGTTTGCTTCATAAAATGCCTTGGTGATCTGAAGTAGGGGAAAACTTTCATTATAGGTATGCATCTTTTTTCCAGCTTACATGTTATACTCTAATATTAAAGAAAACTAGCATTTTAATACTAATATGATGAAACATAAGGGCCAATCTTCATGCTGAGTCTCAATGAAAAGTTCTCTGAGGTGGTAGTAATCTAAGTCCACAATGAGCTAACAATAATCCTGTGCTTGTACTGTGTCTTCAGGGTGAAACAGTTCTTGGAAAACCATTTCTCCCAACTCATACTTGTATGTTTTGTTTCATTCATGTTGGCTATTTTTTTTCTTTTCTTTTTTTTTTTTTTTTCTTTGGGGGGGTTTATGAATAGATATCGCACTACTGAGCAGCTGGCTGACCAGTGGAGTGTATGGAGCTCCTCAGCCTGACATGTCTACAAATAATGATCGTTAAATGTGGATATGTGTAATTCCAGGGGAAAAGTTCTCCACTTTTAAAGATTGTGATTGCCATACTAGCCACTATTTCAGGCTGGCAGGCATTGTACACTATTGTTCATGTTACTCCATACAATTTTATCATGATAGTTCAGAGATATCCATTGTTCCATAAAACTAACTGTTATAACCAGGTATGACATGAAAATGAAAACAAAAAAAATAGTGTATGTAAAAACTTCAAATATGTTTTCTTTAGCTCCACACCCAAAATTTTTAAGTGATCTTCCACATGTAGATAAGAAAGCAAGAAAGCTTCTAAAATACCTAGTGTGTTCTCTGACCATTTATTTTTTTTTTTAATACTTCAGTGCAGATGAGCAGTAGGGCCTGGCTGAAGCTTTGTTTGAGTCAGTTTGAGCTGTCTGCAGTTTTTCAAGGGCTACATCTCACAGGGAGCTGATGATTCGACCCTGTGGAGAAGAGCTGCTTTAAGGAGAATAGATGAGCAAAGCACTTTTAGGTATGCAGCTTGGGAAGGCACTACATAGTCTCTTCAAACTATAAGCACACTTTGAAGTCTTGTGGCTGTGCAAACTTCTGGGCAAGGACTACTTGCCCATGAGTTCGCCATTTTGTGTTCTGGACCACATCATAACAAAGACAGCTGATGTAGAAGAAGGAAATTCTTACCTCTTTCCAGCTACTCCACTGCAGCCACAGCCACTAGCTAGTGCAGGATTTCCAGTTTCTTAACTTCAGTATACAACCATTGCTGTCAGTCAGGTGCAGCTGCACCTTCTCAGCTGAAACAAGCAATCTAGATAACTGGAAAAAAGCTCCTTTTATGTGTTTACTTCTTAGTGTTTATGACAGGTAATGCTGATGTTGCTAAACAAATCCTCTACCTTCACTGCCTTTTCTCACATGAAATTAAAAATTGAAATAAATTCTTCCAAGCATTTAAGAATTTAAAGATTCTTTGCTGAAAAGCTGACACATTTGTTTATTGGATTTTTAATGCTATTAGAAAGTGACTAATTGCCTTCCTCTGGGTTTAAAGTTTGATTACAGATTAATATTTCTGCTTTAAATTATGTTCTTGAAGAGAAAGGTTATGCAATTTTTAGGCTGAAGTGGTGGCAGTGGAAGAGATCAAGACTCTTGAATTTGTTTTAAGAAAAATAAGCATTTTATTCTATACTGTGTAGCATATATTGTTATCTAGACATATATATGATATGTGATGAGTATGGCATAAAACTTCTCAGAGAGAGATGATCAATTTTTTTTTATGTAATGCTGTTATTCATTCTAAGCAGCAGCTTATAATTATATAGTCAATCATGCAGGAACATCCACACCATGTTGAGTGTTCTGTTTCTAAGAAAGGTCCCCTGAGTAATTGAGTAACAGAATTGGCATATTGTGCTTATGTTAGCAAACAAGTTTTGAAAATTCTAATGTCGTTAATCACTTTGGTCTTTAAAAGCATGTTGCATTCATGAGTACAGGTATATGATCATGGTCATAAAAATATATCAGATTATTCTAGTAATCTTGTTTAAGTATTTTAGTCTATAATAATCTGTAGTAGTCAATTAGCAGTTCATCAGACCATGTACTAAATTTTATTAACCCATGATATTCTGTGTCATAAGTGTGTCTTCAATAGGAATTTTGACAATTTACAAAATTAAATTCTGGACTGGCTGCATACTTCTTAAAAGATCCTATGCATTTCTTTCTGAATAAGGAATATACAGCTGAACATTTGATCATTTCATTCATTTATTTAACACCACTTAAAGCGAAATCCCTGCATTGTCTCATAGGTTCTTTGATTTGAGAGTTTAGTGGATAAACAAAGCAAAGCAAAACTACTTGGACAATTTTGTATGTCCAAAATACATACACAGACTCAGAGTCAGTATGTTTCCACTTTTTCTTTAACTATTCTTTTGACCTGTCTGTAGCTTTTTGACTTATTTCTAGAATGTTTCCTACAATTAAGAACCACAGTTCATACATTCAAAGATTCCAATTTAGACCTTATTTTATAAAATTAAAATCTTTCTCAAAGAGGTATTCTTTAAAAAAAATAGTCATTTTTCTCAGAAATAATATTACCCAATTTTCCCCATTTCCATGGATGGAAGCTTACAGTTCTGGTCGCAGCATATTTGAGGTAACAGTGTTTTTAAAAACAAGACGTGGGTTTTTTGTCTCTTCCACCCAAAATGACTTAAAAGAATTATTAAAATGGATATCCGATGATACTTTAAAATTTCAAAACATGACACACCTAGTTATCCAAAAAGTTTCCATAGTTACCCACTATGGAAAATATCAAATTAATTACAGTAAAAATAAAGAGAAGCTCATGTTTCTAAAGTATATGAATAGGAGCTCAGTGAATACAAATCTGTAATTGCACAGTACTTGTATAATACTACATAATTTAGTTGCTACAAGAGCAAAGAGAAATACTGGTGCCTTGTTGCATTGACAGCATGTTTAGAAAGTAATACATAAGCTATCAGAAAACAACAGTATGGTAATTTGAATAACAGTTGGAAATAACCTACATGACTTAAATGGAACATACTTGCCTGGAAATTCTGGATAATGACTGTGTAATAATTTCTACCATTTCAGTAAATAGTATGTGCCATGCCTTTGTGAGATTTGCTGTATTCACACAACTGATTTAACTGTGACATGAAACAGGCCCATTCTGCTGCCAAAATATATCTACATAATACACTTACAGGCACATACACAGAAGCACAGAACTGTGCAATCTCATGCAATTAATCAGTGAAAATTAATCCCAATGTATATTTTAATTCAGTTTTATAAGTGCTAATAAATTAGACTGCTATTATAGGTATTCATATAAAATGGGAAAAGGTAGCCCAAACTGAATGGCAAGCTGATCATGAGCCAGCAATGCCCTGGCAGCCAGGAGGGCCAAGTGTGTCCTGGGGGGGCATCAGGGACAGCATTGCCAACCAGGCAAGGGAGGGGATTGTCCTGCTCTGCTCTGCACTGGGGCAGCCTCACCTCGAGTGCTGGGGGCAGTTTTGGGCACCAGAATGTAAGAAGGTTGTAAAGCTATTGGAGAGTGTCCAAAGGAAGCTGCAAAGATGGTGAAGGGTCTGAAGGGAAAGCCATACATGGAGCAGCTGAGGTCGCTTGTCGTACTCAGCCTGGAGGACACTAAGGGGAAACCTCATCACAGTCCACATCTTCCTTATGAGGGGAAGCCAAGGAGCTGACACCAGTGTCCTCTGTGGTGACCAGTGAGAGGATCTGAGGGAATGGCCTGAAGTTGTGTCAGGGGAGTTAGGCTGTATATTAGGAAAGGGTTCTTCTGTGCACTGGAGTAGGCTCTCAGAGACGTGTTGTAACCCTTGGGGCTGTCCTGTGTAGCGCCAGGAGTTGGATTTTGATGCTCCTTCCCAGCTCAGGATACTCTATAATTCTGTGATTTTATGTTTGAATTGAGACCATGAAAATCTGGTTTTGGATGAGCCCTATGAAGTGCACCAGTCCTGTAGGTCCATACAGTTTCTTTTGCAAGAATTGCTGGGGACACAGTACCTGACCCCACGCCTCTGACTGACCAAAGCTTCCAGCAAGAACTATGTCATTTTATTCCCATCCCATGTGGCAGTTTTCACCAGGACTGTACCTACACAAACATCCTGTTTTCCTGTTTGCTGAATGTCACAGCCTTTTAAGAATAGAGCTTGAAATTAGCTTAGAAAAGAACAGATTCACATGAATTCAAATATAATATTTATGTTGTCTAATGCTAGGCTTTTCTCTGTTTTATGGAAAAACATTTTCAATCCATTGGATTTTCTACTGTAGAGATTCTTGTCTTTTAAAAATATTTAATCACACAAAGATCAAATTTAAATAGTGCTAGATATTACACACACATATGTATGTATATACATGCATATATATCTCTGTGTATATATATACACAAATATATAAAAATACATACATGTGAATGTATAGTTACACATATATTTTTTAAGTTGAGCCACGATTTTATTGGAGGCAACAGTCCTACTTAGAGTACTCTTCTCATCAATAGTTTTGGGCTACCAAGCAACACACTGTGAACACTAAATAAAAGTGCAAATTCTCTTGTGTCTAATCTCCTGCCAGGAAGGGTCCTCCTTCCCTGTCTCATAGGGGATCACAATCACATTGCAGTATCTGAAATTGGTCCCCCTATACTAGAAATTATCATAATCCAGGCCTAAGTTCTAATGTCTTCACCCACAGCCTAAGTATTTAAATTATGGTAATGGTATTGGTTTGATTAAACCATCAGATACCACTAGTCTCTCAGTTTACCCAAACTGAATTCTGTGAAGTGTTTGAAGAGGGTGATACCTTGTTTGTTTGAGGATTGAGGCCAATGTCTCTGGTGCATATTACTTCCTCACAAGAAGTGATGTATTGAATTGCTATTATCTTAAACTTACTCTTTTTATTTGGTTTTAAGTATTGCAATCCAAAGCCAAAAATAAATGTTACTGAAATTTTCCAGCTTACAACTTATTTGTAATTACATCATGCTGTTGAAGCAATAGAATTCTGTATTATATGCAGTTTTTCCAAGACCCAGGAATCATATTAAAGAGTATTAGCAATTATGGTGTTTTTGCAATGAATTTGCTTGCCATTCTCTTTTTCATTATAAAAACATGATGGCATGTAAAGACTCTCTTCCATCAAGCAACAAAGAACTGTTGAATGTGCTTGAAATACATGTGAGAAAACCATCATGAATAATGTTATATGAAGGTACAGATGAACAAACTGGCTGATTATTCAAGAGTTATTCAGGAGTTTGAAAGTGCACACTTGGAGGCACAGCTCCCCAGGAAAAAAAAAGTTTGCCTTGAAATAATGTCATAATTTGTTTTAGGCTATTTGATCATTCCATGGAAGGATTCAAAAACTGGGAGTTTATGACTACTCACTGCTGGAGTGAAAAAGCAGCAGGTGATTGGATCTTGGAAATCTGTGACACTCCATCTCAGCTGAGAAATTTCAAGACTCCAGGTAGGACTCTAACGTTTATGTGGGCTCTGTGAATTCTGTAAAGTGCTTGCTGTTTTCCACATTTTATTTACACCTGGAACATCTCACTGGTTTTGGTGAGAAGCCATAGATGGAAAGAGCATTATTCTAAATTTAAGTTATCAATGCACTCTTCATTTTTATGTTACTGTTATTTACCTTTTAAGATACATGGTTTACTTTCATTCTGAACTTATTTCTATAGGTTTTTTAGGTGATCTGTTTAAAAAAAATTTAAGATACAGATCAGCCTCACTAAATCACTGATGATAGAATTGATTGAGAATTTTAATTCTCTGTTTCTATTCTTTATTTCTACTTTAGCTTTGTCATGTTCCAATAGCCAGTCTCAACTTTTAAAAAACAGTTCTTTGTCCAACCATTAAATCTTTTGTCTTATTGCCTGGCTCACTAGTTTACATAACCTGATTTTAGTTTTTTAGGATAGTAAACCAGCAATTATAAGCCAAAATTTGACAAGCTTTTACACACTATGTGGTTGATATGGTCTTCTAATGAAGACAAAGATAAAGTATGATTTTCAACATTTCTGAGCAGAAAACGTCTTCTAGACTCTGGTAACTTTTTACACCATGGCCAGTGTTATTTAAATGTTAGCTGTATAGTCATATGGTTAACTTCAAGCACAGCATTTTGAGAATCTTGATTATCTTCCCCTAGAGCTCTTAAAGGAATCACCAACTTTGCTAGTGTTTTAAATTTCACTTTATCACAACTGATCACTTCTCACCATAGCTTTGCAGCTATGGTTTGATTTTAACCAAACTATGTTAAATGCACCACTAAATGAAAAAGCAAAGTTTCCAGTACACTAAAAGGGGATACTGACTAAATGTGTTTGGAAAAGCAGCCACAGAGTATAAGCAAAACTGGTCAGAGATTCAGGAGAAGGTTTTGTGTTCCGTTTTTTTTTTTAATTTTCAGTGCTTTAGAATTTGATAGATGGGGAGGTATTATGTAGCAAATAAGTAATTTAATTTTAATCAAATTACTGAAAAGAGACATAAATGAAGTATTTTCAACTCCATTTTACACTTGTTATTCCTGACACATCCAGGAACATCTCTGGTGAGAAGGACAAGTTAGGGTAACTCTTCACCTTTGTACTGAAACCCACTGGTTCATCCAACAGGTGTGAAGGACAGCCTTCAAGAAGAGTAATCCATTTCAGCTATTTCTCTCTTCCCTGACACACACCTTGCACTAAAAACGAAGTAGCTTGGAGCCATTTTGCAAACTTTTAATCTGGGCAATTCTCCAGCTATATTGTACAGTCCTTCTACATCACCAGGACGATCTCAAAGTGGCCTGCTACATTTCCAGCTTTACACTTATGGGCCTGTTCCTGCACACTCCTGCACAGTTTAACTATACATATAGTTATATAGGTTTATTGATTTCAATACATTATATATACTCTCAGTATATATACTCTCTCAGTAGCTACAGTAGCTAATCTAATGGAGCTGATTTCTTTTCCTCCATCAGAACTAAGGCCTAAAGATGCAACACTGGAAAAGGCATAGTAAGGCTAGAGGACTGAAAGAAAGTAGGTCTGTAAAACCTAGGGGTCTGGAGGAAGCTGATCTACTGAAAAAGTCCTGCTGGAGAGCTTATCCTCTACTTTGTTTTAACCATGATGGGGAACACTGCTTGAGACTAGTTTGGTTTTTATGTGCATTTGGTTTTCACAAGATGCAGTGTGGTTGTGAATTTGGATCCTGGTTCATTGTATATTGTCTAGTAATGTATCCCCCATCTTTCTAGAGCAGTGGTTGCCCTCTGATGAAAACTGTCCAGTAACTCTTCTGTTCAAAAAGATTTGGAAGTGCCTGCCATATATTAGTGGTGGATAAATTCAGGTATTTGGGCATATCGGGATTAGTCTCTGCACTGAAGAGAACATGAAGTAAACAAAAGGTGCTTAAACATAATTTATGCCTGGTGCCTTTCCAGTTCATGGTGCCTCTCCAGTTTATCACCATAGCCTGCAGTTTATCACACTGATATCATCATCATGCCTGTTTCTTGTTTGTGTTCTGTGCATGTGTTTACTCTGCTCTTGAAAGGTCTTAGAATTAAGAGTTGCCATTTTTCTGTAATCAAATTAAAAAGAAAGACCCAATGTGTTATCATATCCCTGCATTGGCAAGGTAATGCCACACCTGTTACCTGAAAAGAAATTAAGAGTCCAATTCATAAAAGTAATGCATGTGATTTCTACATTTAATTCTGTAGAGTTTATGGAGGTGAATATATGTTTGCTCTGAAACATTGCAGTATACCCTTCCTTCTATAGATACAACAGGGGACCTTTGTTACACATTCTAAATACAAGCAGGGAAAGGATTATTCTAGCCAGATTAAATTATGGAATCAGCCAAAAATGGGGAAAGAAAGATTTTGGCTTAAATGTGCATACTTTGTTTATTCATTATAAAAGTGTGTGTGTATGTATATATACATAGTTATTGTGCAAATTAAACCCACCTTGAGGCAGTCTTCATTTATTTACTGGCAAGTCACATGAATTTTTCTCCTCCTTATTTACTGAACTATTCTTAAAAGACAACTAATCTCCTGAGAGACCCTACATTATTCCCCTTGCTGCCCTTTTGCATTATATATGCATTCAGAGTTACAATCCTTCCTGCAGTGATGTTAGTACAAGATCTTCTGTATGTGTAAAATCCGAACACAATATGCTATGCCTTAGGAGCATCTTTACGTGTGGTTATTTGTAGTTCTTGCAAATACTTTTACCAGTGTTCTGAGAGAAATGGAAAAATTTCTATTTTTCTATTTAAGTGAGTTTTTGCTCATAACAAATGGGGATAAAAAGATCTGGCAAAACACAATTTTTTTTAATTGCATCCAATGTATTATGATTTGCATGCTCTGGAAGTGGTTTAGAACACAAAAAAAGGCAGGGACTGGACATGAAGAAGATGTATCTTTGAAAGGGCTGTAGATATGTGCACATATCTGATTGAAAATTATCTCCCTGTGTGGCTTCTTTTTTAAAAAGAAAAGTGACATTAAGGACACAGTTGGATCAGTCTAAGCAACATAAAGATATAACTTGATTCCCACATATCTTTAGAGGAAACATGATTTGGATCTTTTTAATCCAATGGGTCTTCAGGAGTTACATGTCTGTGGGTAGGAAAAGAAATTGAAAACAAGGTGTATCCAGTTTTACAGCCAAGGTAATTAGCTAGTAATTTGGCAGCAGGTGTGGTAGATTCATCAGCAGTTATTTTTTTAAATCCGTATCAAATGTCTCTTTAAAGAAAGCAATAATTCAGATGTGAAAAATTGAAAGCTACTGTGTGACACAACTGCCACGTGATACAGTCTCTGGTTTGTAGTTTCTACTCAAAAACTGAGTATAGCGCAGAGAAGGTTTCATATGAAGTTAGAAATTTTTGTCTCAAAATAATTGAATTGGATTGGCAAGAGACATAGAGATAACAGAGATTTCCATCTTCAGCCCTAGTATAAGCTATCTAAAAGAATTTGCTTGTTGTCTGTCAGGTAGTGTATTTGGTTATTGTTGCTTACTGCTAAGAGTATACATGTACAAGCAGAGAGATACTTGTCTTTGTCATGTCACTGGAGGCTACCAGATGACATTGGGAAAAATACAGAAAATCACTTGTAAAGGTCTAATTAATTCGATTGTACAGATTGAAAAATCCAATATATTTCAAGTTACTAAATATCATTAAAATGAAAGAAAAGGAAGATTGCTTGAATTTAATTTTACATTAAATAAACTACATTATTTTCTTGAGAAGTGTCTTACCTGGATTATATTTGTCATTAAATAATAGTTTTCCTTGTGAAGAGTTTTAACTACAAAACAGCCTCCAAAACAGGATCATTCAAATTCTCCCTGCTTCTCTGATTTCTCTTTGTTCTAATGAAAATGTGACATTTACAATTAGCTCTTCCAGCACATATTAACATAACCAAGATTATGGGCTGATACCAACCTTCGGTTGCACCTTTTCAAGCAGGGATGTGGTTTTTATGCGTCTTTTCTTTAGGCATTATTTCAGGCATGAGTGCTTTTGCTCTTTCTCCAAATTTTTTCACCTGGTAGTATATAGAGAAAGGTGGGGACTGAAAGTTCACCCTTTATGTTCTGACAGCATGAACTGATGACTTGACACACGTTTATATTTTTTATTCTTCCCCAAAAAAACTTACCAGAAAGTCAGATAATACTTCAGGTGGCCAGTTGGTTTTTTCTGTCTTCGCTCAATTATTAATAGGATAAAATATTAGTGATTATTGCAGACAGTACAGTGATATATCTGCCAGATAACTGGCACAAATAAATTAGAAATTATGCTGATGTGAGTGAGACACTGATGTTCTTCCATGGAGATTTTAAGAGACAGTGTTTCTTGTTCATGAAGTTGTGTCTTAAAAGTCGATGAAAGGCTCTCTTATGTAATCCTTTTCTTAAGTCAGAATTCTGAATACAGCTACTTAGCTAAAAGATCTCAAATAATAATTACCCAACAATTAATAGTGTTCTGAGGGGAAACTGAAATCCAGAGCAAAACCACCTTATGTAGTACCATATACATGTTCCAAATAACTGTAAGCCTTGATGTTTTGTTTATTGTTTATATTGATATCATCCCATGGTGCAAACCTTTACTTGATCTATAAGAGACTGAGTGCAATGAAAATACAGTGTAATGATCTGATTGAAGCAAATATGGTTTCTCAGCTTATAGTAAAACAACTATTGCACTTGAAAAGCAATGTCTTCCATACCTATTCATAACAACATGCTTAAAAGTTACATACTTTCGTAAGACACAGAAAAGAGAAGTAGTTCTGAAAACAGTTTTATAATACTTAACTTCCAGGCAAATTGAAAGAGTGGTCCTTAGTTCTGTATGGAACATCCATCCAGCCTTACTCACCAAGAAATGATTTTTCCAAAGTGGAAAGAGTGCGCTCCAGTCCAGTTGAAGACCCTACAGAAGATTATGCAACAGATGACTATTCAGGTGTGTACATTCATTTACTCTGTTTGTGCAGTTACTGAACCCTTAACAGCTTTAAGGATGACCTGAGAATCTGCCTATGTAAAATATTAAGTGAATTGAATTCTTCACCGAAGATGAGAAGTATTTGTTTCATAATTGAATGTTAGGCGTTTGAGTTTGCGTGCATAGAGTTATATATTTTTAAGCTACACTTAACATGCTATGAAGAATGCACTGTTTTGCATATAAGTATATAAAGGTATATATACTTATGCATATATATATATATATGAGAAGAACATTATCTTCTACATCTGTGTTGTTTCTCATTGATCCCTGTAGAAGTTTTTAAACCTTGTCATTAGACTTTAGTAGAGTTAGATTTTTAGCACTGCAAAATAAGTCAAGTTGGCAGTTTCTTACATATAATCCACCATTAGCAGTACCATGTGATGAATCTGAAGGATATCTCTGGCCAGTGAAAAGGAGGAGAAAGTTCAATTTAGTGTTTTCTGTTATTCCATTCTCCTTTCATAGCATGTCAGTTGCACAGTCTCTATTTTAGATGAACAGCTGCAGAACTCTTGGTTTTAGTAGGTAATGAAACACTACTATCTCTACTGTAAAGGTCACAAGCTTAAAACTTCTTAAGCTTTTAATATGAAGCAAACTCAACACATTTCATTCAGTGATCAGTGATCCTGAAAGTTGTAATTTCACCCACAGTCATTGTTCATCTGCATAAAGGCAAGACTTGATGGTTCTCTCCTCCCATAGAAGGAAGGATCTATTTGAAAACTGTAAGAACAAAATCATAGAAAATACTAAGTTGGAACAGATCCACAAGCATTATCAAGCCTCATATGAGTGCAGGTGAAACAGAAGACTTGGGAATCAGCAAGTACTAGCTGAGGCTTTTGTAGCATGTAGCAGCACAGAGCATCAGGGCCCTGGTGTCTGGTTCATTGGGTCATGGTAGCCGCTTGGACCAGCTGATAACCACTCAGGAACCAGAGTAGCCACTGATCATGATATTCATCATTTATGTTGTCCTTCTTTTTAGAAGTTATTTTGCTAATCATTCCTAATTATGAATTACAGAAGTCTTTGCGCATTTCCAAATAAAATGAGGATGTTAAAAAAGCTTGTTAAAAAAGCTTGTTTTTTTTCTGAATTTTTGAAGTAAAATCATGCAGGTATTCGGGAAACCTCCCTGTCCAGCCATCCAGGAGCCACTCTGGAAGTCATACTCTTAACACCTGAGCTGGGACCAAGACCCTTTCACAGCTACACACCCCACACTCAAATAATCAGGCCAGGTTTCCTACTAGCTCAACCCTAGTTTTCCCATAGCAGAGTCTCAGACTTCTCAATCCTTAGAATAACTTAATCTTGGTGCAATAATTAAATAAAAAAATAATAGCTTGAGCTGAGTGCCTCTGAAGAGGGGCCCTGAACAAGGGAAACCTTGGGCTTTTGTACCCTTACAGTTTTAGTGCATGAAAGTCTCAGGGTCATTGGCTCTTGCTGTGTCTCTACATTTTTGATCACCTGACTGGTGACATAGGTCCCCATGTTGTTTTTTTATGTAAAGAGTCTGCACAGCCTCTTGCTTGGAGCTTCTGCCACCCAGAGCTCAATCTTGAGCTCACAGTGCAAGTAGCAAACCAAGCTACGTGTGCTAGCTGTAATCCTCAAGAGAGGGAAACAGTAATTGCATTCTGCAGTAAAATACTGTGTTTTAAGGTGTCCCTTAAATGAGAAGTTTTAATCCCTTTGTCCCTCTGTATTCTGTTTTTCTTACAGGTCCCTGCAATGCAGAATGCAGTAAAGTAGGGTGTGATGGGCCAGGACCAGATCATTGTACAGACTGTCTGCACTATTACTACAAATCTAAAAACAATACAAGGTAAGAGAAAGGGAAATAAACGTCACTTCATTGATTTCTTAGTGTATATCTTAACTTTCTTTCCTCTTCTCTTCACTGCAGTCATGGATAATTAATTTTCCCCTGATTTTGCAAAATTTTCTTTGGAGTTAAAAAACCCCAAACCCTAGCTAATCAGAATTTAAAATACAACTTTGAAAAACCCTTCTCTGATTATATCCCCAACTCTTTTTTTGTTTCCATAAGAAACTTTCTCTGTATATATATGTATTTATAGACTCTCATAGCTACTGCAGCTGATGTGATTAGGTGAACAACATAGGAAGAAAGGTAGATGGTTCAAAATTACACTGTAGACTGTCTGACAAGACATATGCTGGTGAGATAGCATGTGTAGGGACATAAATGCAAGAGAGTTAGCTTGATGCAGTGCTTAGAAGGGTTATATCTTAGTAAGCACATGATCATTAGAAAAGCAACAATGCTGAGAAATACTTCTGCTTTGCAGTCATGGTCCAGGAATGTGGTGGCAGGTTATTTCATTAACAATTCTGCCTTCTCTTCCCTGCTGTCTGCAGGATCTGTGTTTCGACCTGCCCACCTGGTCACTACAATGCAGACAAGAAACGATGTAAAAAATGCTCACCCAATTGTGAAACCTGTGTTGGAGGCCATAATGACCAGTGCATGACCTGTAAATCTGGCTACTACCTGAATGAAGTAACCAATAGCTGTATTACCAACTGCCCTGATGGGTTTTACCTGGATAAGAGTTAGTATTTCTTGTTGGTTTTGTATTGCGGGCTACAGAATTTCATCTGGGGAGGTTGCTGGAATGCTTATGAGCAGGAAAAGTGTATGTTGATCTCTTATCCTATTCCTTTTATTAAATTGTTGCCAAGCATGATCAAGAACGTCCTGAATAATCTTCCTTTATTTTAAAAACCATGCTTATTGGAGGGTGTCTTTTCAACTGGGGGTACCTGGGAGTAACAGTAGCAGAACCAGGGCAGTTCAAGAGCAAGTCAGCTGAAGGACAGCAAAGGTTATCACTACTTGGAGAAGGGACAGACAGCACCCATTCTGTCCTTGACTCCCCATTCAGCGTGATTATATGGTGCCAGAATTGAGAGCTGAGAAACTGGCCATGACCAGTGAAACAGAGCTCTACCAAAACCTGGCTCTTCAGAATAACATGGTTGCAAATAATGTTTCTGGCAGACCTAAGCACGTCCAGAGTGATGTGACTGCCCAAGAGCAGTAATCCTCAGCCATGATAGGTACCTGCCTTCAGCTTCCTCCTGTGATTGCCAAGTAGACTGTCTGTGTTTAATTTCCTGCTTTGGCTAACAAAAATACTTAGATATATATTCAAATGGGCTTAAAACTGCAGTGGCTTTTGTTATCTTTAGACTCTCCTTAGAAGATAAATACGTTCTCAGGAGCTTTGTTTATAGGTACCTAACATTCTGCTTCCTCCAGCATGAAGCTGTGTGCTTGATTTTGAGAATTAGTAAAAACAGGTCCTACCTTAATTCTTGCATTTTCACTGTGTGAGAACTACAGTAAACAGAACTCTTTCCCGTACAAATTAACATGGATAGATGAAAATTTAGGATTAAATAGAGAAATTGAGTTTTTCTTCTCAGAATGGTATGTGTCACTCACTGCATGTCAAAAGACAGCGGGGCTGAATAGAGAGAGACTTTTCTTAAAGAAGGGATCTCTAGAGATAAAAAACCAGTTGTTAAGTAATTTATATATTTACTTTGTTAAGATCAGATCTGTTTTTGAAGGTGTGTCTTTTAGCACCAAATCAGGAAGACAGGACAGACTGCTGGCATGGAAGGTGTAAGATTGCAGGACAGTCTTCAGAACATATGGCAGTCATTAGTGCATATCACTAGTATGAGAGAAGGTGACTTAAGTCCATATTATAATTAGTGAATGTAAAATTTAAGTGTTTATGAAAAATTTTTAATGGCCTCAAAACATACTTTTTGTCAGAGTGCAACTATAACTTCAAATGCATGGAAATATTGTAAACCAGTTTATAGTTTATATTTGATGGAAAAAGCTAATGATAGGCAGAATTTTGCTGTTTTAGTGTAGCTTGATGTTGATATCAAACTAGAAAGTAGTAAGTCATGTAATAATACATTCATACAATTTTAGCAAACAAAACTGACCAAGGTTTTCTGGGTTGTTTTCTTTTTTTCTCTTGTAGATAAGATTGTTTGTCGTAAATGTAGTGAAAACTGCAAGACCTGTGTTGAATTCGAAATCTGCACAGAATGCAGACATGGCCTAAGGTAAGGAAATCATGTGTGTCTCTAAACATAGTATCTGAAGAGGTAGACAAGGCTGAAGATACACAATGAAGAACATCAGATAGCTATTTAAACTTGCATGGACCTCATTTCATCTGTTCCAATGCTGTTTAGTCTGTAATAGTGATCCTGAGTGCCAATTTGACTGACAACAGATTTTTAGAAGGCCCTTTATGCTGGGATGCAACACTTTTATATCAGGTAACATAAAAGCCACAGTCATGTGGAAAGCTGGCTTCTTCAATTTTTGACCTACATTATGTTGCTCATGGATTATTTTAGAAGTAGAGCCAATGAATTCTATTAATCTTTCTGATTCATTCATGTGGTAGTTAGAAATTGTTTTCTTATCTTCATTGTATTTCTTCATGTATCCAGTCATTCACTTACCTCAAGTATCTGAGGCTCAATTCTATTACAGTACAGTGATCATATATTTTAAACAGCAGGTGAGATTTTTTTCCTTCAGAGGGAAACTTAATTATTCTTTAAAATTATAAATAAACATACAAAGCAGCAGTACACGTTTCAAGCTCCTTTATAAAGAATGACCTTTTGGTCCAAGTAGCAAAGGTTAAAAATCTTATAAAATTCAGGACAGACTGTATACTGGCTTAGTGCCACAAAAAATATGAAGTCAATATTCAGTATCTGTAGGTATTCTTTCAAATACAAGTATTATTTTCATGTTTTAACACTGAGGTTTCCTGTTGCATTAAAGTGGACTTTCATCTTTTAGTAAAAGCTGAATGTTTGCTTCTAGGACATCAATAGCTGGATTCCTTTATTGAAATTGAAATACTAAAAAAAATTTAAAACCTAGCCTTCATGTTTTCTTGGGCAATTTTAGCAAATAGAGAGTCATTTTTGGTATCAGTTTTTGAAAAATGTGTGGTTATATCAGATAAATGAAGCCTTTCAGGACATGCATTTCATATTCCATAGTTGTTCCATACTTTCTGCATTTCTTGGCAGAGGTATCAGTGAGCAAGGCCTTCCTTGAGTGGGTCTTGAGAGACCTGAATTCCAGATCTACTCGATTACTGGCACATTAAATAAACTTGGGCAAATTATTTTCCCATCTGTAAAAACATGATAATGCTATGTGCATTGTAAAGCACTGTGGAAAAACAATAGAAAAGCAGGGGTTGTGAAGTTTTGTTGACTTGCTGGTTTATTTTCTAAACTGGGACTGAATACACTTCTGAAAATTGTCAGTGGTGCTGAACTTACCTGGCTGTTGCTGTATCCAATCTGTAAAAACATGGTTAGCACTCAGAGTGGGAAATCCCAGAGCTGATGAGCATTTTTTGAGAAAGTGTTAAATTGGATGAATCCTGAGATTCTGCAGAAGATGGTAAACATGGCAGAGAAGTCCTAGTTTAAAAAAAATAACTTCAAACAGATAAACAAAACCCAAACGCCAACAAACTGCTTTAGGCACCATATAACATGAAAGCAATAAACAGCTTCTTCAAGGAATACATAAAAATGTGTCTTGTTCTTCACATTTTTGTGCTCTCTCAAAAGTGCCTGCAGGCAGAATACTTCCATCTGTAATCTCAACAAATCTTACAAAGCACACAGAACTGGCATTCAGTTAACAAGTCACTTAGCATTTTTTTAATGCTGACCCTCTGCCAAATTCCTTATGGATAATTGCATTTTACATGCCTGAATTTTTAGTGTTGCTTGTCATTGTTAATTTTTTTTCTGTCCCCTATTACTTGGTAGTATTTACAAAGAGTTTGTAAACAGCTTCTTTACACCACCATGGCAAAACTGCTTTGCATTCCCTCTTTAAGTGAATGGTGTCTCTAAATTTATGAAATATGACCAGTGAAGGAAGCCGATGAATCGTAATATATGGCTTGTTCTTTGATTAAAAGAGAATTACTGGATTGTGCACAATCTTGTTGTCCTCTGTTGCCATTATCTGCTCTGTGCTTTCTTTCCTTTTTGTAATAGTTTGCATGGCACCAGATGTGCTATCCACTGTGAAGAAGGAAAATACCATAATGGCAGAGAATGTGAACCATGCCACCGCTCCTGTGCAACATGTGCAGGTATCACACTGACATTTGTCTGCATAATCTTCATTCCTGTATGATTTTACCTCTGATTTTATTCCACTATATCACAGTTACAGTGTAGCATCATTGTTTACGTGTGAATCCTTCATTCTCTTAGTAACTCTTAATTACATTTTAAATACGGTAAACTTCTTTCAACTAGCATAGAAATCTAGGCTTTTAATTGAAAGAATTCATAAATTCCTCTTTCTTTTTTCTTTTTGTTTCCTTTTTCTTTTTTTTTCCTTTTTTTAGTTTTAGTAGAACTTACTATGATTTCCAGTAATGCCTTCCATTTTCCTCCAGGGATGGAATAATGACTGGCAGATTTTGTGGGAGCTTTAGAACTGCAGTAATTCATTTTGGAAAAAGATACACTGAAATGATGTAATTTTTTATTTTGACAATGTACCTGCCTTCTAACAATTTCTCTTTTGACTAAGGTGCTGGAGTAGATGCCTGTATAAACTGCACACAGGGTTACTTTTTGGAAGATGGAAGATGTGTGTTGTCCTGTAGTAGTGGTTATTACCTTGATCACTCCACTGAAAGCGGATACAAAAGCTGTAAAAGGTACGATCAGTGACTGATATATCTGCTATTTGGCAGTATATTAGCTATTACAGTGTTGGAAATGATCATACTTATTAGAAGATAAAACACTGTTGACATCAAACATAAAAAAATGCTTAAGGCTAAGTAAATAAGAAAAATATATTATTTTTGTTGTTATTATTATCATTATTATATGATTTATATTCATACAGGTCCTATAAAAGTATTTTTCTGGTATCTGTGTATGACCTTCACTTTAAAACAGCCTGTAGTGAGCCTGTAAGTAGATTTGTATAGAAGCATAAAATTTACAAATCTGACAGAGGAACTGCATTTCTTAATAGCAAACAAAACCAATCAAAACTACATTTTTTTTCTTTGCAAGTTAGTTAGTATTTATAAAGACCATTTCAGTTCTTCCACTGCATATTCACAAACATAGTGCACGTAGATTCTAAACTACTGTCCAGAATTGCTTACCTGATTCGAGTGCATAAATGGCTGGATAAATCTTGGGCAAAGTTGTGCTGTGCAAGGAAGGAATATTTTTCTATTCCGTACTTTGTTAAACAGATATAATTTGTTGCCCTTTGGAATAATTTATTGTTGACTCAGATCTAAGTTCAGGGCAGGAAGGGAATCCTTGTGTGTTTCAGTGTGTTCTACATAAAAAGACAATATGTAATGAAAAGACAATGGAGCCAGATGGGTGACGAAGGGACTGGCATCATGCCAGTCATTTCTATCCTGTGGCTTTAGTTCATGCTTTTCACATGCACATATTTGCACCATCAGCTCGGTACTTTTGCTGATTATTTATGCATAGTTCCAACACACTAGAATAATACAGCTGTGTAGTAAAAACACTGGAATAGAAATTTGGTGATGGAAAGAAACAGGACTGAGTTTCAGGGGTAGTCAATTATTTATTATCAATATTAGTAGTAGTAATATTATAGTACCTTATATCTCTAGAAAGAACAAACAAGTCCTTTCCAATACAAAAGATGTCTCCTAGGAAGCCTTATATTTGGTAAGGCCAGAAGACCAACTCCTGCCATTGTATTTCAGATGTGATGCCAGCTGTTTGGATTGCAGTGGCCAAGGAGACAGAAACTGTACAAGCTGTCCAAGTGGCTATAACCTAGACACTGGTGTCTGTGTCATTGGAACAGTATGCAAGGATGGTGAGTGCAAGTCTCTGAAACAATTCATTTTATCACTGCCAGCTTCTTCTTTTACATGTATTGGGTTGGTTTGGCCTGCTTTTCTTCTTAAGTATGGCCTACCTTACCTTTTAAAATTTTCAGATGTATGAAAAGGAGAAATTTACATTTGCATGTGTTAGCAAGATTAGTCACAGCTACTTCACATGATTTACCTGAATTTTCCTAAAATAAATTTTCCCATTGCCAACAACCTACTTTTCCTTTCTTAGCATTTGTTCAAAAGCTGTTGCTTTCAACAGATTTTTATATGAGGACCCTAGAGTACTATTAATAGAATTACATTTATCTATCTCAGCACTTTAAACTGTGAAAATGATGGTAAGTAAAAATGATTTAAAGCACCAATTGCTTGACTTGTGTGATAGGATAGTAAGAAAAAAAAGGATTCTGAAATAGGGAATATACAATTTAGGGTGGAGATTTGAACTTCCTCCAAATTCTCTGTGGCAACCAAGATAGCCTTCTTATTGCATATGATTGGCTTAATTATTCACTAATATAAATTCCTTTTAAATGTCACAATTACAGAGACACTTAGATAACACTGTACTTCCTTAAAAATGTTACCGGTTGAATTACTTGTAAATAGAGCCTAACAAGAGCAATCCAACAGGAAAATCGTATCAAAACAAAGTCTGGGAAGATACCTGACATCAGATATAGTAAAAGCTAACAGTGACTCTTGGGTCCAGCTTATTTCCACTGGATTTATTAAGAGTTAAAGAAGACTTTAAAAAGAAGAAAGAAAGAGCACAGGTTTGAGTCTTGGACTTCTTCCTGTGGACCTTTTCATGTCCTGTTGGAATATAGGCTTCCAAACTTTGAAAAGTACCCTGTTCATTGTAAAGTTACATTGCAGATATTGGTAAACTAGTCATGAGCCCTTTTTATGTCTGGACTTTGGAAGAGTTATTGTCTAAAGCGGGTCCAGAAGAGGACAGATATACATAGACAAATTAAGAAGTGTAATGCTAATATGGTATTGCAATTGATTTCTGCAATGCAAACATTTGAGATATCAGTTTGGTTTTTAACATGGCTGGATAAATCTATCTTCATTTCTAACATACAGCCTCAATCACATACCCTGTAGTTCCCAAGGGTGAGGACACCCTATCTCAGAATTTTCACCACTATTCTTCCAAATGCAGCTGTTATGGAAGGGCAGCACATGGATTTGCAGGCCTTCAGGTACTTGCAATGGACCATGATGGGTCACACCACACAGCACGTGTTCTCAGCAGTCTAGGGTAACGAGGGAAGTCCAGGAGGGTTTGGGAGGTTTTTTTTTTTTTTCTGGTAATTCACAAAAGCAGAGAGGGTCTCATTTCAATGCCTACAGACAACTCACTCTATAGGATTTGCATTTCTGTTGAGAATGTTTTACTCTTTTTCTGTGGTTTGATTTTTTTGTTCTTTTAATTCATAAAAATTGAGAGCGAATTCCTTTGCTGTAAATATCACTGTATTCTAATTATTCTCTTTCTAATCTTTTTTTTTTCCTTTTCATAAATGGATACCAATCATTTCCTGTTGGACCACACAATATCTCTTCCTGAAAAAAAAAATGCTGTTGACTGAAATTCCTTTTGATGGACCAAATTTCCTACTTGCTACCTGCTCCTGAATGGTCTCTTCAACCAAATCTGCATGTCTGACCAATTATACTTTTCTCCATTGTATACGCCGTGCTCTCCAAACCTTCAACCTCCCCTCCTTCTCTTGCTGCTACCCTCTGGAAGCCACGGAAGAGTCCTGGGCCGAGGGAGGATTCTGTATGCTGGTGAAAAAGAACAATCTCTGCCAGAGGAAAGTGCTTCAGCAATTGTGTTGCAGAACATGTAAACAAAAGGGGTGAACTGACACCTCCCAGCATCCTCCTCCTCCTGTTGACTTACAGATTAATTCATATTACTGAAAAAGGAAAAACAAAAAGTAAGAAAAAGAAAGCAAGCCACCTTTCTCCCTCTCCCACCTCATTGTCGGGGGAGATGGCAAACTGTTTGTTGGAACTTAAATGGAAAAACTACAACACACCTACCTTTCATAACTGGGTGTCTAGAGCTGAGCATCCAGGATCACAGAGTCAGTATTGTGTGACCAAAGCATTTGATGCCAAAATTAGAATTTAACTCCTGATTTGATTTCCTGTCAACCTTAGGATTATTCCTGTTTTTTGAAGGTTCTTTTTCTTCCCTTCTTTCCTGCTTCTTTCCACTTCAAGATGTTTAAATAGTGTTTCAAGAATACAACACAAGTTTACATGGATTAAAACTAAACAATACAAAAAAAATTGCATTAGTCTTTTTTTTGTGCTGTATGTATTGACAGGGGGAACTTGAGTTCCTGAGGGGATCAGAAACATCATTAGTGCAGGACTAAGTTCTGCCCCTTTTCTAACACTATTTTAAAAAATGGAAAGTGAACATTTCTGCTCACATTTTTTTCTTCCTTCCTCTGCTGTATGCTATTTTTTGTATCACAGGTGGTATGTATATATGTTTGCCCAAAATGTGGTTTTGGTCATATAAATTTCATTTTTAGACAGGTGGCTTATTAACAGATATGCTAGGATTTTTATTTTATTTTTTTAAATTGTCAAAGCTATTTCAAATAAACATAAGAAACCCATTGTTCCTGTAGTGGACAAATTTAGAATATACTACTTCTCTTGATTTGCATAAGTGAGAGTAATGTATATGCTCAGAAGTCAGAAAACATTGCTAACATGTAAGAAGTATTCATAAATTATTGTTGTCTTGTAATGTTCATTTAAAAAGGGGATATTATCATACCGATATGTGGAACTGTTTCATAGTGCCCATGTGTAAATGCTAGTGTGACTAGATACAACAGGATGTGTTTACAGGACTGGATTTATAATTGTGCCAAATACACCTCCAGGAAAAATTGCATATAGCGCAATAAATCAGTGGTTCTCTTGATGCCGTGATGGGCCTGAATCTCTTTTTAACTGTTCACAGTAGAAATTTCAGCAGGAATAGTCTTGCTAAGGCCAATGGAATTACCTCACTGTAACATGGTCCTGAGTGATAAGAGAAGTGGCCCCAGCCTCACTCTTTTTCTACCCAGGCACATGGCTGCCAGTACAAATTTCTGTTTGTCTTCTTCAGCTTCACTCAGCATACTGTTCAAAAGACAGTCATTTCACAGAAAACAGCAAATTGAACTTCAAAGATACTTTTTACTGGGGATAATACTTACAACATGCAAAGTGTCTTTCTCAGTTAGCTTTCCAAGACATACAACAGAAAATGGATTTCAGCTGTTTAAGCATGTAAATCCTGGAAAATAAAGGGGATCAAAAATGACTGTGGATGTTTTACAGACAAACTAATTCAAACCTTTAGAGGTAGTGTCCTCTTTAGCAGAGAGCAGATAAACTATTTCAGCCTGGTTCAGTATGAGAGAGTGCAGTCAAGCTCCTTTGGTGCCCATTACAAATTTCCTGATAAACATTCAAATTTGTACTAGTTTAACTACTAGTCTGTTACTGCCTCATTTCTCAGTATAGCGTGTTTAAATAGAACATAATGCTTTCAAAGTTTAAGTTAATATTATATATGTTATATATAAATATATATTCACTATTGAGATTTAATTATGTAATGGATTGTAAAGAATCTGTTTGGATACTTACAAATGTCTCTAACACTTATAGAGAAGAAATTAATAACTTTGTTTTCTTTAAAAAGATTTGACATTGTTATAACTAAATCCATTTTTACTGAAAAAATACTGTACATGTGTAAAATGTTCAGTTGTTATTTGTAAAATAGGGTAGTTCTGTTGTAATTGATACTGGCCAAAATCAATGTTATTCCATATTTTATTTTTTTTATTAAATTAACCTAAATTCCTGTTCTTTTGGTCTGGAAAAACATGTTGCTCCATATGTTAAATATCTTTGTTGAAGGGTGTAGGTAGCTCTGTGTATAGAGCACTTAGATACCTGGGTGTTTAATTTTATTACAGATTTCTTTTAGTTTAAGTGATGGAATTTATGATTGCAGAAATACCTGGTTTACAAGGAGATCACTTTTTGTGTAGTAACAGTACAGCCATATCTGAACCCAGTTGCAATGTTGACTTCCTCTGATCTGTAAGAGTTTGTGATGGGTCTAATCTGTTGTGTGTTCAGGATTAAAAAGCAAAATTTGTAACTACCTATTGGCTCAGGCAGTTAAGAAAGAAGGTTTCATCTTTGCAGTCATACAAAGCAGCCACTTGCACAGCATGGTGTCGTTGTCTGTTCACATGCTCGCCGGCAGTGCAGCTCAGGTCACAGCCGCTGAGTGCTCCTTCAACAGCACCCATCTGTCCTTGCCAGAGCACAAGGACTCCATGCAGCCTCCTTTGTCACCCCTGCAGGGTGAGCTCCTTCACTGGCATGAGCTGATGCCCTTGTTCATTTACCACTTAGTCCCACAGCCTGAGTGGATAGGAAAAGGGCAGTTTATCCAAGGGGTCATATATTCACATGGCATTTTAAGCACATTTGAGGCCATGTAAAGAATTAACTGCAAAAAAACCCCAGCTCTTTTTGGCCTTAGACATCTCATTGTCACTGATCTGTTTTGACCTGGTTTCAAAACGACCTAGTTATCATTCCCACAGTTTCCCTGTCAGTCCCCAGAAGCATGCATATGTGGGATTCTTAGCCGTAGTTTGGTGAGACCACACCTGGAAAAAAGGTTGCCTACAGCGTTGTATGAAGAACTGCTTGTATCAATTCTCACCTCAGCTTCACCTTCCAAATGAGCAGACAAGTAAGGATAAATCTGTGTTTTAGGGTTTTAGGCTGAAAACCAGAATTTTGTGGTGTTAGCTCAGACTCTTTGATCATCTGTGTTTGTTACAACTTAATAGCTGTAGTCAGAGACATGCAAAATTTGTAAGCAGCCTATAGCTAGTACGTGTACTAGAGGATCACTGCAGCAACAGGATTGCAATTGAAAGAAGCTAGTTTGTTCCCAGCTGCAGTTTTTTTGTGTGATTGCTCTTCCTTCTCTGATTCAATAATGAGTAGTTTGGTGTGATCAGCATTTGACACTATTGATGACACACAGAAAGGACCCATACCATTTCAAAAAGATCAGAAGATACCAAGTATGAAAAAATCATAATTTTCCCTCTGTCAGGAAAGACTGTGTATGGCACCAGTTTAAATCTTTTCATCAGCTTAATTTTCTTTGTACCACAAGTCAGAAAGCAATGACAAATTGAAGATGCCATTATAGTAAGAACATGGTATTTCCCATTTCATATTAGTCTAGGAGAACCCTTGATTTAAATGTAAATTGGACACACTTTTAGACTTTTTTTCACTAAAAGTCCCAAAGTTTTTAAATAAATAAAACTATGGGGAAAAAAAAAACAACAAAAAAAGTAGTCTTACCTGCTAAAAAAAGTTTACCATGCCCCAGACCTGTAGAACATCCTGCAGAAGCCTGTTATGTGGGGGTGTCATGTTATGTTTCCTTTTCTGCAATGTTGTTCCAGCCTTACTCCCTATTTAGCTGTAGTTCTTCACCTCAAGCACACACCAGTACTGTAGGATCAGATGCCAGAAGAGGTTGGTGGAAATCTTATGCTTCTGACCAGCAGCTCCTGGGACATTTGTCATAGCCCCTGCCTACCCACACACACCTGTATCTACTGGCACTCCCTGCCTCTTCCTGGGGAGGCTTTGCAAACTTCCCCTCTGTGAAGCACACTGTTTTCTAGTAAAGATTTCCCTGAGAGACCTTACAGACTACCCCAATCTCTGCTGTGATTGCAGCTTTCCAGTGTCATGTCAAATTCCTTGCAACTGAATCTATTGTGTAAAAGCAGGCTGCTGTTTGTGCCATATTGTCATATCATAAGAGGTTTGGCAGAGGTATGAGTAAACCTATATGTAGAAGCACTAGAGCTATCTACAGCAATTTCACCCATCACTAAATGCAAGTTACAACGGTTGATGACCAATTCTCTTAATAGCCATCTGTTATAATGAATATATTTAATGAACTGAATGGTTGTAAGAAGGCCTATTATAAATTCAAGATTCCTGTAAAGACATGTAAGAGATTGCTTGTATGAGTCAAATCTTTTAATTTGCAGTGCAACTTGTTGAACAATAACTTGTCTATAATCCATTACCATGCCTTATATTTATATTTGATATGCCATTGTGCTGTCATTGGTACAGAATGAACCGAGAAAAGTTTTGCCATTAGAAGTTTGTGCAAGATATTTTAAGCAAGCATTAAAAAAGTTTTATAGCATACAAATAAAAACCCTATTCAAGTTTTCATCAAAAGGAAACTGATGCACAACTTGAATGACCTTTTCCAGAATAGGGAATTCAATAAGTGAAAAAAAAAAAAGGTTGAAAATATATTTTTGATGAGCATTTTCTTTACTAGGGAAAAAACCATTTCTGTTTAATGTAATTTTAATTACATGTCTTACTTAAACTAATTTGTGAGATGTCTGGGTTTTATTGAAATATATTATTATTTTATTGAAATAGATTATTATTTTATTGAAATAGATTATCTTATTATTTACTTACAACTATCATGATGATCTGTTGGGGCTTAAATCCTCCCCATTAGCAAGAATTAAAGAGTTGTGAGTGTAGTGTCCCTAAGAACAAACTAAGGCTCTGAACCTTAGTATACCATCCAACCAGTGGAAGTGCAACCAACACCCCCATTTCCATCACTGCTTCTACACCAATGGGCAAAGAGGATTTGGACCTATCAAAGGCCTGGACATTCTGTTATTTCTCAGAGCACAGTAACATGAAGTCTTACTAGGAGAATTGTTCTGAAGTCCTCAGGATAAAGCCAGAAAGGCTGCAATAATGTTCACCTGCTGTGCAAGTGTACCAGGTAACACCACAGAGTTAATGTTTAATGCCTGAGCTATGCTTGAAATTATTCTGAACAACTTCCTTTCTGGATTAAAAAGCAGTGTTTGCACATAAAAACAGAGACAATTTTCACTTCTAGAATGGGAGTTGTAGTCAAAGGAAAATATATTATGGGGAGGAAGCTCTGAGTATTAAAAAAAATTAATTCCAATAAGCAACAAACGCAGACTTTGTGCTGCACCAAAGGCTGGTCTTTGTTGGGTTTTGACAGCAAATACATGAGGTGGTATTTGCTCAGGTATTCATGTATTTGCTGCCAAAGATGACCAGAGAAGCTTAGAAGAATGACCCTCATACAATCATCTGTTGGTTTTTCTGAGTGTTTGGGAGGTGGATTTGTTGAAGGTCTTCTGGGAAACCAGAAACACTTTTCAAAGCAAAAAACACTCAGCCATCAGAAAACACAGTAGAGAGCAATGAGGTGATTAAGTACCCATTTTTCCAATCAGCCTGGCAGTGAGAAGCCAGAATACTGACAAACAGTACTTGTTTACCCAAGGAGAATTAATGGCTCTATCGTGCAAATTCAACAGTAACACTGAATGTTTACTGGAGCATGACTAATGTGGTTTAATTATAAATCAGATAATACTGCATAACTTTGGCATTTACAATTGTCCTTGGTCTGCCCACTGTCCTCCTGATGCCTGCAGATGTTCTTTGAGATGTGGGTTGGAAGGAAAGTCTGGCTTCTAATTTCCAGTCCCCACGGATCAGGTTGCTGTCAGCTGTCACGCTCGTGATTATGCTAATGGACCATTCTGTGCAATGCCACTGGATAAAAATACAAAAATAACTCAAATATTCATTCACAAATTAAGTAGCCCCTTTTCATACTACAAGAGCAAGGCCATACCAAAATGAAGTTGTGTAAATGTTGGTCTTGTTGTATCTGCCTTTAGCACAGCCTCTCTGAACATTTTCAAGGCTGAAAGGAGGATTCAAAACTAGTTCCCGCTGCTGAACAGCGTCACAACGCCTCTTTGCAGGTGTATCTGAATTAGAAGAGCTGTATCATCAACACGGAATTTGTGATTGTTAAAGAGAATGTAATCTGTAATCATAAAAAAAAAAATTATCCAGACGTGCTTATAGCAGAGACCAGGAACCAGGGAAGATTTCAAGCAAGGGAAAATCACTAGTGTAAGTGTATTGAGGAGGCTGAACAGTTACAGATCGGAATAAAATTTAGACTTTTATACCACTAATAAAAAGATTTAATTTGATCTACTCCTTACTTCCAAAGACATACTTGTATCTAGATGGAACGTTTCTTTCAGGCTTTAGTATGTCTTCATCTCTGCAAATTAAACATAAATTGCCTTTGATTAATAGTATAAATCTATGTTACATCTTGGGACAATCATTGGCCTGCTAAAATCTGCCCAATTATCAGCAGATCTCTGCTCATATCCTCATTAAGTTGAAGATGTCCAGTATGAACAGCCTGTGCAGGAATTTCTTAGCTTAAGATGGATGACCCCACTGAAATACTGCCCCAAAACATCCATCTCTTCCCACTTCAGATTTGGGTCTATTCAAATCAGACTACAGAAACCCTGCAGTGGTCAGGGAAGGCTCCGTGTAAACAAAATACATACTCCTTGCTTTGTAACAGATGAGAGAGACACACTGTTGTTGCCTTGGTTGCCTCTGATGTGTGTTTTCCTCCAGCACTAAAAGATTCTACATTTAATGTACTCCATGTGCTAATAATGTCAGCTTACTACAGCATACTACATTTGGGTTTTGTATTTCACATGCAACTACCTAGCTTTCCAAAGCAGCTTTGCAATAATTTCCAGTCAGGTTCAGGTTTTTCTGTTCTACTGCCCTTTAGAAAATTGTCAGCTACTGACTTTTATGCAGAATGGGAAGCTTCAAAATATAAACCAGGAAAATTTCCAGCTGGAAAGCTCAAGAAATGGAGAGGCTGAGCATATTTTTTTCCATTGTGAATCTAAAATTTTGAGAGTGCTGTGGTATTTCTCCCTCCTTCAACAAGTGAGGAGGGTACAAACCAAAGCTTTATTGATATAGATCCACAGAGATTGTTTCATTTCCCTTCCACCTTTCTTTTGGGACTGTAAAATTTTAGGCTATAGGTGAGCAGCAGAACACCTTGTCAGGCTCTGACATAGGTGTTTACACAGGCAAGGGAAGAAACCATGAACCTAGCCAGCTTATGCTTCCAGGCATCCACATAATTAGTACAAATGCAGTTTTAAAGCAAATTCTTTAAATACCTAAAAGTTTAGTAGAAATGGAGATTTAAAGGTTAAAGGTGATTTAAAAAAAAAAAAAAAAAGTCTTTCTGGGGTCTGTTTATGCCCACTGAGTACTGCTGAGGCTCTGGCTCTTCAATGGGTTTCTAACAACAATTGTATTAATACTACATAGAAATGCAGGGAAGTACACATTGTAAAGGGAAGGGAAAATCTCTTTGTGTTAGAAATAAATAAGGCAGCTTTGGCTAATGTGAATGTTTCTATTCTGCAGAGAAAAATACAGAGGGCTGTGTAAGGCAGTGTAGTCTGATAAAGACAATTTCTTCACTCCTGACTGTCATGATTACAGCTAAGCTGAGACTCTCTGTGTGATCTCACCTAATCCTGCAACAAAGGGGCCTTTCATCTTAAAATCATTTCAGCACACAGCTATTCAGGCAAGAGATGTTCAATCCTTTTCAAGGTTCTGCTTTGCCCCTTTGGCACAAGAGGGAGATTTAGTGACTTAGGAATCAATATCCTGTTTTCAGCCATCTCAGTTGTCACTGCCTAGAGTGCTTCTGAAAGGAAGACTTCCAATCCTGAATCCTTCTCATCACCTCAAATCATAATACCCAAAAGTTTTGTCCCTTCTGCACATCTGAATAGAGAGACAGAAGTTTGCACATTGTGTAATTAGCAGGAGACTGAAAACTGAAGCTAGACAAATAATTGGAAACCAGATGCAAATTTTGTACAACTGCCAAACCTGAGGGTAAAGGAAATGTCTTCATTTTGAAAATGTTACATCATGGACATTATGGCAAGATTTCTTTCCGGGAGCTGTAATCTATCAAACACTTGGGAGACGTTGGGCTAAGCAAAGGAGTAACTTTAAAGAGAATCTTCAGTGTGAATTTGCATGTATTTTTATATGCAAGTTAGTTTTAGTTATCTACTTAAGCATTATGAATAAAAGTTTCTTCAGAAAACTCAAGGAGCTGATCCCACAAGCCAGACAAAATAACATGTATCACAGCAAACATGAGCATAAGCACAGAGCTCTGTAAGGCCAAATTATTTCAGTTCTCACAGCTGATAGATGAAAAGCAATTCTGAGCAGTTTTTATCTGCTTTGTCAAACCGTTATAACCCATAAGATTACATGCAAAGAGCCCAAGTATGAAATCCATATCCAGATTTCATGAAAGTAAAAAAGCAAAATGGGGGAAATAAGGTAGTTATTTCCATTAATTTTAAGGAAAAGCCCTTGCAGCAATGTTATAGACAATAAAGAGCATTTTAAAATTAGATAAAATGATATTTTCATCAAACAAAGTGGAGAAGTAATACATGATTTGTAGTGACTAAGTCTCACAGAGGGACTACAAGAGAAAAGGATTTATGACAGCCAGCACATAAAACCTCCGTGCATAACTGACAAGGATATTCACACCTTCATCTTATTGATCTCCTGAAATATCATGTGCTGTCAATGAATGGCACAGGTTTTGGAAAGCAAGAGAGAAATAATGACGAGATAAAGGTAAACTTGATGCTACTTATGCAAAGACATAGAATGAATTGGCAATTATGACAAGTGCTCCAGACTGGGACGCAGGAAAGACAGGTTCTAGTTTACTGTTGCAAACTAATTTGATTAAATTATTGCAACTCAGGTTTCTACCTCCTTAATGGGAGGAATAGGTCTTACCTCACTTTAATATGCATCATATGAACTGATAGGAACTGAGCATTAAGTATAGGGATTTTGTATACAGTTAAAGGCACAACCTGAAACCTGATGTAGCCTAAATATGGAGTTAAACAATTCTAACTGTGGACACAAAAATTATACATTAAAATCTTCCTATTATGAGGAGTCAAGTCTGTTAACATATTCCTACAATATCTCCAATTCCTTTTTTTAAACAATGTAACAAATGTTTTTAAACAAGGTAACAAGGTATCAGAATTAACATGATAATGAATAATAAATATGAGATGATCCAAAGTAAGTGATGATTATTGCCTGATTGAAAGCTAAGTAAAGACACATTGTTGAGATTATTCCTCTATTAAGTATGTTAGACAGATATGTATTTCTAATGCAGAAAAGAAGAAAAGGATTGAGGCTTTGGCAGCCTGTATTTATCTAGGTGAATTGCTCACAAGGAATTCTGGCAGATGGTTGATCTGCCCTGTGGAATAGTTTAAAAGTCTTCTTCTTTGAATTTCAGTGTTAACTCTTTGAATATCCACCAAAACCTATTTTGTTAGCATGTCAGATCTACAGTTCTAGATGTGATTTGCAATTCAGAGGGCCAAATATATAAGTATTTTCTGGTGCACATTCTTGTAATAGTATTCATTAAAATTCTTCAGTTCAGAGCCACAGAACTGGTCTTCCTGGCACTATTCCAAGCACAGCTGAAATGAATTACACCACTTCCAATGAAAGGCATAACATAGCAATAACTAAAACCTTTAAAAACTAAGTCCTTCTGCTATGTGTGAATGCATAGCTGAGGTGTATGAATTAGTAGCTTGGGTCCAGTGGATAGGCACACAGGATAAGCATACAGGTAGTGTGGGAAAATAAAGGAGAAATACAACATTTTCTAATACATACCATAAAACATCACCAGAGAAGCAATTATGTAATAAAGTCACCCTGACAGATTTCCCAGTGATGTAAATCCAATAGAATAAAAAACTCAAGCATCATGCCTGCCATGGAAAATCTTTTCAGATACTGCATTTTTCTCTTGGTTGAATTACTGTCCAAATATATATGTTATATATATATATATATATATATATATATATATATAAGTTTTGTCCTAGTTTCAGCCAGGACAATATTAATTTTCTATCCCATCTGGGAAAGGATCATGGCCAGACCCATATGTTATTGGATGCCATCTCACATCTCTTTTGACAGGCAAGCAAAGGGACTTGCTCTCTCCTTCCAGTGGCAAGAGAAGGGGTGGAGGGCAAAACAGTCCACTACTGTTTTATTTTCCATTTAAATAATTTCAATTTTTGATATTAACATCATAGCTGTTACTGTTTTATCATCTTATTGCTCTTTCCAGTAAATTGTTCATATCTCAGCCTATGATTTTCACATTTTTGTGTCTCTAATTTTCAACTCCATCCCTGGAGAGGAAAGAGGGAGGGGAAAGAGTGGGGGAAGGAAAGCAAGCAAGTGATATCTGGCTTAGGTAAATCTAGGTCAGAGTCTAGGTCAGAGAATTGGGGCATAGTATTCTTAAACCATGACACAATTATATATTAAAATCTCATAAAACATTTGAGAATGTGGGATTCCATGTTACATCCTCTGGCTAAAGATCAAAAAGGCTCCCGAGGCTTACATTTACCAAATCTCTCAATGACCTGAAGGCCACATTATTCTTTTCTATAAGGTGAGAATTATAAGTATTTGGTATTATGATAGATATGCATTGTTATCTATTGCCCAGATAACAACAGTGTTATCTGGGCAACATCTAGAAAAATTTAGAATCCTACTGAATTATATGTCTAACAGCTTTTCTAATGTTTTTAATTTTAGTCCACTATAAAGTAATCACTCATAAAAGATGCAGTGCTGCAGTTCAGAAATGCTGCACCAGTTCCATGGAACTAGTCAGTATACACAATTCAAGTTTTTGCGTTTGTGAGCATGCAAGGGCTTACATAAATGCATGGAAATAGAAACATAAGTATACAGATACAGATATAGATGTATACAAATTGCTCTTTGGATAATGAGAACTATAAAAATATCTGAGCATGTTTGCATTCAAAGACTCTTGTTTCCCTGATCTCATCAGGAGACTCTTTATTTTCTCTCAGTCTGAACTTCCCAGCTAGCACTGATCCCAGACCAACCTCTGAGGAGCATTGTCTTCATGGTTTATGTGTTTCTATCAGTGGCTTTTGGCTTGTCTTTTACTTTTTTCCTCTCTTTAGAAGACGCACAAACCATTACAAAACAAATATTACATCCCTGCCCACATTTTGGGTACCCCATGTTTCACCCAGGGTTGGCTGGATGTTCCAGTCAGTTTGCCTTTATAACTATACTGTCCCCATTCCCTTAGGTATGTGAGTACTAGCCTAGCTCATATCTCATACCAGAGGTTTCAACTATTATAAAATTTTTATTGCTGTTTAATATGTAAAAATACAACTGTTAAAAACACAACAGAGAGAGAACATAATTTGCAGAATTTTAGAAGATTTTTTCTCCCTACATTGTTTTAAATTGGTATAAATAGTTGCTTGTACAGTGCCTTTGCTCTTCAAATGTAAGGGACTTATTGCAAGTGAGAGCCAAACCCAAGTCATTCCATATTTGTGTTTTGATTCCTAAAGTTCACTATATTTGCCAGGTCTGGATTTTCCAGCAGCGATGCAAGTGGAAAGAGTTGCTTGATATTGAAGTATCCATAGAAACTGCAGGTTTTATGTATTATATAGGACTTTTTGCCCAGCCTCTTCCATTACTCAAGAATGAAGGAACAGCCAATCCTTAAATATATAGACTCAGTTATAATAAATTTTCCCAAAACAAACTGGCATAAAAGACCCAATCTTGAGCTTTATAAAACTGTGTGATAAATCGATTTACTGTCCCCACATGATTCTGCACAGAGATAAAGTATTCATACTACTTACCAAATCTCTGCCCTAAGAGTTATTAGGCATGCACCTTACCAGTTTGTACCAGTGTTTTTGTTAATATTCAGTAAATAAAGAGGCAAACTTTGCACTTCAGCAGCATGATAGTACTAGCATATTCATGATCTGGAAATGTTTATATCTTTATCTCAGTTTTGAGACACAAATCCATATAATATAAAATTTTTTCAATTCAAAATTGTGCATTTTCGCACCGAGTTTCAATTCAGCCAAAATTAAAGCCTAGATCTTTTAGGTAGGGAGTCTACCATCAGCAACCCAGGAGTGAGACAAAGTATGCTATAGCTAGAGGTTTGGGACGCACCAACAGGTCTCTGGCTGATGGAAGCTTGCTGAAGTCCATCTCCTCATGTAACATATCCACACCCATGACAGCAAACCCTTTAACCTGTAGCTTGCAATCAAGCTCAAAAGACATGACATAATGAATACTCCTCAGGAGCACTAATTTTGATGTAACTCATGAATCTTAAGAGTCTCATTACTTCAACTGATGCAAAATAAATTAATAAAAACAACAAAAAAAATCACTCTTTCTCAAATTCATGTGGAAAAGAATAAACAAACAAACAAACAGGTGTGATTATCCTTCCCCAAGGGAGCCAGTACTTGTTTTCCTGAAGCCACAGGGAAATGTGCCCATTTCAGTAACTAAAAATAGATCCAATTCCTCTTCATCATTATGTTTTCCATCCTGGAAAGTTTCACTCTTTCACTCTTTTTTCTCTTCCTTTTTTTTTTTTTTTTTTTTTTTTAGAAGGTTGATCTGAACTAAATCTTTTTTTTTTTTCTATCAGGAGAATATCTTGATGATTCCCAAGAATGCCAGTTGTGTGAAATATCCTGTCAGAAATGCATTGGACCTGAGTCAGACCACTGCATCAGCTGCCCACTCAGAAGGTAATTGTCTCCCAGCACCAGTGCAGTACAAAGATCACATTATCATCTGGAGAAGGGGCTGTATTCTTTTTAGCAGAGAATACAGAAGCAAGAAGTGTCTAGGGCAAAAAAATCCAAGGGACTTGAGAAAAAAATTTTTATGTAAACAAAATAGCTGGCTACACAAGCAATTAATGTTTAGCAGCCTGATTCTCAGGTTTCTACCTGAGAATGCAAGTTCTTATTGCTCTATTTTACCAATAGTTAGAAAATACTTTCTTTCATTGTCATCCTTTCTAAACCATAATTGCTAGAATCATAACTGGCAATTTTAATAACAAAACTTAGGGCATCTGTTGCTCTACACAGCTATAAGGATTGGTTCAAGGCATGAATATGAATGCTGAGGCTAATTCTGAGAGATATTCATAGCACCTAAACGTCATTCTCTAACTGAGGTGTTAGGGATTAGGCCAATATTTCTAACCTGCCATGAGGATTGAACAGAACACAAAAGAAGCTTTTCCACAGGGCTTCACAAATCAGAGGTTTATGTTTAGGTCATATCACACCTATTCCAGGTGTGGTTTTATACGTGTCCTACCCATAGCTTTGTTGTCACACAAATAACTCTGGCACTCTTGCACTGAGTTGTGTTGTAGCTAGATGACATTTCCAATGGTATGAAAGCAGGATCAGTTCATCTAAGGCAAGGAAAGAAAATCCCTGAGCAATTCTGCAGTTTGCCCTGAAAATATCTATTATATGACTATGCCAATGAAAGACATACCAGGATCAATGGAGTCCAAACAAATTTGTAAGTGAGGAAGCATTATTAAATCCTGTTACATCAGAAATGACAGCAGAGAAAATCTGGACAGAATTCTGGACTGTGGAGTGGATTTCTCCCATTCACAATGGCATTTAAATTAGATTGTCTGTTGCTTCCTTGTAACCTATATTGTGAGCCTCACATGCAGATATTTACAAAGCAAAGAAAGAACCAAGCTGAACCGCCATTATGCTGAACCACTGAGGTGTTTGCAGTAATGAGGTCTAAGAGATCTATTGGAAGGGTGTTGCTCTAACCACCATGATAAATTCTCTAAAAATTCTGAATTTTAGTGTCTAAGGTTTCAAAAAGATTTCTGACACCCTTCTATGCATTATGAAAGCTGCTAGAAAAAGTCATATTAAATGGAGTAATCTATAGTAAAAGAAATAATAATACAAAGAAACCTTGCCCAGAGGCAAGAGCTCCTTATGAAAATTCAGGATAGATGTCAATTTATTTTAATAAAATTTCTGTCAGATTGTTTGATAAATGAAAATGCTGTTACCTAGGTTTGTTTTGTTTTGTTATTTTTGGTTTTTTTAAAAGAAAAAAAAAAGATATGAAACTGTAGTTTTTTACCCAGACAAACTGATTATCACAAAACTCCTTGTCCATCTGTTTACAGTTTGAGCCAATGTTAGTGACAAGATCTGACCAGGTGTTTCCCATTAGGGGCAACATAACAAAGAGAAAAAAAAAAGGTACTTTACTACTGTGAGAGCTGCTTGTATGATTGGCTATCATTAGAGCTAGCACATGTAGTTGAACTAATATTTGCATGCCATATAAGTCCAGCTACCTCCAGTTCCTCTGTCATATTTCTCCTTTTCTTTCAGAATAAATCTGAAAATGATCATAGCAAATGAAATTTATGAAGACATATTGCAGATATTCTCTAATGTCATTGGTTGACTCCAAGAAAACATGCCCTATCTTAATATAATGGAAAGCCTTTTGTTGGCTAGGTGTACTCGAAGTCGGTACTAATGGCCAAAATGGTGCTTAACTTCTCTAGAAACTGAATCCCAAATCCTCAGATAGCAAAGTGGTCAAAGCACTTAATTGTAGAGGATTACAGCCTTTCTTTTCTTGTTTTCTTAGAAAGGAAAACACTGTCAAAATCTAGCCAACTTGTTTTATGTTCTTTCAGTAGTCTATGAATGATGCACAAATAGATGCATTTCTATTTTTCTCCCAAGCAGATTAAAACAGTAGACATTAAGGAGCAGTGAAAAATGGACCAAAAATTTTCATCACATCAAAGGATTCTTTAGCACATGTTTAATTATCCAGCAAAAGGAGAACATTAAGCAGACAGATGCCTATGTACTTATAGATAGATATATGTCCTGGTTCCAGCCAGGGTGGAGTTAATTTTTGCAGTAGACAGGAGGGGCATGGCTAGGGCTGGGAGGTTATTCAATGCTACCTGATCTTATTTCCAGGGGTGGGGGAAGGGGTCCCTTTACAGTCACGAAGCGTGGCATGGTCAGGGGTTCCACGGCATAGAGGTGAGTGCTGGCATGTGAATCGTTCTACTGTGGTACACCTTGCTGTTGGTATTCTTGCTGTTACTCTTAATTTTCATTTTTGATTGCTGTTTCCAGTAAATTGTTCTTATTTCAATCCATGTTCTTTACCTTCTGTGCCTCCAATTCTGATCTCCATCCCACCTCAGGGGACAGGGATGGGAGAGTGCGCAAGAAACATGTGGTTTGGAGTGTTTTGGTGGCAGCACTAAATAGAGGAATTTTACTGCTAGACCACAGCAGCCTTGTTTGGCAATGAAATGTGGGGCATGAAGGGTTGAGGTAACAACAGACCTGAGCATTTGTATGTGCCTCCATATATGCTCTATATGCTCCTCACAATATTCTGTTTCAGAGAAGGGAGGAGGATCAGGATTGCTCTCTTGCTGTAACACATGATACCAGTTTATGACAGAATAACATCATGGGAAGTGAGTGTTATCCAAATATGTATCCAAAGCTGCTCTTCTACCCTTATCTCAGGGAAACTTCTACCCTTATCTACTTTTGGAAATACATTAATAATCATACCCACCCTGTGGGAGAACAGGAGTGGATGATTTTCCCTGTCTTTTCACCTCCCTTTTCTCCTTCAGACAGCTTGTGAGAATTTTTATTTCCTTTGGATGTTAAGGAATGCATGTTGTTGTTGCTGTGTCTG
This sequence comes from Anomalospiza imberbis, assembly GCF_031753505.1. Taxonomy (NCBI): domain Eukaryota; kingdom Metazoa; phylum Chordata; class Aves; order Passeriformes; family Viduidae; genus Anomalospiza; species Anomalospiza imberbis. Next base: position 43,525,367 of record NC_089721.1, read on the forward strand.
GTATGTCTCCTCGGTGTGGTTTACACTATGTTTAGGGTCAACAGATTTCTAGGAAGGTCATTCAAAGATATGCTCTGAGTGTGGGTAGATTTGAGTAGCATAGAATATGGGAGAAAATGGAATTTTTTTGGGGGAAAATTCTCTCTTACAATGGTTTGAAACCATTGAACAGCTACAGGACCCTAATAAACTGACAGAACATTTGCAAGGAAAATGCTGGGGCAACTCCATAGACCAGCAATTTATTGCAATGTCCTGGACCCTGCCTACTCTTTAATGGACACAGGTCAATAATAGACAGTGCCCTCAGGGAAAGGAGGAGGAAATCAGACCAACCGGCACCCTGGCCACTCAAATTGCAGCTGAAGCAGAGGAGCAACTCATGCACGTAGCAGCTGCCCCTATACTATACAGAAGTAGAAATCCAAGACCAATTCAGTTTGTTTTGTGATGAATGAAGGACCTTGTGGAAAGATTGTCCAGGACTTTGGACAGATTTGAAAGTCTCAAGAAAGTTAGAGAGTCCCATGCCCCATCAATACAGACCAGAGCCTCTGCTCCCAGTAGCAAGTGCCCCACTGCATGGGAGACAGTACACACAATGAGGTAACCTGTGTTTTTTCCTGTGTGACTATAGAGAAGACATGAGGAAGTGGGATGGAAAACCCACCTCTGCCCTGGCAACATGGGTACCTGAGCTGAGATGAAGAACAGCCATCACAGGAAATTCTTCTAGGTTAAATGCCGCTCCAGTTTCCACTGGACAAGTACTCAGACAAGAACAAGAGAGCTGATGTTATTTCCAATCCTCTTGAAGTTCTTTAGTTTATATTTATAAGAACAAGCAATGAATACTCTGACCAGGCTTGGAGGGGCCCTGCCTCCAGCCAGGGGGAGGAAAAGGACATGGCCTGGCATATGACACCCACAGGAGTGTAAGGTTTTAGTTTACACTAGTGCACAGTGTATCCTGATGACATCAAGATATGTAGAGGCAGAATCCATCTCTATTTCTGAGGTGACAGGGAAAACTGGACAGCTGACTGCACTGGAAGCTGAAGTAACCCTGTGTGGGAAAGAATGGCAAACACCCCATTGTGACTGGCCCAGAGGTCCTATGAATCCTTAGCAGAGATTGCCTCAAGAGAGGGCATTTCAAGGACCCAAAGGCCATTGTTGGGCTTTTGGGAGAGCTGTTGTGGAGACAGAGGAAGTTAGACAGCTGAATACCCTGTCTGGTCTCTCAGAGGACCCTTCTGCTGTGGGACTGCTGAGGGTTGAAAAACAATGGGCACTAATCACTACCAAAGCAGTGCACCATCAATAACACCACACCAGCCAGGACTCTGTGACCCGCAGCCATGAGGTGGGTTCTAGAGAACCAGGGAGTGGCCAGCAAGACTCACTCACCCTTTAGTAGTCCTTTATGGTCAGTGTGTAAGTGCAGTGGAGAATGACAGTGGACTATCAGGGCCTGAAGGAAGTCACACCACCACTGAGCACTGCTGTGCCAGGTGTGCTGGAACTTCAGTATGAACTGGAGTCCAAGGCAGCAGAGTGGTGCCATCACTGACTGTTTTTCTCCTTTCCTTCACCAGAAGAGTGCAGGCCCCAGTTTGCTGGAGGGGCATTTGGTACAGCTGAAGCTGCTCACCCCGAGAGTAGAAACACATTCTATTTGCCATGTACTGACCCAAACTGCACTAGAAAAGGCAGAGACTCCACAATACTTGCAATACATTGATAACATCATTTGGGGAAACACAGCAGAGGAAACTTAGAGAACCAAGAGAAGATAATTAAAATAATCCCAAATATTTTACCATAAAACAACTGAGGAAAAGGGAAGTCCTAAGAAATTCAATGTTTAGGAGGAAAATGACAAGAGGCACATTGTCAGTTTCAAATGGATGTGGTCAACAAAATAGCAGCTATGTCCACACCAAACAGCTAGAAAACCCCATGAGCTTTCCCTAAGTGCTGTGGGGTTTTGGTATGCATATTACAGATTACAGACAGATTGTACATCCTCTCTATCATGTGACAGGAAAGAAGAAGGAATTTTAGAGGGATCTTGAACAGCTACAAGCTCTTGAGCAAATTAGACTGGAGATTGCCTATGCAGTAGCCCCTGGGCCAGTCAGGACAGGACAGATTGTAAAAAATGTGCTTCACACTGCAGCCATGGAGAATGGTCCTTCCTGGAGTCTCTGGCAAACAGCTTCAGGGGAGAGTAGAGGACAACCACTGGGGTTCTGGAGTTGGGGACACAGCCGATCTGAAGCCTGCTACACCCCGACTGGAAAGGACATGCTGACGGCTTATGAAGGGGTTCGAGCTGTTTTAGAAGAAGATGGTGCTGAAACACAGCTCCTCTCAGCACTCTGATTGTCAGCAAATGGCTGGATTTCAAAGAGGAAGTCCCTTCCACACATTGTCCACCATGCTACATTGGCAGCACAGGTAAAAAGCAAAGGCCATATGGTTAATTAACACCTGAGGCTCTGCCAGCTGAGCTCACCCTGCCCAAACAAAACCTCATGTTCTGTAGAAGGGGATAAAGTCTCTGTGGTGCATATGAGGAATGTAATGGAAGACAGGTTGAATTAGTCCTGCCTCAAGCATAAGTAAACCCATCCATGGGACCTGGTGGACTTGGTGGGTAGAGGGCCAGGGAAACACGATGCATTACTGAAGGGGATTTGATTTTTTTGTGCAAGAACAGTCTGTAATGTTGAATTATATAATATTTGTTGCTGAACGACACTACATACACACAGAGTATTCATAGCTACCACAGACAAGTATAGCCAGTTCCAGATACACCAACTGTGAGCTCCTGATGCAGCAACCAGCTGACAGCACACCAGCCCTCCTGCCCTGGAAGGTCTAGGATGGGTAGAACCCACAGTCTTGGACTAGATAAATTTAGCAGACATGTTTGGAGAGACAGACGTTGACTATGTAGATTATACCTGTGCTCGTGTGTGTATATATATATATGTGTGTGTGTGTGTGTGTGTGTGTGTGTGTGTGCATAACTGGAAGGTGTCAGATGGGCAAGGCACAGATGATACAGAGATGAATCATGTCCTGGTTCCAGCCAGGATAGAGTTAATTTCTGCAGCAGTCAGGAGAGGCAGGGATATGATTTGGAAGTTTTTCTAAACTGCTGCACTGTTAATTCCAGGGGTGGGGGAAGGGGTAACTTTCCAGGCATGGCATGGCCAGTCAGGTATTGTCAGGGGTTGCCTACAGTATAGTTGTGAGCACTGGCATATAAGAATTGTTCAGCTGTTGTACGCTTTTTAATTTATACTGTTCCTGTTCCTGTTAATTTTCTTATTCCTTTGCTATTTCCAGTAAATTGTTCTTATCTCAACCTGTGATCTTTACCTTTTGTCCACCCAATTCTCCTCTCCATCCCCAGCAGAGGAGGGGGAGGAAAGAACATGATTTGGAGCATTTCAATGGAAAAACTAAATTGCTAAATACCATTCCTAAGTCATAACAACATGTAAGTCTAAAAGCACAGCTCCTGAAGGCCAATATTCAGATACATATTTGACTTCATGTACAAGGTCACATTACCGAAGCCATGGTACTTTTTAAAGGCAGTCTTAAAAGTAAAACAGGTAGGTTATTCCTTCACAAAGACCAAGTATTGCTTTCCTTTTAGCAGACATATGAGACCACTGTCAGAGACTGTGATATAAGGACATCTAGCTAAAGGACCAAAAAGTGATTTTTCTCAGAAAAATATTTCAGAGAAAAATCACCTTTGAAGTCTAAGATTCATGTTCAAAACAATTTTCATATAGTTAATACTATGAATAAGATCAAGAAAGCAAAGTCTTGAAGCTCAAGGACTTGTAAATGGAGTGAGAGAAGAATTTATTGAGTTTCTTTTTAGTTTCCTTTAGATTTAAAGAGCAAATAGTTGCTAAATTTGTAATTATGCCTCTGTCTTCTTTAAAAGAGTCTTTGATGATGGCCGCTGTGTTATACAATGTCCCAGAGGAAAGTTTGAATTCAAACAGCACTGTCACTTGTGCCATCACACCTGCCTGGACTGCAGTGGAAGTGAACCTAACAAATGCATCACTTGTGGAACAGGTAAGATTGATTTCCTTTTGCCAGATTTTTCCCCTCCCTTGGCCTCCAAATTCCCTTTTCCATCAGCTCTCAAAGGCCAGTTGTTAGATCCAATAAAATGAGTAGTGCTTTTACTACCAATTTGCATCATAATCTTCTTGTGACTCTGAAGGGAACTCAACTTTTTTAAAGTACAAGAAAACACAATTCTGCATTGGCCTTTCAACTTAATGCATTTCCCTTGGTATTTTTTCAATAGGAGCTATGTTAACAGAAACAAGGGAAGAAAAAAAAAAAAAAAGGGACAGAAAACCTACACACCTTGCTTCTGGAAAAGAAAGCTTTATACATGCTTCCCCCAACCACTGCACAGGATGTGCTACACTGAAATGGAGCAGTCTGCTCAAGCAGGCAGGGAGCCAGGCTGCTTTCCTAAGCATCTCTCTGGGAAAGGCTAAGAAATAAGTGTGGTGGGTTCCACTGGAGATTGCTGTGTCCCTACAGCTGAACAAACAGGCTTTGCAAAGAGAAGCTTATCACCAACACACATTTTTATAGATCTAAGGTTGAGAGGAAGGCTAATGTAGCTAATTTTGTGGAAATTCCAAAAAGCCACTCTTCTCCTTTTGAAATTCTGTTTTAAATATTATTTCCTATTGTCTCTCTAATACCTGATTAGCAAAAACCTGAGGCCATTACCTGCAAGTATGTGCAACTAGTCTGAACCAACCTTGGAAATGAGTGTTTAAGATATAATTAATAATAGAGAGTATTTTTTTATTAGCTGTGTTCTGAGAGTTCAGAATGGATTCACAGGCTTTTCATTTCACCTGCTACTTCTATTTCAGTCCTAATCAACAATGGCATGGACTTTATTTAGTAATGAATGTCTAAACTACAAGCAAACACTAATATGGCTGCATTAATTAGTCGTACTGATGATGAGACTGACTTTCTCACTTTGGGAAATGTGATTCAGGAGATGAAGTTTTCAAATGGTACTTCAGGTCTAATGTGAGACCAAGTTTGTAAAATTGTTCCCCAAGTCTCTCCCTTATGGAGGACAGCAAGATATATTTCTGTATTTCTGTGAATCAAGAAATTAAAATGCTGATGAGACTCACACCCTAAGGTGGTAGGAAAATTAAAGATTTGTGCATGAAAAGTAAAATAAATAAAATTCAACTTGTGCTATGGTGTAGCATTATTGCCTATTATAGCTGCTTTCTCTGTATTATCAAAAATAAGTTCTGATAAGCAAATTCTTTCTCTGCAGTTAAGGCAATGAAATGCACTTAGCACAGTTATATGTGTAATTTCTACTGTAGGGTAATTTATTAAAAATCTCTCCATGCTGCAGCACATGGCACATGAAATTATATGTGTTTTCACAGTTTTGACTCAGCAGGATTTGGAGCAGGGGACCTCCAAGTTCTCATGCATTAGAGAATGCTTGTGCTTTAGTAGATAGTAGCTGCACATCTGCTAGTTAAATTCAAATCTAGATGATTCCACTAAACTGAGGATTACAGTTTAATCTTTTAAGGACACGGATTGACTCTTTCCAAAGGTGAAGTAGGCCACTTTGCTTTACAAATAATAATTGTACCTTTGCATGTACAATGCATTACAAATACTTGTTTGTCCTCTGCAAGAGAAAAATCTTGATTTTTTTAAAAATTAGATTTATGGATGTAAAGAGTAATTGTTCTCTAGCTTGACATTTTTACATGTCATAAATCCCTAGGAATGTGAAAAGTTTGAGGTCCTGAAACTTTTATATATTTCATTTGGTGTAAAACTGTAAGATCTAGCAGTTCTCTAGTGTCTCTACTGCAGCACTACAACTTCGTAAAGTTCCTTATATCACAAGTGCCCTCTGTAGCTGACAACTTTTTCCCATTTGTTTGCCACACAGACAGAAGAGGGGTGGAACGTTTCCTGTATCATGGGGAGTGCAGAGACAAGTGTCCTCCAGGTCACTACCACTTGGAGCATACCTGTATGCCGTGCCCTGGCCACTGTGAGGTGTGCCTGAACTCCAGCCACTGCAAAAGATGTTTCAGAGGCTACTACCTTACTCAAAATGTGTGTCAGAAGCATAGTTGTAGAGAAGGTAAGCATCCTTCAGTAGGAGATAACAAATATTCTATGGGAATTGTTACAGAAATCTGCAAGCATGTTAAAAATGTTTTGAAATACACAGTCAGCACACCTAACCCTGATGTCCTCAAGTTCCAGCTCTGATCCTCTTCTAGTATCATATTATTCATATTATTGTAAAGTAAGAATGTTTTCCTCAAATTGAGTGGGTTATGCAAAAACAAATGAGAAAACAAGTTCCCATGAGTCTTTCTCCTTTTTTGATTTGAATCGAGTTTATATCCAGGAACCTTGCTGAGTGCTTCCAAATGTTGCATTATCTAGAATTAACTCGAAATTGATGATTTGCAAAACACAGGTGAAGTGGGAGATCCTGACTCTGAAGACTGCATACCGTGTTCAGATGGATGCCAGAACTGTAGACAGGGTAAATAATCCTTTAATCAACATTATTGTTATTATTAAAAGGGAAAATATAGTTCCCCTCACTCTTGTCATTAGCTTAAGTGCATGCTGCTGAGCAACTTGTCATTGGTGCAGGTGACTTCTCACCAAGTAAATTGTATTCTATACTACATTTATTTTTGAAATAAATTTCTGAAATTTATATTCAGTATAAATAAGAATAGTTTTCTAATAATTTAGCTATTAAAATTTGCAGAACTTTTATTTTTTCCTGTTTGAATGCCACACTCAGACTGAAAGATTTACTGATTTTCTAAAGCTATTAAATATTTAACTATTATTAGACCCAGAATTTTCTACACCTCAAAACAGATCGCCACCCTGCCCTTTTTCTTCAAGGACATAGACATAAGGACAATCTTTAAATTTCATTCAAGAGCAAGTTATTGCAATAACAATGCTGCTGCCCTAAAAAATTCTTTGTCTACATTTCAAGGTTGGTGCAGGCTAATTCGTCCATGTGCAGTTCATTTGGTGTTCCTGTGAAACAGAAAAGAAAGGAAATACACTGAGTTGAAAATGCAACCAGCAGTTTAAATAAAATAAAAAGAGGGGTTTGAGATTCGGGTCGAATCTCAGCTTCCACATCACAAAGTGCTTGCCATGTGGCTGTTGCAGCTGCCCTACAGTTTCAGGGGGTTCTCCTCCCTCCCGGATATGCAGAGAAAGTGCCATGTTCGTAAGAAGTCAGCAAGTGCAGTGTATGCAATCATGGGTGAATGCTTAGAGTCCCGTGGGAGTCTGTTAAAGGGGTGTGGCACTCACCTCCAGGCAAGAACAGATTCTGCTTTGTCATGTTTCAGAAGTCAAAACCTTGGATGTAAAAATATGTCCTTTCCATAAAAAATATATCCCTCACATTCAGAGCTGCCATTCATGGTTGGGACATCTTCTGGATTTGAGTTACCAGTTCCGCAAAAATTAGCACAGTATTGGCATGCTATTTTCTGCAACAAATTCTAAGCCACAACTGCCTGTCCAGCTCTTTCTCTGGCTAGACTAACTGGCTTACCTAACTTACCATAAGGATTTTCTTCCCATAATTCCTTCTTTCTGCCAGTTGTCTGATCTAGTATGTGATACCATAAAAAAATTCCTGTGATGCTGGTGACCAGCCATTCCATGTGAATTCAGCCAGGCCTAAGGTTTTGCTCTGTGACTACAACTGCCCCTGTCAATATTGTTGAATGAAGAGATGGTTTTAACATGAGTACAACTACACTGTGGTCTCCTTTTGTATGGTGTGTTATCCAGATTCATGGCAGCTGCCTGCTTGGCTGAGGGGAGCAGAAGTTAAGGGAGAGTTTATGTTTCAATACCTTTCTTTATTGGTGCTATCACATCAGATGTTACTTCCCCATGCTAATATTTTCTGTGTTTTTTACAGTGATTGTGACTTTAAATTATTTGTTTTTCTTCTGACACTGTGTAGTGGCAATCGGTGTTTTGAATTAGGTAGATATTTAATATATATGAATAGCAACTTCTTAGAAAATATAATAATTTCAAGTGACTCAGAGGAAGATTTTCTTTGTTATGAACTTAGTAGGTGTGCATAAGGAGACTGAAAGGCTGTTCATGGTCAGATGGCATACAGAAAAAGGGCTGTACTTATTTGCCTTTTTCCGGGGAGGATAACTGATCTCCTAAATCTTAATCATCCATAACATTCATTACATACTTTCAACTTCTTGGACTCAAAGGTCTGATTTTAAAGAGAGCTTTTAAAAGCTTCAATGATCAATAGAATGGATGCAGGTAAAATAAAGACTGAATTAATTTTCACTGCTGTGTAAAGTCATAAGTATTAAGACGCTAGAGTTTATTTACAGGCATTCTATTAAGGAAAGCCATTGGTGCTTATCATGCACATATTACTGAGAGTTAGAGATTGGTTTGCTGTTCTACTTGGGAAAAAAGAACAGTAGTGGCCTAAAAGCACAGTCCTAAGCAGATTTTGCAAACTATAATGTGTTCTTGAAATAAATCAGAACCTGTAAGCTTCAACTTAAAATAAGTCAGGTAGCGATGGTAGATACCTATATCTATCTACATTGTATAGCAAATATTTGCTTGTATTTTTACTCTTGACATTCAATGAGTTTTCAGGCATATCAATAATTTCATTCATAGATAAGTACAGTAATGGCTTTCTCATGTCTAATCAGAAAGCTGATGTAATTAGAAACGTTTGTAAAAAAAACCTGAAAAGCAAAAACTTTCAGGCATGTCTCCAACAAGAATTTTATTATTTTGCAAGTTCCAGAGAAATTACACTGCCATAAATATAACTTAAAATACTAAAATCGCAAGGTGAGAAAATAGGAATGTGCTACATTTAGTTTCACATCTTCATAATCTTTCTACAGACTCCCTTTTAAAATTAAGTGGATGCTGGAGGGTCTTGCAGTCTCTTTGTCCTATCTTCCCTTTAGCACAATTGAATAATTTATTCTAGGAACTGTTGAGAAGGTGTTGAAAAAGTTCAATGCTATGGAAATTTCATGTAAAACTGCAGTGGGAAAAAAAGGAATGTAGTAATCATAGCAATTGGAATAAAAATGTACATAGTTCACATACTGAAAAGTAGTTGTTCATATGTACAACTGAAAATATATTTTGTGCATATTTATGGCTCCTCAGCTGACTGAAGACCATTCTTTCATAGAACATCATTCAGCACCTGCTCCTTTTGAAGTGCTTTAAGATCCTTCAATATAAACTCTAATAAGTAAAAATAAACTTCTTAAGTTTATACTGAGCACAGGGTCACTTACAGAAGTTTTATTCAAATGAAATTCTAAACATTCTAAACCTGCAAATGCAAATTATTCTCTTACTGTCTACAAATTACAAAGATTATGGTATTTTTTCTCTTTTCTTGTAGACAGAGTTCTAGTTTTTAGGAGGAATATATAATCGTATTAAGATAACTGAACTGCCTGTTTTCCTACTAGCTTGAAAGAGTTTTGCTCAAAAAAAATAATTTTCACAAGACACCAAGTAATAGATCAAACACCACCTGCAGTCTCTGGCAATGTCGTCCTTTTTTGCACAGACAGGAAAATTAATAGGGCATGATGCCATATGCCAGCAGAATAGAGCAAATCTGCATGGGCAGTCTCTCTTTTTGATCGATAATGACACTACATCCAGATTAAGACAGAGGTATCATACTTTCGTAATGGTTTCATACTGCTTTGCATCCCATATCAGCCATTTCAGAGAAGAAAGTAAAACCCATACAGTAAGTAACACTGCAGGTTATTCTTCACCAGGTATGAGGATACTAAAGTAGAGATTGTTTGTTTGTAAGACCTCCTGGAATCCTCGAAGAATGTAGTCAAATCTGTTTGGTTTCCTCCAAGTTTGGAGTGGGTTTTGTTTTAAGGCACCAGTGTGACAATATATCTTCACTGTATCAACACTGAAAGTCTAAGAGCAAAGACAGGAACTCTGAGAGAGAGACTTAATCAATGACAGGTAAGTCTACGTAGACAAAATACAAATTATGCTTTCTTTTAAATTCACTTAATTATTTTCTTTCTGTTTCACTTCATTAACTCAGAGGCCACTCATATTTTAAGGATGTTAAGAATCCTTAATGCTCATAGGTACCATTCTGCTTGCAGACACTGACAAGTCCTGGGATATGCAGATAGGAACTTTGCCTTAGAAAGCACTATTCCCCAGAAAATCTGCAGCTTTGTGTATACAGTGTCCAAATAATAGCTGTGCACTTTAGGGCTCACCTCCCCTCTTTGTCCTGCCCACATGCTCTGGGGTGCACTTGGTTCTGCTCGATGCCACACGAGCTTGTCATCCTTGTGCACAGCTTCCCACGAGACCTGAAAGGCAGACTCTCACACGGGCACAAGCCAAGCCTTAAGTGTGACCTCAGTTTCGATGTTTAAATTCTTAAAAACTTCAAATATATCCCTATTTTGGTGCAAGCAAACACAAGCGCAATATTGGACAGACAAAGTGCCTAAGAAAGTGTGCTGAATACATCACAAGTCCACACAACCAAGATTATCTTTATGATACCTTCTACCTTTGGTACCTCAGCTCTTACAACCCCATTTTGGACAAGCTGTGTCTACTTTTCAGAGCAGTAATGAATGATTGCTCCCTCTGATGCAGAAAGATGGGAACTGCAGCTCTTCATTACCTTCGACCACCAGTTTTTGATTAAATTTTAATGTCTTTTTTTCTGCTGGGTGCTAGTAAACATCATGAAGTCTACAAAATTAAATACAGTTTCCTCTAACAAAAGCAGCTTTTGAAAGACAAAGTTCTGCTGCAAAAAATATTAAAGAAGAGGATTTTCTTTATGCCATTGCAGCATTTACCTTCCACCTCTCAATGTAAGTTCACTTACTCACATATTTCGATAACTGCAGGAAACATTCATATTTTCTCCAGACTTTTAAAACCATAATGAATGTCAGACACCTTCTTCGAAGTCAAAATTTCCTTTTTAGAAAGCCTGTGGCTATAAGTCAACACTCAGAACAAGAGAAAAACATAAGGTTAAACATAGATTCTGAGCCACTTATAGTAATTATTCAAAGAGAATTTCAGAGAATTTTCAATAAAATGCAAGAACATAAAAATCTTTGCTCCTACTTCTTATGTTTAAAGTACAACGTAGACTAAAGTTTTTCTCAGATAACTTAAGCTCTCTCTCTAATCATACAATTTACATATGCCCTTTTGCACTTACATAATGAACAGACACCAAATTTGGCTACCTTTGAAGGTAATAAGTGACAATCTTCTCTGATATGCCATATCTACTGGCTTGCATACATACATTTCACAAGCAGAAATTGCCACACCAGTAACTTATAATGCTAAGTAAATAGACACACCTAGTTCACTGAGGAGCTAAATATTTGCAGCACATGGAGCTCATGCAGATAACTCATAGGAATCAGTGCAGGATGGTCTTCCTCTCCAAAGTGATGTGTAAGTCAGGTATCCTCTCAATTTGCGGTGGCAATCTTCCTAACAGTGTGGTCCCAAGGAGCTACATGTTCCTGAGCCAGTTCTTAATTCTGGGTTCTCTTCCACTCACCTCACCCAACCTGTGAAAGTAAAACATCTTATGTTATGAACAGCTCTTATGGGTTCCTACAGAATACCTCATTTCCATGCAGCAAAACACAATATATACCAACTTTTGATCCATCCAAATTTCTTCAGAAAGCACATTGACATGGCTTTGCAACCTTTGCACTAGGGCTGTTTCCAAAGGCTAACACCGAGAGTAAAGTAGTCCTCAATAGGGTGCAGAATGGAAAATGTTCAGCAAAGTTATAACACTCTTCTCTTTCAAAGATACCTTACAAAAGAAATTAATGAGAAAACCCAAGGAGCCGTATCCCTGAGAATTAAGGTCTGCCAAAGAGACATTTAGACCCATGTGTGGCATTTAGCCTCTTGATCTAGCAAGGTAAATCCCGAGCCACTCTCAAGGTCATCCAGAACCTATTTAATTTGTTTGGGGTTACAAGGTCTAAGTGAAAAACATAAAGCTATAAAGGCTGAAAGTGAAAATAAATAATACACAAATGATCAACAAGATCCATTATACGGAGTGGAATGGAGGAACATAGAGTTTATCAGGCTGTGTAAGTAAGAAGAAAAGTATTTGGAGAAGATTTAAGGAAATGTGAGACAGCTGAAAGAGCAGCACTGTCAACGTCAGGCTTAGATACAGATTTATCATCACATGATAAAAGAGTGAAAATTGCTCTGGTTCCCATAGCAACCTAAGAAAGAGAAAAGAAAACTTCATTTCTTCAATCCATCCCTGATGATGAATAGATCTTGGCTTTCAAGACAAAATTATCATAAGGAGAGTTCTTTATCTCAGAGTAAATTTTCCACAGAAGTTTAGTCTTGCAGAAGGCGTTTTAGGTTCTCAGATAGTAAGACTTTTTTCTACAAGCTTCTGCAGTGATAATATGCAATCTGTGTAGAAACAAATGCCCAGCAAGTTTTGAAACTTCTCTGATTTTCAGTTCTGACATTTCAGTGTAGGCAGAACATTACATTGGAGTATGTTTTCTTTCCTAGAGTGTAGGTAAAAGAGCACATTGAAGATACAAGGTGCACGTATTGAAAAAACTTTCTTTCTTTGAATTTTTTCTTTTTCTGAGAAAGAAAAAACTACTTCCTGTGTAAAATCCAGGCTTGAGAAAAATCACTTCAAAAGCTTAAGATATGAGACCAAACCTTGAGTTCTGCAAGTACAGATTTTAGTTTAAAGTTCTCCACACAAATAAGAGCATGGAAGAAAACTACTCAGATCAGACCAAATCAGACCAGAAATTCACCTAGCTCAGAAGCCACTGACCAAACATACTTCTAAAATTAAATATACAAACGAAGCAAGCATTTCTACTTCTTCAACAATTTGCAGTTCAGAAGCTTCATGAATCAAAGCAGTCAAGAAATATTAACTGCTGAATCTTTCTGCTGGAATTACTGAAGAAAATATACATTAAAACAAATATAATCTAAACCATCTGCAGACCAGATCTTCTTTTCAGGGAAGTTTGCTGCCTCCTTGGGGCTGAAATGAGGGACCTAACCAAAAAAAATGAAGGGGGTTAATAGAGCCTTTGAATTACTGCTTACTGCTGCTTTCACAGGGGTACTGGTGATATTTCAACAAGAAGCTCAAGGTTAATGAAAAGAAATTTCAGGACACTGGAAAGACACAGTGCCAGATCCTATGCTTTGGCCACAATGCAGCTGAGAGAGCTGGAATTGTTTAGCCTGGAGAAAAGGATTCTCAGGGGGAACTTCTGAACTCTCTACAACTGCGGGAAAGGGGCTTGTAGCCAGGTGTAGCTTGACCTCTTCTCTCAGCCAGCTAGCAGCAGGATGAGAAGATGTGGTTTTTGTCTGCACATGGGGAGGTTTAGATTGGATATTAGGAAGAATTTCATCACAGAAACAGCAGTTAGATCTAATGGACTACCCAGCGACGTGGTAGAGTCACTGTCCTTGGAAGTGTTTGTGGAAAGACTGGACAGGGCATCTATTGTTGACAGGGTGTTTGGTCAAAAGTTGGACTTGCGGGTCTCAGAGGTCTTTTCCAAACTAATTGATTCCATGATTCTTTGATTCAGGAGAGAAGGCAGTGTTCTCTTCAATTATCCCAGAAATTAAGAGCACAGTCTCTCATAGTATTCTTCCGGACAAAACTTCCAGCACACAGCTGGGGAAACACCCCATGTGGTGGGTGAGCAACTGACAGGTCAGGCATGAAGTGTGATAGTGAATGGGGTGACATCCAACTGGTGACCTGTCACCAGTGGGGCTCCACAGGGCTCCATTCTTGGCCCTATGCTCTTCAACATTATCATAAAGCATGTAGATGCAGGACTGGAAAGGATCCTAAGCAAGTTTGTAGATGATACAAAACTGGGAGGAGTCGTTGAATTCATCAAAGGGAGACCCTGCAAAGAGTCCTCAACAAATTAGATGACTGGGCAATGACCAACCATGTCAAGTTCAACAAGGGATAATTCTGCATTGGTGCAGCCCCCCTTGAGGACTGTGTGCAGTTTGGGCACCACAATATAAAAAAGACTTTAAGCTATTAGAGAGCATCCAAAGGAGGGCCACAAGGATGGTGAAGGATCTGGAGGGGAGGCTTTATGAGGAGCAGCTGAAGTCACATGTTTTTTTCAGGCTAAAGGTGAGGAGACTGATGGGAGACCTGGCTACAGTCTACAGCTTCTTCATGAGGAGGGTCAGACATTGACCTCTTCTCTGTGGTGACCAGTAACCAATGACAGCCTAAGAGAATGGCCTGAAATTGTGTCAGGGAAGGTTTGATATCAGGAAAAGTTTCTTCACCCAGAGTGTGGTTGGGCACTGGATCAGGCTCCCCAGGAAAGTGATCACAACACCAAGCCTGGCAGAGTTCAGGAAGTGCTTGCACAACACTCTCGGGCACATGGTGTGACTCCTGGGGATGGTGCTTTGCAGAGCCAGGAGTTGGACTCAATGATCCTTCTGGGTCCCTTCTAACTCAAAATATTCTATGATTCTGTATTTCTCTTTATAAATACATTCACCCAGGTTGTTTTGATTCCTTCCATTGTGCTGTTTCTGGGATATTTGATTAAAGGTGAAAGAAATAATGAGTAGAAGATAATAGAAGGAATGTTATAAAAATATTCTTCATTTTTGGAGTCAAATCCATAATTTCAAGAGTTTTAAAAGTTGCATAACACTTTCCTGCTCATTCAAAATATTTTTTTAATACAAAAATTAGTTTTCTGGTGGGAAAGTTTACCCAAAAGACATTTACTACCATCACCTCTTTCACCATTATCCACTCCAAATATAGAAACGGTCTTGTCTAGCTCAGGATTTTGAAATCTAAGCTGATTACCCAAAAGACATTTACTACCATCACCTCTTTCACCATTATCCACTCCAAATATAGAAACGGTCTTGTCTAGCTCAGGATTTTGAAATCTAAGCTGATTGCTTAGATGTCTGAAAAGTATGCTCTTAGAGGTGTGAAATGTTTTTAACTTATCTTTGCAATAAATAAAGAAATAGGATGAAATTATTGTTTCAGGTAAGTTGCAGTCTCTTTTTAACAGTTTATTTGACCCAGCCTGAGCCCCTGTGAAAGTTCTGCTTTTCAGATCATCACTTCTGAAGGACTTGGTTCCTTGCACATTCCTGGATTGTGCTGAGGACTAAAAAGCCACAGGTTACCATGAAAATATAGTCCAGGAGCTGAGTGTAGAAGATTCCATCTCAAAATAAATGTGAACAGAGATTCAGAGACAACTATGTTCTTTTCACAACTGTAATTATTTTAGTGTAAGAAATATTAACATAAAATTGGTGTAGCAAAAGTTCTTTTTGGCATTCTGGTTTTTACTCTGAAAATTATTTACATGATTTTATATCTTTAATTTCAGAAGATCCAAGAATCTGTATAACATGCGTTCAAAACTATTACATGTAAGTATAGCTGTATATATATATAGCTCTTCATCGCTACACATTTTTCTGAAGCAAAAATATGTACTTTACTACAAAGATCTATGCTGAGTATGTTGTCTCATGCTTTAAATTGCTTGTCTGAGAAACAGAAAATGGGAAAAAGACTTGGGAAATGTCAGAAAACTAGTTAGTTCTTCAGTATTGAGGCCTATTAAAACTTATGGATTGGTGAGACCTTCGCAAATCAGAAGAGAGGAATATGGAACAAAAAGTGTCAAAATTTGCTTTTGGTATGGTTTGTTTAGTTCTGGTACGTGAAGTTCATAAGACTTATATGGAGTTTATACAAAGGAATAAAAAATTACTTAAAAACAGAGAGAAAAGAGAGCATTTATAGATCTCTGTAAAAATTGGAAAAGAGAATATTGATTATGTTGACACTATAAACAAAGGCACCGGATTATATGTTTTTACAATCAATCAACTCTTTACAATCATAATTTAATTTTTAATGAAGCATGTATTCAGGTTTCTGCCTACCTTTGAAAAATAAAATAAAATTAATCATACTTAATAATCCTAAGATTAGGAAACATGACTTTGCTAGCTGAACAAACAACATAACCACAAATACACTTTGAATCGTCATTATAGGAATAATTTCTGTTCATTATGCTAATCATACTTTATCATTGCCATTCCTAGAAACACACAGAAAACAAACTCAAAAGTTTGAGTTTGAACTTCAAAAGAAACTAATGACCTACTTTATCTTACAGGTATAAGCAGCATTGCTATAAGTACTGTCCAGAAAATACCTATAGAGATGAAAATTCTTGGCAGTGTAGAGACTGTCCTAGCAATTGTGATAGCTGTGACAAAGATGGGTGTGACTTGTGTGAGGAAGACTTTTATCTCTCAGGTAAGAAAATATGCATAATAATCAAATAATTCAAATAATTCTGTAATACACAAAAATATTGCAGACTATTTCTTTAGAAAAATACTCTCAATCCAAACTCTCAAATTCATAAATCTGTGCTATTGCCTCCCAGTGGAGGCTGAGGGGACCTAGCTCTTTGCAGAATCAGGCATTTGCGTTAATGTAAGGTGGGTATGTTACCCAGTAGTGTAATTTGGTTAAAAGGGTCTTTATACTTAAATTTAATCTCTTCTGGGCACATAAAAATTTTTGTATTTGATTCAGACTCTGTGAAATGAGGGTTTTTTAATTATAGAAAGATGTTTAAATGTTTCCCTAATTTGCAAGTCCAGTTTTACTTTGACTTTTAAACACTCTGAAAAAAGCTCAGTTAAAACCACTAAATTACACACCAAATTCACACAAGAGTAGGAACCTCTTAGCTTTTTAAAGAAGCCATAAATCAAGCAGGTCTGGTTCAGACATGGTGCCAAAAATGAATCACAGGAATTCCTGAGGTTATAGTATTTTTTTGCCATGGCTGTTGAAAGTGCCCAGTAGTGGCATCATGCTCATAGAAAACTCTGTGGTCACAGCCAGGGTAAGCTGTGGGTCTGTGATTTTTTTAAATTGAAATTAAACAAAGCTCAAAAAGTCATAAGTGCTACAATTTACAGAGGTTTTGATGAAGTATGCGAAACCTTAATCTGAATCAGCTTTAAACCTGAGCTTAACTTCATATTCAGCAGAAACTAGAGATCCTATAAATTTGCATATGTCTAAAATTTGCATATATCTAAAAATCTTAGGGGTATCTAGTCTTTAATTTTTTATTGAGACAGTATAATTGTTAGGACTTAACCTAACAATAAAACTTTTACCCAGGCATGGACTTCCACTAGATTTGTGTGTACTAATGTTTAGTATATTGATTAAAGCCAAGTTAGACATAAATTTAAATGCAGCTCAGTTTGAAGTTTATGAATTTTTTCATGTGCAACTTAACAGAATTTAGATTTCATGCTAAAAAAATCGAGTTTTTACAGCTGCAAAATTTTTTGTATGTTTTTAAATACTATTTTTTTCTTAAATCATTTCTGCTGGAGACAGAGGGATGGACAGGGGTCACTGTGCTTCCAGGCTCTGTTTCTGTTGCAGATGGCACCTGTGTGAGTGAGTGTGGAGATGGCTTCTTTGCTGATGGCATCTCTAGAGAATGTGAGCCTTGCCACAGGAGCTGTGTAACCTGTGTTGGGTACAGTTACAAGGACTGTACTGGATGCAAAAACAGTTTCCAGCTGTCTAATGGGCAGTGCCTGAACTCAAGAAATTCTCTGCCAGCTGGGAAGTTCTGGAGGGGTAAGTTGAAACAGGTCTCATAATCTTTTCTGTTTCTCTGAAGACTACTACAAAATTTAGAAAGAGTATAGCAAGATCTTGCAGATTGCTTGAAACTGCACTTTTGTCATTTTAAAAGTATACTGACCAAACCCATTGGTTCCACAAACTGAAATTCATTTTCCTTCAAGTAGTAGAACATGTCAATACAGTGTAAGTGTTTCTTAGCTATCTTACCTGAATAAAGATTAAAAATATAATTGGGAAAAAAATTAAAAATATTAAAAAGATAAAAGATGTGGAAGAGATTAAGGTACCAGGAGTTCCTTATCTAAACTACTGAGTGCATTGTAGATTAGGTTTTAGACCAGCTTTGTGGCTATTTGCTCCCTCCAGAGAAGTCAATATAAGTTGGAGGAAATAGAAAATAATATAGTATGTGACTACCCATGTGTGTGGTGTGAAAATAAATCTATCCTCTCTATCTTTTCTTTCTCTGTGTAGATCTGCACTGCTTTCTGAGAGACCAAATATGGGCTGTAGGGCTACATTCTGGTCCTACACTGGCCATTTCCACAACCTTCACAAATTACTTTTTTCTTTTTTTCTTGGTAGTCTCATCCATAGCATGAGGGAAACAATTCTCTATTCCAAAAAAGCTCCTAAAAATCCAAAAGCTCTTTAGAACAAAAATGCCTTTATTTAGGGATGTCGAGAGGACCACTGTAATAATTTTAAACATTATTTTCCTTCCTATCCAACTTCAAATGCAACCTAGTACTGTCACATATTTCTTATTAAAAAAATTTAAATGAAGAGGGCATATATAGACTCTTTGTCATTCCCATTATGTCAACATATAAAGAACAGTTGAATGTTTATGTTATAAAATAAAACTGTGCCACTGGAAACAAAGGGGATTTTCAAATTTTATAATGGAACAGTTGAAGAATCTATTATGAAGTTTAGGGATCTGCAACACTAGGATTCTTTAAGAACACATGAAATGTATCTGACAGGGATATTTGCTGAATGGAGCAAAAGACCAGATTGCTTGCTGTATTTTTGAGTCAAGTAAACATATTCTTCTGGCTCCTATGTTTTTATTTGAATTAAAACACATCCAAGAATGACAATCTTGTATTAGAAACTAAATAATAATAATATGATCATGAATTAGAAACTAAAATACATAAATTAATACTTTCAGAAAATATATTGACTATTTAAATTAATTGTCTATTTGTTGGAGAAATAATGTGCCAAAAGGAATAGTCCTTCTTCACTTCAAAAAATATCAGAGAGACATAAAAATAAGAATATTAATAGAAATTTGGTCTCCTACTTGCATTTCCTTGCATTTAATCCACAGAAGCAAGTTTAGGTTTTTTTCAATTTAAGACTACATCTACATCAGTGCCATGAAATGACCACCTCTGTAGTCTGGTCTATCTATTGATTATCTCTTTCTCACATGGTGACTTCTTGCCAATTTTTTTATTTTGAGCAGACATCTGATGCAGTTCTGCATAAATGAACATTCCTGTCCTGTGAAACTTCTTACTCTCAATCTTGCGTATCATTCGTCTTTCCTTACAGTAGTAAAAATACATCTGTCTTAGGGACATTTCAGACTGAAAGATACGTCTCACTTAGAGCTGTGCTGGCTTGGACATTAATGGCTGCTCCAAAGACAGCATTCCTGCTGCAGCTGGTGATGAGACCCCAGGGAACACAACTGGTGGCTGTACAGCTTCTCTTGGATAGACCTGCCAGGATTCCTTCAGTGTGGTAGATGCTGTACCATGTAACTTCTGGGAAAGTGATGTGAAGCTGGGGATGTCCTGAGCCTTTTTCCTCCAGGCTTCCACATAGAAGTAATCTTCAAGTCAAAATACAATGAAGTTGCCACAGTGTTTATTGAAGTTACATCCTTTAGTAACTACATTTGTTGACATTTTCTGAAGTTTCTTATTCAGAGACTGTATACTCATACAGTTCACATAAAAATAATTTTAATTGTTTAAAAACGAATGCAACCTGAATGGTTGATTTTTGCTTAGAATACCTGTGATGAGCACTGGACTCCAGGATGGTTTGGATGGATGGAGATGAGAGATCTCTGAAGTCAGGTCTTAGAAGATGTGGTGTATTATATAGGGTGAAGGGCCCTGCTTGGAGCTGCCAGCGGCAACTCATGGCAGGCCCAGGGAGAGAGAGGTGAGAGAGGGTTTCAGGTGAGGGTCCCAAAAGGAAATTCCAGGAGAGCGTCCGGTCCCTCGGGCACACCTTATCAGGGGGCTTCAAGGTGGGCTGGAACAGGACTTGGGCCAATGGGGTCACAGATACCTGATACTTCAGGGGAGGGTCACAGGTGTGGGATGAACCATACATTGGGGGTGAGACAGAGCATTCCATTTGACCTTTGGACCTATCTGCAGGTAAAGGGCATTGTTTAATCAGAAAGGGGGATTGCTTTCAATCTGGCTACACTGTTGTTTTCTAGTTGCTCAGTAATTAAGGTTTGGTATCTCAAATCTTGTTCTCATCTCAATATCTGTATTTTCTAAACCTTTTGCAAGGCAATCATATTTATAAGGCTTTCCTATTTCATCTTCCCCAACAAATACCGCTCACTCATTTCTTTTGATGATTTCATTCAAGGGGCAGATATCAGCTGAGTCCAGATTTCCAACTGAATTGTCTATATTGGAAATTCTTGTTGCATGCTAAAGGTCCTTAACAAAAAACATAGGACCCAGAAAGGCAAGACGAAGACATATTTAGCTCTAGCAGTGCATCACTCTGCTAAGGTTGTTCTGGTTGGAGACTGCAGTGCATTTCACACCCTGATAACATTTTAATATACATGGATCATTTTAAAAGGGTAAAAAGAAAGCAAACCAAACAACCAACAGCTTTTCGTATTTCACAATCTGTCACAATTATTTTTTCATTATCTAAATATTTCTGAAAACTGATAAAATTTAAGGGATGCTATCATTGTCTACACAATTCTGTAGGATTAATATGAGAATAGATAAAAATCTATCTCTGCTGCTTGAAATTTACTACCAGTGAGTATTCTGGCTCTCATTTCTGTACAGAAAACATCCCTGGGTCAAGAAAAAATGGTCCCTCTCCAGTTTATCTTAAGCAGATCTGTAGGTCCTCCTTCTCTTCCATTGTGTATTTCAAAGATGTACATAATATATACAGATAAACAGAGAAAATATTTTTTCTTTCATACTTGAGGGCAAAATCTTTCACCAGCTACTCTAGACAAATGCATCTGGGAATCTTTTATCCCAGTTGTTATTCTGTTTTTTAATGTTTTTTATATACTCTTAGATTTTATCCAGGGTTATTTTTTCTTACCAAACTACAAGGACCTCCACCTCATTTGTTTTCAAACTCATTTTGCAAAGGTAGCCTGTCATGCAGCATGACAGGCATGATCCGAGTAGCTGTCCAGGCTGCAGGGGTTATTTGAATAGTTTCGTGATTTTCACCAGGAGCAAGGTTGTGGCTGAGAATTGGGTTTTGACTCACATCTTCTCTGGCTGTTCATCAATATAAGCTTCTTACACTGAGTCTTCAGCATCCTCAACATATTTACCTCAGTGCAGCACCATGGTAGAGCTGCCTCTGATCTTTAGTGGTTGAATTAAAGAATCTGATAGAAACATACAGGCCAGATGATTACTAGTCCTACCATTTTGGGGATTGAGCTGGGTCTGGGGAGCATGGTATTAAACAACCTTGCCCTTGCCATGGGAGAGAAGGTAGGAGAGCACCAAATGCATCCCCAGTATGTGGACTGCTCTAGAAAGTTGCAGCAAAACAACACAACTAGGAAGACAGAAAAAATGTCTGCATCTAATAGCTTACATTAGCTTTTACTATGTTACTATTCCATTTACTCTTTTTCTTCAGAAATATACTAATTTAGAGTTGAGGTATTAGACCTTGAATTGTATTACAAACAATGAAACAATTTCTCTTTAGCTCTTCCACCCACATGAATTTAGTGGGTTCCACTGTGGGTTTAGTGAATATGTTGACATACTGTGTGGAACAATGTGACTTTTGGGAGACATTTTGTTGGTTCCAAGGCTAACATAATTTAAAGGGCAGTACATCAGAACCTTCCATGGAGAAAACACTCAGGGTCAGACTTCCTTTGCAAGTTGAGAGACTAGTCCATTTAAGTTAAAATTAAAACCATTGTGAACATGGAATACACTTTTATTTTCTATCATGTTCAAGGTTTCACATCCCTTTTTTATGCAAGGATAAATTATAGACCTATCCCACAAATTTTTGTGAGCAAACACTACAGCTTCCAAAGCACTCAATTAAAAAAATCTATTTACATTTCTATTTACTTGGATGGTATATTCTGCTGAGCAAACTATTCAACTGATATCAGGAATCCCTAAAAGGCCATATTCAGGTCCGAAATAATGCAACATAATTATGTCTGTTACTCAGGCTTTTAAAAAGACAGGGCAAGCCACAAAAGGAGAAAGGAAAAAACCCAACAACTGAACTGTAGGTTTCTAGCATGAAATATCTGTATTTTATCTCATGTACCAGATGATGAATTTGGAAACCAGGAAACACACAAGTATAAACTTAGATATACCAAGTGAGTACATGGCCCCTCTTAACTGGATTAGATATTTTGCAAATTACATTAAGATCTTTGTTTTGCCATATCACTAAAAGGCTGCACCCTTAAAAATAGTAATTCCTTGGTTTAATATGCCACATTATAATGAAAATTAAAAATGGGAAAAAATAGGTATGGAATGAGATAAATTTCTAATGATGGAATGTGTGTTTCTTTACATACAGATAAATAGCAGCAGTTTACTGTTGCGTACCATCCCCAATAATAAGAGCAACCTCCCACAACCACCACTAACCAGCTGCATTTTCCTTTTCCTAAATAAAAAGCAAAATAAAATCAGTAAAAATGTACTGGTTGTGAGAAAACAATAATTCAGGCTGTGAAAGGACCTTAATGCATCTCTGCATATATACATATAAAGGTTTCAGAATATGGGAAGGAAAAAAAAACAACAGGCTATGCAGAAGATAGGAGAGAAATCAGAAGTAGGAGGGAATGTGTCACAGTCTTTTAAACATGAAAAAGTTTTGCCATTTATAGTGCAGAATTACCATGTCATGGGAAGAGATAGAAGGCCATTTTGATCACCGTCCAAATGTGAAATTTCAGGTTGCTAGAAGCAAGGAAAAATGATCCATTACCAAAAATCTTCTTATGCATGACAACTTCATATTCTGGTTAATTGTTTGTATGTTTTATTTACACCAATAAATTCTGGAATTTATTTGTAAAATGATATAAGTGCTACAAGATAACTAAATTGATAACTAATGGTTATTGGGAAGTGTCATTTGCTTCCCACCACTCCTATAATTTCTTTAAATTTACAATTCACATAAGTCTTCACAATGGGAGAAGTCTAGCATTTTTTTTACATATGTTTACAATTTTCAATATATTTTACTATATTTATATAATTTCTATTAACTCATGGAGACAAGTAAACTGTTTTTTTAGTCTTGATTGTATTAGTTGTGCAAGAACAATGCCATTCGCAGAATAAAATCCAACTGACTAAGTCACACTTCAACGGGATCACATTCAAACCATGTATTACTACACAGTGTAAAAGCTAGAAAGGTCACCTTCTAAAAGGAATACCATCACAGTAAGAAACAGCACTTCATTCTCTTCTGCATCCCTCACTTGAGTAATTGTACTGTGGTCCGATAACAAAATATATTGTGAATATACAATCCTTTCAGAAAATAATACCTAGGAGTTACAAATATTACAAATGTACACAGAGACCTACGTTGATAGCAACTAAAAATACAAGGTTTTAAATCTCCTCTTTACTCATAGAAAAACAAGAATACATGAGATTTAAATTGAAGGAAATAAATAATCTTTTGCTGGTTTGAACACTTCCTGATTGTACTACCTGGCCTAAAGATTCATTTTCCAAAAGAACAAGTAGAGAGAGTAAGGTGGACAGCACAAAGCAAATAAGAAACTAGAAAGAAGTTTTATAACACCATTGTGGTTGTGAATGAAATTAAGGAGGGACTATTCACATGCTTTTGTACTTCAAGGGATGCATCTTTATATATAGCCATATCTCTGCTCACGTGTCCTTGGGTTTTGTAGAGGGCTTCAACTTTTTTCTTTTTTAATAAATTTCACATTTTCCAGAACTAATGGTGAGCATGTTAAGAGGACCATACTTGTTTCCATATGAACCCATGATTTTCACCCTAAATATTTTTGAGGACTCATTTAATTTTTCTCTAAAAGCAGATTGAAAAAATGTTGGGAGTTCAAAGGAACATGACTGAAGAAAAAAAAAAATAAGGGGGACATTGTGTTAATTGGAAATAAAATTTCACTCCTTTTTTCCTAAATTAATTTTGGGGACACAGTGGTGTTTCAAGAAAATCTACCATTGTCTCACTCATGATGCACAACCCCAAATGAGAAAAGAGAAGAACAGGGAAAAAATATTTCCCAGTCACCCTTCCAGTTTTATAATCCCTTGAATAGACTGAATGGACAAGAGCACTGTGGCAGCTTCAAAGCTACAGTAAAATTTAGCTCAAGAAATAACGAGATTCAGTTTTTCAGATTCTATAAAAGAGTAAGAGAGACTTAGCTGGGCCAAAGATGTTACTCATTCTGTCACAGATACAAGAATACAGATGGTCTTGACTCAGATTCTGACCCAAGTTTAAATTAGGGCTTTTGCTTTTGAAAATAAAAAATGAATATTGATTTTTTTCTTTTTAATAATATAAATTTAAGGATAAAACCAACTCAGTAGGTCTCCAAAGATCATTCATTTTGTTGAACACTCAGGTCCTTTAAAGGAAAGGAAAATATAACCCAATAGCTTAAACCCAGTAAATTTCAACCTTTGCATTTGCAATCAGTCCAAAGACTGAGGAAGTACATGTTGCATGACCATTTCTTCAGCTGTATAAGGTTATTCTTTGGAAGGATCTTCCATTTAAAGTGAAAAAAACTTACATTTAAGAAGTTAATATTATTCTAATTGTGTGCTTTATTTCAGTTTTTTTAGTAAATGAAAGCCACACTCACAAGAAAGACTCATTTTACCTATCCAGAATTATTTTTAAAATAATTTTTACAAATTTCTTCTGCCAATATTTAAATTGGGAAATTCAAATACTTACATTTGACTGGAAACTAAATGTTGTTTCTGTTGTCAGCCGGAGCCTAATTGCTTGTGTACATTACCCTCTGGTGGCAACTAGTAACTATTACAAAAAAAAGAGGACATACTACAAAAGGGAAAGAGAAATAAAAACTAGTTCACAAAAAAAAAAAAAAAAATCTTTATTTTGCATTGTAAGGCTTCAAACATTTAGAAAGAATGAGCTCCTTTAAATATTCTTCAGCAGTAATTAACAGCTTCTCTGCTTAACTTCACCTGATTGTCACTCAAAAACAGCAAAAGAGAGAAGCTCTGCAAAAATAAAGTCAGGATAATAGAAAAACTTATACCAGCCAATTTTTCTGGAGTATTTCTTATATTCTTACAGTCAACATTAAGGACACTTCTTAATGTTTTGTTAAATACTGATGAGTAATGAAAAGCATGAAGCTAAGGAGTTGTGTCTCCAAAAAACTTTTTGACAGTGAATCTCAAAAAAGTAAGCAGTTATCTACATTAAGCAGATATAGTCTTATAAGCAGATACCTTCTCTTATTTGCATAAGATAAGTCAAAATGCTTATGTGCTACATACCTTAAAAAACCTCAGACTTCCTTCTGCACTCAGGGGGTAATTATAGACAGTAGAGTCCTTTTAGCAGGACATATTGTAACCTGAAATGTAGAAAAAAATTGTATTCAGCAGGGGAAAAAGAGCTGTAGAAATTATGTCTTCAAGAGTCAGTGTTAGTGTGGGAAGATTTACTGGACCCTTAGTGTTTGATGTGTTTGTCAGCATCCCAGGAAAGCTGAGACCACTGTGCACTCTGTCAGTGTCCTGCTGAGGGACCTTCACTGAGCAGCCCTGCTGGGTCAGAGGGGGGTTCCACTGACTCAGTCAGGGAAACCAGCAGTGTAAGGAAGAGCCCTCAGCAGATCTTCCTCTTTACTGGAGTGTGTTACCCACTGCCAGCCTCTGCCATGCCCATGAAGGACACACACTGACAGTTTATGGAGTAACACTCTTTATTCATGTAAACTTGTCACAGCTTAAGCTTCAAAGGCTGTCGGGGATAGCACCTGACTGAAAAAATGTATTCAAAGTAATACACAGAGAAGGTCTAATCTTCTGCCAGCAGAGAACATGATTCTTGTCCAACAGGTATCACTATGGGGGAAGAGACAGGTTCAGCCCATTGACTAATCCCCGCAGTTTTGGTGGATTCTTCCATACTTTTTCCCCCATTCTCGACTTTTGTACTTTTGTTCTCCGTGTTAGGTGCAGCTTGAGTGACTCTAGCCATGCATACCTTTGTTACTGATTGGTGTAAATTTCTATCTCTTTGCTTTTAAAGATATTGATGTATCTGGATAAATTTTATGTTGTGCCAGCTGCCAGGAAGAGCAACAACACAACAGGCTTTCATTATCCTGTACAAGCAGTATTCACAAGTAGTCCTGGTAAAGAGTGACTAACCATGTCCTTGCTGAACTACCTACTGTTAAGCACCCAGGTTGTGATCAGTTGTGCTCTCCATGGATAGTTACATTGAGACTCTTTTTTTACTTCGGTGAGTTTTTGAGGCTTCTCCACTAATGGTAGTGTCAGATGTGGCTATTACATACTGTTATGGACCATCCCCAGTCACATTGAATGTGGACCTAACTTCTCTTATTCATATTCTATTATTATTGTTGTTGCTGATGTTGTTGTTGTTTCCTCTGTGGTATGGTATACATATACACACTTTTCATCTGCTTAGTATAACACTCATCATTCCTCCTTATGGGAAAGGGCTTTATGTAAGTTTCCTGCTCTCTTCCCTTGTCCTTATACTTGAAGAATTTGCTTCCATGGTTTTAATTCAAAATCTGAGTATTCTAAACTATCTTGCCATAATAAGCAGAACAAATTGATTTAGTGATACACAGCATTTGGCTAATCATTACTGTCAATCAACCTACAAAAATCATACGTATTTAACTGGCAGGATGAGCTAGGTGTGCTGGGTGTGCACAGCTCAACCTGCAAGTAACTTTTGGTTTTATCTTTATTTTCTATTTTCAGCAAAATCACAAGGCTTCTGTGTGTTGTCTGTTGGTCCATAATTATTTTTTCATTAGACCTACATTTAGCCATTGTTGTAATTTGCTTGTATCAAAATACAGAGCTGCATGCTGGGTACACGGGCACATTACACCGCAGACTTTTTTCTGTTAGGTATGATGCTCTAATGTCCTTGTCATTTTTTAACTGATGGTTCTGCAAAGCGTAATCAAAATTTGCTTTTCCACAGTCATAACAACTCCATTTGACACTCATAAGGTCCCTTTTTAGAGGGAAACAATAGGCCAGATCAGTATGTAAGTTTGGGGAGAACTATTAATAGGCGTTATTCTCAAACCTTGATAAATTAGAGAGATAGGCAATCACCAACTGTATGAATTTTAACTTGGGTGATTGTTGGATTCTGCACCTTGGGACAGGGCAACCCTAGTTTCTTATACAGACTACAGAACAAGAGGCTGAAGAGAAGTGCTGTGGAAAAGGACCTGGGTGCTCTGATCAGTGGCAAGTTGAATGTAAGTGAACAGTTTGCCCTGGCAGCTAGGAGGGCCAAGTGTGTATTGGCATGCTTTAAGCACAGTTCTGACAACTGGTCAAAAAGGGAATTGTCCTGCTCTTCTCCAAAGTCATGCAGCCCCAGTTAGAGGACTGTGTGAAGATTTGGGCACCACAATATGGAAAAGACAATTAGAGAACATCCAAATTTGAGCCATGAGGATGGTGGAGGGTCTGGAAGGAAAGCTTTATAGGAAGAGACCGAGGTCATCTGGGTTTGCTCAGCTTAAAGTAGAGGAGACTTCATTGTGGTTTTCATATTCTCACAAGGAGAAGTGGAGCAGCAGGTATGGATCTCTTTACTCTTCTGATCAGTGGCAAGACTCAAGAAAAAGGCATGAAGCTTAGTCAGGGGAGGTTTACACTGGACACCAGGAAAGATTTTTCACCCAGAGAGGGTGACTGAGTACTGGAACATGCTCTCCAGGGAAATGGACACAGCACCAAGTCTGACAAAGTTCAGACACCCAGGAGTTGGACATTAATGATACTGACGGTCCCTTCCAAAGCAACATATTCTATGATTATATGATTTCTGTCTCCTTTTGACTCACAATTTCAGGTTACAGGGTAATGATGTTCTACAACAATTTCATACAAAATGTCCAAGAAATACCTCATTAAACCAAGTCCCCAAATGTACATACTTTCTAGATCTTTCTGTTTGCAATCTATTAGTATAACGTACCTGTATTTGGGTTTGGAGCACTACACTGAAATTAAGATTATTGGGATACTTATAAAATTAATAATATTATTATTGTTCTCATTTGTGATGAGCAGTCCAGAACAATGCCTGCGTGAACATGAATAAAACATTCATATTTTCCTTCAATACAACCCATTACATAACATTAAGGAGAGAGGAGTGAAGCACAATCATTAAGTTCTTCAACTTTGTGAATTCCAAAAATTCACAGAGATGCATTTTCAAAACACTTTAGGAAAAGCCATATAAAGTGTCCCTTCTAAAGGGAGGAGAAATTAAGAAAACCAAATAGTAAAAAAAGGAACTTTTTTGCCTTTCATCCCAGATCAAAATAGAAAATTGCTGTCCTGTGACTCTTCGTGTATGACCTGTGAGAAATCTGCTGATGTGTGTACTTCATGTCCAGAAGGTAACATTTCAGCTTCCTTGGATAAGTTTGCAAGCGACTGTAGTATTTCGTATCCTACATGCTTCCACAGAATGTTTTTGTCAGTGGTCACCCCAAAGTCCTTTAACAGCTTAAGAGGCAATGAGACAATGAACATTTGAATTCAGGCAACAGGGCATGCCCTTGGCAATATGGGTTAAAATACTGTTGATTCCTTTTCTTTCCTTTCAGTTAAAATTTGTAGATATCATGCAAGAATTACTGAATAGGGATTTCTTCAGCGAGACATCCTAGATAATCCTGATGATTCCTTCTAATTGTCAATGTCAGTGAAGTCTGAGCAAAATATTTCAGGAAATGTCTTAAGAAAGCAAGTTTTATTCATGTTTTTGAGAAGTTGAAAGCTTTTTCTGTAGCCATTCAAGGCAGAAATATTTTAAATATGTGTCTAATTGATGTCTTTACCCCTCTGGGTTGCTCTTCTGCCAGGAAAATTTCTTATCCATGATACCTGTGTTTCTCTGTGCCCCCCAAAATATTTTGGCAACGTTGCAAGTGGAGAGTGCGAGAAGTGCAGGCATGACTGTGAGGTGTGCTCTGACCAGTGGCACTGTCAGAAGTGTCAGGCTGAACAGAACCAGGTTCTCTTCCTCCACAAAGGCAGATGTTTACAGGAGTGCCCTGAGTAAGTAACCCCTCTTATATGATCCCTAATTTTTTTCTCTGTGCTCTTTCTCTTTAAAGTTCAGATCCATTATTAAACTTTCAAGGAAGACCTTAATGTAACACATGCTACCAGAAACTAAGGTAAATGTAGTTTTCAGATTGCCCAAATAAACAGTATTTTCTTTTGGTAAGTGAAAAAAGTAAAAAAATCAAAAGTGAAGGTAAGACATTAAATCTTATGAAAGATGGAACAGCTCTCAATGACTTTAATAGGAACATGGTACTTCATGGCAAATGATAATAAAAGTTCTAGACATTCTTCAGTTTGTTCCTTCCTCCAACTAGTACAGGGCAGATATAAACTCAGACAGTGAATGTATTAGAGTCCTGATATGTAAATACAGTGCTTAATTATGTGTGTTTCTCTCTTTTGCTAATATTTATTTTAATATCTTTTTATATGTGGAATTTAAAATTCCTCCCATTTGACTGCAATGGATATTAGATCAGGCACATGAGTAGATCAGGTTCTCTTTTTTTCTATGTTTTTTTAATCAGCATTCATCTTATGCATATATACATAAAACCAGTGCTATGCAGACAAAAAGCCTTGCTTGATTAACCTTTTTTCTTCAGAAAATTGTGACACTCTTGCTTTTCTTGCAATCTCTCTGCCACTGCCTTCCTGGTAATTTTGTTGAATAAGTCAGTAAGGGCCAGTGGAATAGGTTTGCTTCAGGAAAGGTCCCAGTGAGTGCAAGGTAATTGCAATAAGGCCAACTGTAGTCCAGAAACAATTTTTAATATTAGAAACTGAGGCATACAACCATTGATTGTGTTTTGGCATTACTATGTCTTTTGTCAGTACTAGTCTCTTGTCAGTACCCAGTTATCCCGCCAACAGTCAGTATAGCAAAGCTAAAACTTTTTATATCCCATTAGTCAGTTCAGACCTTATTATCCCCCTTTTTTTCCAAAATTCAAGACTCTAAATAATAGATTCCCATCACTGAGCAAAGTTCATAGGGTTTAAACTCCAGTTTCAGAATCTGAGATAGTTCTTGAGACACAACTACTCTCCACTGAAGCAAAAAATTAGACTCTTTATTAAGAGGGTTGGCTTGGGTTTGGGGACATGTTTTAAGGGATAAAAAAGGGATAAAAAGGTTTGACTTACGGCACAATTAATTTCTGACAGAGGAATTTTGAAAGACTGGGCTAACTGGGTACTCAACACTGGAACAAGAAAAGATGACAGGACTATGAGAACTAGTTGCAAGACCTCGATAAAAGTTGGAGGATAAAAAAAGATAAGAATATGTGGCAAGCATGGCTCCTCCTACCTTTTCTCTAACCTTGCTTCTAATGCATCTCCCCAGACTTTCTTTGGAAAAATAATGTCCAAGAATGGAAGGAGAAGCACATAAGAAGTAACAAATTTGTTAATGTAAAGTACATATTGTGAGAATACTTTCTGTCTCAACTTCTTATTTAGTTTTCATCAATGGCTCTGCGGAGTAGCAAGCATCTCAAAATCTCAGCTTACCCATCCTTTAACCTTGTAACAATTTGGTTCTGAGAGTGTAGAACGATTGAATTCAACATCTCTTCTATGCATCTTCACTTGAAGCAGAGGTGCAGATTTTTTCCGATATTTATGACTAGTACTCCCAGCTGTGGCTCTCCACATTTGCTCTGACACCACAGATACCAGCAAAATGTACTCCCTCTTTGCCATCTCTAGGCTGCTGTCAGTAAGGCAAGGTATTATGTAAATATCCTGCTTTTTTTGTTTTGTTTTTTTTTTCAATCCCTGCCCTCATTCTTCCTACTCTTCACGTTTCCAGAGTTGTCTCTTCTCTTTCTCCTCTCTAGAGCCACTGAGGTTACCCTTTTCTTTCTTTCCTTGATATCAGTATTGCAGGTCAGCTGCACAAGACTAGAGATTGCATGTTTTCCGAAATGTTATATATCTTTCTATCTTATGTAAGGGGGAAATAAAGACATAAAAGTTCAACATAACTTAGACAGCAGGTACAAGAAGAAAGGAAAGCCCTTCACATAGCACTAAGCAGGTACATTTTCTGCTTTCAGACACAGGGGAAGTTAAGTGGAAGATGAGTAAAAAATTGTGTGAGAAACATGTTCGATCTAGTGAAGTGTATGCACTGGGAGAGTCTCATTTAGAGTTGTAATTCTCATAGCCTGGAGTGACCAACAATTTGCTTTGTGTTTTTTTCATTTCATAGGGGATACTTTAATGATTCTCAGACTTGCAAGGAATGCAGTGGATCCTGTAAGACATGCACGGGAAGTGCTACCCAATGCCTGTCCTGTAAAAGTCCTTTGCTTCTAGAGCACTGGGAATGTAAATCTACCTGTTCAGAGAAGCATTTTGCCTCTAAAGGAATCTGCAAACATTGCCCCGAAATGTGTCAGGAATGTATTCATGATGAAATATGCACAGGTATTATAAGGAACTGCTGTTGTGTAAAATAAAATCCACCTGGATCTGTCTGAAGAGAAACTAACAGAAAACCAAATCCGAATTCAGTAATGTGCAAAAAAAAAAAAAAAAAGTGATGTGCATATTATTGTTAATCTCTAAAATAGATTGCGATGAGATATTAAATGATTGATCTGTAAAGATTTCACATTGCTTTGCCTGGTCCTGTGGTTCTTCAGTGATTCCTGCTGGTTTGATTTTATTTTTGATCTAGTGTATCCAACCTTAAAAACTTGGGTATGTGCACCAGTGTGAAATACAGAGTGTTTCTTTCCCAGCTTAGTTGAACTTCACACCTCTTTACCATTTTTGCAAATAACGACTCCTGTTAGAGAAAGAAATCCCTGTAAAGAAAGATATTAGGGAAGTCCTCAATACCCAGGTGAGGCTAAATGCATCCCCCCACTCCAAAATTCACCCCGCCCAATATTAAGGATGGTTAATATTAAGCAAGCCATTCTAGAAACATAAACATGGATGAAATAAAAAAACAATAATCAACAAACCAAACCATAAACAAACATATTATACTTATAATAAAATAGCAACTTAT
Source organism: Anomalospiza imberbis (assembly GCF_031753505.1). NCBI lineage: Eukaryota > Metazoa > Chordata > Aves > Passeriformes > Viduidae > Anomalospiza > Anomalospiza imberbis. The sequence continues at coordinate 43,557,972 of NC_089721.1, forward strand.
TCACAGCTTTAGGCAATGACAACCATTTAGGCCAATACACTCTAGGTAAACTCATATTTCAATAATAAACTAAACAAAACTTCAGATATGTACATTCCTAATTTTACAGGAAGTTCATAATGCTGAAAAATGTCAGAAAAAGGCCATCTATATATTAGTGTCAAATGGCTTGGTTAATATCACCAAAGCTGAGCAAAGTGCCTATTTTTCACAGTTTCTTGCTTTAGCATGGAAGATACCATTTAAGGGTTGGGCCAATGTAGGTCTTTTGGAGGAGAAAGATTTGAAAAAGGAAGTCCTACCTTCTCAAGGTGTTCTGATGACTTCTGTGATTGCATACAATGCAGAATTTAATGTTTCCTAGGACTTACCTTCTCTCAAACTTAGGTCAGAATTTGCTCCCCATTTGCTTACTGATGTTTTGCTGTCCCCTGTAGAGTGTATGGACAAGTTTTTCCTGCATGACGGGAAGTGTGTACAGGAATGCCCTTCGCACTTCTACCCTGAAGACAAGCACTGCTTTCCCTGCCACACCAACTGCAAGGACTGCAACGGGCCAGATTCTGATGACTGCACAGCATGCACTTTCAGCTTGTTCGTCCTCTACAATGGCATGTGTTTTAAAGAGTGCCCTGAGGGGAGTTACTATGAAGAAGCCACCAAAGACTGCCAAGGTTAGCAACAGTTGTTTTCCCCAGAAGAGTATTGAGATACAAGTGGTATCTCAATAGTGGTATCTGTTTAAAGGTCACCCCCTAAGGGCCTGTATGTGACAGCTAATGTTGTTACCAGTGTCTTGGAGTTGAAGAGGATAGCTAATGCAGAAAACTAATCTGGTCTATTGAAGAACAGCAAAAGTTGAAGAAAGCAGGGAGGGAGGTAGCCAGGATATTTATGTTTATTATTCAAGGCAATCACTGTGGTAAAATGCTGAGAATGGCTGCAGAATTGCTAGAGACTATCCACTGTTGCAAAAGCAGTGTTGATGCAAATCAAATCTAAGGAACTACTTGCATAAGATTGAAAATTACTTCCCTCAGGCTTTCATCCTGAGATTACAGCTGTTCCTTCAAAAATTAAAGCCGTAATAACACTCAGACAAATTCAGAAATGGTGAAATTCCTACTGTTTGTCCTTTTCAGCATGCAACAGGACATGCCAGACTTGTTCTTCTTCCACCACCTGCCTAACTTGCAGAAATGGATGGATATTGAACCCTGATGGGCACTGTATGTTATCTGGATACTGCTCTCCCACTGAGTACTACCTTGAGGAAATTCAGACCTGCAAATCTTGCCACAAGAAATGCTTCCACTGCTCAGGACCTACTGAACACCAGTGTCTTAGCTGTGCAAATAACCGGTATCTTCTCAGTAAGTGTCTCTCTCTTGCCTCTAGATTTCATCCTACACTGAAAGCGTGGAATAGACAAGTTTTTGTCACATTTGCAAAGCATTTGGGCTGCATCAACCAATCGAAATACTGTAAGGAGGACATGACAAATTAAATTGTGCAGAGATAATTTCTTCAGCAGGGCTATGTGGAAACTCTATGAGGCAGGGTTCACCGAACTAATGCAGGATTTCTAAATAGCAACAATCACATGACTGAATGAAACTTGTATGTTTCATTTACTTGGTAAGTACTCTTCCTATTGTTTCCTACAAGGACTTTAAAAGAGGGCTAGCCTTAGGTTTGTTGCTGTTTTTGCTGCTATTAATGTATCTATAAAAGGTATACATTTTCATGTTGGCTTGTTTAATCCCTGCAGCAATCTGATGAGCAAAGGAATACTTAAACATCTATTAAAAGGGATCACTAAGTCAGCATCTAGTGGGTGGCTAAGGTGCAAAATTACTTTCCTGACTTTGGAGCAGAGAGTAGGTTTAAGACTATACAGTCTCAGAAACAAACAGGAAAATATAAAATCCCCACAATAAAACATTTCTTCTCTACATATTCTCCTAAAAGCAAACAAAAATTTTAGAAAGTCATTAGGAGAAAAAATATTAAATAATCCTTCATGCAGGAAATATCTAAAAAACAGTGTAAATTAAAGGTGAACCTAAGCTTTTTGAGTCTAATTCTAATGCAGATTTTACATGCCTATATTTCTAAGACCTTGCATCAGACCTACCTTTTTATCAACACACTCAACTGTTTTGCACCATTTCAAATGGTAAAGTTGATGGACAAATGCAGATAAACATACTGGAACTGAGATAAAAATGCAAAAAAACCTGAACCTGAAAGTATCTTCCTTTGTCCAATTGCAACCCAAGCAGCAAAATTATCAAGACAAATATCTCATAAGCACAACTAACTTGTAATCTACTACTTTATTAGCTTTATACACTTGCAGCTAAATACAACACTACTAACTTCTCATTCAGGATTCCTACTACAATGACTGAAATGTCACTGAAAAAAGTGGGACTTATCTGGCTTTGCAGCATTAAAGACATTTAATTCCATAACATAAAGTAGAAGCACAGACAAGGGTAAAGACCAGTAAACAAATGTCATTAAACCTCAATTTTACCATCAGATTCATCATCTACATAGAATTAAATTAGATTAATGCTTAGAGTGAAATCTTAGTGCTTAGTGAAAACAGCAATGCAGATAAAAACCTGTCCTATTACTTTTGATTTCAAAGGAAATCACATCTGCTGTTCATTATTATGCTACTTTATTTTTCACAAAGATAAAAGCTTGCCTGTGCTGAAGAGCTTGCTAATATGCATAAAACAGAGAAATGAGGACTAATGAGTTGACAAGAATAAAAAATAATTACTATACCCCAACACTGGGTTTTCTTGTTCTGATACATTATCTGTCAGCATGTCCTGCTGATAGAGAGTTTACTTTAGTACAGCTGCATGAGATGTTTTATAGCAGCAAATACTGAATATGATGTGCTACTTTGCATTGCTGTCTCTGCAGACAGAACCTGTGTTGAAACATGCCCAGATGGATATTATGCTGACAGCACAGAAAGGCAATGTTCTGCATGCCACAGCACCTGTGACACTTGCACTGGAAAACACAGCTCACAGTGCCTTTCCTGCAAACTGGGTTGGTACAGACAAGGAAAAGGGTGTGTAACCCAATGTCCAGCAGGGTAAGGCCCAAGATCTTTTGCTAAGAGCTGCAAAAGAGCAGAATCATAGAGAGACCTTTGAGAAATTTTGCTAAAAGCTGCATCATAGAGAGAACTTTGAGAAATTAGATCACTGCAGCATTCCACATTAGTGTGAAATAGAACTGAGTTTTGTTTCCAGGAGAAAATCTCTTGTATTATCACAGTGCTCTAATTTTACTGGGAAGGGAGGTGGAAAACCTCCCTTCACAGTAGAAAACTCCAAAGTTGTTGCCCAGATGGGAACTGCTTAGATGTGGTCTGGACATGCTCAGAGGATGGTCTCGGCTATTTCTATGCAGAACAGTGTGAACCAGAACAAGTATATTAAGTTATATGTCAGTCAGCCTGAGCACAGGCAGAAGAGCTTCCAACCACTGCTGCAGCCTCCACTTAAGGAGAAGAAGTTTGGATACAGTTATTTTTTTTTGCATTGAGTTAATGCTTATAGCGAGTAATAACAGAAACAACTCTTAAAATAACTTTGAACTGAGCACTCATAATTCTAGAGAGAAGCTTTATCATTAATCCATTTAAGTTTAAAATGTGAATTCAGTGTTCTGGGAAATTCAGTTTTAGGAAATTCAAATTTAGAATGTGAATCTATGATTTTTCTTTCAGGTCCATTTAATTTAAAACTAGAATTCAATGGTTCACACTAGCTGTCCATCCCATTAAATTGCAAAACTCTAATGACCATATCTCAGCAAAATCACACAAATTCTCCCTACTTCAATACTTTATATCTCAATTCAACCCAAATTTTAGAAATTTTTGCTGTAAACAAAGAGTCGTGCTTCACAGAGTCATGCTTTATAGCTGAATTCCAATGGCCAAAGGGAATTAAATTAATTCTATTTTCACTGAGATTACAAATACCGATATTCACTTTAGTATAATTTTTATAAATTTATATAATCACAATAAAAAGATAAGTATTAAACAAATGTTGGTTTTTCTATCACTGCTGGTCTTTATGCAAAGCTATGCCTATTTGATCTATCTCAGGTATTTTGCACAAAATTCCACTGGATCATGTGAGAGATGCCACAAGAGTTGTAAGGAGTGTATGGGGTCTCGAGCCACAGATTGTCTTTCCTGTAATACGTATTTTTACCTGTTGCATTCCACGAACGAATGTGTTAGCTCTTGTCCCCAGTACTACTATGAAAACAAGGACAACAACATCTGTGAGAGATGCCACTCTTCCTGTTTAACTTGTGAAGGTAAAATACATGTTCTACTTTGAGCAAAAAAAGGGGTCATCAAAACACCTGAAATGTCAGCTCCATGATCTGGGAACACTTCACACAGATACTAACCACATACAGTGCTACCAATCTGTCCATGACTTTGGGTGTCCATCACCCACAGTGGGTGATGTAGACCTCTCCCAGAGGCTGCTGAGCTTTTCCTGGCTCTTGGTGACATGTTGCACTCATGTTCCATTGATTTATTTCTACTGCATTGATAATTGAGGTGAAACCAAGTATATGAATTCTTGTCAAGCTTTCTCCAGAACTGCTTCCAGCACAGAGCACAAACAGAAAGACAGCCACTTAACAGGGAGGGCTAGGACTGTGTCACATGCTGCCAAATCAGTGAATGGAACAACAGTAATGAATTTACCATCAGCCAGGCCTATGACAAAAATGCTCATCATAAAAAAAATGGGCTTACAAATATGGAGCCCATTTTTCATATGAATATTAAGAATTACTGAAAAATACCTCACTCTTTGAGCTGTCATACTGTCTGTTACTCCATGAAAGCCAAGGAACTTAATTCCATCTACACTTCTTTACAGCCTACAATGGGAAGAGTAAAGACCCATAAATCATATCTCTTGGTTGAAAGGCAAACAGAAATCAAAAGCACAGTGATGTTTGTTGCTTTTGATATAGTTATGTATTCCCCAATGTTAACTTCCATATACTGTCTATTTTGCTCTGTGAAACACTGGTTTTGGTTTCTTAATTTTCCTAATTAAACTACTTCTGAAACAAAAAGCATTAATCCTCTTGGACCCATTTGGTGTCCTTTTTTTACCTGAACAACAGAAGATTATAGCTAATGGGTTCCTTGCTGCAGCTTAGAAGACCATGTCACATTGTAACACATAAACTGTTTTGGAGAGTGGATATACTGGAGAGTATCAATGCCTAATTGCAACATAACCATATATATGGAAATTACACTTAGAATGAAGTCACATTCAAGAATTTTTATAATTGTATAACAACATTACGAAAAATAGCAGAAATACTTCTGTTTGGATTTGTGACAAAAAAGATAGGCATTTTAATTTACAGACCATCTCCTCTGTTTTTAACATTATTTGACATAAATTCTATGGGACAGAACTTCTATCACCATTACAAAGACAGAATTACAAAACACAAGCCAGTCTGACATGCATCTGCATTACTGATATATCAGAAAGAGCATGGTGTTTCTTTGTCAAGAGCAGTAAGGAAAACCAGGCATTGCACAGTAATATAGGAAGTTCTCTGTGCTATAGAAGGTTACTAACTTCAGCAGCTTAACATCTGCTAATGTCAGTTCCTTGCATTTTTATTTTCTTCCTTTCAGACCATGGCAGAAAATGTCTAGATGCAGGGAAATGGATTGGTGTATCTTGACACTTAAGACAAACCCATCCTCTCAGTGTTTCACAGAAATACTGCATGAAGCATGTGTGTTTAAAAAGAGTCTCTGACACACAAGGTGCATATGGTGCTCCGGCTGTACCTAGTGAATAATGTTTTTTTCTTATGCAGCTAAATAATTTATTTTTCTATTCAAACATAAATATCTCCTAATTCATGGTTGTTTGAAAATAGTTAACAGGACAAACAAGTGTGGATTTAGTGAAGAACAGAATTTGGAGAAGGTTCTCCAAAATTTTACTTCAGTGCTCCAATGTAATTTATTTTCCTGACTATATCAGAGGTTCCTGATTCTGAAATAATCTTTTCATTAATATCAAAACACATAAAAATAAACTTTGTTTGCACATAAAGCCCCAGTACTAGGCACAAGCTGTTTCTAATACCAACTGCTTCATGTGGAACTCCTCACTAATGATTGTTGCCACTGACAAACATCCTTTTGCTTCATAGCAGTGGTCAGTATAATTTTTAAAGGAAGTTAGCTCACATTTCCTGTTGTAATATTGTTGTTTTGTTTGCCTGTCTAGGGAAGGGAGCATTCAGCTGCACATCTTGTGTATGGAGCTACAGTTTATTAAATGGAATGTGCAACTCAGACTGTTTTGTGGGTGAATACAAAGTGCAGGAGGCACCAGGACAAAAGGTACCTACTTGAAGACTTTTTGTACACAATACAAAAAACACATGGCTCTTCTCTGAGTTTTTAATGGTGTCTATCTTTCAGCATGCTTACTTTTTTCCTCTTTTGGCCAGGGAAGCCTTGTTTCTCTTCGTGGGGTACCTTATAGTCAACAAAGATATCAAAACTACATGAACAAATCGGTTCTATTAATGATACAGTGTTTTTTTTTTTACAGTATAACTGAGATTTCCTCTTGGATTTCTGATGCCTTTTCTGAAAGAAATCCCTCTGCATTTTTGATTGACAGCTCTTCTGGCTGAAAGCTCGACTGGAAGGACAGGCTGAAATTAACACAGCTATATATTTAATTGAGTAGGATTAGGTTTGGGTCTGTACCATAAGTCTGGGCATTCCACCTTCCAGATCTTCACACCAATTCCCTTTTGAAGATATTTATTCAAGAATATAGCAGCAAGGTATGCCTGGGATCCTACAAACCCTGGCTTCTCTGTCCTGGAATATTTTCTTGACAGTCCTACTTCATAGCATTGAATCTGAAAAAACGGCCTTATTTGAGGCTGGGGACCACACAGATGTGGAGGTCTTTGCAAAAGCTTTGACTCTAAGAAATTATGAACAGCTATGATCCTGCAATCTTGCACAGGTTCTTTCATCAGATAAACAGCCTTGCAATCCTAACTGCAAGTTTGGTCAAAGTTTGGAAGGTCTGGAAACATTGGAGTTTCCAGATGTTCACAGTGAACATGTACCGTGGCCAGCAACTGTGAACATTGCAAACACTGTAACCACTGACTTCAGAGCATTCTGCAAGGCAGATGTGATCACAGTGACCTCTGGTAGTCTCTGTAAACAGAGGTTCCCAGAAGCCTGGACTTTAGGAATAGTGTTTGAATCTAAGCCGTTTCCATAGGGAAAAAAAAAACCACACAATCTAAGAGAAATCTATTTTGCTAAAAAATTTCCAACCACCTTTATTCCTTACTTCTGCTTCTTCCCTGGGTAGAGAGAAAATTCATACTCTCAGATTTTTCTCAGAATACTTCATATTGCTTCTTCCATGTCAGTTACTTTTCTGGCCCAAAAACCTTAAAAGCATGAGTAAATTTTAACATCCTGCCTAGCTAGGTGAGATCTCTAAGCTCTTACAACACTTCACATCCTACAAGCAGATCACTGAGAAGTCAGAAAATAGGAAATTTTGGATATGGTATTGTATTTCTTCATTGACACTCATGGTGCCCAGAGATGACAACCACAATGGTGAATGACAGAACAGAACTGCCAGGTCAGGTCCAAATCACACAACTTTAGAGGTGCATTGCTTGTGTTTTGTGTTTGAAGGAGAACAAACCCAAGTGTGAGAGATGCGACAGCTCATGCACTGAGTGCAAGGGACCTGGTCCTCTCAACTGCACGGTCTGTCCAGCCAGCATGCAGCTCTTCCTGGAGGAAAGCCGCTGCCTGCCCTGCTGCAGCAACGTTGACCCAGCAGAAACCCCAGAGTGCTGTGACTGCAGTGAGACACAAGGTAGGACCACACTGAAAAGCAGGAATAGTTCTAAGTGTTATATGGTTGATTATGCTGACATTATGCTGCCTGAAAACTGGACTAGAGAGAAAATGTGCTATTGATAAACAGTGTGTTTCTACTGCTTCATCAAAAATAGGGAAGGTTTTACTCAAATAACAACCATTATGTCTGGTGCTGGAGATGGCAACTTCTCACACTCAAAGGTACTATGTTAAATGGCCTGGCATTTCACAAACTGACTGGTTTATAAATTAGCTAACTTCATTGAACAGACATCTGAATAATTGCATTTGTGTGCCTGCTAGCTTTTCTGCTTCTTTCTCATTATTTCAAAACAAATAATGAATAATAGATATCCCATATTATTGATATCCTTGCTGCATAAGAACAACAAAAATACCATTGTGGTACCAGAAAAGCTAGGTATTTTGTTGACTGCTATTACTGTGCCAGACACTCTGCACTAGACTTTTAAGACACACACACACACGCAAACACATGCAAGCTCATTTCATCCTTTTTTTTTTTTTTTTTGTTTTGTTTTTGTTTTTGTTTTTGTTTTTAATTGCTGTTGTAGATGACTGCGTATTACAGACAACTCTACCCCCCGGGCAAAAAAGCAAAACTATTTTCTTTGTTATCACTTGTATTTTGCTTCTGCTTGTCATCGGAGCCATTGTATTCATCTGGAGAAAGGCACGAACCAAAACCCAGCCTGTCAATAAAGGACAGTACGAGAAGCTGACAAATCACTCCAAAACCTTTCCTTCCTCTGTGAGCAACTATCACAAGAATCCCAGTTACCATGAGGATCAAGTGATTGAATACAGAGATAGAGATTATGAAGATGATGATGATGAAGATGACATTGTATACATGGGCAAGGATGGCACAATATATCACAAATTTAAATATGGACTTTTGGAGGATGATGAGGAAGATGAGCTAGAATATGATGATGAAAGTTACTCTTTTAGATAACTTTTTACTAGTTCACTAACAGTAAATTAGTCCAATAATTTCCTATGCAATTACAGCTATTTACTTAATATGTTTAGTTACTTGATAGCATCCTCACCTCCAATTTTTTTGCTATTAATTATTGTGAAAGAAGAATAATTTATAGAAATATTTCTAGAAATTCTTTTTTTCTAAACAAATATTTTCTAGGCTTTTAAGTAGCACTCCGGATATAATCTGGTTAAGAGACCAAGTTTCTACACATTTGTGTGGAGAATAATCTTTTCCCAATATGTATTTGTGTAACTAACACAAATTTTTCTTCCGCCCTTTTTGGAGAACCCTGCCAATCACTACTAGAAATGTGATGAGCAAGATGGGTGCATCTACTTGATGAATGCTACTGGGAGAGGGTGCCAGTAGCTCACTAATTTGTGATTAGAATTACTCGGCAATTAATAAATAGAATAGGCAGCTTGGAGGAATTTACTTAGATTCTCTTCATAATCACCTGGTGCTCCCTGAAGCAAACACATTCCACTTCGTAATCTTTACAGTGTACTTTCCTGTGAATTTGTGTATTTATGACATGATATTTTAAGACCTAGGATTTTAACTACTTCTCATAACTACATCTTATTCACAGCTTGTATCAAATAGAACAAAAATATTTTATATATCAGCCTCTGATTAATCTTTACTGCAGTGTTTATCAAAAAATCTTGCATTTTATGGATTAATTTCTCAGTTTACAACAAAGGGCAATATTGTCTATAAGCATGGCACAAACACACATCAATTCTGCACCATGAGCAGGTGGTGTTTATATTGTAAATGGCTCAGGATGCTCAGACAATGGCAAAGGGGATATTTGCACTTTTCTCATAACTTTTATTACTATTACAGAAATAAAAATTTATAATTCTAAAGAAAAGTATGGCTGTTTGTTGTGAAGAATAAATTCTTTAGCCATCTTATATATGCTGTTATTCACTACATTTCATTAAATCTCGCCTAAAGACCTCAGGATAGTTCCATCTGTAAGATTAAAGATGTTTTATGGAGAGGTTTATTGCTTCCAATTTTAATTTTACCTTCTAGTCATTGCACCTTCAGTAAGAGAGAGGAATTAAAGGTAACATGACTTCACAAAAGCTGAAACAAGTACCTATGTTTAGCTATGCTTTATTCTTGTTGCTAATGGCTCAGAACACAACTGTGAGGATGTGCTTTGACACACTTCCTCACATTTCAAAGGCTATGCCTAGATATGCCTAAGCAATCTGAAACCAGAATGATAATGTGCATTTTGTTTGTGGGCTCACAGGTTATGAAATTATATTATTATGAAATGGCCAGATGACCCTGGCAGGGGCAAAAAATTATTGGAACCATGGTGCCATAATCAGGACTTTGGTTACTCAGCCCTCTTGCCATGCCCAGGTTTCCTGGGGGCAATGGGGTCCATCTGCCAAAGCAGGGAAAAAGCATCTTGGTCAGAGACTTGCCAGACTCCTGAAGAGGTCTTTAAATTAGATTTGCTGGGGAAGGGTGTCTATCCATCCCAATCCAGCCAGTCAGATATCAATACCTAACATGGATGCCCAGAAGAGCATCAACATCTCCTGTAAAAGAGATTTTTGAATATTTTTGAAAGTGTTATGTTTGAAAATAGTACTCAAAGAGACAAAATTTAGGAACCTGTATCCCTTTAAAGTGTTTACAACTAGGAATCCCTGATAAGAGTCTACAAGGAGACCAAGAAGATAAAAGCACAATGAAATAATTCTACTCTTGCTTCTAAAGAAACTTCATGGAAAACTGGTAGAACCAAGGAAGGCTTCAAAAAAATTTACAAAGAACACAAGTTCCTTACACTTTTTCCTGAAATAAAGGCATCCAATTATTTTTTAATCTTTTCTAGTCCTTGTTACATATCATCACCATTTCCCAGCTCTGAGTCCCATTGTCACAAAAATTTATAGTTCTAGTCTCCTGGAAAACAAAATCTTTCTAATTATTCCTCAAGACTAACAGATACTAAAACTTTTCTAAATACCACACTAGCAAGTGCAGCCTTCTGTTTAAATAATTTCTTTTTCATCTTTCTCCTTTGTGTTTTTGGAGGATACATATTCCATATTACAATCAGATTGCAAGCCATGTGACCCAGCAGAAGAATGATTTTATGTGGTCTCCCAAACAACAACAAGCTCTGCTCTGTGAGCTGTCCCATTCCTGAATTTTCAAGAAGCCTGTCCCCATGCACTGGGCTTCTCTGGACAGTCTGTGGCACAAGATGTGGTTGCAAGGCTTTTTCCCTATTTGTTCCTCCATTTCAGAGAGCATCACAAATGCCATTTTTCTAAACCTAACATTAGTTAGTCTCAAAAGCTCATCTCTTCAAGGAAAGCACTGTTCACAGAACTGACAAAATACAATTTTCCCCACATTTTAAACATTCAATCATTAAAAAGCACACATACAAAACACAGACAGTTCTCCAAAATTTTATTTTACTCAGTTTTGGACAATGTACTGCATTCTGTCCAGGCCTCTGGAAATTGAGGAAATCTCTTTATTCTTTTTTCTCTTGAGCAAATTTTCACATGGATATAAATACTTCCTCAAATTACACAGCCCATTTCTTTTATTTAAGTAATTTCAACAATACCTGAATTCATTTTAATAAGAATTATAAAATACAATATATATTATTATATATAATTATAAAAATAATTATATATAGCACGTGCTACAGGGTTTCAAGATTTTTTAACTCTGTGTGGGAAGTTGCTCATGAAATGAGTGTGGAGCCATCAGAAAATATGTCTCATTTTTATGTTTATTTTTACTGGCTTACTGCTATTACTGAGCATTTAAAACAGATTCCAGAAAACATTTTATGTGTTAAGTATAATGTCATTCTGAACTGGTACTATAGCAGCAATGATGGTGACCAAAAATTAGCAAATCTAGCTGCTGTAATTACATATCCCCATAAATGGAAGAGTTGTTATCTAAATCTTACCTTTTTCCAAAACTACTATTTTTGGTCAGGTCACTGGAAAAATGGGAAACAGTATTTTTCTTCCTGCAAGCTTCAATTGTATCTCCTCTGTGTACATTTTAGGTTTCAGTTCTCCAATCACTGATGTGCATTAAAGCATTTACTTGCAGAATCTAACTGCATTCAAGCAGTTTTTATTTTATGTCATGCAAATCACCCTATCATTTTTCAGAGAACTGCTCTACTCATAGGTTTGGCAAGAAGGGCTTTTTTGTTGGCTTTTTTTTCTTTTTTTAATTTATGATGATGACCAGAGAGAAGCAAGAGATTAGCAGGCAGACCTTGAAAATGTGGGGAATCAATCACATGTAACACAGGAATGCTGATATAGTTAAGTACTCGTACAAACCAAATCTATGTTCAGACCTGCACTGGTTACCAACTTTTCGATGAATGTCTATTTAATCTAGACTTACACACAGGGAATTTCACCGTAACCGGCACTTTATTTTACTAAATTTTATAATCCTTGCTTTTCCTTATAAATGGAAGTTCCTATTGAGTTTGCATGTTTAATGCTCTGTACTTTTGCAATCAGCTAACTATTACATACACACAATTAGTATTTGCACACTACCCTTTCTATATACACTTACTTACACTTACAGAACAATAACATCTAAAACTCTAGTTTTGTTGTGCTGGCTAGTTATATAAAATACTCTTGGCTTTTCGACACAAAACAGTAACAGTTCAGTTATCTTTACTTTCAATAGGGTATATATGAAAATAATTCTAACATTTGAAATACAGCATAATATTACAAATGCATAATGTTTTTATTTCCTCATTCAAATGAAACCCAGGTTGTCTGTATCTACTTACCAAGCCACTTTTCAATTGCATTCTCATATTTTTTTTGGTCCTTTAACCAGTCTTGATGCCATCTAAGGTTTGCAATAACACTTGAGTAATTGTGACCTAAACTTTGTTTCCAACTGATGAACTGTTGTTTGTTATACTCCTGAACAGAAGAAGAAACCTTTGGATAGTTTACTATAGAGCGAAGTATTTTGTCCAAAGAATGTACAGTTACTGGGAACTTTATGGCAAGATTTGTAAGCTCATCTGGATCAGCAGTAAGGTCTGTAACAAACAAAAAGTCAGTTAAGATTCAATTTGCTCTAAAGTAAATTAACGAGTCAGTCAAGACATAAAAGCAGCATACCAAAGAGTTGGGGCAGTACTGAAGAGCCATCCGAGTATGTGATGTATTTCCACTTGCCAGTTCTTAGCATATACACAGAGGAATTCACATTGCACCCATGGAACTCACTCAGCACCCATGAGGGCCGAGGTCCTCTGGGTGATGCTTTGCTCTCAGCCTTTTCATGTAGCAGCGGTATAAGAGAATATCCACTGAGGTTCTGAGGGACAGGAATTCTTGCTATATCTAAGGAAAGATACACAAAATCAAAATGTTACGGCAGTTTTCATGACTAAAAAAGTCTAACACAATGCTACCAATGTCTGAATGTTGATAATAAAATGTGCTCTCCTAATTATTATCCCAAAATACACAATAATAAATACTTGAAGGAACTTCCCAAGGCAAGCTGCCCAGCATCCTGATCAAATATATCACCTATGTGTAACTTAACCTTTAACAGAGGCTTGTGAAAAGGGATCTCCTTTGAAGGATGGTGCTGTTTTATTCCTTAATCACGGTTGAAAACATTTCTCTTTTGCTCTGACTATATCAGGCAGAAGAAAAAGAATAATAGAGCATGAAAGGACCCTAAAAGCTCCACATCCAACATGTTGTAACCATTTATTTCTTGAACAATAATGGTGCTGTAGCATTCTTCATTAGTGAATAATGAAATGCCTCATAAAAGGTGGCCATTATTTTCACCTATAACTGGTGGGGACACTTGAGGAGAAGGGCCAATTGCTTCTCTGGCAGAATTGGAGATAAAGATGATATTTGAGATGGTATCAACATAGTGCATGTATGGAAAACACTGGATGACTCTGTAACCTACCAGATGGCCACTAGAGGATGCTGAAATATCCATAAGCTCCTCAGCATTAACTTATACCACAAGATTCTCTAGCTCCCAAACATCAGGTTAAAAGACTGCAAAGGTTTTTCAGAAACATTCTGAAAAACATAGCTGAGAATCCCAAACATATCCTAAAAACCATGTGTGACGGTTCTGCTATTTTTAATCAGCCCACTAAACATTGTTTATAGTAATTCAAAATTCAGAACTTGTCATTTCACAGGGCACCATGGCAGTATTAAATCTGTTCAGTGTTGAGTGGTATACTCTGTACATATAAATTGCTCATAGGTGACTCTTTCCTTCATCAGCACACGTCTTCCTTTTTGTCCTCTACTCAGCCAGCATCTGACAAAATACTAGGAAGACCCGTGTAAACCCAGCAAGCAGCTCCTGGCCATGCATGGGCAAAAAAATTTGAACAAATACATACTACATATCAACAAATGAAAAAGGGATATAGGCTCTTATGTCATCCTAAACCAGTAACGCTATTACTTGCAGTAACTGGATTCTCTATGTGCAAAGAATTCAACAGCTCCAATAAAAGCTCTGCTTTTCCAATAGAAAGCCAAAGGTACTTCCATACAGATCAACAAAGCTAGTTCTGCCCGGAGATTATGCTACATCCTGTTACAAAGGGCAAGAGCTATTGCACTTGCAACTGTACATTCGTATCAAACAGATTCTGCTGCAATCAAAACATTTGCACTTTATTCTCAAAGTCAGTGCAGGAGGCAGTCTTGACTAAAGCATTTGGATGGCATCTTAAGAGAGATTATTTCCTTGCAACAACACAAAGCAAAGCAATTAATTTGTCACAAAAACAGATTTGAAATCTGTTTCCTCACTAGTCAGCAGCAGCATGCAGACTGAGAACATAATACATGATAGAGATGGCTCTTCAAGTGTTCATTTTCATCACATGTGCCTTTTTGACATTCAGAGTACAGAGAAAGGGAGTTGCCAGAACAGAAGGGATGAATTTTGCACACAAAATTCTGGGGAAAAAAAACCCAAATGAAAAACCCCCCAGGAGGAAAAGACAGAAGGATGTTAAACCATCTGAACAATTATGTTACATAGGGAAAAGAGAGAAAGAAATAAAAGAAGGATTTTTAACTCTTTATATAGGCTACCATAACTTGTATAATAAGATCCATATCTAGTACAGATATATACACATAACAATTTGATGTCAAAATTTGGAAGAGAAAGCCACTCAGATTTTATATCCTATTTTTCACTGGATAACTGGTTCAAAAGTTCTGAGAAAACACAAACAGATAACTTCTGTTTACTTTTTAGAAAATCAACTTAAAACAATATAGAAGTGGGGTTTTCACTGACATTTACTGCTAGAAGTACAGTTTTATTCACGTATGTTCTCCAGCCAATTGCAGTGTATGTGTGATGCCTCTTGAAGAGCAAGCCTTCCAGACTGGTTTGAAAAGAACATTTTTTTTCTGATTGGAAGCCTAAAAGATCACAGATAATGCCTCAAAAGATAACTTTACCTGATGCTTAATTCCAATCAGAATTGTCTCTTGTATGATTTATCAGAGATAACTGATCAAAAGTTCCCACTTAAAAGTGATTTCCATCTAAGTAATTTAAGTTTAGTTCTTTTTATTTGATTCTCTGTCCAATACTGAGTGTTTTCATATCTCATAAGGTAAGAATGGATATCCATTATCACATCTTTTTATGTGTGCCCAGATCATTTGTACATTTCCTATACAAAGTCTCATCACATTTCTTCCACATGATCCTTCATAAAAGACATTACTTTGCTAAGTTAATGAACCTGTCCTCCTTGTTTCAGGTTTAATCTCATCTCTGGATGCACTTACACTGTAATTTCTATAGTAAAGTGTTGGTTATGAAGGCTATCAAGGATTATTCATATCTAAAATGGGTTTTATTCCCTTCTTTTACTAACAAATAATTCTAATCAGTCAGTGTAATTATGTGGATAAAAGTTACAGTAATAAAGAAGACAATCAGTTTCTTTATTTTTTTCATCCATTTTTACTTTTTCTGTTAAGTCCATGTCCATATATATGGTCCACAGACAAATTATCTCCTGTTGTGTTACTATATTGCCTCAAAGTCGAGAGGCTGACTATTAAGATACAAATGCAGAATAGTAATGGTAACAGGGAAAAAAACTGTCACCTGAAATTTAACTCACCAAGCATAGTAGGATAGATATCCACAAGAGATACTACATTTGGTATTTGGTGCTGTTCTCTTAAACCTGGCCCCATAACTAAAAGAGGAACATGGGAACTTCCCTCATACATGCTCATTTTATAGAACTGACGGTGTTCCATAGCAAGTTCTCCATGATCAGCAGTGAATATAATGATTGTTTTTCCAAGAAGCCCAGTATCTTGCAGAGCTGAAATAATCTCACCTGCAACAACAGAAAGATAATGAAAAGGACACATTCAAAATACTTCTTCCAAGATCTGTATCTGCAAAGCAGCATGCAAATTTCAAGGAACCCTCCTAGTTCAGTGGAGGAAACTCCTCCTTTGTTTCACATACATTTGTGCAACAAAAACACAACATACGCTCCTCTATTTTTGTATGTACGTTTGTGCAACAAAGACAGGGCCAAGATCCATGAAACTGGTAGTTAAGCAAAGCACTTAGGCATCTTAAACATTAAAAGTTTAGGATGATTCATGCCTAAACAGACTAGTTAAAAGATGTTATAAAATTACAACTGCAGTGCAGTTACTTTGTAATCCCTTATTTCCTAGTTCTGTAAGGCCTCCATTGATCTTTTAATTCATAAAATGAGGAGGAGCAATTCTGTGTCTTTTAATTCACTTTATCAATCTATTATGCTGTCCTAGTTTAGGCCATATGCCTAAAAGATTAGCTTATCTGATCATGAATTTCATACTAGCATGCAAACAAATTCTTGGTCATTCATGGTCGCTTTTCAAATCGAAAAATAAAATGCTGTAAATTAAGACCAACTTGCATTGTAAATTTTTTATCTGTAGACCTTCCTGCAAACTCTGAAGAATTCTTATTGTATAATTAATTATTTCTTCATAACTTTCAATAATATGCTTCTAAGGGACACTCCAAATGTAACCTTATTCTTCAGTCAATGTGTAACAGCTGTTATCCAGTCTACACATTTGAAATTAACCTCAAAGGAAAACTACTTATGCCCTAGAATGTATCTTTTCTTCCAGCTCAACTTTTACAGTCTGTCCCCTACAGAAAAACGTTTCCATTATTTCAGTTAGCACTTAATCAAAGAGACTTAGTTCCTCTTGTACATGGGTGTCCTGGGTACAGAGGAAAAGGAGGGTGGAGTTTCCAGCACTATTTAATAACATACCACTTATGTCATGGAGGGAGCATTTTTTTCAGCAGGAGATGCTAAGGTGTGTTGAAGTTGATTCAGTCCCACCTCGGAAAGGTGGGAACTGTTCCCTTAACTGTTGCTGAAGTCAAAGGATGCTGTAACTGTTTCCAGAACCCTGACAAGCTGTAACTATTCCTGGAGCAGCAGGAAGATGAGATTAGCTGCTGCCACCACCACTGCTGCTACTGCTTCTGCCACTGATGCCACTGACAGGGCCAGCTCTTTCAGCAGCTGGACCCTTTATTTGGATTAATTAGCTCTCCAGGCTTTGTTTTGTCCCTGTTTCCCATTGTTTCCAGGCTAGAGGAAGGATAATAAACTGCAGAAACTTTTTTGCCTGTTTTTGTTTTCCTGAGCTGCATGGTCCAGTGTGGGAGGGATGGGGATGACAGTTGCCATCTTGCCTTTGTTTGGAAAAACCACACTAGGTACTCTCTTTGGGAGTATTTTTGCTTTTTTGTTGGTGAACACTCTTCCTTTGGGTGGAGCACTCTCCCTTAGTGTCCTCTTTTATCTATATTGCTGTGTTTATTGTGAGTTTCTTGGTAAAATTGATGTTCCCACTTCTGGTCTCTCCTAGTATTTCCTGTGCTGTCAAAAGGGGATGGGGGAGGAGGGGCAGCTTCCATGGGGTAATTTTCCCATTGCGTTTTAAACCAGTGCAATAATAATAATGCCATACTTTGCTGCAGTCACTGGTTTTCTACAGAGCTTCTGACTGCTGGCTGTGATTACTTTCCAGAGTGCTCTCAATTCACCTAAAAGGCTATCCTATCATTTATCATATAGATTGATTAGGCAACTTCCACAGCTTACTCTCAGATGTGAATTGTGGTGTTTTGTTTTCTATCTTTTTCCCTGAAGATCAGCCCTATCAGCATTTTTAAAAAAAAATCAAAACTAGAAAACCCACTGTGTAATAAGACATTACCTACCCAGCATGGCATCTGTCTCTGCACACATAGCATAATAAAATGCTCTAATGTTTCTCACTTCTTCCTTTGTAAACTCTCCTGTGCAATTTTTGG
The DNA here is from genome assembly GCF_031753505.1 of Anomalospiza imberbis. Classification (NCBI taxonomy): domain Eukaryota; kingdom Metazoa; phylum Chordata; class Aves; order Passeriformes; family Viduidae; genus Anomalospiza; species Anomalospiza imberbis. The sequence goes on from NC_089721.1 coordinate 43,576,418, forward strand.
TGTACGATGAGTAATAGTCAACTGGATGCATCTCTGAAAGAGAAGACCACTTGGGTATTTTAATAGCTTCATAATTTACCTAAAAAATAAGAGGAAGTTACCATTACTTTAGCAACTGAATTAAACAAGTTTTTTAACAGAGATTTAATTTAAGAAATTATAGCATATATTCACAGTAGTTCTCAATCTGTGGCCCAGGAAACACTAGCTGCTTATTTGTTACACCATGCAGCCCCCTCCTCCCTACTTCCCCACAGTTTCCAAAGGTAAAGTGGTTTTTAAAAACCTAAGAAAATCAACAAGAAATTAAGGCTAGGAGCCACAAATATGTGCTTCACCAACTGCTGTATATTTTTAAGAGACATATCACAGAACACTCTTCTAAAGTAGGTACAGAATATTGGCATAGAGTCTTCATAACTGTAGAACAACTATAAACCCATGGATCTAAATGATTGGGTGTTATGTGGGACTAGAGAACAACATGGAAAACCATGTAGTCTGGGAAAGCCTCCAGGACAGTGATGACAAGTCTTGACATCTTGATAAAAAGAACTGACTACATTAATCCAATTTTCTTATACTTTCTACATGTTTCTACATATGTCAATCCATTTAGTTATAAAGAAATGTAAGATCAGTATGAAACCAAAAAGCCAATCTATTTGTATATTCAAACTATGCATAGTCACAGATATTGTCTACTTCAGTACTAGCTTTAGAGTCTTGAAATTTGACACACACATTTAGCCTTGGCTGTCATACTTGCAAATATTCCCTTAAATAAAAGGGAACTTGAGGCAATTTCCTCTCGTACTTTCAGTTGTTACTTGGAGGAGAAGTCTGACAGCTAAACAAGTAGATAAATCTGCAAGAGTTCATGTGCTCACAGAAGTAAAACCTGGCTTTGTAACAGTCAAATAGACACAACAAAATATAAGTTTCCTTAGGATCTATAGAAAACACACTACTAGGAAAAATCACAAAGATAAAATAATAATGTTTCAGTCATTTTCTTATTGTTCAAGGTTCTTAGCTACATTTTGGAGTTACATTTTGGACTTTGCAAATGGTATTTATTAGCTGCTTAAGATAAGAGAGCAAAAAGTGTCCCTCTCCATCCATGATTCTTTTCTACAGGACTTCAGCCTAGTTTAAGTATTCACAAAGCCACAATCCCTTTTCTGTTTATGGTAATGTCCTGGGTAACCCAAAATGCTACTGCATTCCATATCTCTCTGTGCTGTAAGATTGTTACTGTGTCTTTATGACCCGAAGCATGGCTGGAACCAGAATTGCAGGGCAGCCAGGAGATACCAATTCCTTTAAAAGGTCAAGAAACCCAAGTTGACTCCCTCTTCTGCTGAAGGAGGAGACTCTGCTTCAAAGGGGGTTGATATGGTGAGTGTCTGGGCTTCCAACTGTAGCAACTCGGGAAAACTGCATTCAGCAAACAGAAACTGTACTCCCACTGATCTCTGCAAACTCTATAGGCAGCAAAGCTTGATTAGAGGTTTAGGCCATCCCACATCAGTGTCCAGAGACCAGTTTCCCCTGCTCCTTCTCCAGTACACCAGCAGATCAGAAGGCACCAGCACCAACACTGGCAGAATCTAGCTGGTGCAAGAGGAAGCAGCGAACAGCTGTGCTGCCCCCACATGTGCGAGAACTTCCTATCTGCCACTAGACCTTCGTAAGCTCCAGCCTTCCCAGGAGGGTTTGCTACCACCTGTTCCCTTTGTTTCTTGGAGTGCATGGTCACCCGTGGCAGGTGCCACCTTGGAAAGAGCCTGACACCACTTTCCCTTTGCCCCCTGCAGGCAGTTGGCAGTGGGAGGCTGTCACATTAGAAGGAGGCAGCACCCCAACAGTTTGGGGTCTCTTTGTTCCCATGGAGCTCCTGCGATTTAGCAAATTCATATCTAGTGATTATTCACTGCTATTTTTGCATGTTGCTGTTTCACTTGTTAGTAAACTTATTTTTTCACTTATATCTATTGGTATTGGCTCCTTATTGGTGGAAAGGGATTGGTTGAAACTAAGGGGAGGAATTCATTTTAGAATGTCAACCTCTTTGAATCATCTTAAACCAAGACATGTAATTCATAACTAAGAAAGAAGTCACATGCCCTGAAAAATTGACAGCTTGTGTGAAATACAGGGGACCATCTGTTTAACAACACAGCATTTCACAAACATACTGTGTTGATACTCTGTTCTGTATTACAGCCCAAATAAACAGGACATTTAATTCAGTTCTTCATCTGTGTGATCAAACTTCTTAATGAGATTACCTCTGTGATTTTAAAAGACTGCTTCTTCCATGACCCAAAAAGAGCTACATTGCAGAAAACTAGCCAATGGTCAGTAAATGGTAATATGTGGCCCACACAATGCAGTATGTATACACAGTGATGGGAAGGAGCCCAGCAAACTGTGCAGTTAAGGTACTCTGACTGGATAAAAGATGACAAAAATTTGTCAAAGATGTTGTGACTGTGACTCAAAAACTGTCTGTGACTCAAAAAAAAGTACCTATGCTTCCCAAGATACATCTAACCTAGCAATCAGCACCCAGCAAGTTTTTCTTAATGTCTAAGCTAGATCTTGCTTTTTGTAATTGAAAGGGTTTTTTTCTGAAGTTCTTCCTCTCCCCACAGACTTCTCACCATTCCCACAAGAACCCTCAATCCTCACTATTATGAAAAAAATTCACATCTCTCAATGTTCATTTGTAAATCCTTTTTTTCTAAGTATTTGTATTTTTGGTACACCTAGAAAAAGACATTTAGCAGTTCTGTCATAGAAAAGGCCACAAGTTATATAAATTGCATATGGAGGGGTTTTTGGAAGTATGAAGTCTTATCAACCTAATTCTAATTCTTCAGCTGCAGAGAATATTAATGCCTTTCTGCAATTAAATCTATGTTTATATTTTATGGCAGATAATGGCAACTGGAAACTATACAAGACAGAAAAAAGTATTTCTTCTTTGGAATAGAGTGGCACTTCTTAGTTTTACACATACAGACATAAGGACACTTTCTTGTGCTTCAAAACCTACAGTAGCATAGAAAAAGTTAACAGAAAAGGAAGACTTCTACTGTGTCATATGTTGCTTTGTGTTCTAGGTCCATACTGCAGGAAAAGTCAATCTTTCACTGTAAAACTCAGACAAAATCATCACACATACCATCATTTCTAACAAGCTTCTAACAAGCAAAATACAGAATGTTCATAACAATGAGCTTTAGACCACTACCAAAATTAATTTACAGCTAAGAATAGCAACAATCTCATTTTTCTTAATGTGTTTCTAGCCATTGAACTCCATACATACTTAATGATTCAATGACTACTGCTAACAAACCTTTTCCCACAAGAGTCAAATTTGTTACTTCTATTTTCTTAGGCTTTAATCAGAAATCTAACATCTCATTCAAGTACTTTTTACTGCATATTGAAATATCAAAACTGGGTCTATCTTGAAAAACCAGGAATAAAATACTGTTTATAATAAGTACAGTTATTAATAAATTAATATTTAAATTTTATATTCACATACCTTTTCAAGCCAATAGGAAGATGTTAAAAATGTAGAGGATCCAAAATTTTCTCCCGCATAGGGTGACGGGTACGGGTGTGGTAAATTTAGTCCCAAGTAAAGAACAAATGGTTGAGTAAAATTAACAGCTTCTTCTTTTATCCAATTTACAGCTTTATCAGTATTCTGCCAATCTGTTTCCATTATTCTAAACTGCTTCCTATGGCTTGTAAGTTTCACCATGGGTCTTCCTTCTTGTCGGAGCAGGAAGTTAACATCCCTAGTCCAAGCTTCCACACGGTTACTGAAAATACATACACAAGTCACATACTCAACAGAAAATATTTTCTTCTCTTTTCCTCCAAGTAAAAAGCATTATGAATTCCTGAAGAACTTCCCCTACATTTTCAGTTGCAATCTACTTCCAATTCCTGCATAAAGGAGAATTGTTATTTAATTGAACAATAATGATTGTGCATCTATTTTATACTCAGACCTTCAGCCTTTCTATGTCTGCGTCTGAATCTTCTTTCTTATTTATTTTCCACTTCTGTCATAATGGCTCTTCTCACATCCACAAAATAATACTTAGATATACCACTCCATCTTGTGGCACCTTCTCCACGTTTTGGCACAGATTCACACACTATTTATTTGTAAACTGGGCCTGAGATTTTTATGTGAAAGAGTCTAACGAGAAATAACTTCACTGGTGAGGCTGCCTTTAGAAACAACATTCTTGATGAGGCTTGTAGTATTAATTAAGTACACTTTAGACAAAAATCTGTAAGAATTATTTCTCTTGTATAAATCCTATCAAACAAATAACAGAAAAGAGTTGTTTAGAAACAACATTCTTGATGAGGCTTGTAGTATTAATTAAGTACACTTTAGACAAAAATCTGTAAGAATTATTTCTCTTGTATAAATCCTATCAAACAAATAACAGAAAAGAGCATAAACAAAGCAAGAAGGAGGGAAAACCAGCAATATTTTAATGACAAAATATTTTTTTAACAGCTTTTCTAATGTCATGGCAATTGTTGTCTCTCTAAAAGACTAAAAAAAAACAATCTAAGCTGCAAATATCCTTGTTTCTTTGCTGAGTGAATGATGGTGGACATTGGTAAGAGGCAGACTATCTAAGACTGAAATATGATAAAGGAGTGTGTGTGTGCGTGTGTCTAATTGCACCTAATGTCATAATACTGATTTATACAGAAAAAAATACCGTGTAGGCCATAGGCCAGTCTGATTATCTAGTCAGACTGAGATTAGGATCAAGTTTAAAGAACAAAATCCCCTCTTAACTAAAAAGGAAGCATTAAGTAACTCTAACCTGTTTAATATTAAAGAAAAAGCTTCTCTTTATTATTATTTCAACAAGAAACATCATTATTAATCAGTGAGATAGAGCATGTTCATAAAAACAACACAGAATGAAGATTCCCCTACAGCTCATGGAGAAAATGGTGAGGAAGGCTGTCCCTCTGCAGTCCATGGAACAGATATCCACTTGCAGCCTATGGAGTACCCCACACCAAAGGAAATGGATATCCAAAGAGGGCTGTGATCCTGTGGAAAGCCTGCACTGGATTCTAGTAGGACCTGTGGACCTGCAGAGAAAGGAATCCATGCTGGAGCAGGTTTACTGGCAGGACTTGTGACCCCCTGGGGGGACCCACAGTGGAGCAGCTTGATCCTGCAAACAGGAGTGCATCCCATGGAAGGAACCCATGCTGGAGCACTTTGTAAAGAACATCAGCCCATTGGAAGGACTCACTTTGGAGAAATCAGTGACTGTCCTTTCAGTGGGGGAGGGACACCACACTGAAGCAAAGGAGGTAAGGAGTTCTCCCCCTGATGAGGAATGAGTAGCAGAGACAATGTGTGATGAACTGACCACAGTCCCCATTCCCACACCCCTATGAGTAGATGTGCTAGAGAATTTGGAAGTTAAGCCTGGGTAGAAGGGTGGTGGAAAAGTGTTTTAAGATTTGGGTTTACTTCCCCTTGCCTTACTCTGGCTACTAATTGGCAATAAATTAAATTAATTCTCCTAAGTTAAGCTTGTTTTGCTGTGTACCTGAGTGATCTCTCTCAGTCCTTATCTTCACCATTGAGTCATTGTTTTTTCTCCTTCCTGCTCACTGGAGGAGGTGGAGTCATAGAACAGTTTGTTCTATCATGCCGGCCCTGGTGTGTCCATCCAGGGTCAACCCACCACAACAGCACATGTCTTTCAACACTTACAGCCTTCAAAAAAAACTCTCAAAACCTCTGACATTTTGTGATAGCAGGATTAATATTTAATTATTATAAGTATGGGGTTTTGTTCTGGTTTTCCAACACTGTTAGTATTACCAGGAAGTCTTAAGGCAAGATAAAAAAAGTTTATGAATTTCACTTAGGGAGCAATAATACCAGTGGAAGAAAATAATCATGTTGGGCAAAACCAGTTTCTGTATTACCTTTCAACTACAGATAAAAGCCAAAGTACAGCTGCAAGAGATATGCTTGCTTCTCCATAAAACTGCAGGACATATCTCTGCTAGGTACCTAACACAATTTCTTCTAAAGCTACTACAATTTCAACTGGAGACTGAAACCACGTGACAGCTCACTACATGATTTGTTCACTGCTGCCCATTTCACAGCAGGAAAATCTACCTGATTACCTTACTGAATGATGTCCAGAAGTAAAGTCCAATTTCCCAAACTTCTGTGTATGGTAGCCATGCTTCTCCATGAGATCCATCCATGTTACATAACCTGGATCTAGACCTCTGAAGTTATTCCAAGATTCTGTTATATGAGTGAAAAGACCACTCCACATCGCTGGGAAAAAAAAAAAGATGAGTGATTAGTATTCCCCACCTATAAGGTTGAGAAGGGATTAATCTTCTCATTATTACAGAGGTAAAAAGTCCAAACTGTGATACAATAGAACAAGGAATACAAAGTATCACTTTTTCAAATTTTATTTAATCATAAATACAAGTATCAAAATTTACTCAAATAATCCCCAGAATTGCAGAAGAAGATCCTATCTTTCCAGGTGCTATGCAATCATTAAACCAAGTTTTAATTAGATCAGAAAATAGTCTTCTTGATTTCTGAAAGAAAATGGCATGGTAGTACAGATCCTGACGAAACAATCCTGTATTTACATGTGTTTCAGAGTATTAGTTACCCTTATTACAATTAGATTTAATGGGTGTTTAAAGTTAAGCATATTTGTGGACAGAATTACAATATAGTATTTTCATAAATACAATATGCCCTCAATTTTATTCCTTATAGGTAATATACTTCACTACGAGTTGCAGAAACAAAGTGAGAATATTAAAGAAGATACCAAGAAGAAAGGAAAGCAAGGCAAGAGCTGCAAAGGAACTATAAGGGAAGATTTTTCAAGTGAGTTCCTATTTCTTTGCAGCTTATCAAGAAACATTCACTCTTTCCTGTGCTAATTAAGAGTTAAAGGTAGTCCCAAAAGAAGAACTAAGTCATTTCACAAGCAATAGGAATATCCTGTAAGCAAAGTGTATCAACCCCACATGGCAATACTAGTCCTTTCCCCACCCCAAAGCTGTCTTTCCCACTATCTCTTCTTGTATCATCCCTGACGCCTCCACAATAGATGCACCCTCAATTCCTTGCAGGTATCCAAGCTCCTGGCTAAGCAAAAGATGTCCTGCTCATTTAGAGCCCTACATATGACCTCAGTAATCACAGCTACCTATAACACTACACATAACTGATGAATCATTTAATTCATTATGCACTTTCTTCCTCACAAGAGTACTAACCTGCCACTTTCACAAACTTCTTAAAATTAAATAACATAAGGTCATTGTTCTTAGCAATAAAAATTGGCTGAAAGACACAAGCATCAAGAAAAGAAAAGGAAGGCCAACTGCTTGTTCATGTAATGTCACCCACTTAAAATGTGACCATGAGAGAAAGAAATAGGGACTAGGTAATCAATAAAGATAATATTAAAAATGTAACACTTTATTTGACTGCCTTCGTCTGCTGCTTCTTTCAGTGTATGCTTTGAGAGGAAGGGGGATCTTTTTATAGCTACAGATTAAGGGGGTCTTTGCATCAACTGAAAAAGGTAGAAATGTTTTAAGATGTAATCTTTGATTGAGGAATATAGTTTCCTTCTATCTTCCTATCAAATTCTGCAAGTGTGAAATTGAACACAAGTGCATTAAGTAAAGAAAAACATGGAAGTATTCAATTAAAGCTAATGAAAGATGCATCATGTATCTAGAAGGCAGTGGCAACTGCTACCACTTTATTCAGCTATTATTATTTATTACTCTTTGCTGAATACAGGAAAGATATTTATTAACTTTGTATTGGGAAGAGAGAGTAGTTCTAAATGTAGTTTCAGCACTGCACCAGAACAAATCAATGATTTCTCTATAAATCCTGAAGATTTTTTAAAAATCTGAAGCTTCAGTGGAGTTTGTAAAAAGATTTGGGACCTTACACTTAACTGAAAAAAGGAGAATAAAAAAATAAAGGAGGAAAAATAAGAAACAGAAGAGATAAACACATGAAAGAGAAGAATACTACAAGAATTCAAACACAAACTAAAAAAAAAAAAGGATCTTATTGAAAAGCATAAAAATCCCTCCCCATTAAATAATTTCAAATTTCCCATCATTACCACATATTTAAATTGACATGTGTAAGCATTTATCTGATGTTTTGCTTGGTTCTACCTGCGCGGGAAGGACAACAAATTGGAGAATTGGTGTAGGCATTGAGAAAGACAGTGCCATGTCTTCTCATAAAATTTATGGAAGGTAAATCCACAGTCTGATTTCCTGGCAAAAATGTCAAGCGTCCATCCTGCAATGAGACAAAAGCAGCACATAAACAGCATTAATGAAAACTATCAGCTGCATTAATTCATATATTTGTAACCATGGACTGGAGGTGCTCAAATGCTGCCAATTCTACGCAGGAATGGAAAACAGTGTTGAGAAAATCTAAGTAGAACAATATAAAATGGATCACATTTGAAGAAGTTCAATGGAAAAGATAACTGAGCTTCTTTATAGTGAAATTAATTTCACTGTATCACTATATATATTCCAAGCTCCAGTTCTTCAGGGGTGGGGTCCTACCATGACACATTCAATGGGAATAGGTACAGTGAAAGGTAACAAGGAGTAAGACTGAATCCCAATGTAGATGTGTGCACTAGCACATATTTCTGTGAAACCAACATTGATTCCTCATCCTTTTTAAAGGTTTATCCATACCACTTCTCTGTAAACTTATTTGAAACTATGGACTGGAAAAGGGATCAGAAAGCTAAAGAAAAGCTACTCTCCCACAGAAATCCCACCCGCAATGGCTCCCTTTTGATACTTCCATAATGCTAATTTTGATGCTTTCATAAAGCTTTCATAGACAGATTTTTCGATCAGTAACTTAAAAATTATTAAACATTTTGAATAGGTAATTTTACAGTAAAAGATTATCATCACATGTCATTGTGTTTTATCTGTCACTTTTATTCCTTTCCTTGGTTGAATAAAATGTGCCAACACAGCCCCAGCCTCACTGGCTCTTCAGTGAACAGATAGGTGACAGTCCATCTGCAGTTTTAACTGCAGAAAAAAGTAATTCCTGGCATTCGGTTTCCGGCAGAAATACTCTCGGATAACCCAGTATTGTAGAGAGTCACTTCATTTGCACCAGCAGAGCTAACTGCAGCATCCTAGCCTCTGAACTCAGCTCATATCAGAACATGCTAAATGAGCAATCACCTAATCTTGTATACTGCTACAAATGGCATCTTGAACAAGCACTCGGTAGGACAAACTGGAAATAAAGCTGTAATAAACAGTAAGAACTTGAACAAAACTTTGGGCTGAAAGTGTTCTTTAGAAAGCTGTCCTGGTTCCAGCCAGGACAGGGTTCATTTTTGCAGTACTCAGAAGGGGACAAGGCCAAGACATGGAGGTTATTGTGTACCAGCTCATGTCATTTTCCAGGGACAGGTGAAAGGGTTCCTTCCAGGTCAGAGTAGTGTGGCAGCCAACAGGTACTGTTGGGCTCTGCATAGTATTGTGATGAGCATTCAAATGGGAATTGCTCACCTCTCTTGTACATTTTTGCTATTAACATTATTGCCGTTACTGTTCTAGTAAACTGTTATAGTTCTGCTGTTTCTAGTAAATCGTTCTTACCCCAATCTGTGACCTTTATCTTTTGTGTCTGCAATTCTCTGCTCCAGCCTGCTGCAGAGGAATGGTAGGGGGACAGAGAAGCAAGCAAGCGGCACATGGTTTGGAGTGATTTCAGTGGGAACGCTAAATAGGAGAATACTAAACCATGACAAAAGTACACAACTGCTGGGCAGTTCTGTAAACAACACATTCTTAACTTTCTCCAACAAAGTCTTGTTTGAACAGCTGGAGACAAGAGTGCCTTATATTGATACTGTGATACCATATTCAATGACACAGCAGCAAAATAACTCCATATTCTTGGTGTCACAGTACGCTCGGTGTACTGTGACATGATTATTGTTTCTATAGATCTATTGATGACAGGGTATTCAGTGAAAGTAGTAAACGTCTTGAATTGGCTGAGAAGGCGGAAGCTCAACAGCTATTTCTGGAAATACATCCCCTAAGAACTGTGTGGGATTTCTAGGTTTTGAAATACCTAAGGAAACAAAATTACTTTAACACAAACAAGCACCTTTCATCCAGGAACTTGAGCTGCACTGCAAGCAAAGCCTGTCATCCATCACACAATAAATTTCAAGTAGTAATTCAGGAGCTGAATTGCCTACCAGAACATTTCACCAGGAAACCCTTGGAATAGCACAATGCCTGATGTGACACAGCAGCAGAAAGCTAACTGTTCAAGCAAGAGGGCACTGTTCTGCAGGACAAACACAATCCAGCATCACTGTGAAGAAGATTCTTGTCCCACTTGGCAAAACAGGTGTGATTCCTTCACAGGCAGGGTGACCCACAACAAAGGCAGGCATACTTTCTAATAAAAGCCCAGACCTTTTAACAGCCTGCAGGACCTAAGCTTTTTTTCCAGAAAAAACTGTTAGTTTCAACAGTACCTTATCCTTCCTATTCTCTACTAGTGATGTAATCAAAATGTTTAATCAATTTCTACCTTCAAATCCATCTCAGAAAAAAAGCTTACACAACACATTTCTTTTACTATACTCTTCTTTGTATGCACTATGCAAAGATGACATTTTTCAAAAACAGCACTTTGTTATTAATTGTTTACCTAAGAATTCCAGAAGCATTGTGAGTTTTGCCTTTCTCTTTTGTAAGGGTTACCTCATTCATCTCTGTAATATAGTTTACAAGAATCTTCCTGCTTAAAGGAGACATATAAACGTTCACCTAAGGTTTGTCTGCAGCCTCTGCTAGCATCTGGATATAAAATGGACATTGACTAACCCTCAGGATCTTAAATACTGTAATTTTAACTATTGGTAAATAGACTTTTAGCAAAAGCTGAACATTTGGAGAAAAAAATATGCATTATTTTGGAATATTAAGAGAGACTATTTACTGAAAATAAAATTAACAAAGAAGGAAGGAAATCAATAAGGCGCTATTACATAAATAAAAAAGGAGCTATTTCTTTGTCTTTGAAAATCACAATGAGTGTGTTTAAAGATAGGGCTTGAAAAAAGATAATACACACTCACAAAATATTTAGGAAAAATTCATCCCAAGAAAAACAGGCAGCAGGCAAGAAGCCAACTGCTCTTACCTGCGCAGTCAAGGATGGAAACCTAAGAAGGCTAGGGATCAAACTTCCTTAATAGTGAAAGAGAAGTGATGAAACGTGAAAGCACCTGGAGCTTAACACCACGGAATTTATGTTTGATTCCACAACAAGGAGTTTTCAGGCAAGTTAGAGAAACCAAGGCTCCTCAGAGTAAAACACATCAAAGCACTTCCAGTGTGCTGGTGGCACAGTGAGAAAACTGTGAAGATACATGCAAGGATTAGTATTTGTGAGTGGAAAAATTTCTGTGTCTGAAGGGTAAACCAAATATATTAATAAATCACTGTAATGAAGCCGCTAGATGCCTACTGCTATAGATACACCTCTGACCAGTTTACTGTGTTTTTATAAGAGCCTCAATAAACCAAGTCTTGGTGATAAAAAAGTCAGTAATTTCATCTGTGATTCCAGAAATTCGCTAGCCCATTTGTTGTGGAAACCTATCATTCATAGGATCTACAATGGGAAAGCGAACCGAATAGCATTCACTTTACACAGCAGCCCCGTTCCAGTGCCGGCTGCCGGCCACAGAGTCCGGCTGGCACGCCCCGCTCCGGGCCCACAAGTTGTATCACGCCAGGCCGTGGGAGCCACCTGCGCAGAGGTTTCCGGCTGCTGTAAAGCCTCTGATGCGAGCACGGCGCAGCCCCTTGGGAAGCGGGCCGCGTTCGGCGTGGAGCACTGGGGCGAACACTCGGGCCGCGTTCGGCGTGGAGCACTGGGGCGAACACTCGGGCCGCGTTCGGCGTGGAGCTCTGGGCGAACACTCGGGCCGCGTTCGGCGTGGAGCTCTGGGCGAACACTCGGGCCGCGTTCGGCGTGGAGCTCTGGGGCGAACACTCGGGCCGCGTTCGGCGTGGAGCACTGGGGCGAACACTCGGGCCGCGTTCGGCGTGGAGCTCTGGGCGAACACTCGGGCCGCGTTCGGCGTGGAGCACTGGGGCGAACGCTCGGGCCGCGTTCGGCGTGGAGCACTCGGGGCGCGAGCGTCTCGCCGCACGGCGCGCGCCGCTACCGCAGCCCCTGCCGAGCCTCCCGCGCGGTGAGCGCCCGCTTACGCATGCGCGTGCCTCTGCACTCGGTAATGCACGCATAGGACGGCGGTATGTCATCCTCGGTAGTTCCGTCCAGGCCACCGCCGAGGATTCCCCCGCCCCCTTACCTGTGGGGGTGCCCTTCCACGCCCCGATCACTCACCAAGGAGTCGCAGGCCACCAGCACCACATTAGATCGGGGCTGGTCCCCGGGGGCAGCGGGCCGCGGCCTTGCTCCCGTTCCGGCGGCCATGAGGAGCAGCGCCAGACCGGCTAGCCCCAGTGGCCCGCGGTCTTGCATCGCTCTGGCCCCCAGCTGTCTAACTGAGAAGAGCAGCAGCTCCGAAAGCAGATTCCGGGGCTCTGGCCACAGCGTAAGATTTGACTCCACTGCTGGCTGCTCGCTCACTGCGGCCTACAACTCCCATGGTGCCCAGGGCCGCAGCCTGTAATTTCCGGCATGCCCCGGGAAACGGGAACTACATCTCCCGCAGTGCCCCAAGAGAAAATGGCGACTGCCCTGGTGTGTTGCTGCCCCGCGTCGCATTGCGCATGCGGCCGGGCGGCGGCTGAGGCGGAGGCGGCGGCGGCGGCGGCGGCTGAAGGTGCGGCGGGAGCGGGTAGTGGGTGGCGGGCGGCGCCGTGGTGGCCTGGCTCGGTCCGCCGCAGCTTTCCCTGGGGGCCTGCGGGCGTGGATTGCCTCCCCAGGCAGTTCGCAGCCCCAGACCCCATCCGCGGACCCCGGACCCCACCCGCAGGCCGGGCTGAATGGCCTCGCTCTGGGGGCCGGCCGCCTCCCCGGTGTCCAGGTTTGCGCCGAAGTGGTATTTTGCCTGTAGGCTCAGTGGTATTTTGCCTGTAGGTATTTTGTCTGCAGCTCATGCTGGACAGTGCCCGCGGTGGGGTGCGTTTGTGATGGCCGAAGCGTCTGTTCCCTCGTAGGAAGCAAATTTATCTCCAGGAGCTGCTGAGCAATGCAAGTCCGACAGATTTCTTTATAGGTTCTGAGGAAATCTGAATTTCGATGTTATCCTATGTCCAACCATTCCTTTGTTTTTGCTTTGCCGCGCCTAAAAAGTTTTTTGTTCTTCAGCTACTTGCTTTTTTCATCTTTTTGGGTACTGGCAGCAGCAGTTTTGTTTCTCAGTCTCATCCTATCTCGGCAGCTTTGACTGTCGTGTTTCTAAAATTCATTTTGGTGTACAACATACAAGAAAACAGTGCAAGATTGTGTTAAAAAGCGCGAATGCCTCTTTGCTGTGTTCTTAAATGCTTTTTCTTTTTTGATTCATGACAGTTAGTCATAAGCAGAATCTGCTTTAATTGTGTGAGAAGGGCGGGCCGCACCGGGATGTGACAGCCATGGTGCTGCTGTAGAAACCACACAAGAAAAACCTTGATTCTTAGCAGCCACTGGAACACATTTCTCGGGCAATAGGGTTCCTAAGCACTTTAAGCAGGGTTCACTGCATAGTTTCTTTTTAAAGAGGAGCTGCTGTGTGTAGCGTGTTTTCTCCTAAGTCTAACTACAGGCTCTTAAAACACCTCTTCATTAAATTTATTGTTAATAAAAAGTTTCATTCTTGGATAGCTACATTGTATCATTTAACTCTTTGGAATAATGACTGAATCCTGCAGTGGAGCTAAATGTGAATCGTTTTAACCATGCCATCTTTTTAATCGGTTTCTGGTGCTGTATGCTTTTTGGCATACTGCACTACATTTCTCTGAAATAACCTCTGTGCAATAGAGGTATAAACATTTTGTATGTGTCAGAATATCTATTTTTACAAGAACTGATAATACATTCTTTGTATTTAGCAGCCACAATGTCAAATAAGGAGGTGAAGGCAGCATTAAAGAGTGCTAGAGACGCAATAAGAAATAAACAGTATAAGGAGGCCTTAAAACATTGCAAGGTAATTATTTTTATACTTGGAAGGTAAGTTTGGGGCTTTTTGCACATTTTCTTCTTTTTCCCATACCTCTACAGCTATATAATAGTTCAGAGTGTAGAGTACCTTATTGATGTGATAGTTGAGATGGATTTTCAGATTTAACTTGATTATTTGTGTTAGTATCCCACATGTAAAGGTTCATTCCCTTTCCTTTTGAATTTGCTTACATGTGGTGATAAAAGTATTAAGTCTAGAATGATAGAAATAAAAATCCATTTCTAATCCAGACCTCCTGGGAGTGCTTTAATTGCTGAGCTGCAAATACAGGTTACTAGCTCAACACTTCAGGTATGAAGCATCCTCTTACATAAGAAACTGAAGTTACTAATCTTAGCATCTTCCTTAAAATTACTTCTAATATTGCCATATAAAATAATCCACCAAACTGTAGTGATAAAACTCAGTACATGGATCTATAAGTTACTTTTCTTTAATCAGTTTTACTTAAAATTGTTTATTTTAGGCAGTTTTGAAGCAAGAAAAAAATAACTACAATGCTTGGGTATTCATAGGCCTGGCAGCTGCTGAGTTAGAGCAGCCTGATCAGGCCAAAGGAGCATACAAGAAGGCTATTGAACTTGAACCAAACCAGTTACTGGCATGGCAGGTATGTGAATATCCACTTTTTGTTTCCCTCAGAAGTATCACTATGGAGTTAAATATAGGAATAAAGCAGAGTTAAGACTTGTATCTTGTTTTCTTGTGGCCCTTAAGTTCCACAGAAGCTTTGGAGTAGGTGAGGTCCCTATTAGTTGTGTGTCCAGTGTAAAATCATGGTCAAGTTTATTTTCAGTATATTTGAGTTTGTGTTTGTTGTGTAGACTACACAGCTGTGAGACGTGTAAGGGAGAATATGAAGTGAAACAAATGCAGTTAATTTGTCCACATAAAAATTTCTGTGCTTGTAGCTCAAGAAACACTTGACAGTTCTTCTCTTACGGAGAGAAAATGTTTTATCTAGTAATGTATTTTTCCAGCTTTCAGCATCAAAAGGATTGTTAATGAATGTTGTTGTTACTTGAAAGCAAAGTTGTGCATTTAAAATAGCTGTGTGGTGTGTGCATTAAGAGCCTATTGCAATATAGATTTACAACCTACAATTTTCTTATATATTGATTCATGAAACATAAGGTTTCATATTAAGTCTTGCTGATACCAACAAGCAATGCTTTTCTAAGATAATAAGGTTCTTAGTATTTTCAGTATAAATGCTATTTTAAAATACAGCTGTTGGGGCCTGAATTCAGTGTATGTTGAAATTTTCTCAGTTTTGCAATTCTGGCTTTCTTGATACAATACTTGGGGGTATATATATATATATATTGTTATATATTTTGCATACTACATATACATGTATAGTCATAAGGCCTAGTGAAGTTTTATATTGTCTTTTGTGCAGACAAGATCAAGTAGTAGATACAAGTTTCAAAGAACTGTTGGTACTAGTTAAGAAAGTGAAGAAAGATTTTACTTAATATAAGTAGATTGAGTGGGCTGTGCAGAATTCTGCACAGTGATTACTGCCTTAACACTTGACCCCATTGAAGGCAATGGAATATTTTTAGTATACAGAACAGGTAACATTCTCATAAAACATAAGCACTGTCATCAAATCATACTTTGTTTTTTTTTTTCCTTAAGGGGCTAGCAAATTTGTATGAGAAACCCAACCAAACAGATGTCAAAGGAGACTTAGCAGATGTTTACCAAAAACTCTTGGAACTTTATGAAAGGTAAGGGATATTGAATGCCATACATTCAGTTATAAGATTTCCAGTTCAGTGAATGCCATTGGTGATGTACAGGACTTTGAGTTTTTAAAGCCTTCTCACATCAGTCATTCGGCCCTTTTGCTAAGGTTTTCTCTGCTTAGGTAAGGTTTCTTTTTCCTTTTCCTTTTGGTAAAGCAAAAGCTCTCATAGTTTACTTGTACTTGAGGCTAGTAGTTTAGGGAATCCCGCATTATCCTCTTCTTGTCTAAACTCACTGCCTTGAAGCATTTATCTCCAATAGTTCATTGCCTGCATTAATAAGAAGGCTTATTTTTCACTACTTTAAGATCACAGAATATGTGTCATGTAATTAGAGGCACAGTTCTAAACAAATCTAACTTAACTGTCACTGTAGTTGACTGGAGTGTTTGGTTGTTCCCTTATTTTGAAAACTGATCAATAAGTCCCTAAAAGTAAATTTTTTATTCAGAGCAGCAATGAGTAAAATTTATAGGGTGATTTTTAGTATCTATTCTATATATTAGTTTGACAACTGAACTTACTGAAAATTACTTGTCAGAATTTGATAAACATTACTCTATTATATGAAAAACTTAGCTTGTTTTGGGGGAATTTTCTTCCTTTCTAGTGGTGATAAGCAGAAATGGTGTGATGTATGTAACAAGCTTGTGGAACTATATCATCAAGAAAAGAAATATTTAGAGGTAGGTCAAGCACTTTCTTACTTCTAACAATTATTTTCTGTTTAATCTAACTACTTTTCATCAAGGAATCCTGACTCTTATGGGCCACAGACCACTTAAGATCTCCTTGTGGACCACAACCAGGAAAAACTGATTTTAACTGTATTTTGTCTTTTGCACTGGGAGAGACTTAGATGCAATCCATTAAACTGACAGAACTGGCAAAGACTATTAGTATTGAGACTGAAAAGGCAGAATATCATTCTTCTGTTGTATTTCTAGAAGAGAAAAATGGTGTCAAATGCACATTTACATGCAATATGTGTGAGTCAGGTGTCCTTTGCCTGGCTTGGCCGGTGCTACGTGATGATGATCCTTTCACTGATGGGGTGATCCCTTCCTAGGCTGTTACTGAAGCTTCATTCTAGAGGGTAAGGTGGGATATGTACACAACCTGAACTCGATTGCATATGTCTTATGCACTGCATTCCCAACGCAGTGATAAGGACATGAAAAGCCTCTTCAGAGCAGCACAAGCTTTGCAGAAGTCATTGTGACTCTAGTCAGTACCACAAGGTGGAGTTGTGAAATACCTTCTTGGTTCAACAATAATGTTTCCTGCAATCTCACTAATATTGTTACAGAATGTATATTTTTGAGGTATGCTGTTCACTTTGCTCTTTGAAAAGGCTATTTACTTATATGGTGGTGCATGATTGTACTCCATGTCATCTTCCCACCTCTCCTCCAGCAATGGAACACAAAGAATTTTACATAGCACAGAGTGTGGGGCTGAAGGCTATAAATTCACTCCAAAGCCTCAGTGTATACCAACTTCTTAAATTAAATTTAATGCTGATAGTTTAGCATATGAAGGCATACTTACTCTATATGGCAAAAGAAACTGAAGTTAGCCTTCAGAGTCCTATTTTTTCTTTTCAGTTCTGTTGACTTTTTAATACTGGTATTTGAGTGTGGACTGCTTCTTTTGTTCTCGTTCTGTTTGTAGTGCTCTAGATCTTTAGGTCTACTTTTACTGTTGATTTCCTTCAGGGACCAGAGTCAGAATTCATATACTCTTGATGTTCTCTAACTTAGTGTACCTTGGATGGTAGAGAGGTCCCACACAATGCTTTGGGACTTGCTATTTATTTAATCAGAAAGCAGGTAAATCTGGGTTACTGTAAATGTTACTCTGTTGTCTACCCTAGAGTGATAGAGTTTGATACCAAAGGGCATCAAAGGGTACCCCCAAGGATGAGGGGTTCTACTTGTGTCTGTGCACTTTTGGCAAAGAAATAGGATGTGCAGGATCTGCTTTCTGAGGAAGGACAGAAGAAAGATGTTGGGAGGACATCTGGCTTAGGAATGCAGCCACTGCCTAAACAAGAGATAAAAAGACGGAACTGGGGAGGGGTTTATGGTAATAAGCGATTATAATATGTATATGGTGACCGTGTATAAGCAACGCACCTGTAGAGGGTCAGATTGCGCGCCAGGTGGAGCAGTCCACCATGCATTCCTTACCCATTAAATAATGACAATTTCTTAAAGCTACATTGTTGTTAAGGAGTTAATTTACCCAGTTTTCAGTGAATTTTGTTGACAAGTTGACTACTTATATCAGACTTTCAGCTCTTTAAAGAGTAATCAGCATGGGTCATTTGTTCCTTTTGACAGGTGGCTGAAACTTGGCAGAAACTAATAAGGATGAAACAGGAGGAAGGTGCAGAAAAGGCAGAGCTTCATCAGCTCTGGAAGAAGATGATCCAGTTACTGAAAGACAGTACAAGGAACCAGGATAATAATACTGGGCAGTTGGTAATGTTTCTCACTCCTTGTTCAGCTAGGTACATATATATGTCCAGTGCAACTAGTAATTGAAGCCTGTTTGTCTGAGTTGATTGTCTCAATGTTCAGAGGTACTAAACTTCTGAGGAAAAGTTGGGCAGTTTTACCTTCTGACAGAAACAGCAACTGTGCAGCAGCCTGAGCTGAGGCTTAGGTGTAATGAGTCACCTAAGTTCTTCACAAATTGTTCTAGAATGGTTTATTCTACAGGGTGTAGTCCTTCAGTATCAGACTGCATGGGTCCTTTTCTTGCTCTCACATATTCTCACTCCTCTCTCTGCCTGTAATTGCTGTTGCACTGGTTTCTTCCCCTTGTTGAATCTGTTATCCCAGAGGCACTCCCAGCATTGCTGATGCTCTCTTTCTTAGCCAACAGCATGTCTGTCTTGAAGCCAGCTGGCATCAACTCTGTTGGACATGGGGAAAGTTTCTGACAGCTTGTCATAGAACCCACCCCACTTAGCCTCCCACTAGCAAAGCTTTGCCACACAAAACCAATACAGATGTTATTCAAAACAACAAGCTTCCCCCTGCTTTCAGATAAGTAGGAAGAGATGGGTTTGTGAGGTTTTTCCATTTCTTTGTACCTATTCTTTATCTGAGATAAGAATGTTTTGGTTCAAATTTTTTTTCTTCTCTAGATATTAAGCTTTAACTGCTTAGGAAAGTGTCAAAACTGTTTGAAACCAAACAGAATGGTCACGAGCTTTACTCATCTTGTGTTCTCTGTGGACAAAGTTAATTTTGTTTTCTCTGATTTATCTGTTCTTGGAAGATGAACCTCCTTCAACATCAAACATGGAAATTTCTCGTCTCCAGTCCGCTTGATAGCAGTGTTTCAGAAAGGAGAAAATACAAATGGAAGTTATTTCAGATGGCAGAAGATTGAATCTGGATCTCTGCTTTTGAGAAGGCAAAGGCTTTGACTTAGAAGCTAGTGTAGAAAAGGGGTGCTTCAGGCAGCACTGCTTTCTTTTTTGGAAAGAAAAAATAACTTCAGAATATTTTTTAAGTAGCATAAACCTCAGGAACAGGTTTCACATGCAAATCTACAGCTTACTGCAGTTTTGAATAAAGCACCTGAACCTGGAAGGATGTGGACCTGAAGGCATCAGACTTCAGTATTTCTCTAGTGACAAGCTGTGTACAACTTTTTGTTTAGCATGGTTGTTTTGTAAGCCTGCACTCTGGTGCCTGTGTTCCCCAATATATAAAGAGTCAAGAAAAAAAAAAAAGACTAGACTTCTAGACCAGAGTGGAGAGAAAGGCTGACAGCTAACCTTACAGGATAGTAACCTAATTTCCTTCTTTGAATTGGGATTAGGTTTGAAGAAGAGTGTGTTCTTAAAAATTTTACCTTCCTTGTACCATCTTACATTTTGTGGTATCATATTATTGCTTCATCTTGTACTATATAATTTAGGTGCTGAGTGCTGCTTCATGATAAGAAACCTGCTTCATGTCTTTTTCTGTTCATAGCACTAGTGTAAACTTAATGAGTAGAACCTAGGTAATAGCATGTAACTGTCCACTTTAATATGGAAGGGCTGGAAAGCATGTCCTCTAAGGAGCAGATAACTTCCGGTTTTCCTAGTTTGGAGGAGACTGAGGGGTACCCTCTTATTGTCTGCAGCTTCCTGAGCGGGGGAAATGGAGAAGGAGGTGCTGAGCTATTCTTTCTGGCATCTAGTGATAGAATATGTGTGGCTGGTTCCAAGGACTTGACATGTGACAGCATTTCTTTACCAAAAGTATGGTCAAACATTGAAGCAGCCTTCCTAGAAAGTCAGCTGGTGCCCCAAATCTATCAGCATTCAAGAGGCATTTGGTCAATGCCCTTAATAAACATGTTTTAGCTTTTGGTCAGATCTGAAGTGCTGAGGCATGTGGACTAGATGATTGTTGTGTGTTCCTTCCAACTAAAATACTGTATTCTATGAAGATAACATTTCCCTAGAATAATTTTTTTTACACTCCTGATTTTTTGTCAGCTTTTGACTGCATTTGAACATGCGCTGCACTCTGCTGACACTGTTCCTGGTGAAGACCACCAAAAACTTTACAAAGACTTCATACAGTGCTTGTCAAAAGTAAGGTTATGTTAAAGTGTCTTTCTTCTAAGAAAATAGATGTATTATTTCACATCTGAGAACTCACACAAATAACTGTTTACTCTTTTTTCCTTTCAAGTTTCCTCATGAAATAGCTAGGTTGGAAAAGGCCTGTCATGATATGATGGCTTTGTACCCTACTATGAGTTACCCTTTGGAAGTACTTTGCTTGCACTTTGTTCAGTCAGGTGAGTAGAATAGATTTAGGCATTTTTGGGGCTTAAATTTTTTAAATAGTTGATTTTGTGACAATCTGTTTACAAGTTTTTACTTTCACAAAGAGTGTACAAGTACACTCTTTACTTCTGTGGTATGTTTCTGGAAATAGTGTTTAGTCCTATGACTTGTCATTTCCTTGCCCTGTAACTGAGTAGTGACTCTTAAGTGACAAAAACCTGCTGTAAGTGAAGTCCAACTCTTAGAAGTCTCAAAGAAAAATGCATTAATTGAAGGCAGACTCTCCAGATAAATGAAGATTAGCTTCTTGACCTTTTAAGAAAAAATGAAAGGGTGTTAGCCAGTGTTCTGAGGTTAACAATGAACTATGCTTAGGTTATTCTTGACACAGATTCTCTTTCATCATAAAAAAAAACCCTCCCCAAAACAAAATAAAAACCAAAACAAAACAAAAACACAAAACAAAAAAAAAACAAACAAACCAGATAAACATTTGTGAAACTCTGTTAGAAAGTGTTCCTTGTGGATAAGGAATAACAGATCTTTTTAGATCTATATTCTGAGTAGAAAATGAGACTCTTTGAGGAGAAAAAAACTAAAACCTGGTGTGTTCAGAAGTGCAGGGATCTGAAACTATGCATTACTATTTTGAGTCATTTACTAAAAAACATTGCAATAGTGTTGGACATTTTCTCATAATTTTTAAAGGTAATTATTAGATTTTAGCTTTTCATTTTATTGTTTAAGGCATCAGAAGTTGATTTTATTTCTTTTTAAAGCAAGGAAACCAAATCAGAAAAAGAAAACCTCTAGAAATAGCTTTCAGCTTAGGTAGAAAAAGGGCTTTTCCTGTTCTGAAGAAATGGAATATAGTAGCAAAATCAAGCAGGTGAGAATTTTTCACTTTGTTTTGAAAGTATGAAGACAAATGATGCCCAGACTCTCAATTTGTAAAGTGTTTAAAAATGCTTTATATTTTGGAGAAATGGGCAGAAACTAATTTTCAAAGGAAAAGGTTAGCACACTTCTTGTATACTAACACTGACAATATCTCACCATCCTACAAGCTTCTTGGAGAGGGAAGGATCCTGCTTATGTTTTAGTAAGGCTGTTTGTTTAGATCTGCTATGCCACATGAATCAATAATTTCTTAAGGAAAATAATAGTTTGAAGGTTGTTGCAAGAAGTCACAAATTTTCTGTAAATATTGCCAAGTCTACAATCACAGCTAAACACAGGCATCAAAGTGGCATCAGTTAAAATTAAGCTAAAACATTAAATTATATGGTTTCACAGAAAGGTAGTTTCAGCAAGCTTATCACATCAAATTGGTAGGTACACAATGTCTCTTAGGAAGGAATTTAGGAAGGAAATTATTTTGATTTATTTGTGGAAGATTTTGACATATGGGCATACAGCTGAACTTCTATGAAAAGCGTATGAAGGAATTAATACTTATTAATAAAGGAAGTATATATATAAATATTTATTTTAAAAGGTGTAATTTAGCAAAAGTGGTTAATGAGGTTTCAGACTGTCAGTTTATTTTGTGGTCACAGTACTGAGTATTTAGATTACTTCTTGGGTTTTGGTTTTTTTATGGGATAGAGGATGATACGTGTGTAGTGCCTTTGGAAAATCAGTTTGAACTCAAAAGGATAATGATCATTTGCATAGATAAGATAAGCTGTTGCAGTTGTTTTTTAAATCTAAAACCCTACAAAACATGTCTTTTTTCTGAAACCAGGTACTTTGTCAGAAAAAGCCCTGCACTGTTTCTCTAGGCTTTTGGAGATGGATCCAAACAGTGGTCCAGGCATCATTTGTTTTGGTATAAAATGCCTTAAAGAAAATAAATACAAGGAGGCTGTTAAGAGTCTTACTGAAGGTAAATGCATAATATGAGATGTGAGTAATCTGTAACTTGAACACCAGTTTATGTTGAAAATTTAGAGAATCTTATTCTTGCATAGTAGTTTGCAAATTCTAAGACCAGCTAGATTTTTAGAAGAATGCTGAACACTGTCTGTGTTGAGATTTTTAAATATAGCTTTAAGTATAACATCTCTGAAGCCTTTCATTTGTATTATAGTAAGCTCTGTAGTATTTTAAGGTAAACTATTTTTAATCCTACTGTTAATGGGGAAATAACTATATGAAACACTAAATGGAGCAACAGCAGTAAATGAAGGAATGTGGAATTTATAAAGTGAAATGTAATGCAACCTCTCTAGTAGAGTCACTGTATTTCTCTACCTGAACAAAGATGACTTTTCTCTGAAGTTACTTCATTTTAAGTTGGGTAAAGACTCACACTGAGTATCTAAAGAGAAATACTGTAAGAGGTTTTTTTCTTTTTTGTTGTTGTTTTACAGTAACCATATTTGCTGAAGACTTGGCTTACTTATCTGTAAATTAACTTGCTTGTATTGAAATGGCGAAGCTCTTTCCAGAGTACTCATAAGTATACTAGTGGGAAAATGAGGCTGTCCACTGTCACTTTGCTGCTGTGGCAGCTAACAGTGAAAACTGGGTAGATAATTGGGATGTAAGCATTCATGAGCCAGTCAGACTATGCTGTGATGTCCTGCATCCGTTCTTCTAGATTTAGAATAAGATTGTTTCTGAAATGGAATTTTGGAATATTCTGCAGTGAAACAACATCTTGCCTAAAATATGAAAAAAGTTTCATGTGCCTAAGAGCACATGAAGAGGAAAAGGTATTCCTTGGAAAACAAATGCTTCTGGCTTTAGTGGCCATGGTATGTTTTGACAAAAGATAGTATTTTATTTTAATTAATATTGAGTTGTTTTTCTGTTTTTACTTTTACATATAGACTTTACTTGCAGCAGAGAGAATGCAAAGACAAGGCTCTTGGTATAATGCATAAATGTGGAGAGTATGAAAATAATGTCTCTTCCAACGAGCCATGTGTTTACATCTTGGGTATGGAGGCTTCCAGGCATTACTTAGTATTTATACATCAGAAGACAGAATTTCAGTTTTATTAGTGAGTCTTTAATTAAGGCAGTTTTATTAATGATTCTTTAATTAATGAGCCTTTAATTAAGGCAGAAGATTTCAGTATATGTAATGTTATATGCAAAATTAAGCCTAATTTATGTGCTTTCTAGTTTTTGCCTTGTTGCATGGAAGCCTCTATGTCCAAAAGAGTCTAAAATAACACTCAGAAAAATTACGGCAAGTCTTACTATCTGGTTGATAATGTGGTTTTGATGGCATTATATGGAAATAACCTATCTACTAGCTACAGTGTCTTTGCAAATCTAAGCAACTTTTTAAAGTGTCTTTTTTCAACTCTTACTAGGTTTGCAGAAGACGAACCAATGTCCAGCAGCATGGTATTATCTAGCAGAGGCACAGATGAAAATCCATGAAAACAGAAATGCTGTCCTGTCCTGCAATCAAGGTAATTGCCTGCTAATTTAAAGAGCAACTGCACTGTTGCACTGCTTTGTGTAGTCCAGCTAATGTGGCCTTTGTGTGGTAGGTCTGAGTTAGCAGTAGTCACAGTCCCTTGCTTTTTGCAATCTCAAGCTTGTGCTACCTCTCTTGGTTTATGAGAGCTACAAAGCACCTTATGGTGCTTAGTCTCAGGAACAGAGAAAATACTTGGCTAAGTGGATCCAGAAAGCTGTCTGATGGTTAACATTTAGAAGGTTTATATGTTCTACTGTGCTGCTTCTGCTGGTGGTTGAGCAATGTTGGCAAGTGACAGATGGCCTGAAACCACAAGGGTAGGTGTCACAAATATTTAGCCTGGTAGATAATCATGTTTCAACCTGAAAAACTAATTTTAAATCAAGTTAAGGTAAAATGCAGAAATGATGCATAGTACAGCTGCATCTGAAGAAAATCACTGAGAGTAAAACTTCTGTGTGCTAGCTGGCAGTGAGGGCAATTATTGCGATCTAGTGATGCATGTCTCAACTGAACAGGTTGTTGTAAATGAAGGGGCAGCTGAAGTGGACTTCTTTTGTGGCAGGGAGAAATGCAGTGAAAAGTTTTTAAGAAAGACTTGAAGAAGTAAAAGTGGCCAAACCAACCTGGCCAAACAATCATGGGAAATCAAGGGAAAGTACTTCCTGGCGAGGAGAATTCAAAAGACCTATAAATTTGGTTGGAGGAAAAATGAAAACTGAACAAAATAGGTAGAAAAGAAGTTTTTTGGAGAAAGAATGAAAATGAGGAAATTCTTTTCCCATCTGTGTTCATCGTGGAAGATCTCAGAGTAACTTTTTACCATGACCTTTCTTTTCAGCAGATTGTCTGTGGTTACAGTTAATGACAGTGTATGTAAAACAAGACAAGGAAACATAGCATTAAGGAACTATGAGATAACAACTTAAGAACTGACTGAGATGAAAATGCTGAAGTTTTAAGGGGTTTCCATAATTGCTTGCTGAAACTGTCTTGGCACCCAAATACTTGGAAGTAGGTAGAATGGCTCTGAATTTTAAAAAGGAAGGTTCAGGGAAAACACAGACAGGTCTGGTATATTTAGTGTTTGAAATAGTGTAAACTGAAACAATAGAGTAAAAGAAAAATATTTTGGGGTAGACAGCATGGCCTTTTTAATGTTGCTAATTTAAAACTCCTATGAGCTCATAAATAAAGGAGTTTTCCAGGTGGTAATTGGTGAGATCCCTTACATAGCTATTAAGGAAACTGAGTAGCCTTGGGTCAAGAAGCAAAGTTGTAACATTGAGTGTTGGGGTTTTTTGTTTTAAGTTAAAAAGTAGATCACAGTATAGTAATTACATCTGTTTTCAGATTGGAAGGAGTTGTCTGTGACATTTTCCCTGATACCTGTGCTGTTTATGTATGCTGAGTAATAAGGTTATACTTTGCTGCTATGCAAAGTAGACTGCAAAACTTCGAGGTGATTTCCAGAGTGCATAACTGAGTGTTAAGACTATAGAATTTTATTCATTGTTTTAAATGCGGAATGATAGTGTTGTGGGAAGAAGTGTTCTCACAAAGCTACCCTACATTCTCATTGAAGAAAAGTGCAGAAGTTCCTCATTCGATATGAAAAAATAGGACTGTTTCTTTCCTCTGCTATGCTTTACAGGCAAGTCAAATATTAGCCATTTCAGAGAAGGGAATGATTAGTGAAACATACCATCAACACACAGTGGCTGTAAGAATTTCAGCAGCTTAATAAAATCTGCGTGTAGTTTTGGTAATGATCTACCCCATCTCAAAAATAAAATAAGAGTAGAAGTTAATAGACTAGAAGTGAGGTTGATCACATGGGTTAAAAAATGCAGCTTATGAGAACAAGTTAAAAACCTGTCAAGTCCTTTTCCAGCCTGGAGAAGAGATAATTTTGAACTCTGTGAAGATGCAAATGATATGGAATATAAATAAAGATCAAGTGTTTAGTTTTCCTGTGTGAGGTCTGGCTACTGCCAAATGCAACTAAAATATCAAGGTCAGAGCAAACAAAACAAGTTTTGTTTTTCAGTGCAAGAAGTTAGTAAGTTCCTTGCTCAAAGATACTGTTGATGCAGAAATTTTTCTTGAGTCCAAAACATGTGTAGAAAGTTGGAGACAATTTTGGGGAAACATTGATTTTATTTGTCCTGTCTTAGTGGCTGTATCAAATGATACAACAGCTCATCATACATGAAAATAAATAAATAAAATTAATTTAGTTATGCAGGAAGTTCTTGCCTTAGGAGAATGGTGATGCTCAACAGAGACTTCCATCTCTGAGGTGAGATGATACTGTATATTCAAAAGTAATCAGCACTGCATTAAGGGGTACAAAGTAACTTTTGTACAGGCACCAAAGTACATCTCTGTTTTCAGTAGTATTCTTTTATTTGAACACTGAAATGCAAAACAACTGGTCTGTTGAAAGGTAATTTTTTCTTTAGAACTCTAATGAGTGAAATGATAGCACTTCATTTATAAGGCCAGCAGCTAGAAAGCAATCAGTATCCATGCATCTGAGATGACCTCCTAGAATTGACTTAATTGTTAAACTTGAATGATTAGAAATGTTGCATGACAATTTCTTATTTATGGGGGAGAGCAGTCTGAATGGTGTTCTATTAGACAGACAAAAATCTGTAGTTAACCTTGTAGTTAGCAAGATTTTAAAATATATGTGGAAGAATGGTGCTCTGTGTAGTTTTCTTTTCTCATTTAACTTGATGAAAGGTTCTTCTTGTCAACAGCTCTTGAGGCTCTTGGAACTCCTGAGAGTCCTAATCTTCCATGGAAGAACCTTGCCTTTCAGTTGAAAGCAGAGACTTTGATTAGAATAGCTGATGCTGATGCTGCAGAAGAAGCCATTAAAGCACTTGAGCAGGTATTTTTATTGACTAAAATGTTTTGGGTTTTTTTTTTTTAATATTAAAAAGTGCTCTTATCTTTCTGTACTTAAGCTAAATATTTCTACTCGGGCCTCCTTTCAACTTCCTAGTTTAGACCATTCCTACCAGCCGTTGTGTAATTCAAACACTTCTCCTGTCTCTGCTTTTTCAGGCTTTGCTGCAGTTCTTTTTCATTTGCAATTCTAATTTTGGAAGCTGTCACTTTTGACTTTGTCTGGTCTTGCTCACTGTTGCTGGTTTCTTGCTAGTTCTGTGCTGTTACCCATCTTAATTTGAATTCATCTTATAATCTCCTGTGTCCATCACTCACTTGTCATTAGTCATGAAGAAGAACATGTTACTTTAAGATTGAATGGTTAAGCTTTGGCAGAAGTTGCTTCCCCTTGTTTTTGTGACACGGTTTCATTCTTTGTTGTTCTTCATATTTCTGCACCTTTGTCCTTACAATCTTCTACTTGCTCTTCATCAGAATTATTCTAAATCTTCTCGGGGTAATAGAGAAAACCTCAAAATGCTTTCTTGTCTTTATCTTCATGCAGTCTGTCTGCTTCTGACAACTTTGACTTCTTAATGTGGGGAGAGAATAAATTAATTTTGTTTATTACTTGGAGTTCTAGATTATAGATGGAAGCAGTGATCCAGTGATTTCAGCTCTCAGGGGTCAGGCTTATCTTAACAAAGGTTTAATGGATCAGGCTTCAAAGGTCAGTGCTTTTTGTTATTTCTATGAGCTAAGTACAATTCTTCGTTTCATAGAGGAAGTAACTAGGGAAACATGACATCCTTTTGCAGATTTCACAAGAGCTTCTCTTGTCCCACCCTGAAGTGGCTGAGGTTCATGCTCTAGAGGGTTTCATCCATTATTCCCAAAAGAACTATGAACAGGCAGAAAAAAGGTAGACTTTTGTTTTCTTTCCTCTAACAGGGAAGTGTTATGGGATAGTAAAATATAGTTTTGCAGCTTTTGAGAATTTGTCTGAACTGACCTGTGTTCAATTTGTTTAGTTTTCTAAATGCTATTGAAAGAAAGGCTGGAACTGCAGAGTATCATCAGTACCTGGGGCTCACATACTGGTTCATGAGTGATGAGACAAAAAAAGACAAAGGAAAAGCACTCACTCAGTTCTTGAAGGTAAAGACTGCTTTAACTGTTGATGTAGAATTAGTGTTTTCCTACATGAGAAGTCAAATACAGAAAATACACTGACTTGAATGAGAGACTTGAATATTCTCCTTGTTACAATGTATGAACCTCCAGAGCCTGCATACTGGGTTCTGCTGTGCAAAAAGGCATTGCAGGGAGCTGTGCAGCTACCTTGAATCTTCTGCTTTTGTTTTCCTCTTTTCAACTAATTCTTTATGCCTTTGAATTGGCAAAACTTAGTGGTGATTCCCTCAACCTTCTCCTTGGGGGCTGGAAAATGGAGGCCTCTAGATACACAGATATCTTTGAAGACCTTTTGAAAGGTGGAGGGCAGAATTCAGATTGAAAAAAACATGAAGGAAAAACCTTGAAAATGGTGTTAAGGTTTGATTGTCTGTCTGAGGATGTAAGTACGTAAAGCCCCATAATTTATATGCTTTTCCTGATCTTTGAGGTAATTGATCCTTAAGTAATTGTGTTTTTTTCTCTGAACATAGATCATAACATGAATCCAAAAGATTTAGTTTGAAGTCTGTATTAGTAACTTGGAAGTATACAAAATAAAACTCAAGGTGCTGTAAACTCACCATGCAACTTCATGATAGGTATTGAGAACTCAAATCATTGCCTGCTGTTTGCACTTTAATAACAGCAGAGTATAGTGGGAAAGGTAGTTGAACAGTTCTTTTAATTCTAAACCATTTTATGCAATCTTTATTATTATTGACAAAGCTGTTTCCTGTTTGGAGGCTGTGGGTTTCTTACATATAAGCAGATCTGCCAAATGTATCTAAGAAGGACTGAAACTTTAGACATGGCTAGAGTTAATTCTGGTATAATATGGTAAGAGTATGAGCATAATGAATATGAAAATTATGAGATGTCATAAAGATTTACTTTCTCCTAGAACGACTATTTTAGTACTTTGAGTAGAAACTGTTTTGTGTCATGAGATTTGTAGCAGATTTTCCAGATACTAAAAGCTCAGGTAATCTGTGTAATTAAAAAAAAAAAAAAGTTTGACAGCTCAAATATGTCACAGAAGGGGCTTAAAAATATGATAAGCAGAGGCTGAACAAGTAGTTATCACTGCGCCTGTCTATTAGTATAATCCTTTAGAATGCTGTCTGATGGTGTGTTGGTATTTCCTTATAGGCTGCAAAATTGGACAGCTACTTGGGAAGGGCCTTTTGTTATCTAGGTAACTACTACAGAGACATTGCTGGAGACAAAAGTAGAGCTCGTGGTTGCTATAAAAAGGCTTTTGAACTGGATGAGACGGATGAAGAATCTGGAATAGCAGCTGTCAACTTAAGTGTGGAACTTGGAGACATGGTATTGTACATTCAGAATGTCAGATTACTGCTTATTTGATGTTCTTTCATTAATCCTGTTTGAGGAATCACTTCAGGTTTCCTCTGTATTTAAGATTGGAAAACAAATTTTCTGTCATTGCTTAGCAGCTTTTGTAGTTGGACATGCTTCAATTTTATGTTCCAATTCAAAATTAAATTTATTTGGGGAGAAGGATGGGAGAACCAAGCTTTACATTAGAGTCATGTGTGATATAGATGAAGGATTTTTTTCAGTAGGGAATATAAAGAGAAATGTGGAGGTTTTCTTTATTTAGCTTGTGTAACTTCTTTGTTCCATCCTTCACCTTTCTGCTTTGAGGAAAGCATAGGAAGTTACAAGAATATTTTTAAAATGTTTTTTGTTTACTAACTTGACATTTGGTGCTTTGTTAGGACACTGCTCTGTCAATCCTGAATGGGGTAACTGAAAAAGCAAGACCTGGTACAGCAAAATGGGCCTGGCTTCATCGTGGTCTTTACTTCTTGAGAACTGGTCAGCCATCACAAGCAGTGTCTGAGTAAGACAGCTGGTGGTTGGTTTAAATCCTTTTCTACAAATCCCAATGAAATGGTCTTTGCTCATAGCAAGTTTTCAAAATAAGTTGGGTGATTATATCTTGTGCTTAACAAAGGGAAATGGGTCTAAGCAAGCTGTGTCTCTCTTCAATTCTTTTCAGTTCTAGAATTCACAGAATATAGTCATGTTAACATAGCAGTGTTTTGTACTAGCAAGCCTGGTGACAGGCACAGACAAGCTGCTATAACACTGAATAGCCAGGGTGAGATACAATTCCTAAAATTGTGTAATGCCCTCTGAAGATGAAAAAGCTATCGTGCTTTGTTTAAAAGTTCTATGTAATTGTGAATTTGTGTCTTGAAGATTATATAATGCAAAATTAGTGTCCTGAGCATATGCAATGAAATGAAATAATTTATGTTAGATAGTACCATATTTCACTTAAATAAATGTATGTCTTGATATCTTCAGTTTGCAGGCAGCTCTCAGGGCTGATCCAAAGGATTCCAACTGCTGGGAGTCTCTAGGGGAGGCTTACTTGAACAGAGGTAGCTACTCAACGGCTCTGAAATCCTTCAGGAAAGCAAATGAGCTGAACCCAGGGCTCGTGTACAGCATTTACAGAGCTGCAGCAGTTGAGCAGATTCTAGGCAAATACAAAAATGCTATAGCTACCTATCAACAAATATTAAAGAAGACAGAAAACTATGTGCCTGCACTGAAAGGTAGTATGTCTGAATTTGAAGGTGTTCACTTTTCCTCCCTTTACACACTGAAGTATTTCAGTCTTTTGGAGGAGTTTTTGGTGTATTGAGGTTTTCTTATATGGAAGGATAGAGTTGTATTTTGGGTATGTAGGGCTGTGAGGTCCCTGGCATGAAGGTTAGTTTGTAGTAGTACAAATACCTGAAAAAGTCTTAAATCATGATGAATGTGAGTGATTATTTCTGTTTCAATAAGTATGAAAGGTAGTTAATACTATGTGGCTACCAGGCCATATGAGTAGAAGAATTGAAGATACATAGAAGAAGCCAGGTAACAGTGCTGCAGTTTTACCTAAGCAGTAAAACACTGGCTCAACAAGCAATGAAATCAGACTGCCATTTCAAAAAGATGGGCTTATGCTGATTTTCTTCTGCTCCTGACCATGCATTCCTCGATACTTGTGTTAGTCTAGTGATTCAGACCCCTCTGACCTTTTACAAGTATTGAAAAATAGCAGTGAATCCCAAGCGGTCTCACAAGTGTTACAGGTGGCAGGGATAGAGACATTCAGAATATAGGTAGGAGTAGAAAGAAGTGGGGCAATTGGAACTTCTTCATTATGGAACTGTGATTCTGAAGTTATATAATGCTGGGAGTGTATAAAATTTTCATGAAAAATGAATAATTGTTCTGTTTGCATTCTCCCTGCCACTTAGCCTTCAATCATTCTCACCCTATATACCAATCTGAAGCAGGTGCTGTTTGCTGCTTGATGCTAGTTTGAATTTGTAAATATTTTTTCATTGTATGTAAGGCCTTCTGGTTTCTGGATGAATCTAAACTGATTCTTGGAGGAGATAATTCAGAAATATTGGGTTATTATTGCAACAGTGGGTTTTTAATCTGAAAAAGTTACAGTGTGATTGACTTCTCTACTTCCTTCTGTATAACTCCGCTGATTTTTTTTTTCCAGACTAGAGTGATATGACAAAAGATCCATAATGGAATTGGAGTATATAGTATTTAGGCAATTTTACTAGTTGTTTGGCAAGAAGGGAAGAGCTGACTGTAGCAGCAGTTTACAAAGGTGCTGTAGAGACCTGTGCATATGCATATGGTTTTTTCAGTGTCTGTAGGTAACAGTTGACAGTGTCACTAGTATTAAAACACTTTGAGTACTTAAGTACACAGTATCAAGATTCCTCCCCGTAGTTGCCTTTATACTTCGTGTTTTCTTACATCTCCCAAGTCTTCTTTCATAAAGGCTCACATTGTAATTTCAGGTTTGTAAGCTATAAATCCTTTAAAGTCTCCAAACAGCCTTCTTTCTTAGAGATTTCTTACGATGTTTGGTCCAATATTTTAATTTTTGTAGACCTTCTTAAAACTCTCTGAAGTTCTTTGACTGTCCCATCAGTATTCATTTTCAACTGTTCTGATCAGTTTAACAGGTTTTGAGTTGAGCTGTTGGAAGCATAGTCTCTACTTCACTGCATCTTTTCAATGTATTTTGATTTTGTGCTACTAAATGCATATTCTGCTTCTGTTCTAGCGTATCTTTCATGTCATTTTGGGGAATAAAATCAATTTTGGTTTTTGATTGCAGAGGATCTTGACATCTGATAAGCTCGTGATCTTGGCACTTCTGGGGGGGCCAAGAGAGACTCTTGCAAAACACTATTTTGGTATAGGTGCAGGATTACAATAGCATGAGGAGGGTAGCTTCAGAGCTGTCAGAATAATCTGAGAATGAATGGTACTCATATCCAGTGACTTACTGCCGGACAGAATCACTGCTGCTGCCAGCAAATGTATAAACCAAGCAGTTACTATTTCCAAAATGCTAGAAATTTTTACGTATGTTGCAATTCCTTTTTCTTAGTGGGAATTATTTCCAGTTGTGATGGTTTGACCTTGTCTGGGAATCAGCTGCCCACCAAGCTGCTCTGTCACTCTCCTTCTCAGCAGGATGTGAAGAGAAGACAAAATAAGATTGAAGAAACTCATGGGTCAAGATAAATGCAAAGGCCACATGAAGAAGCAAATTTATTAAAACAAAATTTATTCTCTGCTTCTTATGAGCAGGCAATGTCCAGTTACTTCTCATGAAGTCGGACTTCAGTCTGCCTAGTCATTGCTTCAGGAAACAAATGTGATAACAAGTGCCCCCCCACAATCTCTTCCATATTTTATGG
This sequence comes from Anomalospiza imberbis, assembly GCF_031753505.1. Classification (NCBI taxonomy): domain Eukaryota; kingdom Metazoa; phylum Chordata; class Aves; order Passeriformes; family Viduidae; genus Anomalospiza; species Anomalospiza imberbis. The sequence continues at coordinate 43,609,597 of NC_089721.1, forward strand.
CTGAACAGATGTGATGTGGTGTGGAATATCCCTCTGGTCAGTTTAGGTCAGCTGTCCTGTCTGTGACTCCTCTCAGGATTTTGACCACCCCCAGCCTACTGCTGAAACAGAGAATTTTGTAAAGACTGCCTTGATGCTGTTCCAAACACTGTTCATCAGCAGCCAAAACACTGGTGTCTTATCAGCACCTTTCGAGCTACCAATACATAGCACAGCACTATGAGGGTTGCTACTGGGCAAGTTAACTCCATCTCATCCAGACTCAATACACCATATGAAGTAAATTCTTATATAAATAGGATTAAATAATATTGGCTTCAGGTTTTCTTCATTGAAGACTTGCCCGTTTGCCTACCCTGACATTCTTTATTGCTTTTATTTCTCAGGAGTGATTTTTGACACATGTAAACTGCAAGTTGGTGTATTTGTCAAAGACGTAACAATGCAGATTTCTCAGGAGGGGTTTACTTAATATTTGAAGATAAACCCAAAGTTTAAATGCTATTTTTTAATAATTAATTTGGTTTATTTAATAGCCAAATGATTCTACAGTTCATAGAAGCATAGAAGCAATGTATCTGTTGTGAGCATTGTGGGTCTTTTGATTTTGTTACAGTGTATGCAGGGTATAGACTTTTGTGTAAGGCAGAAATTCTGACCTGGCTTCCAGGCTCCTTCCCTGCTGTACTTTTAAGCATATCATAAAAGCATATCTTTTCACAGAGAATACTTTCTCTTACTTTCAGGACTTGGCGAGTGTTATCTCATGCTGGCAAGATCAGCCCTTGATAACTATTTGGATAGGAAGGCTGTGGATTACATAGAGCAGGCCCTTGCATATTTTACAAGGTTGGTGCTAAATATTCACTTACTTAATTTCTGCTGGGATTGTGGCGGGGATTGTGGGATTGACAGGCAGAAAAATAAGAGTTAAATGTTTGAAAATTTTTAGTTAAACTGAATCAAATGGACTAGGACTTCTAATCTAGAAGTAAGAATGAGTTTATTAAAAATGGTTTGAGTAACAGATTCTAAACATAGGCTGCTTAAATGAATGACAGTTACAGAGTTTTAGGTTTTTTTCTTTTCAAAGATAAAGAGACATTTGATTCTAAAAAAAGTGTGAAATGACACAGAGTTCTCTTGTGTAGTCCTACTAATGTATGGATCTGGGAGGAGTGTATTCCTACCAAAAATAATGGCTAAGAGGAAAATAATTCCTTCCTTCTCTCAGTCTTTTTGTTTTGCATTTCATACAAGATGTGCTAAATTAAACCTTGGAATAACTGCTGTCAGAGGAGAAAGTATTTGAAGTTTTTGCAGATGAGTAATGTCTTGTAATATGACAAATGCAAGAGTGCATGTAGTCAGCTGACATGTTGGGTTGGTTTTGTTTGGTTGGTTTTTATTGTTCTTTCTTTTTAAATTTTGATCTTTTAGACCTGTAGCTTGAATAGGAGGAAACTGGATTAAATCAAATACCTCATTGATTGTGTCTGAGGTTGTGCCACTCTTCAAAGAGGCACTTCTTTTTCAGAAAAGGATGTTGAAGTGTCTGAGTGGGTGTTACTTGTGTTTTCTTTATAATTGTAGGGCAGTAGAGCGCCGTCCTGATGTATCTTGCCTCTGGAAACTGTTAGGAGATACCTGTACTAGCGTGCATGTTATTTCACCAACCAAAGTGAATGTTGAAGTACTAGGATCCCTTCTGAGTAAAAATGCAACCAAACAGGTGCTGAAGAAAAATGAGCTTCTAATACTGGGAGGAAGGTAATATTCTTTTATTGTGAAGAACTTCTCTGATGTTTAAGACTCCGTGGAGTCTCAAGTATTCTAGACTTATTTAATTTGTAGAAAATTAAATACTTGCTGATCTGTTGATACCTGCATATTGGGTAAATGGATTTTCATGCTTCTTCCAGATTACACTGCTCATTTCAGGGTATGATTCCTGTATTGCCTGAGTGCTGTCAGCACCTACTCTTCTCCTTTCTGTCTCCAGGCACATGACTACATTCTCCCTGCTATTCCTTAAATCACACCTGTTTAAATGCAGTGGTGCAGTATTTGTTGACTAATTCTCCCAGGACAATGGAAGTCCAAGATAATACTTTCAGCTTTCTGTCTGTGCCTTTTTCTTGTAAAAAATGTCAGAAATTCAATGTTCTGTGACTACCTCTAAACTTTTTTCAGCTGGATCTGTAAGACAGGATATGCGTATGCTTGGTGAATCTCAACCATGATCTGTAAAGTCAAGTACTTCCTAGGGGAAGCCTGATGAACTGTAAAAATTACTGATGTTTGTTTTAAGTAAAAGCATGCATAATGTAACTGACAGAGCTTTGATTTGATGCTCACCTACATAACCCCTTATGCCACACCTGTGGCTTCATAAGTGGTGATCACTACAGATTGCCTTTAGACCAGATTCAGACAAGTGTCTGAATGAAAATGTATTGGGTTTTTTTGCTTTCAGTTCTTGTCTGGTTTTGTTTGTATTTATGTATGTTTACTTCATTTAGGTTTTTAAGCACTCTTGAATGCTTTTTCAGCTTTCTGCTCTTCATGTAGAGACTTGGAATAATGATTCTGTGATTCATGTTTCTGTAGGTGTTATGGTAGAGCTTTAAAGCTGATATCTTTGCCTAGCATATGGTGTGATCTTGGAATAAATTATTATCACCAAGCGGAGCACCTCACAGCAGTGGGCACTGACATGAATGACATCAGTGAACTGCTAGAGAAGTCTTTGCAGGTATTGCCTGTATTTCCTGGTACGTTCTTTAAATTGGTGTTCATGCTTCTCTGCATATTCTCGTACTATACATCTTTGAATAAGTAAGTGCATAAAGTCACAGTTTTTACTCTTCTAATCATTATAATCCACATTTCCTTTTCTTCCAGTGTCTCAAAAAAGCTGTGAGACTTGACAGCAAAAATCATCTTTATTGGAATGCACTTGGTGTAGTTGCTTCCTGCAGTGGTAAGTCTTCAGTGACAGCCCTAGATCTCTAACATCCTAAATTAGAAGGAAGCTTGACTAATGGTGTTTTGAAATTCAGTTACATCTAGGTCTCCATTTTTCTTTCTCCCCCCCAGCTATTGGGAATTATGCTCTTGCACAACATTCGTTCATCAAATCTGTTCAAGCTGAGCAAATTGTAAGTGCTTGTAGGCAGCTGCCATCTGTTTCAAGTGAGCATTTAAGACATTTCCCCTGGTGCACTGCTATTTCTGAGGAGTGTAGTAATATATTGGTTTTAATTTTATTTGTTATGTTTAGAATGTTGTTGCCTGGACCAACTTGGGGGTTTTGTATCTGGCAACTGGAAACATTGAGGTAATCTATTTCCCATCCTCAAGTATAATTTTCCTTTCTGTTTTTTTTTGGTTTTTTTTTAAGGGTGTATATGGGGATAGGAGTGTCAGTTTCAGAAGTCCCTTTCAAATCTAAAAAAATATACATCCTTCAAAAGAAATTAGATTGGCACTTGAGGAATACAGATAAATTAAAAATTTGGTCAGAGGGCTACGGTTAAGTGAATTGTGAGCTCCTGCTGAATTGGCAAAGTTGCTTTCCAACAGCTGGAATGAGAACTTAATGGAAGGACAGAGAAGCAGTTAGTCAAACCAGGGCATGCCAGGTTTGGCCAAGAACTTCTAGTTGTAGGTCATGGACTGAACTCCCAGTGTTTGAGTTCCCATAGATACCTACTTTGTGCTCATCAGCAGTTGTATGATTTACTGTAACACTCTAATCTTCAGAGTTTCTCTGGAGAAAAATTAGAATACATATTAAGTGAAGTCTGGAGCTCTCATGCAGTTAAAGTATATCCTGTCCTATTTGCTGGTTGGAATTACAGAAATTTGGTTGATTGGAAATTTGATGGCCAGAATTATTTTTAAGAAAAAGAACTTGATAGTACAGACTGCTTACTGCTAAGACTGCTAATGCTGAGACTTGGTTCCTCTTGTGCCAAATTGAGGGAGGAACTCTTAAGCATGTGTAGGCCATAGGGAGATGACTTGCGGGTGATAATCAGTTTTATCCTTTTGAAAATATGTTTGTATTACAAAAAAAGTGAATTTTCAAAACTGGATCCTGCAACAGTCAGATTTTTAAATTATTCCAAGAGTTCCTTTAGCTTCTGAATTCTCTAGCTAGGAAGGAAGCATATTTTTAAGGGAGGGAAACTTTGATATTGTGAAGTTTTCTAATTTTTGTTTCATTTTCTTTAAGACTAAACTGGTTTATTTCTCTGGGCAATTTATTGTTCTGCGTGGTACAGAAGATGGTTTTAGTAGTGACCTAATTCAATCCATTAAGTCTCTTCCAATACTACTGCATGTTAATACCTGTGTGTACTCAGAAGTGCTCTGTTACCATGCCAGGCAGTTCAACAGCAGTGTTATCTTTGATTCTACAGCAAGCTCATGAAGCCTTCAAGGTAGCCCAGTCTCTGGAACCTTCTTACCTGTTGTGTTGGATTGGACAGGTATGATGAAAAATCATGACACTACACACAAAAAACAGTTGTCAAAGAACTTAAATTTCAGCCTAATAACTGGCACTTATTCATGCTCCTAAAAATTGTTTTTTAAGTAAAGGGAGCTTCTACATCCTTTGTTTCCATAGTGGTAATACAATGGAAGCTACTGTGTTCATCAGACACACTCATGTGATGTTTTTCTAGCTGATATTGTGAGTTCTCTAACAAACTGTTAACAAAACAATCACTGAGCTCTGAGGCTTTTTATAGACAACTGTCAACAAAGCACTGTCTTTATCAGGTGATAGTTACTTTATCTTCAGCTATACTACTAGTTCATTATATGGCACCAGCCAACTCTCGTCCCAGTCCCTCTTTCTAGTGCCACTGTCAGAATAAGTAAGCTTCTAACGTACCTGGGGCAAAGCACTTCTCATTTTCTGGGAAATACCTTCCTCCCCTGCCACTGAAGGCTGATGTGGTCCTTCTGATAACTAGGCCATCTGTGAATAGTTGAGATACTTGTGACTTTTATTATAGGTGAATTTCATAATGCCATGCTGCTCACCTGCTAATGATATCTAATTGAAAACTGTATTCTAGGAAAGAACTAGCACCAACACATGCTGCAATTCAGCTCTTGTCAGATGTTGTTATAGATTGTTCTAATACATGTGAGTCTTTGAAGAGTGTAGAGCAGCAGCCGAAGAGTTTAAATTACTGATACACTGGAGACTGCTTGTGTTCCTCTTGTGTTCATTTTGTTTTTAAAACCAATCTTACTTATAGACTATGAGAAGAAAGTGTGTTTATGTTGAATGCTTAAGATATGCCTGACATAATATGAGCTAAGGTTTTTGTTAGTGTCATAATTTTTAAAGTACCTGACCATAGCAACTCTTGCTTCTTTCTAGGCTCTTATTGCAGAGACTGTAGGCAGCTATGATACCATGGATCTCTTCAGGCACACGACTGAACTCAGTATGCATGTAAGTGTATCAGTTGTATTGCTCAAGTTTCTGTATGTCCAGTCTCTCTATTTAGGAGATATTTTTTTTTCTTAATAGGCATGTCTTGAGTAGTGAAACTGCTACAGTCATGTTTCATATGAGATTGTCTGTCTTCCATGTTGTTGCTGACTTATGCTGGTACTGTATAGCAGGCAGTTACTTTATAAAATTCTTTAGTCACAAGGGTTCAAGAAATCAGCTCTTTAAGTCATGAAGAAACATTCTCCATGTTCCACAGAATTGGACAGAGATCAAAGGCATAAAATATTTCTGGAGAGAGCAAGGATACTTCCAGGACCCTGTGTTCTAAAAAAGTGGAGGACTTATTATTTCATAACTTTTTTTTTTTTGCCTATTGTCTGTATAGTAATGCAGCACATTATATGAAAGCATACGAATTTTTTTTTGCTTAGATGGCAAGTTAAAAGTATGTGTGGAGTAATTCAGTTTGGTATATTTTTCTCCTTATCGCTGATGCAGATTTTTAGCCAAAACTCTGTCCTAAAACTTAGAATTAGTATTATTATAATCTGCAATTTTTTTACTGTATCTTGAGCAGGTTTAATGATTCCTATTTTGGGGGGTGTCTGTTTGTTTCTTGAGGCTGAGGGAGCAAAAGGCTATGCCCACTGGGTATGTTCAACGCTGCAGGATAAAGCGAACAGAAACACTGTACTGTATCTGTACAACATTGTTCAAATGAATGCTATACCAGCAGCCCAAGTGATCTTGAGCAAATACACAGGTAGGTAATTTAAATACCTCTCTAACCTGTCAAGCCTAACAGATGCATTCAGAATGAATAATACACAGTAGGTACTAGTTCTGGACAAGAGAGGTCTGTCTGAGGTGGGGAGAGGCATTTTAGCTGTAAACTAACTGAAATAGGGTAAGCAGACCACTGACCAATTTTCATTATCACACAATGATGAAATGGATGTGGGTTCTGTCTGCTTACTCCTTCTAGCTGTTTCAAAGACCAATGAAAATAGGGATCAGAGCCTTGTCATGCTTCTCATAGGGTGTTTGCACTCAGACTCCCTTTGCATGTGTCTGTATGCATAAGTGAAGGTAAGGGCTATTCTCTGCCTCTGTGATGTGAAGCTTGGCAGAAGATTGTTGCTGTGTGTTGTGTAACTCAATATTTTCAAGCATATGATTTTATTAACCTTCAGCAGGTGATGGACTCTGGTTTAGTGCATGATTCCAAGCCAGCCACCCCATTGGATATGTCTAGCCTGGAAAGCAGAGCAAATGCAGATTTTCATTAGTCTGCAAGTATTCCTGTAAAGAAATAATTTGAGTAATCTGTTGCTGACTTTGGAGAGCTAGAAAATACATCTCACAGTAAATGAGGTGAATGTGAGACTGTATTTCTTTGTGCCTTGTTCTTAAGGGGACTCCGGAGAGCCTTCCTCCCTATTTTGGGGAGAAAAGTTACTAGTCAGAGATGAGTTGACAGCAGACAAATTTGTGCCTTAGCAATGAATTAAAAATGACAAAATTACTAATCTTGGAAGGGACCATAATGGTCATCTGGTCTTATCTCTCTACTCAGGCAGGGTTGTGCTATAGCACATTGTACAGAATTGTTTCAGAGTGTGTTAAGAATAAAACGTAAGATTCTACTAGTATTTTACTAGAGTCAATGCAAGATGAATACTTTCCTATTAAATTAAAAAAAATCTGCCTGCTGAAAAACTTAAAATATATTGAGTGCATTATGTATTAATGCTACATCATAATATTTTAAACATTTTTGAGCCAACCTGATGTCTTGTTTTGGGTCATCTATCTCTTCTGTATTTGCCTGCCAGCCTGTCAAAATTATTCTTGTGAGCAGCTGACAGAAGCATTTGGCAAAGTGTTCAGTGCACGTACTGTAGTTTTGATGTAGCAGTGTTTTTGTAATGCTTTTTCACAGTTTATTGATCTTGTTTCCCTACATTGTCAATTCTGATTTTCTAGAAAGAAATCCAGATGATGCTTCTGCTTTCACTATGTTTGGGTTTGTGAATGAGTATCTGCATCTAAAACAGCAGGCAGCCTATGCCTATGAGAGGTAAACTGTACACCCTTGGAAAGCTTAGAGAAGCTCCCTGACTTCTTTTCCATGCACCAGCTGAAAAACCTAAAGGTTTTTCTTTTCTTTAGATAAACTTTATTTTTCTCTGTTCAACAGTACATTTCAACAAAGTGTATTGTAGGGCTGGGTGTGTGGATGTTCCTATACCAAATTTGGAAAGGCAGAACACAGAATTGGAAAAGTAAAGATGTCCTGAGACTTGTATGTCTTACCCTTACATTAACTAATTCACTGTGTAGTATTTAAATGAAATTGAAGAAGGCAAGCTTGGTTTTAGCTTTATTCTCTATCCCACTCTAATTAATGGATGTGTTTGGCCTTCGGGTTTGTTTTGGGCTTTTTTTTTTCCTTCTCTCTTCTTTTCAAAGAGGGGAAGATGGCAAATGAAACATTATTTGGTGAACATGTTTGTTGATGCATTAAAACAGTAAAATAGGCTCTGTTTCTGTTTAATTAGCATAGCAAAGCTTTTGTATAAAACAGTTGTCCATTTTCTCTGAAAACTGTTCTCAAAATATGCATCTTGTAGTCAGATGATAAGTAACATTCATTGTGGTTAATTTTAGGGCAGCTTCACTGCTGAAAAACTCAGAGGATACTGAGAAATACAATACAGCAGTGCAAAACTATGGCAGGTCACTGTGGTAAGTGTCTGTTGACTGAGTCCCTGACTTCAGCTTTGGAGGTAGTGAATGCAGCAGTACAAAATATGGTGAGGCTTAAGGTGAAAGATGGTTGCTAAAAATAATCTATTACACATTATTCCCAACTGTGGACAGGTTTGACTGAACTCCAGAAGTTGGTAATGTAATTTAAAAAAAAATCATATTTGAAGGAATTGCTGTATGTCTTCACAGACTGTAACATATCAGTGATTCCTTTATCCTTTGCTTGGAACATGTGTTAATGTAGTCTATATAATGTAGCTGTTACATTGTCTCCACAATAAGTTGTGGGGTTTTTTTTTAAATTTTTTTTTTCCAATCTTGACCCTTGACCTGTGTAATAGGCTTATTCTGAATAAAATTGCTGCTTCAAGGTTTGTTCCAAAGTCCTTCTACCTACCCTTTGAATTTGTATTGACTTTCACAACCTGAAGCATGTGAGGTTGAGGTGTTGTGTACATGTGTGTGGTCTTTCTGCTGATGTACCCCTCTACTGTAGTCCTACTCACAATTCTAAGTTCCCTTTGTGATGCCTTCTGGTTCTGAGGTATTGCAGGACATAAGTATGTGGACTTTAAAATTTCTCTTTGATAGGAGATAGCTCAAGGTCTACTAATTAAATATTTGTTAGCTCTCTAGGGAAAAGTCATCTATTCTTGTACATGACACTGAAACTTCTAACCTGTGACCAAGTGATAATTCATTAACTTCATGGAAGATTTTAGAAGCAACTATTTAGACTCTTGGAATCTCACATCCAAGCTATATGTGTGTTATTTCATGTGTGCAACTTACACAAGATCAAATCTCTAGTAACTGTTAAGTAGTTCTAATAAACACAATCCTCTATTATTCTTTCCATAGTGGTCTTAGAACAAGAATGCTGTAAACTTTCTGTGTGTGCATAATTTGCTTTTTTTGCAAAAAAAAGCCTGAGTTGCTTTTTGCATGTTTCTTCTTTGCTGCTTTCTCCCCCTGCACTGTGATGACCATTAAGTCATTTGCCTTATATAGAGCTGCCATGTCAATGTGGAGGACTTCTTCCTATCAATTGTTCATGCAACAGACAGTTGGACAGAGTAACTGCTATACCAGGGAAAGGGTGGGGAATACTGCACATTGTTGTCCTAATACTGCTCTTTTCTAGGTGTCTGCTTGAAACTACTACGGAATAGAGGACACTGGTCCTCTAGGACAGTTTGTCTGAATTATGGCAGCTGTTGCTGCATCCTTCCTACCAGTGACTGGGTTTTTTTTTTTTTTTTTTTTGCAGTGCTCTTGGGCGGTGTGATGAAGCCATTGAAGTTTACACATCAATACCCCTAACAGAGTTTGATGGCATTGTGGGGTTAGCCTTAGCTTACTTCAAGAAAGGACTCTTAGAGGAAAGTAGCAAAGGTAAAATTCAGAGCATTATGGAACACTTCTCTTGAGGTTAATCTTAACAAAATTTATTTGTCTAACCAACTTAGCTGACATTCAGTATTTTGCTCTTGCAGTCCTAACGTGTAAGTATAATTGCCACAACTATTTTAATATCTTGAGTACCATGTGCAGTTTTGGGCACCACAATAAAAGAAAAGACATTAAGCTGTTAAAGAGCATCCAGACGAGGGCTGTGAAGATGGCAAAGGGTCTAGAGGGGAAGCCTTATGAGGAGCAGCTGAAGTCACTTGATTTGTTTGGCCTGGAGAAGAGGAGACTGAGAGGAGACCTCATTATGGTCTTCATCCTCAGGAGGAAGTGAAGGGGCAAGTACTGATCTCTTCACTCTCACAACCATTGACAGGACTCTAGGAAATGGCCTGAAGCTGAGTCAGGGGAGGTTTTAGGTTGAATATCAGGAAAAGATTTTTTACCCAGCAGGTGGTTGAGTACTGGAACAGGCTCCTCGGGGAAGTCATCACAGCACCAATGTTGTCTTCAGATCAAGAAGCTTTTGGACAATGGTCTAGGCACGTGGTGTGAGTCTTCAAATGTCCTGTGCCATTGTACTTCATGATGTTGGTGGGTCCCTTCCAACTCAGCCTATTCTGTAATTCTGTGAAAATCATTAGGCTGTTAGTAGGGTCCTAGTATCACTCAAATGTAGTAAGGAAAAGTAAATTTCTTCAAGAGTGTGATTCTTGTCCATTAAGCTGTTTTTCCTCTGGGACTCCCTTGTTCTCAAATTAAATTATTTTTCTGGAAGAATTAGTTGTAGTCTAGAGAAGAGAAGACTGAGAAGTGAAGTCATCAATATAAATGTCTCAAAAGCTGGTGTCAAGAGGATCGTGCTAGCCACTTTGCAGTGGTGCCCATCAGCAGGGCAAGGTGTAGTGGACATCATCTAAAATACAACCTCCACCTCAACATGAGGACGAACTTCTTTACATCGAGTATGGCTCGGAGCAGGCTACACAGTGAGGTTGTGGAGTTTCTCCCCTCTGGAGACATTCAAAACCCACCTGCAAAGGTCCTGTGTCACATTCTGTATGTGGCCCAGCCGTGGCAGAGGGGTTGATCTCCAGAGGTCTTTTCCAACCCTAATTATTCTATGATTCTGTCATAGGAGATTAATGTGTTGTTCAAAGCACTTAAGCTTTAGTGGCAAATATAATTGCACTGTCATGTTCCACACTTCTGAAATGTGTAACTTCATAAAAATATGTATGCAATGATCAGTGCTCACAAAGGAACAGTCAACTCAGTGTTTTAAATAGTTTTATATTGTATTTGGAATGAGTGTGCCCATCTGAACTACTGTTTTATAAATGAACTATCACAGGGAAGTATTTATACCATGTTCTTGCAGGCTTTTTCTGAATATCCCAATGCTGCTTTTCATTTCTGTTTCTACTTGCTATGTGTTAAACAACTCCCAGGCTCTAAACAGTAAATCTGGTGTTTCCAAACATAGTTACTTCCAAAGTCTTGGTCAACTTACTTTTGTCTTCTGCTTATGAATTGAGGTGGGAAAACATAGTGAACCTGAACCTAAAGTGTCTCTCTGTTCTAATATGGTGCTAATATGGTGCTTTACAAAGGTTGTATTTTTTCTTCTCTCTCAATTCTGAGTTTTGAATTTTTACCAGCCTATGAAAAAGCCTTGTCTGTTGCTGAGTGTGAAAAAGATAAAGCACATATCCTGACTGCCTTGGCAATAATAGAATATAAACTGAACAAAGTGGATGCTGCAAAGACACTGCTGTTTAAATGGTGAGTGGAGGAATAATCAGAATGTGGTATTTTATTGTACTATTGAATCCTCAAATTTCTTTTTTGTGGGAACTCAGGTGGATATTTTCTTTATGTATTGCAGCATAAAAGTGCAAACTGATGCAGTGTACTTATTCATGTGATATGTCTGGTTTTGTTTTATGGTTTGTCTCTTTCACATTTTTAAAGCAGTATTGAGTGGAAGGGCTGAGCAGTTTGGATGTCGAACATCCTTGAAGTTTTAGAAACTTTATCTTTTAAGATAATATTACTTTGTAGTTGTCCTAAGCACTAGGCAATATTTTTGTTCTTTAGCTGTACGAGCTCTGAATGACCAGTGAAAATAATTTCAGTTTAAGTAGTCAAAAATCTGAGAAATTGTGTTCCTAGCAACGCAGACCAGGAAAATCCTGTAGCTTTCCCATGAAAAGAAATAGATCTCTATTAGTTGTGCAATTAAGTGGTGAATGCCTATTATTTTTCAGATCTGTGGAGGCTAATAGGCTGTGCATCATTGTTAGCCTCCTAATAGCTACAGGTTAAGAGTTACCATCTCACCTGCCAGGGGCATCTCTCTGTCAGTAGAGAGCTCTATTAGTGGTAGTGCAGCACCCATCTTACCAGCAGACTCCTGAAGTTACTAATGTAGCGAAGATCCATTACCTAATACACTCTAATGGTTAGTTGGCTAGGAAACTGGTATTTCCTACGCTTTATAAATCAGTACAGGCTTCTGTTTTTGTCATAAACATGAACAATGAGAGATTCTAATGACGTTATATGTTTGTGTTTAAAAAAAGGATAGTGAATGGCTTAGGAAAGAAACATCACAATGTATATGTCTAGCTCTGAATTGGAAACAGTGCTACAAATGGACATGATGGATTTTACTAATAGGAACAAAAAGTATGCATTCTGGTGCAATAGATAGATGTCTCTCTTGACTGGAATTTGTGCTCGATGACTTGAAGTGCCCAAGTAGGACCTTGAACATGAAGCTTCTTTTTTCATTTCCCATAACCAGCTTAGCACAGAGATTTTTAACTGTGAGTATGTCTGGATAATTTGTATGATAGAATACCATTTCCTCCTTGTCAAAGGGTCCTTTTGCTGGCTGTTCAAGTTTGATTAAAAGCTTTTATTTTTTTTCTTACTAGGGACTGAAAAAACCCCATAGGATCAGAAGCTTACATTCTTGACTTTTTTTGAAGGCAAAAGTAATCATTAAGAGCTTGATTAGGTGCCTGTAGTCACCTGGTCTTCTAGAATATAGATCTAGCTTGATCCAGGATCCCACAGAGAGTGTTAATTCTGTATAATTCTTTCATGATACATAGGAGCAAGAGGACTCAGAAGTAACAAGAACTCTCATGTTATCAGTAAGCTTAGTTTGTGCTCCAAAATAGTTGTCTCTTTCCCTCTCTCTGATTCAACAGCTCAGTGAAGGAACCTAGTACGGAAAGTCTGAAGGCTTTGTGCACACTGGGATTGGTAAAGCAGGATGCAACACTTGCAACAGCAGCCCTTAAAGAATTACTGAAGCATGAAAAAGGGGCTGATGGGATTTATGAGAGGTGTCTTATTGCATCTGCTGTTTATGCATTACAAGGTAGAAATGTGGCAATCCAGAGGGAAGTCTCCAAAGCAATACACAGGTATATAGTTTGTCTTGCTTTAAATTGCCTTGTAAATGTATTGCTTTGATTGCATTGAAGAGTAAGCAAACCTGTTTCTTTGAATAGTTATTCTAAAAAAAAATTTTAACAGAAATTTATTTTCAAAGATGAAGTCCTCACCTAAGGTTGTACCTTTAGCTTACAAGCTTGCTTTCTTATTTATGGAATCAAATAGCAGAAGTTTCATGGTTTATTCACTGTTTTCTGATTTGGTTTTGGGCGCTTTTTTGATAGGTAGTTTAGTTTACTTTTCTGTGAAAGCAGTTTTCATCCTCTGTAGCATAACCTTCAGCCTAGAAAAGTTCCTTGGGTTTTTATTTAATATTTAGAAGCCTTTGAAGCTATTTGTTCCATTAGCTAAATGTCTGTGTTTAAATTTGATTTGATTAGCCTTAGCATTCTGAAGGCACACATCATAGTCTCTCCAAGTGTTTTCGGAAACTGTTTTCATGCAACTGTTTTTTTCCAGCTACAACAAAAATTTCTTGTTCTTCATATTATGAAGACAAGTCCTGTAGCCCAAAGGTTTTTTTTTTTTTTCAATGAATATTGATATACATGTTGTACATTTTATTTCTTTAGCTAGCAGTATAATTTCAATATTGTGTTGTTTGTTTTTACCCATGTCTATCTTTTAATACATTGCATTGTATTCTTAATAGAAAAAACTCTATTTGATATTTATAGCAAGTGCCTACTGAGTCCTGGAAGGACCAGGTGCATATCTAAACCAGACAGTCTAATACCCTTTTCTTTCCATAGTTACCCTGATAACTCTGCCCTTTGGTCTCTTCTGTCTCGACTAGTTCCACTGTATGCATCCAAAAAGCCAAAAGTAAGTGTATTGCCAAAAGAAAGTGTAATATGTGCTGTTTACATTCCAAGTAATCTGTGTTATTTCTTAACTGAAAAAAAACCCCACCCTTCAGTGTGTGGACTTTCCCCAGTTAATATGAAAATTTAAGTCTTGCATTCAAAGCAACGCACAGCTACATACTGAATTTATGTACCATTATATGCATCTTCCATGAGGTAATGGTTATTGAAGTAAACTTGGATGAAAGATCTGCTAGAATTATGCTAACAATAAAAGGTTGTACTATGGATAATTTCTTTTGTTTAGTTTTATAGTGATGTGTTTATGTAAATAAATATATATATTAAGATTAACCTGTGTTTAATTTGGTTAATATAGTCATCTTCACTTTTCACATAAGTCAGTGTTTTCTTGCCACTTTTCTGCTTATTATTAGCTTTCCTCCAAATAAATACTCCTTGTCTTAATTTATGCTGATTATATAAGCAGAAATAACACCCGAAAACAAACCCTTTTCAATATGAGGCTAAAATTAGAAACCAATCATATGGATAAACTCTAGTCTGGAATGTCTCATGCTAATTTTTTATAAAAGGATCATGCTGTAAGCAAGGACATTGCCTCATTGTGCAAATTTCATACTTGTGAATAACAAAGATAAAAATATTTTGGCATTATATTTAGCATAAAATTAATTAGCCATGTAATTAAATCAATTGTTTGTTTTTTTAATCTTGCAGGGAGGAGCTGTGGCCGGAAGTGTCGCACATTCACTTGATGTAAACCGTGGAAAGGTTTGCCTTTCTTAAAATGCAGATTTTGTAATTCCATAAACAGTCTAAAATTAATTCTCTCTGATAACTTATAGTGTTAAGTAACTCTTATGTTCTGTTTTATAGGAAGTTCTGCTGAATATTGCAGTTAATCAGTTGGTAGCAGGATGTCACATGTTAGAAGATAAGAAAAACAATCCTCTGAAAAATATTCAGAAGGCCATCCATGTCTGTCCAGGTTACTCTTGTTCTCAAACACAGTAGTTATTGTTTGTCTTTTCATCCATCAGAAGCAAAAATTACTAGATTAAAGTAAAATCCGCTTTTGTTGGGTTGATTTGTTGTTTGGGGTTATCCATGTATCTTTTGGGGAAAATGCTTAAAGTGGAGATTGTCACTTTTGTTCCAAATTTAGTGGAATGGTAATTAAGCCAGACAATAAGAAAAATATCATTGGGTGTTAAGGCTTGTTCTAAACTATGAGCAATTTCTTAATCTCTCAACAGGAAAAGATACAAGTATTATTTAGTATGCTAGACAAAATTGAAAAACATGTTCCCTCAGTATGCAACACTAGACAGAATTATTCATCTACCTTGAGATTTTTGATTAGAAATGTTCTGTTAAAATATGTGGATTATGAGCTATAGAGAGCTCTATGGTTGTCTTACTAAATAGTCTTCTTCCTTTATCATATGAAGTGAATGCCTAGTGGAGTTTTCAATTGCTAATTTGTACTTGATAGTGAAATACTAAAGCATTGTTTCTTCTAGAGTCATTTTGCTCTGATGCATAAGGCTGGCTTGCAAGTTAAAAATGTCAATTACTTTCCTACAGGAAATAGGAGTATATGACTGCTGTTTAAAAGCAGTATACTTTACATTTTACTTTGTTAGATCTTCAAGCTTTGTTTCATTTTGCTGGCAAAATTAATTATTTTAGGGATGAAAATTTAAATAAATAAAATATTTAACTGAGCTCTAATTCAGGATAGAGATTGCTCTTACAGTAGTAGGCGTTCTTCACAGGACTAATTAAAGGTGAAGTTGACACAGGAGTTAGCTGGTAGTGGAAGTAGGCACCTGTTGCTGTAACTTTCATGCTGGTGGGCAGAACAGACTGAGTCTGCCACTTTGCATTTTGTCACAACTCTTCAGTGAAAGCTAAAATTAATCTGTGCAGTCAAAAATAAATTTTCAGCTTCAGCACACTTAAAACAATCTGTGAAAAATATATTAGTTGGCTTTAGGAAAAGCATCTTCCTTTTATAATCTGATGACCCTTACTTACTAGTTAGAAGCAAATAGTTATCACCTTCCTTGGTTTGAGCTCAATTACTTCTCTTATTGTTGGTATTGTATTTACAGTGTATGGTTCCATTGATAGGTATGCTTTTATGCTTTATCTGGTAAATCCCATTCTAAGTGAGCTATCAGCATATTTAGAATGGGCATGAGTTCCCTTTGACCATTCTTTTCTAGATAATCCTGCTGCTTGGGCAGTGCTAATGGCAGCCTGTCATGCTGAAAACACTGTTGTCTGTCTAAACAACACTGAACCAAAACGAACCGGTCTAGAGATGACACTTGTGTCTACAGTTTCAGCCAAAAGTAAGCTATATGTGTTTCCTATTTTAAAAAAGCAAAATGAAATTATCTAAGCTTGCAATACTGTTCTGAACTTGCAAAGAGGCTGAGGATTACTCAATAGTGGTAATTACTCAATAGTTGTAATTGTATTTTACAAAAAAAAAGTTAAATTCTAATATATAACTCGGTTTAGACACTTCATGGCAGGTTGCTTTCCCCTGCAAAGCTTCAAGTGGTTTTCTAAAATAGTATTTCTGAACTCTGATGCCTACATCCATGAAAGTTGTGGATGTATTACATTGCAGCAACAGTACTTACATGAAAAGGCTAAAGTAATTTTGAGTTCTGTAACTCTTCCAGTAGATACTCATTCTTGCTCAGTGCCCATAGTGTTTTCAAAACTGGAATTAAAATTCCATGTTGATGGATCTCAAACCATTAACTCAAATGGTTTATGCTTATTTCCCCTCATGCTTTTGATTTTGCCATCTTTCAATGTTCCTACTAATGAAGGGAGCCATGTCACATTAAAACTCATGAAAGTTCTCCCTTACCAGATCTAGAGCCTGTGACCATGGTATTGTTCTACAGCATAAATACTAATCTGTTTAAGCGTGTTGTCCGTCTTTACAGCTGGAGAAAGTAACCTTCCACATAATTATGTCCACACTCTGGAAGACTGGTGTCTGTGTCAAGCTATTGCCAGTCTTGAGGAGACTGGTAAACTGTCAGAAGCTGAAGCTCTTTGTAACAAGGTATGATGATGTCACGTTGGCAGATTGTGGTAGAAATATATAGAAGCCATTATTTTTGTGCATTATACAGTAAGGTAATGTTTGAATTAGCAACTGTCTGTTCCCTCAGAGCCACAAAATACAATAGATCACAGAATCAGTGAATATTCTGAGTTGAAAAAGCCCCATAAAGATCAGATCATCAAGTCCAGCTCTTAAGTGAATGGCCTGTATGGGAATCAAACCTTCAACTCTGGCAGTATTGGCACCATGCTCTGACAAACTGAACTGATTGTTGACATATTCTCCCTCCCCAGTATACTGTTTACAACAGCAGAACTGTGTTAATAGTTGAAACAAGTAGTGTGTGTGTCATGATAAAGTCTGTTCCAAGTTTAATTATTAAACAGAGAGGTCTTGCTGCAGTACAGCTGTGGAAGGGAGCTGGGCTGTTAACAGCATTCAAGAGGGTGTTCATGAGCGGAAGACTTGGCAAAAGATTAGCAAGAGCACACATCCTTGATTTTCATTAAAGAAAATTACTAATCATATGCAAATGTGATCCTTATTTTTGGAATATTTCATTAAAGTGGATAAAAGTAAAAAGGAAAAAAATAACAACAACAAAAAACCTAAACCAGACAAGCAGATTGATTGAACATGCTGGTTTCAGGAGGAAGTACTTTCTTACCTCTCTGTTTTCTTGGTGAGGTGTTTTCCTTTTCTCACCAGCTTGTATACTGACCTGACTTATATTAACAATGATCTGAGATTTTGAGACATACAAGATCTGTCCTTCCCCCAGTTTTGGTGTGGGGGAAGGTTGTGGTGGATTTTGCTTGTATTTGCTTGTATTGTTTTTTTTGTTTGATTAAATAGCCTGGGGAGAGGACAGTCAGTGTCTGCAATTAGTGAAGAAAAAAGGATAGCATTCCCTACTACCACAAATTCTCAGTGGTAGTTTTGGACCCCAGAATTCTCAGAAAGCAGTATGACTGGGAGTGGTGAGTCAGACACTGCTGTCATTCAATTGAGAAGGATTCACAGGCAATATACTTTGTTAAAAAATGTGTGAAAAATACAAGTATTGTTTGTTAAATCTGTTTTGAGTTCTAATTCTTTGAAGTATTGTGACTTCAGCACAGAAAATAACATGCAGTGAGGTTTGCAGAAGCTTCACATGCTTCACCTGAGCACAGTAAAGCAACAGATAGCTAGTTTTCTGTCTTTGCTTTTTTGTGTTGGTTCAAAGAAATAGTCTCTGGATACCTGCTGTTACTGAGTAGGAAATGTTTAGTAAAGTGCTTCTATTCCAGTGAAAATACAGTGTCTTATCTGGGAGAACTGAAATTGCTTGAAGCATAATCAAGGCCCCTTTTAGCCCCGAGACAGGTTTTTGCCTATATTAATAGGCCCAAAGTTTTAAATAATTGTCAAACCAAGTGAGAGCTGTCTTTCAGAAACCTATGGCAATGTACCAAATTGAGCTTAGACTTCAAATGTGTTTTGAGGAGATAAAAAATGTTACCCGTTTTTCTGGATCAGTCCTTGGAGTACGCCTTTTGCAGAAGAGGAGAAAAATGCTATGTTTCAAGCACCCTGAGAATGCTTTCAGTGTTGTTTTCTATAAAGAACAGAATGGAAAATCTAAGTATTCTTGATATTGGAGAATGATAATTCTGACTGCTTTGGTTTTAGGGTTTAAAAAGCTGCCCTGAGCACCCAGCTCTGTTTTTGCTTTTGAGACAAGTTCAGTGTAAGCAGCTGTTGCAGTCTCACAAAGAACTTCCAGACAGCATCCTGGAGGAACTTCGCAAGACAGTCATGTCCAGTTCATCCTCAGCTGCAGCCTGGCAAGTAAGTGTGAATCTTTTCCCTTCCTCGTGTGCCACTATCACACCTGCTGTAAGAGGGTGAGCATTTGTTTCACTGCTTTATTTTATTTATCTGCTGACAGTCAGTGACAGAAAAAACAGCTTAAATTTTTGTTCCAAAGCTGAAACATCATGTTAACTTCTTTAGAACTTGAAATATTAAGGACTGCTAGTAAGACCAAGCAGACATGGAGAGAATTAAAAGTATGAGATAAATGCCTAGAATCCCTGTCTTTAGGGATCTGTGATTTGACACAATGACTTCATAACCCATAAGAATAAATGGAAGTAAAGGATTTTCTGTTGTAGTAATAAAATTTCTTATTTAAGGATCTATCTGAAAACCTGAGTAAGTCTCTTTCTCCATAATGTTCTGACTTCAGGTGTCACTGTTCTTTTGAGTAAGTTTACTGCAGAGAATCACTCCCAGTAACATTGTTCAGTAATTCCCTTCCATGGCATGATGAATAATCATTTTTAGTCGACACAAAAGTGCTAAATCTCACTTCATATGCTGCTTCTGTGAGTCAATTTGAGAAGTCTCACATGCCAAGAGATCCTTTTGGTGATACAACACCAAATATGTTCATTTTCTAACAGCTGCTTTTTAGTTTACAGTTGAGTTTAGTTTACAGTTGAGTTTAGTTTACAGTTTGTCTGGCTCACCAAAATGATTTGTGGATAAAAAAATTTAAACTTTACAACTTAAGTAGCACATTTCACTTAAATCTAAATAGATTTCTACTTTGTTCAATTTACTTTGTAAAATATTTTGTTTCACAGTTATTATCTGTCTTTGCCAATGTAAGTAGCACATCATTTAAAAAAAAATCACATGAACTTTGAGTCCTTTATGTAGCTGAAGGTTTTATGATGCTCCTCTGCCCATTGATAGAATAAAACCCTCCTTGTGGTAAGATTCAGTGAAGTTATTTTCACTCATAGAAGATCAGTGCAAGGCTGCTTTACAGATCATGATCTCACTTCTTAGAAGGCTGCATATCCTCTTTTTTCCAGAAACACCAGGAGCATTATTTCTGGGAAAGATGCTTTTTTGATGCATTTTTCTGTGATTTGTGAGACTTCATATTTCTGAATATAGAACTCATTCAGGTTGAATTTGCAAAATAGGGGGCACACAAGAAATTATTGTATCCTCTTTTTAAATAACATCTTTTAAATTAAATTAGGGTTTGTGTGCATTCTTAAAGCATCCCTTGCATAGCCAAGTCATCTTCCTTACAAGCAGAGAGAATAAGTGAAATGAGTGCATGTGGTGTGGGAAGGGGATGATTTGTTTTTGTCTTCTTAATCCAGGCCACAGATAAGATAACTGTGAGGAAGATCTTTTTAGTCTTCAGTTAAAGAAAGTATTTCTCAAGGTTTAGATAGCATTCTGAAAAACTAGGCTGCTACATTTGCTCTTAGTGGATAAATGTATATTTTTATGTTTCCTGTCTCTAGACTTGCTGTGAGTTTGATTTATCCATTGTGATGCTTTACAGTTTTACTGCATTAGAGGGGTCATTAACTTTTCTTTCTGGTTAAGTTTTTGGCTTTTGTCTAAATTGTTATGTGGGATTTAAGAGTGCTGCTGAGCTGCTGCTCTGATGGCTGTTCTACTTTTTGTGCTGTGACTTGTCAGGAAAATAAATAAAAGCAGATCTGGCAAAGCTGCCATTGTGCCTTTGCATGGGGGTTCTCTTCTTTACTTGAGTGCTAGACATCTTCAGCTGCAAAGAGCTGAGGCTGACGGAAGTTTTTTTTCCTTCACATGAATGAACGTTTTACTCTAAAAAGCAGACCTGCAGCTTGATGTCAAGAATGCACAATCTCACTAGTGCTAATTAGTACTTTCCAGTGTGTTGCCCTTTGTAATTGGGAGCAACTTGTATGCATCAGAAAGCATTAATAATTTTTGCCTCCTCTAACACGCCGCAGTCTTTAGCCAGGCAAAGTCTAGAGGCCTTTGCTCAAAAGGAAGGGAATTACTTTGTTTACTTGGTGATCCAGCAAAGAATATTTCTAAATATGGCTTGCACATCTTCATGCATATCATGTACGTGTCAAGGATTTGCAAATATGGCTGCATCTGCTTTGAAAAATGTGTGATGACTACCAAATTAAAGCTAGAGAAGCTAGAATCCTTTCCTTCTCTTCATGAGGAAATCCAGGACATCTTGTGCTGGCAGAGCAGGCAGCAGCTGAGAGAACCTATCAAAAAAAGTCCATGAGTGGGCTAGGAAACTTTTAAAATAAGTTACTGTAGTGAGGTGTACTGCCAGCTCTGCAGCAGACTAATTTTTCTGCAAGGCAATGCACAGTATATTGTTGGAATGAAGACTGGGTGCATGGTGTCAGCTAATAGTATGATGTGGTACTCTCATAAATTGGACTAAATGGTATTACCTAATGGATATGTGTTTTGGTGACTCCATAAGTGATTTTATTGGATGTTTATTTTCAGTGGCTGGCAAAAATATATCAGTCTCAGAGAATGATGACTGGAGCAGAGATGTGTTACAGAAAGAGTCTGCAGTTGGCATCACAGCAGGGCAGCTGGAACGGGAAGTTATCCAGTCTGCTCAGGCTAGCTATGCTCGCACTGGAAATCTGCATGGTAGGATAACCAATATAACATTACTGCATGATTTAATAGAAGTTGGTGGGATAGAATGCTTCTGTAGTCATAAGATGATGCCCCTGTTGAAATGACTTTACGATTTATGAATGACAGCTAGAGAATAAAATGAGACATCAAGGGGCAGTGGAGTATTCTTAGAACATGTCTTTGTAAGAGAGGTTGCAATGTAATAATCACGTATAACCACTTTGTGCCTAAGAGGCTCACTTGCTCAATAAGACTTGTCTGTAACAGTTTTAGTTTGATCATCCAAATTGACGTACCCTTCAAATGTCTGTCTTGTTCAGCCAACTGCCTCAACAGATGTTTTTTCTTCAATGGTGGTTGGAAAAGTTGGTTGTATTTCAAGTATTTTTATGCTGTATGGTCATTTCCAGATATGATGCTTTACACTTAAGTCTAAGAATAATCTAAGGGAATTGTATCTTGTGGAATAAAGAAAAGTACTCCATTCCTTGCACTGGGGGGCAAGGTGAACATATCTCAGGGTCTTGATAAATGTTGATTATCTTCAAGCAGTGTCACTCTAGAAACTTGAAGTGCACTACCAGAATATAAAGTGCACTGTAAAATGTAGATACTGCTGTGATCTTGGCTAATGCTTTTTCACAAATTAATTAATGACCCAGCTTGATCAAAATCAAGCAAAACAACCCCCATATATCATGAGATCTTAGGTAAGAAAATACAGATTTACTGAGGATAAAGCCGGAAAACTGTTCTCCTTTTTGGAGAAGAGAGTTGTCCTCGGTTTTTCTCACAAGCCCATTGCTTCCAAAAGCAGAATTTGTCAAGCAGCAGTATTTTTCCTGCTTTTTTTCTGTCAGTTTTTAGTGGTCTGCTTTGTTTCTAATTGCTTCTAAATGCTCTCAGAGGTCTCAAGATACTATCTAAATTGATTAATACTATTTCTTCAAGGGATGGCTTGAATTGCCTAAGAATAAAGAAGACTTTGTTTAAAAATGTGATTAGTATGAATTTGATTATTTCATCTCAATTTTTTAAGTGAGCAGAGATGCTGATGAGTGGATATTTTTTGGCCTTTCTGCACTGGTTTAATGAAATTTATAAAAGCCTGGTGATAAACTTGCTCAGGTCCAAGAAAGCACTGTGTTTGAAAATTGCTTGTCTCCCAGTTATCTTCCAAGTAAAGATTTGGTCACCCTTTCAAGTACAGTAATTTGAATGCTATCCAGATACAATGGAGATAATAAGGTTTTTCTAAAGCTAGTTTTTCTTGCTTTGCTTTGCTTATATTCTTAAGATAGATGGCTTTGCTCAGTAGTTGCTCTGTTAGGTGATTACAGTCTAGGAGTTAGTTTTGACTTCTGGTAAAAAAAACTGTCACTTCTAGGGATAGATTCTACCTTTTAGAATACTTTTATACATGGTATGAAGATTTACAAAGATTTCTGAAGCACCACTAAAATTTGTATGAAAAAACAAAGACTATGTGCATAAATTATCAGGGGGAATGCTAGCAAGGCTAATCCTAAATAAGTTAACATGACTTTTCTAGGCACTTCTAACCACTGTTAGTCTGGGTGTTTTTTTAAACAAGTGTCTTTCTAACCTGCCAAATACTTCTCAGAACAGCTTGAATTAAACCTGCTTTCTAGGGAGTTGCAAATATGCTACAATAAAGTCG
Source organism: Anomalospiza imberbis (assembly GCF_031753505.1). NCBI lineage: Eukaryota > Metazoa > Chordata > Aves > Passeriformes > Viduidae > Anomalospiza > Anomalospiza imberbis. Next base: position 43,632,801 of record NC_089721.1, read on the forward strand.
TTTTCCCCCTATTTTTTCTTCTCTTTATTTTTTAAAATTTCTTTATTCTCTTTCTTTCTTTTATTCTTAACTTTTATGATAGGCTAATGTCCCAAATGAACACTGGCCATCCTTGGTTCAAGAGGCAACAACTGAAGCTTTGAAACTTTCTCCTTGCCCCTTGGCAGCTCTACTTCAAGCCCTGCTACAGTATAATCGCAAAATGGGAGCAAGGTAGGCCTGATCTGTTAAGTTGTCAGTGGAATACAGTGTCTAAAAATACAAGTGGTCATTATCTGCTATCTAACTTAAAAAACTTAAAGAAACTTGAGAGCGGAAATTAATTCTTGAAATAGTGTGGCACCTAAAAGGGAGAGGGGAGAAGGGGTTAGTAATGTGGGGAGCAGCCAAGTCTTCCATTATTTGTGAAAAAAAAAAAAAAAACAACAACACCCAGAGAAAAACACCTGTAAGACAACTTTTATTTTAAAAGCATGTTATCTAAATAAATTCATCAGGTAGACTACACATTCTGAAAAATCTTCTAATATAGCACAGTGGAAACAGATATCACTGCCCTGACTACTGCTGGGATTAATTTTGATCCTAAATTTGTCTCACAGTGGAAGTTCATGCCCATTCCTGAACAGCCAGGTGGACATTGTGGCTTTTTGAGAAAGGGGGAAGCACTTGGGGAAGGGGTTCTTGAAATCTTCCTGTGTTGTGTATTTGGTTGCTATGTCCATTTTGTCTTCTGTTTTTGCTTTAGCTATGGAAAATTAGAGGATTTTGTATGATTTTGTTCAATAATTCACCTGTTTTGTAGATAATTCTAGGAAACTGGCTTACATTTTTTGTTGTCTCTTCAGATGACAGCCTAATATGATTGTGATGGTTGTCACGTACAATAAAATTAAGGTAGAAACTTAATTAAAATCAGTCTTACTTCAATTCCAGACACTAACTTACATGAACAGTATATCACAAGATCTAATTGATCTGCCTAGGTGTTTCAAAATCCTGAAACAATAAATTAATCTTGAATACAAATAGCAAACAAAAACATGTAACTTCTCAACAGCCTGTGAAATCACAATGTACTGGAATATCACACTGGCTATAAAGGACAGAATTCTTAGAACAAGAACCAAAGCTGATGGAGCACCAGTGAATGAATATGACATCCCTACATGTAGTTGCCAGTTTTTACCAGATTTCAAATGGCACTGTGAATTTGACAATTCCTTTGTTAGGTACATGGTGTGTTGGTGTTGGAAGGTAGTATCAGCCAAAAAGAATTTTAGACTTTGTGTAGTACTCTATTCTAATTACCTTCTCTTCTGCAATTTCACATATTGTCTCTGTTTGCAGGAACTGCAATAAGGGCTTTCCTGTATATTACTTCTGGCCATTCTTGTTTGCTTTGTTATGTTCCATGGGGCGTGTTCAGTTGAATTTGATTTGGATTATGTTTTGATTACATTTCCAGGGAGACTCGGCGAATGTTGGAAAGAGTCGTTTATCAACCAGCAAATCCAGAAACCATAGTGTCGGTGGCACGCTGGTACCTCCTTCAACATCTGTATGCCAAAGATGATTATGAATTAATAGATGTAAGACAGTCCACCTTATACAGAACTTCTATCTATTTACATTTGATATTATACTTGCAATGGCAAGTGGGGTGGAAGGAGGCTAGGAAGGTGTTGGCAGACCTGCTCTTGAGGTGCAAATATACTTCAGTTTTTGAAATCAACACTAGCTTGTTTGAATGTCTTTTCATTCCTCCATGCAGTAATGAAAAAATAAAACAGTAAAGTCTGCAGCTCAAACTTGGAACAGTTCTACTGGTGATTCTTCAGTAGACATGAGGACCATTTAATCCAAATTTTAGCAATAATAATGTTAATTCCCTCTAGCCTGGCTGGAACATGTCATGTCCCTGGCCCAAAAGATCTGAGCAGCAAAATCTCTGTGCTCTCTATGAAAGACTTACATGTGTAATGATACATTCTTTTAAGTACATAGTAGATGCTGCATTAGTTTCTGTTGACAGTTCTTCACTAATGTATTTGATCAAACTCACAAATCCATGCAGCTTTTTCATGTAGTGCAAGTGGGGTGTCATTCATTTTGGCTTATAATGAGAACTTCTTTTCTCCTCAAAATGTGAATACACTCTCCTATCCTCAGTGCTGCCAATGATGGTGAGGTCTTTTGCCCATATTATCAGCTGTTCTCTGGTGAAATGTTGAATCCAATACAAAGTACATTTGGAGGTACATATAAAAAGATGTGGGCAAAAATCCATACATAGACATGCACAGACACAGATAAAAAAAGATAGATTTAATGAGTTCAGAAGATCCTGGTATGATCTCATTGCACTTGTTTCTGCAAAGTCATCTATATTCCCTGCTGATGAGTATGATAATAATGGCTGGAGATTTGCTTGGTTCTGCTTAATGGTTCTCCTTTTCAGTATGTATAATGTCATCAGGTTACAAGAGATGTGCCAGAAGCTTATGGGCATTAGGTTGCTGTGGGACCTTTTTTTTAAGGTCCCTAGTAGAAAAGCTCCAAATATGATGTATGGAAAAGAAATCAGGGAAGTGTGAATTTAACTGCGGGAGGGAAAAGGCAGGTTTTTTAAAGCAACTACAGAGAACACTTCAGTTTGTCAAATGGAGATTTATACAAAGGTAAGATTTATACAAAGCAAGAGACAAGTGTGTGTCAGCAGGAAAATAGGTCTGCTTGTTAATTGCCAGCAGGTAACTACTGATGCTTTTACAGAGCATTGCAATTGATTACAGTCATTAGAGTGCAGAGTATGGATCTTTTAAGCAAGTTGATGTGTAATGCTGATTATTTCCTATTTGGGGATTATGGGTTAGATGATCTTTTAGCAAAATGGTCTATCAGGAATGAAAGTACATTTCAGATTGCCATTAAAACACTAACCAAAAAACTTAAATTCTCAGGTCATTCTTTATTTTTCTCTGCAGGTGCTTATAGAAAATGCCAAAGCTAATGGAGATATTAGAGCTCTGGAACTAAATGAGAAATTGTCAACAAGTGCCTAGAATGTACTGTCTCAAGCAAAATACTCTTATGTTCATCCAGTTCAATTAGTTCACCTTCCAGAAGTGTATAGAGTTTGAGCTGTTTTGTTTGTTATGTCTGATTTATTTTTTTTTCTGTTTCATCAACTGCAGCCTTGTCTTTAATTTTGCTTTTTCTTGAACAAATGTAGGTTATTTTCATGTTGAGTTACACACATAAAATCACATTTATTTTGAAAAGAAAACTCTGAAATTTGCTTTTGTTTTTTCCCCCACTTAAACTTTGTCACTATTCACAATAGAGTATTTCCCCCCTAACTTGGGTAGCAAACAGAATTCCCCTTTATCTACTCATGCATCTCTGTCAGGTCTGAGGATTCCTGGGCTCTGATACCTTCCGGACTACAGCTAGGGCCCCCTACCAGGAGGGCTGGCAGGAGCTGGGGGACAGGAGCTGGGTGTTCCTTTGGTCCAGGTGTCTTCCAGATACCTTCTGTCCCATCTGGGTCACTAGAACTGATGCCTTGTGAAGGCTGACCTAGAACAGAGACTAGATGGAGTCAAAGAATAAAGTAGGTATTTATTAGAAGGCCTCAATGGATACACCTTGGGCAGTACAAGAGCCCAGCCAGGGCTACACCCAAGATGAACCCAAAATGGTCACAAAAATGGATGACTGCTCACATGTCTCTCACTTTTATAAGTTTTGGTCCATTAGCATATTGGAGTGAATTGTCCAGTTATAGCTTTACGTTACGAAGTCCCGTCCTTGTTTTTCTCTCTGCAGTCCACGTTGTTTATGCTCTTGGGCCTGAGATTTGGGTGGTTGTCCTTGGTCCCAAGCTAGGAAAGGAATTGTTTTGTCTACCTACTCTGTGAAGAAAGCTTACCATCCCTTAATATGAAGCTCAGACCCACACGTTAAAGTAATAAAGAATCTGAAAAATATACAAGCTAAAACCTGAGGAATCATTTGATCACATAGATGTACAATTATTAACTCCACTGCCAGCGATGCCAGATTTTCTTGGCACAGAATCTTAAGAGCTGGGTAGCAAACAACTTCTGTCATCTCTTGGTGACTCAGCTGCTGATTGCTTAATTGGATGAATCATGACAACTGTTCTTAAGATATGTTGTTATTTTACTTTTATGTACATGAAAATAAAAAATAAATAAAGCAACGACTCTGACCTGTGAAAGTTACCATGAGGATGTTCACTCTGTTAACAGGAGTAATGATAGCGGTCCATTTTCTAGTTTAAATCTTCTTAAAATTTCTATCCAGGAGAGTCTTACAATGGCTTATACAATCCCATGTTGTAGGCAGGAAAGGGCACTTAAAAAGCATGCAGTGGGACAGCATTGAACATGCACTTGCCTTTGGAACCAGTAGTTCTGGGCTTACTGAAAACAGGATGCTGAGTTGGAGTGCAAGTCACACACAGTGATCTCTGGAGAGTGTGCCACTGTCATTTTAACAGGAAAACTCAACTCAAATCTGTGGAGGTAAGACAAAACCTCTGAATAGCAAGAATCTCTCTTTATCTTCCACATTTTCATTCTCTCACTTTCCTTAAGATTATTTTCTTTAAATTTAGATTGATTATACTTCACAGAGCTGCTATCAAATAGCCCTGAACTATCAGTAACTGCAAACCTGAAATGGAAATGCTGCAAAAGCCAGACATGTGACTCTCAAGGGTAGCTGTAACTTTTTTTAGCTTCCTACTATTAAAAGCCTGGAGAAATTCTTCCAGCCTATGGTTTGTATCCTTGGCATATGGTCTTGGTATGTGTGCCACCCACTCTAGTCGAAAAGCTGTCATCATCAGCCTCCTGGCAGCACAGTAAGCAACTGCCTTCCCCTCTTAATCCTTCTGTGTGAGCATTAGCCTAGACTTTGCTAGTACTGAGCCCTGAATACCTTCTAGCATCTAGGAAAACCAACAGGTGACAACAGCCCAGGGACGCCAGCTGAGTAACTGTCAACTGTGAACATTCCATATTAGAAAAAAAAAAAGTAGTTGTACAGCGTTTTTTTTCTGTTCAGAAGACCATGAACTTGCTTTTACCGTAAACAGTGATGAGCTCCTTGTCTAAGATAATTACAGAGCCCAGAGTTGTATTACATACACTGTAGGAAAAAAAACTCCAAAAACCTCTGTGAGTTGTGAAGTACTCAGTGAAAAGTGTCCAGGGAAGATGAGTTTAAATTTAAGCTTTTGTAAAATTCAACAACATGAGGTAAAAGTCTTGCTCTCCTGATTTTTGAGCAATGTATAGCCTCTACAAAATTGGCACATAGTAACAAGTCTGCTGTAACACTGGCAAAGCTTGTCAATAAAAGGAGGTTGAGGCAACCATGTATTTTATGTAATGTAGGTCACAGCAAAATACAAAGACACATAAGCATCACTGATCTGGGGAATTGAGAATTTCTTATTGATTTCACTGCCTGGGAAGTCATTGTTATTCAGCTGCTCTTGCTGTAAAGGAGGGAAAATATAAACATTGTCCAACTATAAGTTATTATGTTGGTTTATGCTGAAGGCAGAATGGAATCAAATCTAATGAATTGAAGGTTGAACTTTTCATGGCTTCAGATACTAGAGGTTACTTTTTAACCCCATGCTGGTTCTCACTAGAGAGAGCACCTTTAAGGCTAGCTCTTGTTGGTCACTCTTCTGGGAGTCACTTGGATAGTGTTTTCTTCGTACATTTCTGAATTTTCTTTTTTTCAAGTTTCATTTTGTGTCCCTTGTTTGTTTGAGCAGCTCCAGAGATTCATGAATAGACTGAAGTCCTGTAAAAGAATAGGAACAATTAATTAAATAGTGGTTGCTTTAAACACATTAGAAGATGATTCTTTGTCTCTGTGAAGGTTTCTGACCCATGTTTAATACTAATCACATTAAATCAAATCTATCCCATTATTTTATTGAATAGCATGAAAACACAGTAGCAGCTTGGGTTGCAAGCTCCTTGTTACTGGGAGCTGTCTTCCAACGCATTGGACAACACCAAGCATGATTACAACTGTGATTGACCTCAGGTATGTGATGTGGCAGAAAGAAGACACTGTCTGTCTTTTAAAAAGGTGGGATTGTTTGCTTTTAAGGTTATTCTTTTCATTTAGCATTGGGAGTTTCTTACTGGTTTGTTTTTTTTTTCAAGACCACAATCAAAAACTCTGTTTCCCATCAGATGCTGATACTGTGGCTCTGCAGTTTGCCTACCACATAGCAGAGTTGGTGCTGTGGATTTCCCAAAGTTGTAGGAACTGTAAATAGACTTACTTCTCATCTGAGATGGACACTGTTCTATTGTGCACTTGTGGGAGAATGGGAGCTCAGCTTCACCAGCTGTTTGTGCTGTGTATAAGTGTATAAAAAGGAAGCAATAGGAGCATGCAGACAGTTTTTTCCAAAACAGAGCTACAGAGCACCTGATACACATTTTTTTGCACCACTGTACAGTCAAATACTGTTGAATAAAGACTGTAGAATTGTAAGCTGCTGTTACCTTGCTGATTGCAATAGCTTTCAAATTACAGTGCAGTAGCTCTTTGAGTTTGTTCAGCATCTCACATAGTTGTTAACTTCTTAGGAACTAAGAACTGAGCAGCCTTCTATTTTTTTCTTGAAGTGCTTATTACAACGTGGCTGCCAATGACATGTTTTTCTTTCTGGAACAGTTCTTTAATATGGATTCATTTTGTCACTGCTGCAGTCAAAACAAATTGCTTCATAGTGCTTAGAATTTTACAGATTCCAGACACATCTCTGATTTCCAGGATGCCAATCTGTGCTGAAGCACCAACAGCTGCTGAGACAGTCAAGAGGCTGCCTCTGTCCCCTTCAAGCTGCTCTGTACCTCTTCAGCAGCCTCCTGTTGCAGGGTCAGCCCTGCCAGATGACTGTCAAGGGGAAACAGTCCTTGGACTTTGAACACAAGCATGGCCAAAGTTTGGTATAAACAAAGCTCTTCTGTCCTTATTTTCCACAGGCTTATTTTCAACTTCCTTGAAGTAAAGAAACCTCTTAGCACCAAGATCTTTTATTCTGGAATTTCTTAGCCATTACTTTCTTTGAGAGCTGTCTTGTGCTCACTCAGACGGTCTTCTAGACAGCTAAGCCTTATCCTATCAAGCTGCACAAAGACCTTAACTAACAGAGAGCTTTGTTTACTACAGCCTTGAGGCAGGGCTTATGGGTGGGTTGCAGATGATGAAGGAATTGGAGGTGAAGTGAAGAGCTGGAGTACTAGATCATAGACATTCTGAAAGATGAGAAACCAGACGCTCAGGTTTCAGATGAGAGCATGTAAGATATGAAATACTTGTGTAGTGATTTTCAGGCTTCTGTTCCTTTGGAGAGAGGGCTTAGTGATTTTTTTTTTTTTTTTAATAACCTGCTACATCCACTGTGTTTCCACCATCAGCTGCAAACAGGAGGGTATTATGATGGACTAGATTTGAGTCACGCAGAACAGATTACAGTGGGTGAAATCTTCCTCTGAAGACCAAGTACTCAGTGACTCAGGAGAAAGTCTTCATAATTGCTGTGAACAGCTAGAATCATCTGGTGAAGTGCCTTATGCTTTGTGAGATACATCACAATGACTGTCCCCGTAAGAAGCAGCTGCCATGTATCAGCAATACCATCTGACTGCTTCTTTCTTCTTTTGCACAATGCATGCTCTGTGTTGAGTAGCTGCAACTCATCCAGTTGCCTCTTTTTCCAGCTACTGTTGGTGGAAAATGGGGAGTAAAGCATTGAAATAATACAAAACCATTAAATAGGATCACAGCAGCAAGCTCTATACAAGAGAGAATCACTGCTGCCTCCATACTAAGGTTAGAGATCTTCCTAAAAATAAATGGGTGCTCTAAAAAAGCTGGAAAACGTATTGTGAAGTTGCCTTTAAATGAAAGATCATTACCTTGACACTCTTGTGCAAAAGTCATGCTGGCTGTTTGCAAAGATAGGTGGGTTAAACTGAGAGACGTCTGTGTGCGGGGTTTTTGAGAGAGACAGAGTCACTTTAATATCTTTTTGTCTTTGTTGGGAAGTGGTTTCTGCAGCAGCAGGTTACTGTAGAAATATATATTTAAAATAAATGGAATGAAATCTCATTCTCACATGATATCTATTAATTTTGTACTTCCTCAAGCTCTTTCCAGATCTGTCTTTTAATTTTGGCCATTCTTGCATGCAGTTTTTTTCATCTGATACAACTTTTCATACTTCTGTGGTCTATCAATTTTTTTTCATTTTAGTGATGGAAATACCAGCTTTTCTTCTGCTCTTTTTTACTGCTCTTTCCTTTAAATATGTAATATGGGTTCATGCGCACATTAACCTGTCTTCTGCTACCCATATGTTGAGTTGGTCTTGCTTTCTAGTCCCATGTGGGACAGCACTCCATAAATTGCAAGGAGACGTCTGGTACCCCAGAGAACATGTCAATCCTGTCTTCCACAATGAACCAAGTAAACCAGGAAATTTCTTTTCCTGGCTTGGCCAGGACAAATGTGGTTTTAAATATTTTTTAAATTTATTTATTTTTATTCAATCATTTAAATCCAGTGATTTGATGTCATACTGTGCAGTGTGAGACTCTTTTCAAGTTGCTTTCATGAGCCCATCTCAAGCCCAAGCTTTCTGACAAAAGAAGTGCAATGTAGTGGTGTAAACCCAGCTCAGCTGCTGGCATGAATAGTGAGGCTGAGCCCTGTAAGAGCTCTCTGAGGGATAGCAAGCTGTCCCCTCCCACTTCTGAGCCAATACAGCTTTGGAGGCAATGCCCCCTTGATGGTATGCTCCAACCTGAGCTGCACAGTTGCCCATGCCTTTGTCTTCAAGTTGTACTGCATCCTCTGGTCAACTCCAAATCTTGTCAATATGGCCAAAACCCTCTGACCTTCTTTAGACCTTGCAATACAAGGGAGTCCTGTGGCTCTACCTCCCAGGGAGGGTGTTTGCAAATCTGGCAGATTTGTTGTGTTGGAATACGCTCTGAGTTTACCAACACTGCTGCGGGGCACAGGTGGCTGATGGAGTGAGTCATTTCCGTGAATAACTGAGCTGCTGCCCTGTGCTCCCAGGATGGCTCCATCACCTGCAGACAGCCTGCCAGATCCATCATCCCTCGGGATGGCATTCCTTCGCAGACTCCTGTGCAAAGGAGCATTGCTGAAGACAGCTGCCAGAGTATAATCTGCTGAGCAGAACTGCCCTCCTATTGCAGGCTGAAGCTCATCGCCTGCATTTTTCTAGCACCCCTGCTGAGGTTTCCTTCAGCTCCCAGGGCCTGAACTGTGCTTCCACTGAAATGACATGCAAAGGAGCAACATACATGCCTCTGTGTACACGTCTGTGTACACACAATAATGCATTCCTTATTCAACTTACTTAAGAGGGGCTTTGAAAGATTTAACTCCTGGTAATGCTGCATTTTTTTTGTCACAGCAGTCTGTCTTAGGGGAGAGTAACCACATTTATTGGGGTGTTTTCTGCAAAATAATCACAAAATCTGTTAGTGGAGGATGGAAATTCAAATTATAGCTTTGAGATACCAACTGAGAAGTCAGAAACGTTTTTAATATCTTCCTGGCTGCACTAAATGTTGTTTGCCTTAAGTACAAAAGATTATCATCAGACAGAAGAAATGGAGATTAAAGTCCAGGAGCATAATAGCTCTAAGCAATTTCTAAACCTGATTTTGATCTGCAGCCTTCATCCTGATGCTAGGATACGGTGATCATGTTCTAATCTCTTTTGAATTCTGAAGTGGAATTAATTACACATGACAAAGGAGGAGAAACTTTAAAAGCTGTGAGGGAATTAATTGAAAGGCTTGGTCCTGTGCCAAGCACTAACTGCTGCAGTGGAACAGAAGCATGCCATATCATTACTGACCACACGATGGTGAGGGTTTGTTTAAATTTAAAACCCGGAACAGACAATCTCTTCCTTTTCTAAAGAAGAAGAGATCATCATTCTATCATTCCTTGTCAATGAATGATACTGGATGGTGCTCTGTGATGGCACCAATGCTCACCTTGGTACAGGGAAACACTATGGCTGAGCACATTGGCGTTACACAGATGTAAAGTGGTGCCATAATCCAGGACTTCTTCCTTTCCCAGCATGTCCAACGCTCTGTGTGATCTCTGTCTTTAAGAACAAAAATTCCTTGGATGAGGATCAGGCCCTGACTTTGCTGCTGGCCCTGCTTGAGCAAGGGGTTGAACCTTATCTTGCAGATTTCCCTTCCAAAATTAATCTCCGATTATACTCTGATTACAACTTACCATTTTGCTGGCTGTGTCCTAAGGCACCTGGTTTTGTGTTGGATCTCAGGTCCTGTGTGCATGGTTTGGTACCTTCTGGGATCAGGGTGAAGGAGTGTTGCTGCTCATTCTTGCTCCTGGCATGCCAGTGGAGGCCACCCCAGTGTAGTGGGATGTCATCCTGGAGAGTCTTACCAGTCTCTCCTTTACCAAGTTAAGCAGCCAGTGCCTGTGCTGGGCTTGATTTTCCTGAGACCATGTCAGCGGTGCTTCTGTACACATCTGCTGAAGGAGTAGCTGATCTCTGAGGTCATTTAGAATACTTGTCAACCTAAAATTATGACTATGTCTCTGTCAGACTATGAAGTAGTCTTGAGTCACTTGAGTAAATTGTTTAAATTACTCCAAATGCCCTCAATAATTTCCTAGCAACTCCTAAATTAATTTTTTTCATCGGTACTTATCTTGAAGGTTGTATCTACATGCCAAAATACAATTTCTGCAGTGTGTCTACTTTTGAAAGTAGATTTTTCACCTGAGGGGTGAAAAGTGTTGATTTCATATTTGAATTAACTCTGTTTGAAGAAACTACACCATCCCATTTAACATGGACTCTGTTGCTGGGCATCAGTGAACACAGCTTGAAAATTAAGTTTGTAAGGATCAAAAATGCTTGGAAGTAAAACAAAAAGAGAATGCGACTTGCCTTTAAAGCAGCAGTTGGACAGACATGTGAAAGCCCATACAAAGGCATTAAAGCAGGCATAACCTGAAGACAGGCAAGTATCACAAAAAATTTAATGTCATTGTGTTAATTTTAAACATATGCTTGCTAGCAAGCAATAATCACAATTTGTTTGGGCCTCAGTTAAGATAAAAAGCCTGCTTGCTTCTGGCCCTTCTAATATTTAATACCACTTTTCAAAAGGATGTTTGAACTGAAGTACTTTATATAGAGACTAACAACAGCTCTGCATCAGTCAAATGAAGTGCAAATGACTGTAAATTTGGTCAAAAACCCTAATGATAGCAAAATCTATCTAATTCGTATGTTATTTCAGTTTGCAATATCTTTTCAAATCATAGAATGGTTTGGGTTGGAAGGGGCTTTAGAGATCATCTTGTTCCAACCCCTCCACTGTGTCCTGGGACATGTCTACTAGACCAGCTGGCTCCAAGCCCTCTACAACCTGGTTTCAACAGCTCCAGAGAAGCGTTGTCCACAGCTTCTCTAAGCAACCTCTGCTAGCGGTTCACCACCCTCACAATAAAAAATTTATTCCTTACATCTAATCTACATCTCTCTTTAACATTCAAACAGTTCCCTTACAGAAGCAGTTGTTAAGTCAGTTTATCACTATTACTCATTTAAGTAGTTCTAAGATTTAATTTTTCAAGAGTAAAAAATTGTTTCATTAGATTTGTTATTTTTAATTTAAACCAGGTACCTGTGGTCAGAAAGTTTGTTTCCTGGAACACTAATCTTTGTTCAAAAGAAAATAAAATGGTGCTGTGATAGTGTGTTTGTGATGCAGAGGAGCATCCAACCTCAGCAGGGGAAGGAAAGGTCTACAGGCACTGTTTGTTACAGAGTGGTATCAACCATCAACCAACCTCTGTGTTCCAGTCCAGCCCCTCCTGGTTATTAAAAAAATAACCCTGTCCTGACCAGAACCAGGACATTGGAATAAGGCAAATAAACTAAAATCAATGGTCAGTTTTGTTCAAAGGCTCAAAACCAACCTCTGGCAGCTGGCATCTGATTTCACTTCAATTTCTCTGCAAATGAAAAAGGAGAAAGAAGGGAATATTTATACCTAAAAATTAGGTATTTGAGATTGTGTTTAGGTGACATAGAAAAGATTTGGCAAAGTCTGCCTTGAGCACAAATAATTGGAAATGAGAGGAAATAATTCATTTTTTATTAAGTTATTTTACAAATACTGAAAATTATTGTTGTGAACAACACTAGCAGTTACCTCATGAGGTTACATGACCTCTGTGGCTCAGATCAAATGAGCACAATGGTCTCTTTGGGATGCAGATCCTGCCAGCCTCAGCCAAGATGCTGAGGAGGATGAAGGTGGTTGGGCTCAATCTTGAGGGACACACTTGACAATGACAAAATTATTATTTTTAATAACAATGTAATTATTTTATTTTTTAAACTTTCTCCCATTAGTATCCCTCTTCCATGAAGCTTACAAAGATATATATATTTAGCAGGAGTAAGGCCACATATACAGATAGTTTACTACACTCTTTGGCCCAACAAAGACTTGAAATATTAATAAAGAGGTACTCATGGATATTTAATAAAAGCATACTCCAATAGTACTACCGTTAATTTTCATATGTGAAAATAGATCTATCTAATAGATCTATTGAAATTACTTTAGGCAGTGGAATGCAGCTATTCTAACCTAACTGACTCCAAGAAAGAAGAGATAAGCATCCACTCTTCTGTGAAGAGTCAAATCTCTGAGCAAGGCTCAATTACCATGAAATCCTGCAATATGTTTAAAATTAATCTGGATTTCAGTAAAAATATCACTTTGTACATTTACAGCACAACTGCAGACTGCAGTCAAAGATGACTGGGTCCCTGACAGCTGCACATTAATTGAAGAGCTAATTGGGCTGATTTGTCAAATTTTATGCAGAAGATCCAGTCTGTTCCAGAAGTTAAATTTTATTTCAGTTCTATAAAAAGAGCACATAAATGTGGTAGACTTCTAAAGCAGAAGTGTGAAAGGAAACAGATATTCCCTGAAGGACATTGAATTTATTTAAATTTTATATTAACTGGAAAAATATCTCAGTATTTAGTAAATAAATGCTTTGTATTTTATTTTAAATATGCAATGCCAACACATCTTAGTGTCTACAAAGCCTCCTCTCTTCAAGATTCTTATTTCTGATCACAACTTTAGTAGGATCTCATTAGCTTTTGATAAGCTCCTCTTTTACTTCTATTCAGTTTCCAATTTCTTTTCTGACATTTTTCTGATTTCTCTTCCCTCTTAGATTGGTGACATTTCTTGTCCCTTTTATATCATCTTGATCTCTATCATTTACTGCTCTCTGTCTCCTTGTTTCTCCTTCTCTTTTCCCAACTTTAATATGTTGACCACTTTAGCCAATTTCCTCATTTGCCTGTACTTACTTTCCTTTCACTTGCTGAGATTTTTTTCTTTTAAAGTCCTATTCTATTTTTATTGCTGAATCGAACTCAGATTAAGTCTTACTTAAATAAGTCTTCAATCAATTACTTTACCATTTTAAGGGGTAGAACTATTGCCTTTGAAATATTGTTAGTGAAGGATTGTTATAATCAGATTTTAAATTTTTGCACTAGGTCTGCTATTCAGTGCTTAGCTGCTTTTCATTGTTCTGAATATGGCTGCCAGATACTTTTGTTCATTGCATCCCTCCCTGGAGCTCCCCTTTCGCTAAACCCTCTCAAGAGTAACATCTCACCCTAAAAGTATTTCTGAATCTACAACAGCAAAAATACACTAAGTAAATGATAAACAAATAATTCACAAAACTGTGGGCACATGAGGTTGTGCAGCCACTCTAGGTGTGCCCACCTTTCTTCATCAGCAGCACCACTGTCCCAGGAAGCTGTCTGAGAAGTGGGTAGATGTGCAAATGCATAAAGAATTTTTCTTTTGTACATTAGGCAAGTCACAAATTAGCCGTAATTATAATGGTAAATCGGACCTTTGTATTTTGTGCCTTTCTTTAAAGTATGGAAAGTTAATTGGTTTATACCTTTCTTACAGGTGGCATTTAGTGCCTCACTTTGTTAATTAACTTGTGGGACAACACACTTTTATTTTGTGTTTTCATTATTTTATGGCATAGACCTTCATTAACTTTCTCTTAATGTTTCAAATGGATGTTGATTAACTGGTTTGTTCTGCTGTTTCATGGCATCCTGTTCATCACCTTAAAGCAGTTAGAGTGAATTACTATAATGAAAAATTGTCAATCACCTTGCTGACAGCCTAAATAGACCAGCTTTTTGTCATCACCAGATGATGCATGGACACTGAGGTACACCTTTGGAGTGCATAGATCAAGCAAATACAAGTTAACTGCAGATAAGAGAGGCAAAGGCCAGAACGTCAATCAAAAGGAGCCACTGATTTGAAGAACAAGGGGACCAGGGCTCAACGGTCCCCTAGGAAACCCAAGGCAAGATCTGCAAGACTTCACAAGAAGCACACAAGGTAAGAAAGAAGAAGATTAATGGAGCAGGCATTCAGTTACAAGAGAAAGAATCCTGAATATTCTATACAGAGAATACTTGCTAATAGAGGATTTGAAGAGAGGAGAGAACAAGGTTTTCAGCATGGAGGTAATGCAACTACATCCACATTACTGTGTAGCTGGAGGGTTGAGAGCCCTGCCTGAGGACCCACAGATGTGGAAAGCTTTGCAAAAACCCTCAATTGTCTTCGAAGTGCTTCAAGACTTGATGCACTTCAAGACTTCATGTCTTCTCACATCTCATTTTCCCTTCACATAACATCATTATTGTGTGCAGAGTGGTTGAAGGTATTATTGCTCTTTGGCAGATTGAATGAGGAAGAGAATGGGATGCTTGCGATTTGCATAAATGTTACTCTAATTTGTTGCTTCCCAGAGGAGATATTCCAGAGCTTACAGTGAGATCATGATTTTCCAGCTACAGAAAATGGAGTCTGAGGAGTGTACCAGCACCAGTGCAGATGGACTGGGAATTGTACACAAAGTGCGAGCTTTGAATATAAATTAAAAAGTATAAGGAAATTAAAACCTCTGATGGTTATAGCAAAGCATTTAATTAGAGATGAAAGTATAGCTACCTGCTATTTATTTCAAGAACCTTTATCACTGAAAGTCATGGTAGGAGCAGTGTATATTGTACTCCTGTACTTCCCAAAGTATTGTGTTTCTTGAAGAGTTGAATAACCTGACAGGTGCACAGCAGGGCTTTTGATTGTCTAGTGTTGTGTTGGACCTTTTCCCTGAGCAACAAAAATATCCATGAGACAAATGAATACAGTTGTAACCATCTGTGGATTGCTCATTCATTTGTTAATTCATTTATTCTTTTCTCAGTGTGCCTGAAAAAAATTAATCTGTATTAATCAGAAGAGTAGCTTTTTTTACAGTTTATTACCTAATTCTTGTTACTGTAATACATATTCCCATGCCAAAATAAATTCTTATTAAGAGGCAGAATGCAAATTAAATATATATTTTATCCAATGGGAATGCCAGTATAGCTGATTAAGGCTGTTTTTTAAAAGATCACTGCTACTTGACACATAAATATTTACATAGCGTAGAAATGTACTCAGAAGGTCCGAAAATTATAAAGCACAACAATCAGCAAGTATCGATCTATTTTTCAAGGAAAGAGACACTAAAAGAATAGACACAAATTGAATTAAGAACCAATCCACATTAATATTTTATACATGACAGAATACAGGAGAATCTATCATCTGCTGTGAGAAAGAGCAGTTACTCCCTTTAAAGTTTATTTATTCCCAGATAGCATTAGATTAAGGTTGGACTACAAATAAAGAGGAAAGCTGTCATCACAAGTTTGCATTTGGAAGGTTTCATCTAACTCAATAAGTGTAAATGGCATAAACATGAGCATTTGTCTCCGATCACTCTGTACTGTTCTGAAGGTACAAAACAATTTCAAATCCTGAAACTCGAGAACAGGAAAATGTGAAAAATTAATGAGGTAGTTGCAGTCCTCTGTCAGTTCTGGCTTGCATCTCAACCACAATGCTGGCAGCAGGTATGCAATTAAAGCTTGGCATTTCCCAAGGGGAACTTCAGCAGCAAAAAAAACCAAGAAAGTTCTGATGAATCCTGAATCATATTGAACTACACTGTGTCTTAGATTTATGGCAATCATTCACATAAAACTGGATTATAATATTGCTGTTGAAATGCCATTGATATGGCAGGTCTGGAAGTGCAATTCCAGTCACTTTTAATGAAGCTTTCCTTTTATGTAGTTTTCTTTTTTTTCACCTTAAAAAAAATACTCAGGATTTTGTTTCCAGCATCATAAGATGATTACTTTGGTGCCTTCATTATACATTTTCTATCTTCGGTATTGTTCTGAGATCCCACTTTTTAGATGTGGGAAACACTAACCAGTGCACCTAATATATGGACAAGGAAGGAAGAGGGGGCCTCATAACGTTGTGGCATTTTGTGAGTGCTCAGCTTCTTGTTTCTTCTGAGTGTGGGTTGGTTTTTTTTTGCTTCTTTATGCAAGTAGAAGCGGACTGGTTATTTTTCCCACCATTATCCTGTTGTCCTGTTTTCCTGAATTGCTTTTCTTTCCCCTGCTGCAGGCAGATACCCTAGCACAGAAGATGGGACCAAGCTCCAGTGCAGAGGATGAAGAGAAGCATCACACTTAGGAAAACACCAGAGAATGAGGTCATGGCTTTCCTAAAAGCATAAGCCTAAGGAGTCTGTCAACGTGAACTTAAAAACATCAGAAAACTCTTGCAGGTTCACCTGCTTTGTTCTAATATAAATCAACCACAGAGTTAACATGCCCACACATCTTTCTCTGCCAATTTTGGATGTGTTGGCATCAGTTTTTCATCTTGGATTCCCTGTCTCTCTCTAGAGTAGTCTAGAATCCTTTGGTATCCTATGGTTTTTTCCTTGCTCTCCTGGTAATTATACACAGAAAGGAAGACATCTTTGCATGCATTTTTTTTTTCTATAAATTGTGCATAGACCCAGCTATTTTCCCTATCCCACCATCGCATTCCTAGCTCTTCTTTACATCATATAATTTTCTTAATTTCAGAAAGGGGATGCTGGTCTTGGTACACTATTCAGGTATCAATCTCTGTGCCATATGAAGAGTGTTTTTTAGCTCCCTATTTCTCTGTGCTTCTCTTGCCCATGGCCATACTCCGGGCATTTCTGATGCTGCATCATTGCAAAAGTTCATGCTAAGTTATTTTATATACCTGTTGTATTCCTCAGACTTTTCAGGGGACACTCAGTCATGAAATATCTCCTCTTTGAAATTTCTCAGTCAGACCATATTAACAATATTTTCGGTTATTCTTTATTATTGCCTCATTCTTACTTGAGGTATTTTTGTGTTATCCATAAATGTCAGCAGCAGAGTTTTATAGGAAAATAGGAAAAGTGTATAAGTGGCCTCTGGAGTTTGGGAAAAAAAAAAAAAAAAAAGCAAGCTACTTCAAGAAGATTTCTTCCTTAGCAATTCCTTTTTCTGATATATCTGATATATCCATTCAGACAATTGTTAATCTCTGTGCTCTCTTACATACCACAGTTCCACTTTGTCTTTCTTTTTGAATCATAATATTTTTGTTACAAAGTGCCCCATGAAAGTCCACACATGTTAAACACATGCAATTACTTGTATAAATTAAAATTTATCATTTACTCAACAAGATCTACTTTCCAAAAGAAAAAGTACAGATTTTACTGAAAAAACTGGAGAGTTCTAAGTAGGAAGAAATAACTACTTCAGATGAAATGCAGACAAGCTAGAAAAGAAAAAAAATCACCAAAATTTTAAGTGTGCGATGAAGAATAAGACAGGAAAATATAGTTATTTTTTCATGGCTTGAAATTTTTTTCTAACGTGACAGCGTGAAAGCTCATATCTGATACTAAAATGGAGATATAAAATGAGTGTGAAATACTTTTATGCTACTCTGAATCGTCTCTGCATCAGTGTGCTACCAGAAATTAAAATGAGTGTCCTAGAATGACTCAAAACGTTGTATTCCATATCCATCTGTGCCAAAAAATTGTTACTTTGATGCCCAGGGGTGCACCTGGAAATGGAATTGCAAGACTGGGAGGTTTGCCATGGTCCCTTTAGAAGGTCAAAGCACCAGGAGGCAAGGCAAGCTCCCTCCACTTTGGATTTTTTTTTTTTTTAATATATTTTTTCCTCTCTTGTACTACCTCAAGGCAAATTTTGCAAGTGCTTGCCTGCCACTGCAGCACCTCTGGGCCAGGTGGCTTCACTCTGTGCCTGGTCACTACAGGTCGAGGGCAGCCCCTGCCCTGCCCTGCCCCGCCCCGCCCTGCCCTGCCCTGCCCTGCCCTGCCCTGCCCTGCTCTGCTGTCTCAGGCCACGAGGAAGGGAAAGCCCCTCCACGCATCCCACACCCTGGCCAAGTCGCAGCTGCTGGAGCATGCCAGGCTGCCTTTCTCAACAGAAGTGCTGCTTCTCTGAGGGATAAGCAGTAAAGAGGGAGAGGAAGGCTGATACCACCTTCCCTTTTTCTCCCTACACGAGGTTGCCCGTGGCAGCCTTCATCTTGGGAGGGCGGGAGTTACCCTGTCATTCTGGGTTTCTCTTTGTTCCTGAGGAGTTTGTGAGATCTAGAGATTTCGTAGATAGTGATTATCCACTTTTTTCCCTGTTGCTGCTTTGCTTATTAGTAAATTGGGTTTTTTTCCCCCTTATTTCTGCTCATATTAATTTTCTCCTTATTGGTGGAAAGGGATTGGTTGAAACTAAGGGAAGGTAACTAATTTTAGAGTGTCCATCTTTTAAACTGTCTTAAACCACAACACACTGTCATTCTTCCTCATAAGTCTCTAATACTAGATGTATTTATGGTCAGACTTTGATCTGCCAAATTAGTTTCTGTAGTGACACAATCCCATATTCTTGTTTGCATCTCAAAATTTGCATTTCAAAATACGCCTCAAAGCACCATTTCTGGGAGCAGGTCAAAGAATCATAGAATCACACAATAGTTTGGAAAAGACCTTAAAAGTTGTCTTATTCCAGCCTCCCTGGGAGACACTCCATTAGACCAGGCTGCTGAAAGCCCATCCAATCTGGCTTTGAACAGATAGGTCATCTAAAATTTCTCTGGACAATCTGTTTCGGTGCCTCAGCTTGTTTTTCTTTCTTGGGGAAAGTAAGTATATTTTTTCTCAAAAATCTATATCTATATAAATAATACATCATTTTTTCCTTGAAAAACACACTTTAGGCTGAAAAGTGTACAAGAAACTAGGAAATGCAAAAATTGGGAAATTAATTTTATTCTCCCCCTCAAACAGTTGCAGTACAATGCAGCCCTTAAAGAATAACACACTACTTTCGCTTCCTTTTAGCAGGGAACACCATGTGTTTCCTAGGAGGGGGCCAATGGCTAAGTGGAGAAGGCATTTGCACAAAGGGACGTCCTTAACACACACAGATGTGTGCAGGGCAGGGTTTGGTTCCAGTGAAAGCGTGGACCTGCTGTCAAAGTGCTTTATGGATACACCCTACCAGCCCTGAACGAGGATGTAGGCAAGCAGACATTGCTCTTTTGTCACTGTTGAGGCAGGGACAGATGAAAAGACTTGGTTCAGAAGGCAAAAGAAGAATAATCTTTATTAGCAGTAAGTAGCATTCCTTTTATAACCAGGATCGCTAAGGTGAAATGTGATTGGTCTCAAAGTGAAAGCCTTTCACACCCTTGGTGCACTGTGAATAGCCCACTGTGATAGAACATATCTGTAAACAACATGAACAGAAAAAGAGATAATAATTGTTTTCATTCCTTCTCCTAACATTCCCAGGCCAGGCCTGGGAGAATTCTCTCTCTTTTCTCTCTGACTGAACTGAGAACATCCACAGCTCTTTAACATCTTGTCCTTCCCTTATCATTCAGTATGTGTCCTAATAAGTGATTCATTACAGTTTTAGAAGTCTGATCTAAAGATGGAAGGAGTAGGCTCTTCTGAAGTGACTCATCCTGATGGTATCTGAATAGGTCACAAATATTAATTTAAGGAAACCCTTGTGCAGTTTCTGCGACCTTTAACAGATACAGAGAGGAGCCAGGGAAATGGATTTTACTTGTCAGGCTGAAAACAGAGGCCTGGGGCTGATATTTCAGTGTTTATTCAGCACTACACAACACTCATCTGGTCAAAGCACAGCTCTAACCCCTTTAAAATAAATACCCTATTGTGTAAAATACTATTTTTTTTATTGGCTTCTTAGTTGAAATGTTCCCCACTGAGTGGATTTTTTTTAATAATATAGAAAAGGACAAATATGAAGGAAAATTTCAATTTTAAATGGCTAAAGTTTGCAAGAATTGTTGCTGATGGGTTTGTTGGTCCCACAGGCTTGGAGCTGTAGGAGGGCCCAGGGACAGTCCTGCTGGGTTGTCATAGTTGTGCCAGTCCCACTTTCCCAAAAAAATGAGACAATTCAGCATCCACTAAAACTGGGGCACAGGTGATGGAGAAAGCTGTAATAACTCTGAAATAAAATATAATTTAAAATCTGTCATTTATGCACCTGTTCCTTGCCCTCCCTTGCTCACAGAGCATGGACAACCAAAATACTGAGTATCTTGGGCATTCCCATCTTTGTTCTGCATCAGAAAATAACGTTCTCAAAGCACAGAATGTACTGCACAACACAAGTGTATTTTTGGCAGTGTATTTAATACTGATGCAAGCCTGATGCCACAAGTCCATGAAGACGGAGACAGAGAATAGGACCACCAGTGCCTTGCTGTAAAAGCAGTACAAGATACAGCCATTCATTAGGATGAAAAGCAACTGCCTTGTGTTTATTGAGGGAAATCAAAAGTCTCCTTCTCCATCTTGTTCTCTGGACTCCTGCCAGCACTACTGTCCTGGAGCTTACCACCCCTGGGTAAAATGGAGCCATCCTGCTCTTGGCTGATGGTCACCCTGAGTCTGTGTGCAGGTTCTCAACTGAAACACTATTATCTTACGGGTTTTGTCAGAACTGATGACAGGCACATCTCCCCTCTACCCTGAGACTTTTAGTAGAAATGTTTTTCTTTGGCAGTTTGCAATCTTCTCCAGGCCTGATGAAGCAAGAATGTCTTATCAAAGGTCTGATCTTTAAGACCCTTTCCATCGACAACTATTCTATGATTTTTGACTTGGCACTAGTTTCTTTGATGTCCCTGATGCAGTGACAACTGGGACATTTCTCTGCCTCTGTCAGAGGAGTATCTTTAGTCATGCTCAGTTTCATTCTTAGTGGCAATAGCAAACCAGCATTTTCTCCAATATAGGCTTTTATGAAGGATATTCTTCCTGCTTTGGGGAAGATTTAGAGTAGGAGTGAATCAGATTTCCTCATGGAACCTTTCTTTTTATGTTAATGCTTGAGAAATCAACATTGATCAGCTACTCTGATTTGCGACATGCCAAAATAAATTCTCCAAATCTCTACTAATCCTTTAGAGGCTTTGACATGTTCTCACTTCACTGTTTTCTGTGCTGTCAGACCCTTATCAAATTCTCACAACCATCACACTAAGCAAACCCGCACCTGAGATTAGGACCTAGAGAAGAGTAATTTACAACCAAAGGAAAATATTACTTTTAGATGCTTACCAGCATATTTAGATGCTAAGAGCATATTTCTAGCAAAGCTGTACTGCAGATACTTGATCTGGATGGTGTTAGAGGAACTGGATAATCTAAAATAAGGAAGTGGTTTTACAGAATTGCTTACTACCATACAATCAAAGTCTTGAAAAAGAAATCAGTATGAAATTAGCATAGACCCTAATTTTAACTCAAATTAAATTCAGGTGAGCCATAACTGCATCGTTCTTGAGATAAATGTATAGGAGGTCAATTATTTCTTGAAGTACACAGAAAACCAATTGAATTTAGTGGCATTTTTAAGACATTTGAGGCTTCAAACCAAAAAAAAAAAAAAAACAGTCTGAAATTCTATTTCTAAATATTTTTGTATTTTACATCTTTGCCTGAAATAGGGGTTGGTAATGTCACATATAAATTTGACAAATAATAGTAAATAATCAAAGGTCTTTAGGCAGAAGAAGGACATCCCATTATGCATCTCCAATACCAAACCATCTATCAGTTTAAATAGAAAATGAGCCTGAACTTTCACTGCCATCTGTACTGAACTTTGTGAAGAGTTTTGATTGTGCAGAAGTTTGTATAGATTAGAATATTTGAGTAAGGAAAAGTAAGAAGTAAACAAAAACTTGAGCCTTGATTTTATACATTAGATGAAAACACACTCACTCTTTATTTCCCTTGAGCAAAATACCCTGCATGGTCTCTATTTCCCTTGAGCACAGTCTCCACACTCCAATAATACTGAAGGCAAATAGAATCTAAGCCTTTGAACTAAAACATCACCAAGATTCATTAATCTGCTTTTTCTTTTATATCACTTTTTCCTTTACTTTCCCTAGTCCCTTCCCCTCTGTTTTCATAAGTAACTTCAAGTGCCACTATACAAGAAAAAAATCAGAATTTAACTGCAGTGTCGTGACCATGGTGAGAACTTTGCTGCCACTGAAGCCAATCTTAGTGCTGGATGGACCATGGGATAGAGATGCACTACTAGAGGAAGGGAAATGCCCTTTGGTATGTGTTACCTCAATATTCTGGCTGAGCTTTTTGACAATGCTTGTGATGTGGTTTTTCAGCAGCTGGGCATCAGTCTCCTTGTGCTGAGAACCTTTGTTTCCCTTGAGGTAGGAGACATGGAAAGCCATGGTTCACTCCTGACTGGATAATTGCTCTTCCAGCAGGAGAGCCCTGTCTCCAGGCAAGGAGGAGGAGAAGGGTCTACCCTACAAAAACAAAAAAACCCTGTGTCATGTTAGACATGGTCAGCATGGTCTCCTTTCTGCAGTGGGGCTAGTCCCACCCCAGCTGTCAAGCCTGGCTGTTGTACTGGGGCTTTGATCCTCCCCCACACTGCTTATGCATCTCTGCGATAGCTCTAGAAACAGTAACATGGAGGGATAATTTGGGCACTGGCCCCCTTAATGGCCTTGGAGATGTAAATGATGTTTTGGTAGCATTTATGCAAAACCCAGCTAGCATCAGGATCTAGGCTAATGTTCAGAGGCAGAGGTTTTGAGATATTTCTGTAATGCCATTATTGAAATCCTCTTTTTAAGCTCTTCCTGTGTCAATTTAAATAAAGGCAAAAATAAATACAGTCAGTGACCATGTTCAAAAACACCCTGGTGGATATGGTGATGTTTGTACAGAACATCCCCAGGTTCCTGACTGAGAGTGGGCAAAAGGGGAGTGCATGCCAAGACCAGCAGCTCCTGTGCTTGGCTTGTATTATATACAGCTACCCACTGTAAAGAATTCTGAAATCCTACACGTTTTCTTACGACTACTGCCTCCTCTGAATCTGCTGCCTAAAACCCCTGCTAAGCCAGGGGCTCAAATATGTTTATCCTACTGCTCTCTAGTAGGATAAACTTGAAAGTACTTCTTTATGGCAGCCCCAGTGTCTCTCCTACCCTTGACAAGTGGTACTGTACAAGCACAGAGGCACCTACAGGTCCCAGTGCAGCTGACTGACATATTCATATCCCTCTTTTGGAAATCTCTTCAGGACAATCAAAACCAGGGCCTGCTATAGGCTGCTGGTGGCAGCACTATGCTTGTACCAAGCAGAACCCCCCTTAAAACACTGTTTGGTGAACAGAACACCATTCCCAAAATCTGCAGCTTCACAGCCTCTCACCAAAATAATCCCTTTTCCTTTCCCCATTTCTCAGGACCCTTCCCATCCCTCCAGCTGGGGTGGCCTCATTTTCCCATGGTGGCTCAGAGATTTGCCCTCACTGCTTGCCTTCCTCCTTTCCTTCTTCCCTCCTTCACTCCCAGTAATATAGCCTGCAAATCTTCTCCAGCAGCACAAAGACAGCACAGCTGTGGTAGCTCCAAGCTGTTTCTCCACTTCTATCTGGTCAGAAAACCAAATAAAATTAGGCAAAATTATATAAAATTAAATAAATTACCTCCAGGCTGAAAGTCAGTAACGTCACTTCTCTGCAACCCCGCATGACTCTAAACTTGCAGAAAATTCAAGACTTTGAAGTTTCTCTGCTGTTCACAGCTTTTTAACAATTTTCTAATTTCTTGGGCATGTTAAACAGATCTGATGGTAGTTTAGTCTTGACTTTCCTTGACGAGCATACTAACAGCAATATAGGGATATGTGCAAGGAACGTATCTCCTTTCACACAAAGAGAAAACTATCCAAATTGGGCATCTAGATTTTCTCTTTTTACTATTGTTACTTCTGAGAGTTTTTTAGGAAATAAAAAAGACTGAAACATTTTCTAACAGACTTTTCTGGTGTCACAGTTGCATTTTCAACTTTGGGAAACCAAGTTTAAGTTAGGAGCCCTCAGGATTAAAGTGACAGCATGAAATTCAGAGGAGAAACATTTATAAATGTGACATCAAGTGGAGCTGATCAATCTGTCCTTACTTAAAGTTGTTCCCCCTTTAGTTTTTTGGAAAGGTGGGTTTCCCCTCCCTCGCCCCCACCTCCCACTGCCCCTGGTGGTGCACTCCCCAAAAATGGACATTGTGCAAGAAAATGTCTCTTCCCGATGACAATGAAAGCACTGGCGCTTGGATGGAAACTGCCTTGGAGCAGAGTCTTTTGGAGGCATAGCAGCTGAGGCAGCTACTTTGTCTCGGGGCTTCTTCGGGATCTCCTCCATCATCAGGTGTGATTTCAGTGTGCATTCCTCGATGATCAGATCGAGGGTCAGAGGTGGCAAAACTGGCAGTGCTAGGATGATCCTTTTGCACACTTTGTTTGCATTCATAGATGCCACTTCCAGGGCAAGCTTGTTCTGGAGTTCGGATCCCTCCCCACGCCTCTCCACTGCCGCTCTAACTCAGTCTACGAAATCTACAAAAGGCTCTGCCACAGATTGTTTAATTGCTGTGTAGTGTACCGTTGACTCCTTGGTGGGCATGGCCATGAACACACGCTCTGCAGCACCCCTGGACATGTCCAGCACCGCGCTTGGAATTCCCCTAGCCTGCAGCTGCCCTTCACTCCATTCTCCTTCACCAACAAGATGGTTCAAAGTAATTGGTTCTTCCACGAAATCAAGGCTATATGGCCCCTCCAAGATTTTGGGAAGCAGATCTGCTGCTAATTTTTTCCATCTCCTCTCCCACAATTGGTATTCAGATGGGAGAAGCAGGCAGCTGAACAGACGTTTAAGGTCTGCCGGCACCATTGTTTTAGATGTTAAAGTTGCTTTTAATGCCCTTAAAAAATGGACCTTTGGCACTGAAATCTCTGAATGTTTTGCATACTTCTTTGATTGATCCATAGGGAAGGGGTTCCCATTTAGGGTTCTTCCCTCCTCTGGTGTAGGAGGCTGGAGTTAAAAGCGGCTGCTCGATTTCGCGAACTTGTTCCACCCCCCGGGTCTCCGGGGACCGTGGAAACGCGGAGGCGGGGCGTGGGGGACAGGGCGAGGGCTTTCCCACTCCTGAGCAGAGGGGCGGAGACAACAGAGCCTCCCTGGTGGGAGAGGGCGGGACCAATGACGCGGCCGGGGAAACACGCAAGGAGGGCACGCCCACATGGGGTGGAACAGGGGGAGGGGAGTAGCCTGATCCCTCGAGGGGGTGGCACCCACACCAACAGGGAAGCAGGAGGGGTCCAGGGGTTGTGGAAAGGAGAACCCCCCAAAGGCATTCGTGCTCCATTTTGTGAGAAGAAAGATGCTGTTCCCTGCCATATGGCTGGCGGGGCTTCCCCAGAGGAACAAAGGAAAGGGTTCAGGGAGGCAAAACTGCGCTGGATTGTGCTAAAACTGGGATTTTCGACTGGGAAAAGGGGATAGGAATGAGGGTTTGGGGTCAGAATCTCAGCAGAGTGATCAGTTCCGCTAAGACAGGGGTACCGGGGGGACTCGGGGAAGCCAGGAAAACAGTCCGCACTGCAGGAGCTGTCCTGCACCTCTTAGCAGCAGAGTACTCCCCCTTGCCCACCCGGTTTAGGGGAAGAGGGAGAAGGAGAGGAGGGTCGGAGAAGGGGTTCAGGGCTAACTGGGTTTTTGTTTGGTGGTTCCCCCCCCCCGCCCCGGTATGTGTTTCACGTACTTTCCACTCTAACAACTTCTGAAATTAGCAAATGCAGCTTAGTAAAGCTACCTTTGACGGAGGAATCCTTGTGCTCGATTCTCTCTGCTAATTTCATGCCTGCGTGTTCCCAAAATTCCTTTTTCCTAGCATCTTCCGTGGAAACAGCCAAGAAAGTAAAAACCAACTACTGAACGAAATTTTTAACTGAACTTTTGGGGACACCACTACCCTTCACCACTAGGATTTCTTTAACTTGGGTATAAAATTCCCTCTGGTGGGTGGTTAACATGGCTCCCATGTTCCCAACCCACTTGAACCCACCCTCAGCTGCAGGAAAAGCAGAAAAAAAAGAAAAAACGACAGTCTGCCGGCGGTTTTCACTCACGCTGTGCACGACATGTCCCCTAACCCTGGGATCGTGAACAACCCACCCTCAGTGATGGCAGTTTTCAGCTGGGTCTGCTCTCTGCCACTGAAATTACTTACCAAACTGGTATATTCACAAACAAAACTGCAGCTGCAGTCCTCGCTCTCGGAAATGGCTCCTCGGTGCCGTCTGTGACCGTGAGAAGTTACGCTTCCATCTGTCATGGACGTGCTCCTTCGAGGGTGGTGGAGTTTTCACTGACTTACTTTGTGGAGGCAAGCTCCAGTTTTCAGTCCAGCGTCAGGCGCTCTTTTCCCCGTGGAGACGGCGGCTCAGCTGTGGCTCAGCTCGCAGCGCGGTGGCTCAGTGGCTCGGCGGCAGTGCATGTCTTTGCATGGCTCCGGGGTGCCTGACGGTGAATCCCCACCTGTGTTGGCTACGGCTGGTCGCCCCATGGCTTGCACTGGGCATCCCTCATGGCTATGGCCCCGTGGCTGGGCACCACTTGTGGCATTCGGTTTTTCTTTGCCCCAGTCCCGGACTGCTGGGAGTGCCTGGCTGGCACGCTGCTTCTCAGTCGAGACCAGGGTAGCCGCGTGTGTGCAGAGCTCTGGGGCTGAGCCTCTGCGTGGGTCTGCCACTTCTGTAGCCAGACACAGAGGCAAGACAAAGGGTGAGAGAAGATGGCGCCTATAGGGTAATACATGGGTAAAATTTTATATTATTAAAATATAGACAAAAAACATGCGAGCCAGAGCCAGGGGTTTGCCTCACATATGTTGAAACCTTTGCCGATAAGGCTTCATTTACAAGTTAATACATGTAGCTCACCCGGAGATGAGTCATTTCTCAAGATGATCTAGGAACTCCCAGGCAATGATCGTCCCGACAACTACCCGAGATTGGGATCCCTGGAACCACTGAAAGATACATCTCAATGCCGGGTTCCTGTAGTTCCATCATCGAGGTACATCACTTCCCGGACCTTGAATTGTTCAACTCAGTGCAGAGAAAAGATACATTATCAATATGTGGGACTTTGAATGGAAAGAAAAGGCAGATCACCGAAATCCTGGCCTCAAGCACGATAAACTGTATAAAATCCGCTCACGCAGGATGGTTGGTGTGAAGCATAGGAGACCCTCTGCTAGAGCGGTTGGACCTGTGTCTCACCCAGCGCCGATCCCGGGCTCAGCACTGTCCTCTTCTTTGTGGCTGGCTCAGATAGAATTCAATCGCTGTAATAACTTTTTTGGTTTTCATTTTTAATTTGGCTGGGTCAATTTTTACCTATAACAATCTTGGTGAGCCTGACATGATCTGACTTGGGGCATCCAAGGGCTCCCTGCCCTTGGTCAGGGCAGCGCCCCACTGATTTCAGTGGCCAGACAGGATCGGGGAAGCCCACGGAACCAATGAGATTCCCAAAAAAAGCCAAAAGATCCACAATCAGAAAGGGATAAAAACGGGCCCAGAGCTCTTGGATATTCTGAGTCGGAGCCTTTGAAGCTCCAGCAGCAATTTTTTTCATTCATAAAATCTATGTGCATGAAGAATCCATGCGG
Organism: Anomalospiza imberbis; assembly: GCF_031753505.1. Taxonomy (NCBI): domain Eukaryota; kingdom Metazoa; phylum Chordata; class Aves; order Passeriformes; family Viduidae; genus Anomalospiza; species Anomalospiza imberbis. The sequence continues at coordinate 43,661,016 of NC_089721.1, forward strand.
GAAAAAGGTCCGTAATTATCACATGGTTGAGTGGGGTGTGATCGAACATGTATGTGAGACGTGACATTGTCACAGGGCGAGAGTGCACCCCAAAATCGCAGTTCTACTATCCCGCGAGGGACATAGTTGGTTGCAGGGGAAGCAAATGAAATCGGGTGAACTCACATCACATAATAAAGCCTGCTACTTGGGGGGTTCAGGGGTTCGATCACGGGAGGATCGGAGAAGGAAGGAATTGTTCTCGGGCACTCGAGAATTAGGAAACCTCTTCGATCCAGGACTTGGGAATCCAGGGAAAGGTAAGAGAGCTCAATTTTATCAGCCAAAAATCGACAGATTGGTTCGCTGTTCAACCAGTAGGCTGCTAAGACTCGGTTGGGAAGGACCAGGTCACATGTTCAGCAACGGCTGGCTGGTTTTGGAGTTGGTCTCAGAATTCAACACAGAGGTACGGTAAGGAGGTTTTAAAATGGGACAAAAGAAAAGTAAGATCCAGGGAAAAATCCAAGGGAAATCAGGGAAGTCGGAAAAGGGGAAGAGGGACGGGATGCCCAAAATCCCGAGGCAGAACCCCTTGGGATGAATGTTAGAACATTGGGAGGATTTTCTCTGTGAGGCAGAGAAAATTAAGAGAATGATCTATTATTGTATAGAAGTATGGGGAGGTATGGAAATTGGGAAATGCATGTTTTGGCCTATGTATGGCACGTTTGATACAAAAATGTGCCAAGCTTTATCTGACTATCTATATGGGGAAAGTGGGCTGGACAGTGAAGAGATGGACTACGCCAGATTATGGGAATATGCCAGTACACGGCTATTCCCAGTCAAGACCTCTGGCAGCAAGCTAAGTTCTAGCAAAGCGTGGGAGACCTTAGAAAATCTTCCACCACCATATCAGCTCCTCCTTCCTCAAGCACAGGCCCCATACCTGCCCCAGCAGCTCCCCCATCACAACCCACATGGGCATCGGCACCACCACTTAATACTCAGCCTTTGGCACCAGCGGTAGCGGACACACTGGGACCTTGCCAGTCTCTCCTCCCCACACAACACACAGATGATTATAGCCGCACACTTCGCACTGGGGAAGCCATGTCTCCTCCCACCAGTAGAACGCGGCGTAAAATGAGGAGAGATAATACCAATGATAGTGAGGAGGAAAAGGATAGACCCAAGCTCCACCCCTTAAGGGAAGTACCTACCATGCCAGGAGTTATCGGATACGTAAACATACCACTTAACATGGGGGATGTGAGAGCCTTTAAGAGGGAAATGGGAAAATTAATTGATGACCCTCTGGGAGTGGCGGAGAGGTTGGATGAATTCTTGGGGAACAGCATTTATTCGTATGATGATATCACTGCTATACTAAGGTCATTGTTCAATGCCAAAGAGTGGGATATGATAAGATAGGCTGCGATAAAGGATTGGGAATTCAGGAACCCCCACGGAGGGAGTGGGGCTGAGCAGAGGCCACCATGGAACACCCAGGCGGAGGAGAACCTGCTTAAAATGATAGGACTAAGGAATATGGTAATACATGGTATTCGGGGGGCTGTACCAAAGGGACAAAATATTAGTAAAGCGTTGGAGGAGTGCCAAGGGAAGGACAAGACGACCACCGAATGGTTAGAGAGGCTTAGAAAGAGCCTTCAAATGTATTTGGGGATGGATCTTAACTCTCCTCTTGGGGGAATTTTGTTAACAACATAATTTGTTGCCAAATCGTGGGAGGATATTTGGAAAAAATTAGAAAAAATAGAGAACTGGCAAGAGAAAAAGCTTGCAGGAGTTGCTAAGGGAAGCCCAGAAGGTTTATATGAGATGGGAGGATGAAAGGCAAAAGGCACAGGCAAGAGTGTTAGTGGCAGAGGTCAGGGAAGCTCAAAAACAGGAGCAAGTCAAAAACTCTGGGAAACCAACACAAGCCCAATGGCCCCAGGGAAAGCCAAAGAACATAAACAAGCAGGTAAGCAGCCCTGAGTGCTTTTACTGCAAGCAGAAAGGGCACTTTAAGAGAGAGTGCAAGAAAAGAATAAAAGATGAAAAGATCTTCCAGGAGGATTAGAGGTGTCAGGGGCTCTAAAATTTGGGGTCCAGAACACCGGGAGAGCCCTTGATAAAATTAAAAATAGGACCCCAGAAACAGGAACTGATTTTTTTAGTTGATTCAGGGGCAGAAAGGACCATGGTCTAACGACTGCCACCTGGTGTACTGGGTGTACAAAAAGTAAAGATTCAATGGTAGTTATTGGGGCAAAGGGGGAACCTTTTAAGGTACCGGTATTCCGGTATTAAAGGATGTGGAAATAGAATCTGAAAATAAAATCTGTCTCAGGAATATCTTATTAGAAGAAGAAGCAGACTATAACTTACTGGGGCGGGACTTGATGGTAGTCCTGGGGGTAAGCCTGATTGCACAAAATTCACAGCTCATGGTAAGTCTATATAAATTAACTGCTGAGGATGAGAGGGAAATAAATCCCAAGGTCTGGCACACTCAGGGGGAGGCGGGAGGGTTGGATATGGAATCCATACACATCAAAATTGAGAGACCGGAGGATCCCACTCGGATCAAACAATATCCCATCCACATGGAAGGCAGACAGGGATTAAAACCTATAATAGAGGATTTAATAAAAAAGGGCATGCTGGAGCCTTGTATGTCAAGGCACAACACACCTATCCTAGCGGTGCAAAAATCTGATGGGAGTTACCAGCTGGTGCAGGATTTGAGAGCTGTAAATCAGAGAACAAAAAATTTGTTCCCTACAGTCTCAACCCCCCACACCTTGTTAACTAACATACCTCCAGGGGACACTTGGTATAGTGTCATAGATTTAAAGGATGCCTTCTGGATTTGTCCTTAAGCCAAGGAAAGTCGGGACTATTTTGCCTTCCAGTGGGAAGACCTGGAGACAAAGAGAAACCAACAACTAAGGTGGACCTCCCAGCCTCAAGGGTTTGTGGATTCACTGAATCTCTTTGGCCAGGCCCTTGAAAAACTATTGAGTGAATTTGTGCCAGTACAAGGGACCAAATTACTGCAATATGTGGATAACCTATTGGTAGCTGGTCCCAAGGAAGAAGATGTAAGGACTGGTACTATAGCCTTGTTAAATTTTCTGGGAGAAAAGGGGTTGAGGGTCTCAAAATCCGAATTACAGTTCGCGGAGCCCGAAGTAAAATAAGTAGGACACTGGCTGACAAAAGGTAAGAAGAAATTGGATCCAGACAGGGTAGCAGGGATCATCACCTTGCCCCCCCTCCCCTGCCCCAAACAAAAAGAGAAGTCAGACAGCTACTGGGGCTCCTGGGTTACTGCAGGCAATGGATCAAAGGTTACAGCGAGAAGGTAAGATTTCTTTATGAGAAGCTTACCACAGACAGGCTTAAGTGGACAAAACAGGATGAGGAAGGCTTCAAGGAGTTAAAAGAGACCCTTATGGCAGCTCTAGTGTTGAGCCTCCCCGATGTAAAAAGACCCTTCCAGTTATTTGTGGATGTTAGTAATCACACTGCCCACGGAGTCCTAACTCAGGACTGGGCAGGGACCAAAAAGCCAGTTGGGTTTGTATCAAAACTCTTGGACCCTGTAGGCAAGGGATGGCCCACTTGCTTACAGGCAATTGTGGCGGTAGCAATATTAGTGGAACAGGCCAAGAAAGTAACCTCTGGGGCCTCGTTGGTAGTCTACACCCCCTACAATGTAAGGAGCATTTTACAGCAGAAGGCAGACAAGTGGCTGACAGATGCTAGGCTCCTGAAATATGAGGCCATCCTGATCCACTCTCATGATTTAGAATTGCGAACAACTTCGGCACAAAATCCTGCCCAGTTTTTGTTTGGAGAAGCCACAGGGGTTCCTTCTCATGATTGTGCTGAGGTGGTGGAATTACAAACCAAAATGAGACCTGATTTGGAGGAAAAAGAACTAGAAGAGGGAGAAAAATGGTTTGTGGATGGGTCAGCAAGGGTTGTTGATGGGAAAAGGAAATCTGGGTATGCTGTGATAAATGGGAAAACTGGGGAGGTGGTGGAATCAGGACCCCTAAGTGCCAGTTGGTCAGCCCAAGCTTGCGAGTTATATGCAGTACATAGGGCTTACAGAAACTAAAGGGCAAAAGGGGAACAATCTTCACAGATTCAAGGCATTCATTTGGGGTGGTACACACCTTTGGAAAAATCTGGGAAGAGAGGGGGCTGCTTAATACTTATTATTACTTTATTAATTATTTTAATAAAAGCAGGATCTGGCAGCCAGAGAGCCCGGAAGGGTACTGGAGCCAAGAAAAAGGGGGTCAATGTGAATGGAGTGATAAGACTGGACTCTGTTGGAAAAAAAGCCCTGGAGTTAACCCTTACCAATCCCTAAATGAGTTAAGTAAATACTGGAAGGAGCCCGAAAGCATGAAAGTTAGGTGGAAAGCCCCAGATGGTTTGTATTGGATTTGTGGAAAGAAAGCATACAGTGAGTTACCCAAACGATGGAAGGGATCATGTACAGTGGGATTAATAAGGCCTGTTTTCTTTACCCTGCCCCGCTCTGGGCACAGTTCATTAGGGGCCCCCTTATATGAGACCTTAAGCAGGAAAAAGAGGGGTTTGAAAAAGCAGTTCCCTATCTTTGGTGGGGGCCAGACCTGGGGTGAGGAGGAGTGGCCCGCAGAAAGGATAATAGAATACTATGGTCCTGCTACATGGGCCCAGGATGGGACCTGGGAGTACAGGACCCCAATTTACTTATTAAATCACCAAGAAGACTACAGGCCAGGGTAGAAATTGTATCTAACCACACCTCAGATGCCCTCAAACTGTTATCTAAGCAACACTCTCAAATGAGAGCTTTTGTATACCAAAATAGGATAGCTCTCATCTATTTGCTGGCTGAAGAAGGAGGGGTTTGTGGGAAGTTTAACGAATCGGAATGTTGAATAGAAATTGATGATTATGGGGAAACCATTAGAGACCTAGCAACTGAAATCAAACGTGTGGCACATGTTCCCGTACAAAAGTGGAATTCAATACTCCAGGCTTCCTGGTGAGATCACTTGTTTGATGGGGCATGGTAGAAGAAGGTGATATTTTTTAGTTTATGTTCCATCACTGGGATTATATTCCTGTCCTGCTTGATACCCTGTTTTATCAGATTAATCAGTGGTACAGGGGATGCAGGTGGCAACCATGCCCACAGATCCAGAACGTGCAATGGGAAACCTTAATCAGGTATCAAAAATAATGAAGTTAGGAGAAGAGAACCCCCACAGCAGCGCAGCCGAAGCCTTGGCCAGGTTCAAGGGGCAAATAAAAGGAGAAGGGGACTCTAACAAGTATTACCAGGAAATTCCAAGGGAGGAATGGGGTGATGGGATCACAAGGAACTGAGAAGTTTCTTTAAATTTTAGGTAATTCTATAAGGTAACTACACGGGATCGATAAGAGAATCACTAATACAGAGTTTTTCTTAGAAAAGGTGTGAATTAAGGTATTGATATTGAAGGGGGGGATTGTTTTGCATAATATGGATAATTCGCACCTATAGGGTGATACATGGGTAAAATTTTATATTATTAAAATATAGACAAAAAACATGCGAGCCAGAGCCAGGGGTTTGCCTCACATATGTTGAAACCTTTGCCGATAAGGCTTCATTTACAAGTTAATACATGTAGCTCACCCGGAGATGAGTCATTTCTCAAGATGATCTAGGAACCCCCAGGCAATGATCGTCCCGACAACTACCCGAGATTGGGATCCCTGGAACCACTGAAAGATACATCTCAATGCCGGGTTCCTGTAGTTCCATCATCGAGGTACATCACTTCCCGGACCTTGAATTGTTCAACTCAGTGCAGAGAAAAGAGACATTATCAATATGTGGGACTTTGAATGGAAAGAAAAGGCAGATCACCGAAATCCTGGCCTCAAGCACGATAAACTGTATAAAATCCGCTCACGCAGGATGGTTGGTGTGAAGCATAGGAGACCCTCTGCTAGAGCGGTTGGACCTGTGTCTCACCCAGCGCCGATCCCGGGCTCAGCACTGTCCTTTTCTTTGTGGCTGGCTCAGATAGAATTCAATCACTATAATAATTGGTTTTTTTTTCATTTTTAATTTGGCTGGATCAATTTTTACCTATAACAGCGCTGATCAGGAAATCTCAACTTCTGAGAATAAGCAAAATTTGAAGTTATAGTAATAATAAATCATCTCATCTACACAGCTGATCGTTCTTTTATGCCAAAAATTGCTTAAGAGGTGGAAATTCTATTCCCAAACACAAGAATTAAGAAAAAATTTATCACACTTAGGCAATAAACTGAAAAACCTTGTGTTGCATTAGAAAATTCTGTATTTTCCAATACAGGTGTATCTCTTTCTAGTTATTTCTAAGCAGTAAGTAGTAAGAATTTAAGGATATCATTCTTCTTACCTATTAAAAGGTATTGCTATTGATATACCATCTTTTAAAAATGAGGTAAAATTCAGACTTGTACAACAGTGGATAAGGGGCATTTTTTTATAACCCCTCCTAAGAGGAGAAGGAATGTACTCTTAATGAGTAGTATGGACTTGCTTTAAATTCATTTGTTCAGGAAAACTCTTGAAAGCTGTAGTGTCATATGTTACAATCTGGATATTAGAGTAAATATTAATGAAGTAAGATAGAAGAGTCTATCCTAAAGCAGATAGGCTTAGAGGACAATAGGGCAGAGGAACTGGTTTCTTAACTTAGTGACAGAAACTTGGTTTCTGGTTTTACCTTGGTTTTAGGTATCTATCTGGCAGAGTGGCACTCAAGCTGCTGGCTGGACGGGTAAGTCCCAGGCTCTCTAAGTGTGTGCGTGGGTTTGCTGTTGCCCCAGTGAGTGCACAAGCGATGGGCTTCTGGAACCCAACACTGCCCAATGAGCCCTCCTGCTCCCTTTTCCCCATGAGTCAGACAAAGAATGCTCCTCATGGTGTCTCTGGCAAGCTGTATTTTCAGACAGATGGGCTCCCACATATCTTGTACCTTAGAATATTATCTAGGGAGCTGTTAGAGCTGTTGGATAACCACTTGTTTCTGAAGCCAGTCCCTGCATGTCAGGATCCAGCACACTGTTTGGTGTTGGGAGGAACAGATGGGCTGCTTACATGGCATGTGTGAAAATAATGCATATCTTGTCTAGACAGGGATTAAATAGAGACAGGCACAATTCTCAGGGAAGATATGCTTGAATTTCCCATGCTGTGTTTTCATGATGGTGCACTTCTAACAGGAACATGGGCTGCTCAAAAATCAAGAATGTGGCATTCTGTACTTGTATCTTTGTTTCTATTTCTTCTAGTTATTCAGACTTTGGTATTTTATTCTTCAGTAATTTTATAACAGAATGACAGAATGGGGAAAGTTGAAAGAGACAACAGTGGGTCATCTGGTGCAACCTCCCTGTTCAAGCAGGATCATGCTAGAGCACATTGCATGGAATTGAAGATGGTGTCCAGTGAGGGCCATAACCATGGTGGGCAACCTGTTCCAGTGCATGGTCACCCACACAGCACAGTAAAGAAGTTCTTGATCAGCTATTGGATATATTTCCATAGACCACAAAGTCAGTAAGAACAAAAATAAAAATACACATTTTTAGTATGCTTTTCAGTAGTGATCCATATAAATTGTCAGCTAAATGATTCCAATGTTATTTTAAGACAGCTTATATTTATAAAGTGGGAAGATTCGAACAGGAAAATAAGCAATCCACCCATTTGTGAAAAAGAAATACAAAGTTCAGAGAAGCACAGACATAAATAGAGTATGGCTTGCTCAGAGGTGGACCCCAGTTTTTTGCAAGTTGGGACAGAGCACACTGTGCAAGGAAAATCCCACAAAACATAATGAAATCATCTCATGACTTTTTAATACAGCTGGGCACGGAGGAAGTAATCACAGGGAGGACCATAGGGACAGACAAGATGCTGTTGAAAAGCAGGGAAGCTGTTGGTGGGAACAATGTGATGGCAAGGCCCCTTTGTGGGGACCAGAGGTTACTTGATCCCCAAGATTCCCAAAGTCAGCAGGAGTCCACCGCTGGGGTCAGGACAGATTCTGGGGAAAACCTCAGTAGGAAACACTAGAGAGAGTGTCTCACACAGAATCTAAAAATTTACACACACTTACTGTGGTAAAATGTCTGGAGACCCTGTGGACAGGTAACTAGGAATACAATTATAAGAAACTAAGGAGTTGTACTGGCATCTTAACAGCAGTTATAATATGGAAATTATAGGATAAATCACAGTTGCAGCTCCCTGGATGGAATGCAGTTGGCATGACTTGAAACCTATTCTTCAGTGATTCCCCATTCACACATCTGCTAAGGGGAATGGAATGGAGAGTCAGGCTGTGTGGAGTTACCACTGCAAGGGGTTGCTGTGATCCTTGTATGGAAGGGAACTGGATGGTACTTTGCAGCTGAACTGTATAGCACCTGTCAGCCAGGGGAGAGGGGGAAACTGCTGAGAGAACATCTACGGCTAAATCACTCTTCTCAGATGAACTTGTTTCATTAAAGCTTAAAAATAATCTTAATGCACACCCCGGTCCCAAAATTACCCTCCTCCAAGGGGCAACCACCCCTCCTCACTGGGCACACACTCCATATTCTTTTTGATTGTATATTTAAAAGCAAAGTGATAGAACTTTACACCAATCAGTAACAAAGGTATGCATGACTAGAGTCACTCAAGCTGCACCTAACACAGAGAACAAAAGTACAAAAGTCGAGAATGGGGGAAAAGGTATGGAAGAATCCATCAAAACTGCGGGGATTAGTCAATGGGCTGAACCTGTCTCCTCCCCCATAGTGATACCTGTTGGACAAGAATCATGTTCTCTGCTGGCAGAAGATTAGACCTTCTCTGTGTATTACTTTGAATACATTTTTTCAGTCAGGTGCTATCCCCGACAGCCTTTGAAGCTTAAGCTGTGACAAGTTTACATGAATAAAGAGTGTTACTCCATAAACTGTCAGTGTGTGTCCTTCATGGGCATGGCAGAGGCTGGCAGTGGGTAACACACTCCAGTAAAGAGGAAGATCTGCTGAGGGCTCTTCCTTACACTGCTGGTTTCCCTGACTGAGTCAGTGGAACCCCCCTCTGACCCAGCAGGGCTGCTCAGTGAAGGTCCCTCAGCAGGACACTGACAGAGTGCACAGTGGTCTCAGCTTTCCTGGGATGCTGACAAACACATCAAACACTAAGGGTCCAGTAAATCTTCCCACACTAAGGGTCAAGGAAGCTTCCCCTTTTCACATGACATTTGCTTTTCTATTTTTTCTCTCTTTTATTTTTTTTTTTCATTATCATTCCCAACTCTTTTGGGGGTTTTTTTTGGATCAGATGGACACCACCATGCTTTTATCTGCTCCACAGGAAGACACTTCTGTTGGGAGCAATCCTGCCCTGTGAACTCTGACTTGGTGGTGGTTGGGGATTTTTTGTCACATTCAGCAATTAAAATTACTGCTATATACGTTTCAGTGCAAAATCTGGCAATTCTTGCTTCTATCAGCAAGAATCATGATATAATTGAATACACTGAGCTAAAAACATGTATGCAGCAAGATGCAAAGAAAAGATGAGGGTTGGTGTCAGGGAAAGCAGTGATGCTAGTGCAGTAGTTTGTATATATGTGCGTACACATTCAAACAGTGTCAAATGTAACATTTTGGAGCTTTAAGCTCAGGATATGTTTTGATAAAACATATAGAAAACAAAAACAGCAAGATAATATAGATATTCCTACACATCAGACTACTAGGTCTAGTGAGATGTGCTGGTTTTCTGTGTTTTTATTTACTGAATGACTAGACAGTTATTCCAATTCGACTTTACAGCTTCCTATCTGAAGGGTACTAGCTCCACATGAGTAGGAAATGTTGCCTCAGTTATCTTGGATGGATGTACTGTTATCATATTTTTTAATGATGAGCAGAACATCTCTTGTTCAAAATAATTTATTGCTTTAGTCAATGCTTAGGAGTGGAAAACACTTAAAATAATGAAGCTCAATGCAGTGAGTTAGTTTTTTTTCAAAAAAAACCCAATTTATTCAACCCTTCCAACCTTCGCTAGTCCTCACTGCAGGCAGCTTTGGGAGTGAACAGCATCACACAGACAGGTCATCATCAGCCAATCGTCCAGTGGGAAATGAATGGCTCTGGCTTCAAGACTTTCTGGTGTTCCATGAGGACAACTCTTCATTGAGATCCTGTCTGTATAGTTCAGTTCAGCTGTTAGGCTGCTTACTGCTTACATTCCTCCTATTTCTTGCAAGAATGGTATCACAACTATTTTAGAAAATGCAGTACTTGCAGCAGTTGAGGCAGAGCCAGTTTTAGCATGACCTCTGTTGGTCAGCACTTTATTTGCATCACATCTTTGCAAGATACTCACACTATGACTTTAAAAGACGTGAATTATGTCTTTGAAAGATTCAGTGAGTCACTCTGAGTCTCCCTCAGTCATGAAGAATTACTCTCTTAGTAGTCATGGAGAAGAACAAATAATGTAGGTTAAAGTTTGAAATACATGCATGTAGATATCTCCATAGAGAGAGCAGATGTAGTTATGTTCTTCTAAAATATCTTGAGACACAAAAAATGTCAACATGAGCAGGTTTATTTTTGTTAGTGGAAGAAGTAAAAGTTGACTCAGAGAAATGTTTCATAGGATGTAATTGCAGGAAGAAGTTTGTTTGCAGTTGTTGGTAGGAATTAAATACATTTGGTTCAGAAATATTTCAATCAAAAAATCTAGAATATTTTGTTGCCAATAGAATAAAACAAATTAGATAAAAACTGGCACAGAGTCTAGGATGGAAAAAAGCATAAAGAAAAATAATCATAGGGGAGTCTAAGAGTACTGCCTATGAAAAATAGTGAAAATTGCCAAAGAAAAAGGGAATTTGTCCATTGCCCTTATGCTGGATGAATATAGAAGCAAAAAGACTTTTCAAATCCCATCCCTGTTCCAGAATACTAAAATATCAGAGTTAGATTTATCAAAAATATCAGCCTTCCTCATGACTCAAAAATGACTGTTAGGAGTCTCTCAGGAAACAACTCTGAGTATACCGATTTTGTAACATTCTTCCATTTATAGTTCTGGGAGTTTCGGCTGAACATTGTGATGCCCAATATGAATTATGCAATTTTATTTACAGAAAAAGCTCCTATGAAAACAATAAGAAGGTTTGTTGTACTCATAAATACTGCTTCACAAATTCCTGTGTTTTTAATTGACTTTTGTTTAAACTGACGGAATGTGTAAATATAAATTAATACTTTTATTTAAAAAAAAAAAGAATGAATACATATATAAAATGCACAGTGTAATGAAGACAATGTTACTTCAAATGAGCTGGCATTCCTATGGTATAGAATGCTTAAGTTCCTGTCAATGACAGATCATCAGCTTGGGAAGGTGAGAAAGACTATGTAGTCAATTCAGATGAATTATTAAATAAGCATCTCACCGACACTTTTCCCTAAAATCTAGGATATTTAATCTACTTAGCACATGTCAAACAACATTTTGAAGCAGGGACTTCATATAAAATAAGGAAGCTGGACAGGACCAAACACAAATCTGAACCAATGTGGTTAATCATGCGCTCTCCTTTATTGTTTATACGATGGCAGTTTATATACACTTCAAGATAGTTTACAATTGTGAGCACACTCTCATTGGCAAGCAAACACTGTTTGTCTTTGTCTTAAGATGTTGAAGTTTCACACTGCAGACCTATACTAATTCACACCCAGATAGCTCAGTACATTGTGTTATATCTTAACATAATTTCTGACTGTGCCACAGGCTTATTCCAACTGCGCCACAGGCTTCAAGGCCTCACCCAGGCCCACATCTGAGGCCTAGGCTGGGGTAGCTCAACCTTCGCTCTAAACGTACAAACTGTGGCCTCTTTCCCTCAGAAACTCTGCTACAACATTTCATTCTAACTATCACTCCAAAAAATGTTGATGGTTGATTCCTCTAAGCTTGTGCAGACCGCTAACATGGTGACCCTTTCATGTTGCTTCTACAGAAGGTCACACAAAGCATGTCCAAAGGCAGTGAACAGCCTCCTCTGCTGTTCAGGAAGAAGTGACATATTCCCATTCCCATATGTAAGCAGTGCTAGGACATCTGGGGTAATTCCCATATGTAAGCAGTGCTAGGACATCTGGGGTAATTCCCATATGTAAGCAGTGCTAGGACATCTGGGGTAACTAACTCCAGGTGCAAAGTACAGCAGGGAGGGCCATGTTATTTTTCCCTCCCTGACAGTCAATTTCTAAAGCTATGGTGGTGGAGAATATTTGTGTATTCCAGGCAGAAAATTACCCATGAACTCCTTTATTGTTTTAGCACATATTTATAATTTGATCAGAATTCTACACAGGAAATTTGTAAAGGACTGGATATGTCATTTTTAGGGCTTATTTATGCTGTCCCAAACCACTTAATGCCAGGTGGTGGTTTTATCTTCCTATACATAACAAGACAGCGAGCACTGTTGTGCATATTCACTTAGGAGAATGTGTCCTGCATTAAAATGTCATTTATCATATATTAATTCAGATGATTGCGTGAAGATGTCTAAGAGGGATTCAACTGCAACAAGAGAGAAGGAACAGAAAGCCTCACTACAAATTCCTTCAGAGTATTGCTCTTTTTATTGTACCTCACCTTGGCTTAACCCTAAAATGCATGTTGGCCTGAATTCAGCTAAGAGAAATGTCATTTTCACATAGTTCAAAAGGGGATTATCCTGCTCACTGCCCACATCCATGCAGGTGCACAGTCTGGAGATCTCAGTGGATGGCAGGTTATTTAGGTCACTGCAAGGAAGCAGCACACTAGGCAATCCCCTGTGAATTCTAATTACATGAGCTACAAAGCAGTGGTAATCATGGATGTGGACAGCAGGCTTTCTCAGCATGTGAAACTCTGCTTTTATTAAATAAGCAAAACCTGCAGCCTGGTCCACACATATTATTGCTAGTCTCGGTCTAGTGCCACAGGGCTGTTTCAGGTGGTAAATATGTGAATTTGGGGTCCTGGTGCAGAATTACTTACGTAGAAGTGAATTTACTAGTATACAGAAAATCTCCTCATACAGTATCATGGCACTCACATTCTATTTCTTATAAAGTGTTGCCCCCTTCCCAGCAGACACTTCCATCTATTTTGAACAAAATAATTGTTGGCAGTATTTTGTCATTATTCATTGCTTTCTACTTGTGAACAAAATACAGGCCAACTTTCTGTGTGTTAATGAAACCAAATAAGAAATGGATCTGTACACCAGATCATTACAGTGCTGAAAGTTAAAGGCAGAGAAATGTTTTTTATGGACTCTATTCCACACCATCATTTGTCATTGGAAATCCAGTAATAAACCACTAGAAAGAGCAAATTAGAAAGATCTACTGTAAACCTTACATGAATAGTGAAGATTATGGACTTTATATCCATGTTGACTTCTTTCTGGTAGATTAATCGGTAGGTCAGTCATTCTTGATCTAGAATCAAAAATCATGCATATCCCAGGGAGTATGAATTTTACATGTTCATAGTGTTTAGAAACACAATAGACTCAGAAACAGGATTTGAAGGCTAGCAGGTGAGGGTCATGACAGACTATGTGTACATCTGCATTCCAGCCCTCATGACCAGTGATAAAGAACATTATTTATTCCTATGGTGTTTTTTTCCTATGCAGTTTTTAGGCCAATTGAATAACTTGCCACAGGAATTTTTCAGAGAGGACTGATACTAGTCTATAGCACCTTGCATCTCATCTAAGGTGTTCTGGGTCACTAGTATCACACCTGAGGTAGTATTAGCACTAACCCAAAACATCAGAGATTAAAGATGCCACATTTTTAAACCCCTTAAAAGTAGAATTTTGAAGAATAAATACATGCAACCCATACTGCAGGACAAGGAAAAAAAAAGAACAAAAAAAGGACTGCTCCTGTTGCATGTAGTTATTTTTTGTCCTCCTGAAGATGTGACTGATCAATAGATTTTTTTTTTTTTTTGCCAAGTGTACAAGGTTTTCTTCACAAATACTGAACTCAGAAGCATCTGCTCTTCCACGAAAGTTGACACAGGAGCTGTGCTCTACAACTGTGTCTCAGAAGGGTACTTAATGCAAGTCTGCACAAGACCTTTGCAAACAGGAGTATGGATGTGTAGAAATGTAGGTAAGATTCCACTGGGGTTCCCTTGATGGCATTCATGTGGCTGCAGGTGACCCTGACTTCCCAGAGCACCTCAGCAGGGGCCTAGGGACACCAACTCCTCCCAGCCCAGCACTATCTGCACTGCTGCCTCTGAACCAGGACCCTCAGGGGTGTGCAGGGCTTCCAAGATTCTGGCAGCAGAAGCAAGGGCTTATAAACCTCACAGCTTTTCAAAGAGCTTTGCAGCTTGGCTTCCCTGGTATTAATTAATTTATAGGTTTTTCTAAAATTTGTCTCTATGAGTTTAGTGTATGTGCCAGTGTACAATTAAATACCTTAAGATCAAATGATCAGGCATTCCTGGCATAGCTCTGTCCATCATTAGCTAAATAGTGCACACCCGTCACCCTCCAAGAGTATACAAAAATGAGAACACTGAGATAGTTGTCACTGATCTTCACTTGTAGCTATTTGTGTTTTTAAATACAAATGAATACTTTTTAATGAATTTGTTTCATGGACTGTAGTCTCAATTTCTGGGATGCATAATATATCAAATGGTTTTCAACAATATCACTCATTAGCCCTTTTGATGTATTTGAAAATGTTCCCATACATTTCATTAGACCTAAATTGTTTTTCTTCTATGGACAATTAACTCTTTGACCAGCTGTTGTCACTGGTTCTTTGAGAAAAGGACAAAAAGAGCTCATCATGAAAGAAAAATCATTAAACCTAGTTCCTAATTTCCTGCTAATGAATGTATTTAGCATGGATACATTCAAGTATGGAGAAAATACCACCAGGAGAAAAAGTACCTCTGTCATAAGTAAGAAATAAAGGAAGTATTTTTTTGAAAAAAAAGTCTTTAAATATCTAGGTAGTACAACCAAGCAGGGAAATGTTCAAGAGTTGCTTAAATGGATTTTAACCTTTTACTTTTTATCATAATATTCCCTCAAGTGTTCTGACACTTTGAGCTTCTTATATCTCGCACTTAGAGTTGAAATGTGCTATGACAGACTGTGCAACTGATTTTGACAGAATTTCTGATTTCACTTGAAATGAAAAGACAAAGACAACTCTGAAAAAGCAAAGTAGTCAAAAGAAGAATGAGTGAGATTAAATAACACAGATAAGAATATACAGAAAAAGGCATAATTACAATGCTTGTAAGGATTAGTGGAAGTGAAATGATGGAAAGAGTATTTGGGCAGAGAGCATTTGCAATGTGGTTAGGAAGTACCATGAGAAGAACTTTGGTATTAGAGGATAAAGGCAGGTTGCCCAGCTTCCTTATTTTAGGATTGTGTTCGAAGATCCTGTCATGCTGTAGGAGAGAGCTATAAACCAGCACAAATATGTAGACTTCAATGCCTATTATATCCCACATTCTGCATGCAATGGCCCAAAAGAAGAAAAACAAATATTCACTATGCTGTTCCATGGGGACTGGAGAAGGAGCAAATCTCACTGGTGAAGTTTATCATCCTGCAGCTACTAGATGCACAGAACAGCAAGGGCAGCAGTCTATTAAATATCTTGAAAGACCAAATAGTTCCTATGCAACCATAAGGTGTGGAAAATTTTTCAAGTAAAACAGTAATTTCTGGTTTCCTTACAAATTCCATAAAAGAGCAGGTGCTAAGGAAGCCTCTTCCATGTAGCTGTCACGATCCACTTGTTGTGGGATGTCGTGATGGTTCTTTTCACTGATCCCAAAAGAGCAATAAGGCAAACAAGGGACTATCAGTTAATCACAACAAATGCACCTTTATTAGGGGCCAAAACAGTAAATGTGATAGTGGGGATCAGAAAGGAGATAAAAGGATAGAGAGAGAGAGAAAAGGGGGATGGGAACAGCTACCAACACCGGCGAGATCCTCAGTGGTCGAGACGATGGGGATCCGTCTTGTTGTGTCGGAGAAGTCTTCAAAGTTCTGGTCAACTCAGGGGTCCAGATATAGTCCACAGAGGAAAAAAGGGGGGAACATGCAGGACAATGAGAGTCCATCGTAATCACCACGAGGGAAAAGGTGAGTCCACAGAAGCCACCAAAGCAAGAAGAACACAATGAAGAATAAGTCCATTGAAATTACTGAAGGGAAACAGGTCATGTCATTAGTGGTCAGACCACCACCATTTTCCCCCCTCCCTGTAGTAGGGGTCTCAGTCTCAGTCCTTGGGAGGAGGGTTCTCAATCTTTGTTTGTCATGGTGGTAACAAGGCAGATGAGGGGTCTTCAATGAAGGACCACAGGAGTCACCCCAAAAGCTCATTTGGCTTAAGAACAGAGATTTGAAGCAGGCCATGCATCAGGCCATTCCTTGCTGGGTCCATGCCAGGTCCTTGCTGGTTCCTTGCCAAGTTCTTGCCAACTCCTTGCCAAGTTCTTGCCAGACCTTGTTCGGAACAGCTAACATAAAGGTACAGCAGCTGCACCTGCACTGCTGCTCTCTCCAAGCCAGAACTATAGTGGGGGAAGGGATTTCTCCTCGTGGGAATTGGTAGGCAAATGTGGGGGCTTCAGACAGCCTCTTACAGCAGCACAACAAAAATGGGTTGCTCCTAGAATAGAAGATCCATGTTTGTGTCCTCAATGCTAGATTCTTTGGCTTTTTATATAATTCCAAACACCTGCCATAAAGAATCTGGACAATTAGGGTGACTCTTTGCAGGTAAAGGTGTGAGACTGATATCTTATACTCTCAGCACAGCTATCAGAACCATTATGCTTTTCAGTTCTCTACACAACCAGTTCTTGTGCAGCAGAAAACACAGTACAAAGTGGGGAAACACAAGTGAACCTTCTTAACCAGGTTTCATCTGTATATGCATAAATACACATACATATATGGTATAATTTCACATACTTAATGGAAATAAAGTGCCTTTTTAGGTCTTTGTTTCAAAATAAACATTATTTATTATGTTTATGATTCCGTGATTCTGTGATTTTTTTTCATTTTTATGAAATATTACCTCTTTTTCACTTGAGAATATTCCCATTACAGATTACATCAATTATGACCACCATGCCAAGCAAAGCATCTTACACAGACTTTTTCTCCTTGTAAGATATATTTTACTACTCTACTTTTTCTAATTTTCTGCTTTTCCAACTCAAGTTCTGTGATCATAACTTTCCAGGCAAAAGAGACTGCTTAAATTATTTCATCTAAGTAAGAATGCTGCTCTGCAAAGTAACAGATAAAGATTGGTAATACTTACTGTGCTGCTGTGTAACTGGTAAATTTACTTTTAATAGCTTTGAAAGTAATATGATTTTTATGTTCTGCAGAAAATTAGCTTACCTGACTTGAATTATGAGGCTGCTGCCAGATTAGGTCCTCTTATTGGTAGAGACTATAGCCTGAGATAACAATTTACTGAAATGCAATACAAAAAGGAAAACACCTAGTAACAGAAGCAAAATGTATTAAAATATTAATTTTAATACAAAAAGGGAAGGTGCTTTACATACAGGAAAGGTGTTCACCACCTCAGCTTGGTTTCATGTGGTTGCTGAGACAAAGTCAAGATGGCAGAGGCTCTGCCATGGCTTGCGCCTGTATGACCCATGGGATAAAGAGAAGATGGCAGTCGCTTCCTGCCGCTGGCTGTACCTGCCCATGACAACAGAAAGAACTGAGGGACAAGCCCTGAGTGCTAGATAGCATGCATGGAGAGGGACCATGGCTTCAGACATTGGGAATGATTCCAGGCGGCTGCTTCTGGCACTGCTGCTTTTGACTGCTCTGCTCAGTTCCCTTTAGCTCGGCAGCTTGAGCTCAGTGCAGCTTGGCTCCTTTTGGCTCTGGTCAGGCTCAGCTGGGCTTGGGCTCGCCTCCGCTGCTTGGCTTCATGTGTTGCTTCCCACACCAGTGCTGATTTTCAGCAGATCTTGGAGCTGTGTTGCCACTTTTTAACACCACATCTTAGAGCCATGTCTTGAAGGGGCAGGCAGAGGATGGGCAGTAGCACCAGAGGAGGCAGTCTGCAACAAACCCAACAATCTTCCCACTGAGGAGAGTGGAACAAAATAGTTCACTTCTCCCCACTGAAGGGGTGCTGACCTTTCCTTCCCCTGGGACAACTCCTCCAGTAATGATGAGAGTGGTATAGCATAGAAACTTAGCCACACTCACATGGCACTAAGCTCCATCCCCCTTGCAACCAGGACAAGAGAAAAAAACAGATTTATTGTGGTTTTTCATTTGCAATGCATCAGCTATACAGGTACAGAGACAGAAAAAGATATACAGAGATATGTTGGCTCCCAAGGACAACAGGCATTCTGAAATGCTGAAGTTTTGAAGTAGAAAATAGTTTTATATTTGTGTGTTCTGTTGAAATACTTCAATCAGGAGATCATGAGAAAGAGCTAGATTTATCAATTCCATCACCTTATAAAAGCATCAAATTACCTTCTGCAAAGTAACTATGAGTTACTGCAACTGCAACATGCCCCAGTAAATGACCTAAAATGCACCAGCCAAGCCCCATGATGCTTCACAATTTAACATGTGAATGGGCCAAAAACTTTCAGCAATGCTCAGGTGCTTCTTCCTGAGGGTTTAGAGTATTCCCTAGTACATAAAATTGTTTATCCAGAAGGTAAAATGTTTTACGGCTTCATTTTCAGAGTTTGTCTCAGATGTATTCACAGATCTAAAAATTCTGCTCTCTTCATTCCATATAAGATAAACCTATGGTAACTACAACAGCTGTTTAAACACAATTGATTTGGTTTTGTCTTTTATTGGTGCTTTTTAGTACTTATCCTGTCTGACAAGTCATTTCATATCAGTAATGAGTATAAAGAAGGATAAGCTGTAGTTCTAATACCACATCAAGGAAAACAGATGCTGAACATTAGTAAGTACACCTATTCTTCTAGATTGTGTTTGACAAAGTTCTAGGTTAACAGGCAGGATGTTATTTAGATTGCAGAAAGAAGCTCATACGAGAATGTACATATCCAGGACTCAACATGTAAAATGAAGTGCACATTTTGCGCCTTGTATTACACAGATTTCACAAGTGATCTCAGTCACTTCTAGGCCACTTCCACAACACTGATCAGCTTCCTGATATTTTTGTCTGGTGGGAAAATCCCAGGAGTCATGCCTAACTGTGTAATAAGAGATTCAGATATTCAGATTACAATTTCTCAAAATGAGCAGGGGAGATAAATTTGTTTCTGGTATGAGATTTGAAGGACTAGTGTTAGCTTCATGATGCTCAAAAAAATTATTTCTGTTTTGATAAGGACACTCATACTTTCCAACGCAGACAATGTAGATACTAAATACAAAACCATTTTAACATTCAAAAATATGGAATACTTACAAAATTTATTTTAGGTGAACTTTATGCGTAATCAATTTCCAGCTAACAACCAGCTAATGGGATTAATAATGGGCTACAAATTCTCCTATTTCTCATCAGAAGTCTTCCTCAAATTGTGAGATTGAAAAAAACTGTTAAATTGCCCAAATCATAGCAGTTCTGGTGCTCAACAGAGACTTAATTTTTCACATCTCTGAGACTTAACAGTTTTTTGTGTTGAGCTCTCAGTATGGCTGGCAGTTTGGAAATCCATACATGCAAATAAATGTGTGCAAGTATGAGCTAACCAACAACCAACCTAGCATTTTTTAGTGCTCAAATAAAAAATATAATAATAAAATATGTATGTTCCATCCATTTTTTTGAATTCTGCATGTGTATGCAGGTAATTTAATAATAAACTACTGCTGCTTGTATCTGTCATTTAAAAATGAAACGTAAAAGAGTACTGAGAAAATACGACATTGCACTCACAGCCCTGAAAATCTGTTGATGAACATTAAATTTGCAATCTGGCTTCTGCTCTGTAGGTGCCTTTGCAAGCCCTCAAAGATCAGTTTTGTTTGGGCTTGTGCAGAATCCTGTGCACCAGATGGCTTTTTTATTGAACTTGGCTCTCAAGTAGCTGGCCACAAATTAATATGCAGCTTATCGATGCTGTAAAACTGCATATCATATTAAGTCACTCTAGCTTACCTTTGATGATTTTTACCCCTGTGGAAGTCAAGGTCCAGGGTAGCAGGCCTGGGATGCCTTGGGAGGATACTTTTGTTTAAGTTAGAGTGAGTAACTGTGTTGATTTCCGGAGGCTCCCTGCTCTCACATGTTAATAGCTACCTGCCAGTCACCCAGGACTCACTCCCACAGCCCAGAAAGTTCTATTCTGCCAGTTCCCCATTGGCTCCTCTGTGACAGTCACTCCCCTCCTGTTACACCATTGATTAAAGATATGTCACCCCACCTCGACTCCTCCTTTTACCCTTATCCCAACTGGTTTATTGTACCCTGTCCCCTCCTACCTTTCCCTGGTTTATATACTTTGTTATCTGCCCCTTGCCGGGGCTCTCAGCTCCAGCTTTGGCTTCGGCTGTCAGCCTGAGCTCCATCCCTGGATCCCTCCTCCTGCGGTTTGTCTCCCTCCTGCTTCACCTGCCTCCCTCCCAGCTTACCCTTGTGGACCCTCAGCTCAACCCTCAAATAAAACCCAGTTGGAACTCTACATGGAGTACGCTCCGATTTGTTCCTGGTGTGGAAGATTACTTATCTGGGCACCGTTGACTGGTTGGCTGGGGGATCGGTTCCTGGGGCCTGGGATGGTAACGTCGCCAACCCCGTGGGTCACCCTATGGCACACGGTCCGGGGCAGCCTGCATAGCCCTTTTTGATAATCAGAGGTTTCCTCTGTCATTCAATCTAATAAATGCATTTATGGACTTAGAAAAATTTGGCATCAGAAAATATATGGTAAAAGCAATTGAACAAATCAAATGAATAAATGTATATTTGCTATAAGCTTCTTATTGAAGCTGTTAATGAGAAAACTGAAATTCAAAATTGTATTAGACAATATTATGTACAAGAAAATTACCTATTATTTGTAAGTATCTTTGTCCACTCAAAGTATACTGAAACTATAATGAGTATTTTTAAAGTATTTGGTACAAATTAGAGATAGGAAATACAGACACCACCTGAGGGAAAAATCTACCAATGCAGTTGGAAAACAGAATTGGTTCATCAAGACCATAAAGTCTTTGCTTTCCAGGCGTCTAGATAATCACTGGGAACAATTTCCATCTTTTTGTCATCTCTTGCAGTTTGTCTTTATCAGAATAGACACCTACATTTCACATTGCCTAATTTACATTGGTTATAGATGCAGGCACTAGTAATCATGTATTTAATTATCTATTTCCACATGTGCATTCCATCAGGATGAATTTACAATTGTATTTTTAAGACTCTGCCCACTGCAATTAGATCTAAATCAGTTTTACTTTTCACTACTTCTGTATATTTTATGTCCACAATGAATATTGTGGAGGCTTGGTCCAAAAAAATTAGGTTAATTTTATCAGATTAAGTGTCTATTGCCCAGGAATGGGCAAATCTATGGAATATGGCACTAAATAGCTTGGGAACACATTTCAAAAAGGTAACAGAAATCAAGTTTTTTGTATCCTCTTTCTTGTAGCAACAAGCAACAGTTTCTTAAAGGTAAATTACACAAGGCGCAAAGCAAGCTCATTGCATTTTACTGTTAATGACCACCTGTCTAATCTGCACAGCTATGGATGCAAAGTATGCATATATATTTTTTTTTTTTTTTCCCCAGTGTGTAAAACAGCCTCGGTGTGCTAAGTGTAGTCCTATCTTTTTCTCCACTCACACATGAGGGGGGAACTAACAGTGGGAAGCTGCTCCATCCACCTCAGCACCTCAGGTGCCCTGCTATTCCCAGAGACATCCTGGCATGACAGATAAAAGCAATGCCAGTGTTAGTTATCTGTGACTAATATCTACACATCTTAATTTTATATTACCTTTCCTAGAAATTCAACTCACAAATATTCCATTGTCTCCCTTCTTCCCCTGTTCTTTTTAACTTATTAACATACCACAGATTCTTTCTTTTGCTTTGTAGTCTTAGTGGTCTCCACTTCTTTTTCGCTGGATTCTGCCTCATAAGCACTGAATTTTTGATTCCTTGTTTCATTTTGTCATCCTTGTCTCATTTTGAATTATAGAAAACAAATTACTTCTGAGTTTCTGCATGTGGACTCATGGAAGATGAATGATGTTTGGAACTGAGGTTTTTTAATCCGACCTGACTGCACAACAAATCTAGGCAAAATATCTTTGCCCAATTTGCCTGCATCTTGTAGTAGGATTTGTTCTGGAGATCTTTCTTTCAAAAAACCCAACCCAATTCTAAAATTACTGCCTGAAATGATTATTTGTCAACTCCATGATAATACAGAATGTGTTTTGCCTTTTTTTTTTTTTTTCGAATCTCTAAAATGCTCCCAATGGAACAATATCCAAAGACACTTTTGCAGGAACAGTTGATAGGTCATTTTTGTGATAAAGACTAGGCTGTCTCCAGCCTTGTTTGAACTAGTGGTAAAACAACCTTTAGATGATAATGGTTCTTTTATTATCAATTTGTGCTGGCTAACTTTGAGATGTTGAAAACCATGAAGTTCTGTATTATATACAGAGTTATCAAATAATTGAGTACATCACGTTCTTTCCCTCAGAAAGCTCTAATACCCACCTAATACCATACATTATAGGCCTGGAGTTGACTGTGTATATTGCCCTGAATGTTATGTCAATCTTTGCAATCACTGGTAATTCCTAAACAGGGCTATATCAGATTTTTGTAAGAAGTCTGATATAGAAGTGGTTCATATGTGAAATATCTGTGTTCATCTTCCTGTCAACTTAAGTAACAATAAAGTTGTTTTCTTCTACTTTATTAAGAGCAGCAAAATGCTGTAGTGTTTCGGATAAATAAGTAACGTTTTTACTAGTGTATTACAAAAAAACATAGTTGTGGCTTATAGAAAAACACATTAGGGAGACAAAATGAAAACATTCTTAATTTCCAGTCTTAGTCATTTAATGAGGCAGTAAATGTTCTCCTTTCTCAGATTAAATGCCATACAAAAGGAGACATAAATTATACTGAAACTATAGAATACTAAAAAGCTGACTCAAATGCCAAAAGGCAAAGAGTAAATATCCAAAATACCAACAGGATAATCAAAGCCTACAGCAAAATAATGGTTAAAAAAACCACTTTCATAAACACTTTAAAACAACTCAAATCCTAAAGCAGTTGTGTAGCAATTCTTTCCCATGGGAAAGAAAAAATAATTCTTAGGACTTAGAGTTACTATCTTATTTAATTTTTACTAAATACATGACCTTCTCTGAGGACTACACTGGAACATGTATTCATATTTAATAGCAGTTCCATTACTAAAATAAAAGCACGCATTCTAGGGTTATTTATTTTTATTTATTTACACTGCTATTTCCAATTTCCCTAGTCTAAACCACAACAGAACGTGCAAGAAAGACTTCACAGTTTTGTGAATAACTACAGGATTTCCAAAAGGCAACCATATGTGGGAGTAGGAGCAGACAACATGAGAGGTGTTGTCCTCTATGTGATGAGAGAAGAGGAGAAGCATTGTCTTTTCTTATCCCTACAGGCTGCTGGAGGTTTGTTCATCTGACATTTGGTGCTGTCTGAACTACTGACAAGTGGTTCTTGCTCCAGTATCATCTCTGCTGGGGTTAGTTCACCTATGAATGTCCTGTTCCTTTTTCAGGAAGCAGTTTAGTTATCTCTAAATCTGTCACACAGCTTCATATTCCTAGTGAAGCTGTTTAGGTATAGGGCACCCAATGAGGAGGCGTTATGGCGAAGTAGGGAGTGGACCTGCTCTGAAAATCTCCACCTCAACCTGCAATACATGCTCACTGAGAAGTGAAGAGAGAGGCTGAGCTCTCTCAGTTATCAGAGTTCACAAAGATCAGAGAGAGCCTCCCATTTCCTACAGCTTCCAACTCCCACACCAGTGTGGGAAGAACAAGCTGATAGATAACGTGGCTGTGGAAGACAGTGTCCTTGCTGAGCAGATCACAGAGCAAAGCAGTGACTAAGAAATCTGGGGTCCATTCTGTACTTTTATTAGCAGGTAGGAGGGCAAGGTGGAGAACCTTTGGATGAAAGCCTCCTTGATCCTGTGCTGTTTGTTCTGCACTGTGTGTACTGCTGGCACCTGCTAGCATGTAACCTGTGCACCAGAAGCAGCACCACATAGCACTTCCCACAGGACACTGTCTTATCCGAGGGCAGTCAAAGTGGCATGTCTCATGTCTAAGGGTCCAGCCTGCTGCCACTGCTGCCATGCCCAGTGGCACGCACAGTGTTAGCAGAGCTGAGGGAGAAATCATGCATTCTTGTTACTGTTTGAGCATTAATGAAAGGAATAAAGTTATCATTTGCCTTCACTGGTCTATGGGGGCAGAATATATGCTCAGAGCTATTTCTCCTTTTATCATTCCCAGTTCACAGGTTATGTGATAGCAGCAGGGAGCACTGTGTCAGAGTAGATCAGTGGATGTGGTGCTTGTAAGGACTTGGTTGGTAGAAACAGTTCTTTTCTTCCTTCCTCCATTCCTAAATGTGCTTTATGTTTGGATTAATGCAGCCACAAGGGAGATAAATAATGGGTGCAAACCAAAGAAGAGCAGCAGATGGTCTTGTCATTTATCCAGTATGAAGCTGATCAGCAACTCTGAAAGATGTAAAGAATGTGAAGAAGAGAAAAACAACAAGGCAAACTCAGGAAATTGCCCAAGCAATCGCTCTGTGGCTATGTGAATGGCAATACAACAGTGGCATCGGTAACTTTTGCCAACGGCTGGTCATTGTTCTGGGAGCCAGAACAAAATTAAAAACAAAACAAAACAAAACAAAACCAAACCACAATACCTAAATATTTTTAAAGAAGAAGCAAAACAAAAAAAAAGAGATAGAAGCTCATAGTAGTGAATAAACTAGTAATGACAGCTACACAGATGGGTCCTAGTACTGATGATGATTTTTAGAGATAACAGATAAAGAGATAATGGTAGCTTTGTCATATCAAATATCAGAATATTTGGGCTATGATTAAAATCTTGTTACTCTAGGACCGCTACAAAGGGCTGTTGTTGCAAAGAGAGAGAGTACTTTGGACCTGATTAGCAAAAGAGTTTTGATAATCAGAATGTCTTGGTGAACAAACAGCTTTGAAGATTACAAGAGGATTGGATCAGACTGGCAACAGGGAAGAAGCTTGAATCAATTTCTGCAAGTAGAAGAGATGTTGCAAAAATGTATAACTTTGTTTGTGTGATGATTAACCAAATCAGTGGAGTAAAAAATTACTAGCCTTCCTAGAATGGTATATAAGCATACGTAGCCCACAGAAAATTCGGATTCTGATCACCAGTCAGTTGTCCCTGTCTCTGAATCACCGATAAGGGGCCACTGTGGCTTGAAACAAAGCTTCTCAAAGCCAGAAAGGTGGCAATCAAATAAGATTGCAGATGAATGGATATATCAAAGCAAAAACCTTATTAGAGGATGTTCAATTAGAACACAGTTATACAGTTACAGAAATCTCTTTTGATTCTGAGTGCTGCCAGAAATTTGGAAAAAAAAATGAAGAAGTATGGAGACAGCCAAATTGAAAAAAAGGACAAAAAGAGCCAAGTGATAATTTATTTGGGTAACTTCATAGGCAGCTATAACAAGAAAGCTGAACTTGCAGATAAAATAGGTGTTCAAATTTTCAGTTAAGATTAAGAACCAAGGTATTTTTGAATTCCATACCAGATAGCTTTCAATGTCCTCAGACAGGGAATCTGCTTAAAGAATATAACTCAGTAGGAAAAAAATCAGCCAGCTATATACAACCAGATTTATAGTTTGTAGAAGCCATGTCATGTAGTTGCTAAATTCACTCCTGGTTGAAGAAATTCAAAATGTGCCAACAGCAAGCAGTAGAAATGCAGACAACAGTTTTACAAGAACAGAAGTTTTACAAAGGAGAGGAAAAATATGTAATTAAAATAAGAACCCTGTCTTAGAAAATCCTGGGTATCCATAAGGAAGCAGTAAAGGGTTGCTTAGGAAAAAAACAGCAATTAACTTCTTTAGGTTATGCAGAGCAGATGGGTACATAAACAAGGCCGGTCCAGGGCTAGTATAATGTCAGATCAGGGAATGTTCAGATTTAAATGCAGTAAAGAGAGAAATTTGAGGTCAAACAACAAGGGAAAACCAACATAGTATTGAACTCATTAAAATGAGTTCAGATTTGACACAATTTTATTTCAAGCCAGTACTCCAGAAATCTAGCAGTCAAGAAATATTGCTTATTCCTTAAAATACACTAAACTTTACCCATCTTCTATAATGTGTAACATAAGGCCATATGATGAACTCCAAAGACTAAAAAATGAAATATTTACATTCTGTGCCTGAAATTACTATGGTCTGTGGAAGAATTTATTTAAGAAAAGACAATCTATCTAATACATAGATATAAGTAATATGTTCAAAACAAGAATGAGTTATAATGTTGGTTTATATAGGCTGTTTTCTTTATCCTAATAAAGAATATATTGCTTTGTATTTATAATTTATTACTAATTTCTGAATATAAAGGAACCAAAGAAATTTATATGAAATTATACTTAAAGGACCTCAACAGTTTGATGAAAGAACAGAAAAGACAGTGTGATTCAGGTTGTATATATATTTACATGCAAGCTCCAAATGATTCTCCAATCAACCTTTTCCTTTCCTACTCCTCCTTATGCCAGTGCCAGGATGAGGAAGAAATGAAGGAGATCGAATGAGTCTTCTACAGTCTTTCATTTCAAATGGAACTGAAATTGCTCATTGCAATGCAGCACCCCAGTGCCACTTGCAGAATTGGGAGGCAATTTTAAATGTCAGCAATATTAATGGAAAAAATGCTATAATGCTTCTATCTCCTTGGGATATGGAGAGCATAGAGTGCTGTTGGGAGGGGAAATTATTTTAAGCAGAGATAATCTGTGATTAAGTAAAAGTTTAAGAAAGGAAAAAAATCATTCTCTCCAAATTCATTCAGTGGCAGTTGAAATAAACATAGGTCAAGTGTGAAGATCAGTAAATGTTCTGGGTATTGCAGTAGTTGGTGTACATATTCAGTTCCTCATACATCTTTGCAGAATTAACAGGAGACACTTGAAAGAAATAGCAGGAATGGAAAAAGGTTTACATTGGTGATGCTCCAACAGAGACGTGAAAGCTGTCATGGACTACTGCCAAAAAGAAAACTCGGAAATGAAATTCACTCTGAAAACTTTTAAATTAATACTACAATTTAACCCTAACCTTACTGGTATATAGTACTAATATTGATGGTGAAAAACTGGGTCAAAACTCATTTTTTTAAAAAAAGAGCTGTATGTTCAGTGGTACAATCTGAATCAAAGATTCATAGAATGGTTGGATTGGAAAGGACCTTAAGGGTTATCTTGTTCCAACTCCCTGCCATGGGCAGACACACTTCCCACTAGACCAGGTTACTCAGAGCCTCTTCCAGTCTGACTTGAATGTTTTCAGGGCTGGGCCATCCATAGCTTCTCTTGGCAGCCTGCTCCTGTGAAGAATTTCTTACTAATACCTAATCTAAATCTACTGTCTTTCAGTTTAAAGCCATTACTCCCTGTTCTTTCCCTTTCTGAAGGCAAAACATCTGCTAACATCAGAAGGAGTGCCAGATCTTAATGCTTAGGGGCAGCCTGCTTCTTCTCAGCTGTGAGAATGCCTTGCTTGATTTCCCACCATTGTGTGTAGACTGGCATGTGGACTGACTACATGATTTGAAGTGCTGCACATGGCTTATATAGACAGAGCTGAGCTCTGTGACTTGGCTTTTTCTTTCCTTTTTTCCCAGAAGCTGCACTAGACCTTCCTGTAAATGTCATGAGAAGAACTGTGTCAGGGATCAAAACCAACAGTCAAACAAATTGCTAAAAAACATGAGGAGAAAGCTAGCAATATGGTTAAAACATTAAGGACAAAGATGTACATGAAAGGAAGGGAAATCAATCTCCAATACATTGAATCAACTTTTCATAACAATGCAACTTATAATATTCATGGTACTTTCCCATAAAGGTCCTCCTGCTTCACAAAAATGTTTTGAAGCCTGAATTATCCTAGATTAATGGCTGAATTCATACTGCCATTGTTACACCCCAAAAAAATTTGATAGCTGGTTAAAAATACTCAAAACTACATAAGGCAATGAAACATTTTGCAGAGCTAAGCTGCAATTGGCTTTGTGAGATGCTATGTTTAATCACATTAGAGGAGCCCTATGTGGCAGGAGCATAATTGTATAAAATTCAAGAATAAATATACTTGTTATTGTGTACTTGTGGGTGAAAATTGGATTTATAATACTGTTTATAGGTAAGTTCGCCTGAAGATCATATGACATAGTTTAAATACTTTTAAAATATCAAAACTCTCAGTTATTCTGGCTTCAATGTTCTAATGTATTTCTTGTCTCTTGCTGAAACTCAGAAGGTTACATGTAAAAATAACCATGGACAAGAAGAGTTAGAGTATATGTTTGTCTTGATAATGTGAAACTTGCTTACAACAGGTTGGGAGAAGTCATCTGAGTTACTGTTCGTCATGCTAAGACCTGAATTTCATTAGTGGGATGCCAATGTTCCATTGCTATTGTGAAGAAAAAAAACAAGCAAAACACAACATTTGAGGCTATACTTAAAAATTTTGTTATGGATCTGATACATAACGCAGATGAAAAAAAGGAAACACAAATCCATAATAAATTCAGGCTGAGAAAGAACAAGGCAAAATAATATGCAAATGGAGTTTAAAATGTGGTTCCAGGCTGAGAAGATCATCATCATGCTCAGTCTTTGAGCCTAAGGCCATCTTTAAACAAATATCATCTCCATAAATGTCTGGTATGTATTTCAAAATATTACCATCTTTGCTGTATTCTGAATGATGGGAAAAGGAAGCGTGTTTCAAACAGAGGAGTTAACTAAAAAATGAAGTATATTTCTAAATATAGATACATATGTATAATGACCTAAATATCAGAAGAAAAAAAAGTAACTTCTTTCCTTTTCAAGAAATAAGCAAAACCAAACTAAAAATTTTTATTTGATCTAAAGCACTGGAGAAATTTGGGGCTTTGGGTCATAGGCTGCAGAAGTATTAGAAAATACTTTTTTAAAAAATGCATAGTGCTTTGCTTTGAGTGGCACTTTTTTTTTTGTAAGTTTAAACTACTTAGAGTAATGACATATACATATATATATATGTGTATATGTACATATATATATATGTGTATATATATATATATAAAATATAGTTCTGAGGAGACTGATAATTGCCTTCCTCAGAAAATGTTCTTCCTTTTTGGCATGTATAGTTGATATGTTGGAAATAAAGAAGATGATCTCCTGGGGTTTCAGTCTGAAATACCAAATAATCCAAATAATTCTTTTTGTTGTCACTGTTGTCCTGTTTTATTTTAGTTTTCAAAATACTGAAGCAATATGGCACAGAGAAATATTTTCAGACATCCTTGTTTATTTAAGGCTAATAAATGTTTATCTGTGTATTTAGAAGTATTGTTCTCATCTGCAGAGGTGTTAAATCCATGTTATTGTGAAGTGCTGAGATTTCTGTTTTAATGTAGCTTGAGGTTCTGCTGTGATCTTTCTGCCAAATTCTGTTTCAACTTTAACAAATTAATATAGCTCAAGTAATTCAATGTGCAGAATGACTCACAGTGTTGTAGAACTGCTTATGGTGACCTAATCAGAATTAATTTTAGAATAAACCCACTCTGCCTGTTGCAGCATAGCCATTTACTGTCTTGTCCACCCAGATTTTGCCCCCAGGACAATTAGTGTTTCTGCAACTAAGCAGGTGAAGATACTTTGACTCTGTTCTTTGTAAGCAAATCTACTTGCTGGGTGGATAAAAAGGAGGTTACACAGATTTGGTAATGATGCAATATTAATGTAAGGAAAGTTTATGGTGGCTTTTGTGGAAAAGGAATCAGGCCTGTCAGTATGATACTTGAAACCACTCAATGCATGGATCACAAAAACACAGCACAAGCCACATGGAGGCATGTGTACACTCCTCCCAGACTACAAGCTTCCATGTACTTCCAAGATTAGTTGCTGAAGGGAGTATGCCTATACAAACAACAAATTTCTGGTCCTTTTTCTTTTTTTTAATAGGAAAATGTGATCGATGGCTAAAATAACTGTCATTTAAAGGTATGAGAGTAGTTCAGTATAGTTAGTAAAGTAAGATCTTCTGAATACAATGCTGTAGTCTTCCTGTATCTGCTGGTAGATAAATATATTGAAATAGATTTCAGCCTATTTCACTGTCCCCAGTGTAGCTGGTGAAAAAATTTGTTTTTTTATTCTTTTGATTCCTGCTCATTGAGTAAACTCATTACTTACAAGAAACAACTCTTTTAAAGAGTTTTCATTTTAGCAAATTCCTTATTTGATTTAAAGATGTCAACTCAGACATTTGAACACATAAGCTTCCTCCAGACCTTCATCCATTTGAGCTTTGCTACCTCATACTTTCGCTTTCAGGTAGTTAGAAGCAGATTATTTGGATTCACTTAGAAGAATCAAAGTCAGTTACTTATATATAATTTTCTGTCTTAAACTTTTTAATTTATTCTTTTTTCTATGACTATCTTTGGCCTTTTTTCTGATCCTAAAATGTCACTTAATTGGCAGGACTGCTCAGAAGTAACTGCCACTGGTTCAGAGGTTATTTTGGCTATTTTTTCAAATATTGTAGATTGAATTCCCAAGGCCCTGATGACTTGGAAGAAACAATTTTATCTCAGTATTTTTAATTTTCCTCATATTCTGTTCAGCAGAAGTTGTACTGTCAAATGACTGGTTGCAAACTTTATTAGGGAAGTTGAATATAAGAGGCCAAATCTTCTATTGTGAGAAGTGTCTTTTTAAATGAAACCCGAAGGTACACTGCACAAAAGTATGGCTCACTCTACACAAAAAGATTTCTTTTGCTTGTTTGTTTCACGGAACGTAAAAGATTTGTTCCAAAATCACACTGCTGGTATGATTTTAATTAAAAAAGAAACATCCAAAAATGCAGTGATGGGGCTACTAGTACAACATGCTGTGATAAGAAAACTTTTTATTTAATTTAAAAAAGACGACAACGGCAAACCAGCTGAGGTTTTTTTCCCCGATACCTGGCGAGTCCTGCCGGGGCGGGCTCTGCACTCAGTACCCACCGCTGCCGAAGGACACAGCCGGTGACGTGGCCCGTATTTCCCGCAGCGCGTTCTGTATGTATATGAGAAAATACCACTGAACCTTCCCTCCACAAAGGTACTGCGGGTCGAGGATGATGCCGGCTGGACAGAGAGCCGCCTCACATTCCCACCTTCATCCAGGATCTGGGTGTTTCCCGGCTCCATTGGAAGCGCAGCACCCGGGCGCTCACACTCCGCCACCCGCGGCCTCCCATCATCCCGTACGGGGAGGCCGTCTCCACTGCAGGAAACAGGTGGGGAGGAGGGAAGGGCAAGCCCCTCCTGCCAAATCCTCATGTGTATTGCCGCACTATCTGTATGCGAGCCGTTCCTCCCCCTGCACCTCGCCGATAACTTTCTTTGCCAGGCTTCGCGCCTGGGTCGTGGTGGGCGTAGGGTGGCAAACTTTCTGCCAAGATGGGCCAGGGTGGCAGCTTGGTCTTTCCTTTATCTTCAACATCACTGCTGCAACACCATCCTCCCTCGGGTGCGCCACGCTGAGCGGGGGGCGGTGCGGTGGAGCCCTGCGCTCGTTCCGGCAGCGGGCGCCGCTCCGTTTCGGTCCGCCCCGCACCGGAGAGAGGGCGGCACGCTCCGGTGGGCTCTGCTGCTGCTGCCGCCACCGCCGCCCCCGTCGCAGGAGGAGAAGGATGGAGCCGGGCAAGGAGCCCCGAGTGATCACGGGGGAGAAGCCCAGCGAACCAGAGCCGGCGGTTTCCTTCCAGGCCCGGCTGTGGAAGAACCTGCAGCTGGGGGGCAAGGGCCGGAGCGGCGGCGGGCGGGCAGCAGCCGAGCGCCGCACTGCGGAGCCCCTCGGTGGCAAGTGGAGCGGCTTCAAGCGGCGGCGGCAAGTGCTAGACCGCGTCTTTTCGTCCTCCCAGCCCAACCTATGCTGCTCGGCCGCCAAGCCGCTGGAGCCGGCCGGCGAGTCCGGTTCCGCTCTGCGCCGCCTGCGGGAGCACCTGCTCCCCCAAGGCAAGGGGCCGCCGCCCGGCCGCCGCCCGGAGCCCGCCGCCGGCTGTGAGGGGCCGGCGGGTGGCAGGGAGGGGCGCCGGCCCGGGGCGCACCTGTCCCACCAGAAGAGCTCCTCGCTGCCCAGTACCGCCTGCCTGGAACAGCTGCTGCAGGGCTCGCCCGCTGCCGGCAGGATCCAGGACCAGCGGACGGAGGACAGCGACAGCAGCGCAGTGAGTGCCGCCCCGCGTCGCCTCTCTGCGTACAGGGCCGCGTGGGGAGGTTGGGCGGAAGGGGTGGTAATCCCTGGGGAGGGGAGAGGAGGTGGGAAGGGAGCTGAGGTAAGGAGAGGTGGGAGGGCGACCGCTGGGGAAGGGAGCTGAAGTGAGGCGAAAGACGGCCACGGCTGAGTCTCAGCCGTCCTCCCGCTCGCTCGCTCGCTGTTGAGGAGTGCTCTTCGCCTAAGGGGAAAACGGCTCGGCTCCCGCCCGCATCCCGCCTCGGAGCCCTGCATTCCCCCAGCACGCCGTGACAGGCAGTGGGTGTCGCGGACCCGAGCCGTGGGAGCGCCGCTGCCAGCTCCTGCTCCGCTGCAGGAGCGACCTCCCTCAGACCTTCATTGCATAAGCCATGCAGAGGAAAGGTGTCTCGGAGGCTGGAGTTAGCCTTCCCTCATTCTCACGCGTCGCAGGTCTGTGAGGGCAGTCTCTGCTCTTAACATGTGCAGCACGACTTTTCCTCCGATGACCTCGGCTTTTTTCCTTGTTTGGTTATCGAAATTTGAATTACGTCTTTTGATTTCTGCAAGACACAAAAACGACAACCACTAGTACATATTTAATAGATTGTATTATTTGGCTAGTTACTGTCTCAGGCAGCTGTCAATTCAGTCTACGAGACTCGTTCTGGTTGTTGGGAGAAGGCAGTAAACAAAGCCATAACTCTTCCAGTTAAACTATCAGTTTTAAAATTGCGTGGTGAAGATACTGTTGATAGGGACTGCTGAATCTTGGAATAAATTTACTGTGAGAGAGTGCAAAACATATGAGTATTTTTGGATCTTGTGTAATTCTAAGCAGTGATCCACCTTTCTCAGAAATAACTGACTAATGCATATTATTATAAATTGTCTTAGGTCATAATCAGGGAGAAATGAGTAGCTGAAGTAAAAGACATGTTCTGTGTGATGTCAAAAATAGGCTGTATAAATGCATTTGACTGCTGCCAGAGCAGTACCTATGCTGATGAAGAATGACAGTACTTCTGCAGCGATTTGCAAATGTACCTTGAGGTCAGTGGTACTTCAATGTCCATCTGCAGAATTCAAAGGAGTTCGTCTTCAAAGTATGCGACCTAGACTTAACTTTTTGTCATGGGGCTGCTTTGGTTATAATCACTGGCCTGACTGAAAACTATTGTGGTTATCTCTTGTATAATGTTTGTAAAGGGTTTAGATCATTGCTTATTAAGGTGGGATTATTGTGACAGGTGTCTATAAAGTGGACATTTCCCTGCAGTAGTGAATCCCTTCCTCCCCAAACCGCTGGCTCACAAGAATGTATTGCACATTTTAAGTACTATTATTTGAGACAATAGGACATTATTCTGCTTTAAAGTTTGCTGTATCTAGCAATATGAAAATGTGTGACTTTGTTCAGTTCTGCTGAAGTTCTTTCTTCTTGTTCTACTGTTGTGTTTAGTAAAGAATTGTAAATGTTTGTTTACAAAACATGTCAAATGCTTTTTAGTTGTGAGAGCATTTCTCTTGTTTATAACAAGGTACAGTCATAGCATTTGGAAAGAATACTTCTAAATAAAATCAATTTAGGCTTTCTAACGCTTGTTTTCAATTAGCAGGATTATGACCAATTCCTCCAGGTGTTTTCTAGTATTAATTTGGGCTGTGCTTGGGTACCAGATATGCTGGTTTTGATAATAAAAAAGTTTGCTTGTGTGTTGCAGACCTGTTGATTGTGTTTGTTTCAGAGGGATGATCTGAAACAGAGTAGTTTTTCTGCTATTTCATAATAAGCACATTCACTTCTTTTCTCAACTCCAAAGTATAATCTTACTTGGGTTATTAAATCTATTTTAATTCACCAGCTCCATTGAGTTATAGGATATTTGGAGAAGTAAGACTCCAATTGTAAAGCATTGTTGATTGTTTTCAAGTATGCCTGGTATTCTTCAGTGATCTGTTAACAGAGCAAGGACCTTCCACTGTGAGCAGCTGGAGTTTCCATTTCAGTGTACCTCAGGAGTCAAGTCTTGCAGGCTTACAGGCTATCCCAGGGCAGTAAAGTCCCTCAGTCATGGCCTTTACACCCTTCAGAGGATTTGGGATTACATGTCTGGTAGCATGAGTTTGGAATAACTTGCGTTTTTCAAATCCAGGTTTTACTTTCAGCATGTGTTGGTTTTAACTGCAGGGAACCTACCTCCAAGCAATCTGTTCCCTTCCCCCCCGCGCCTTTTGACAGTGGAGAGACAATAAGAGATTATGAGTTAAAATAAAAATTTACTAAAATCACAATAACCACAGGAATATCAGTAGTGAGAAAAGTATATAAAAAGAGGGTGTCCCACCCACGAAACAGCATTTATTACTGGCAACAAAGAAAAAGTGCTTCCCAAAGACAGTGCCTGGTGTATACTCAGACAAAGGCAATATGGCCATGAGAGCTCCAGTGGCTTAATGTTTGCGTCCTCCCAGCCCAGTCTAAGTAGGGCAGGCAAACTGCTCTGAATCTTGCGCCATGTTGCCACCTCGGACTGCTCCAATAGTTCTGTTCTGCACAGCCTTCTCTGGCCCTGCCACCGCTCACTCAGCTCTGATGGGGCTTCAGCTCTGAATGGCTCAGCTGAGCTTGGCTCTGTGCTGCTTCTTCTCTCTCTCATTTCAAATATTACCTGGACCTGTTGTCCTGGACTTGACATTGCTGTCCTTCAGCACCAGAGATTAAAGCCACTGCTTGGAGGAACGGGAAAGGGACTGACAGTGGTGAAGTGGGGCTGGGTCCACCTGCCTTATCCCAATACCTTCTCTCTGGAGAGAGCCAGGCAAGATGGTGCACTTCCTCTCCTGCTCCTTGTCTTTTCCTGCTGGGAC
Source organism: Anomalospiza imberbis (assembly GCF_031753505.1). Lineage (NCBI taxonomy): Eukaryota > Metazoa > Chordata > Aves > Passeriformes > Viduidae > Anomalospiza > Anomalospiza imberbis. The sequence goes on from NC_089721.1 coordinate 43,696,602, forward strand.
CACAGTGATGATGTGTGTAGTATGGAATAAACAGCATTAAAAGCTCCATTCCATTTTATCTGTAACCAGGACACAGCAGCACAGACTTACAGCAGTGTCTGGATTTTCATTGTCTTTCATTGCAGCCTTACATGCCTAAAGATTAAAAAAATATATCAGAATCATTAAAATGAGATTAAATTACCTAAAAGTAAAAAAAACATAAAATTGCAACTTCTTTTAAAATATATGTAAAGTTTTATCGAAATAGAGAGCAAGCAGATGCTACTGCCTCATTTGGATCAAGACTGTTGAATTTTTTAGCAAATCTGCACACAAAAATATCTGTTATATATGTTAAGGGAGATGATGGAGAGAAATAAAAATCCCACAATAAATCAAATTTTTTGTGCTTTTAGGCTGAAATAATACAGTTTTCATCAGTGAGAAGGAGCATGAGTTAGTGGGTGGGAAGACTTACAGTATAAGATTTTATCATTAAATGTACACATATTTAGCATAATTGAGCAATTTAATTTGAACTCATTAAAATGTGGTATAGCACTATTGCATTGGGCATGGACAGTCTAGGAGGGACCTAGTTTCTTCAGTATTCAATAAAGCTTCTGTTACATTGAATAGGATTTAGTATCTCGGTTTGAGTAGAACGGCACAAATAGGAATTGTAGTCTTATGAAACAATACCTATTATATTTGAGTGCTAAATACTAACCTAGTTCTTTGCTGAAGACTGAGTACTTCTTGGAGCTGTCTGTGAATGTTTTTGAAAAGGGCAGTTTAAGTATTTATTGGCAGGAAACTGAGGTTTCTTTTAAACAGTAACGGAAATGTAAATGTGTGTTTTTAGGACAAAGAAATAACACATGTGCAATTATATATCCTTCTTCCAGTTTCCAAAGATGATGAGACAGGTTTTCTTGGCCAAACTTCTCATAACTTTCCACATGGCAGCCAGTCAATGTCACATAGCTGAGAGCCATATGTGTGCTGCATCCTTGAAGGGCTTAGATGATGGTGATGGATGACTCCTGGGGTGTCCCCTGGACAGGAGATGACAGCAATACCCCAGGAGCAATGCTTCACAATGCTTCCAGTGTCTGAGTGTGCTGCCATGGTCCAAGGCAGTGAGACAAGGGTTTTTCTACTTGTCCCTTTTAATTTTCCTTTCCGTGCCAGCTGGAGCATGAATTTATCCGACAGTGCCTGTGCCAGCATGACCTTTTTCTTTAATGTGAGACATAGCTTTGCATGAAAAGTTTTATGTCACTTGTATTTTGTCACAGTAATTTAGTAAAAACCGGGAGGGTGAAAATATCCCTGTTCTTAAGATTTGCAGGAATAGAGACCCTACAAGTGTTTCACTGTCTTACTCAAAGAACATAGATCTGGTGGTATGTCATATTGAATCGACAGTGAACATGAAGAGGGCTTAGGGAGAGGGTTCTTGGTTGAAGGGATGTCCAGGCTGCAGTCTGACTGCCACAGTGAGAGCTCTCGTGGGCACTTCTCTCCAGTGTGTTTTCTTGCAAGATAACAACAAATATTGTAATTTCATGACTTCTTAAAATGTGTCCAGGTTGATCCATTACACTGAAAGAGTGGACAGGTTCTTAACCTCTTCCATCAATGTTTTCAGTTCTGTGAGTGGCTATGTGAATAACTTGGAGATGTCGAAGAGCACTGGGGTTTTTGCAGAGGGAAGATGGGGGCTGGCTAGGCCTGCTGCTCAACCTCAAATTTCTTAGCCATAAAAAAGCAAGTTTCATTAATTTTGTCACACATGGAGCTATTTGTTTCATTAATAAGCAGGGATTGGAAAACAGTGGTCTAGAATATATAATACAGACTGATGTGAGATAAGATGAAGTGACAAACTGGAGATGCATCCAGATAAAGGGTCTTTCCCATTCTTGCAAATAAAGATTAGTCAATAAAGTTGATGTTAGAGGGTGAACTGCAGAATGAGAAAGACCTGCAGAAAGAAGAGGAGTTTAGTGAGCTGTGTTATATTAGGAGATGTTGCATTTTCAGGGCAAAGAGCATTGTCTTGTACTGGGATGCTGGGAAAGAGAAAGGAGATCATAGTTGGTAGAAATGAGTACAGGTTGAACTGGGAAGAAGCCTGAAGAGAAGAGAGGGGAATTTGAATTCAGTGTGGCGTGGGATGCAGAGCCAATGAAGACCAGACTGGCATACCACACATTTCTCTGCTTATACCAGAATGAATCTATAATTGGTTCAGAGCTGTGTGAGTCAGAGAAGTTACAAAAAGGAAAAATTTAGTTTGTTTATTATAATTGGTGTATGTAATTGATCCAACCAAAGAAGGAAAAAGAACAAGAAAAGACAAAAGGCTGAAATGTCAATGAAAAGCTACACAGATAATGTCACCCAGTGCGGTGGCTACCTGCCACGACCTCCAGCAGTGGAGATGCACCGGGCAGCACTGCCCGTGTGAGGCCGGGTGGCCTCACGTGTGTGGGCACTCCAGGGGAACGGCGCCTGCCACCCTGGCAGTGCCGAGTGCTGCGGCGTGGGTTACGCAGCTGTGGTAGCTTCACACGCTGAGAGGAGATGAAGAGACGGGAGAAGGACACTTGTATGTGAGCCCAAAGAGTCTTTATTCCCCCAGGCGGGGCAGGAACAGAGTGCTTTCGGGCACGAACAAAGCGCTCTCGGGATGGGTGCAGTGACAAATGCCAGAGAAACAAAGGCTGGCAGCAGATTAAATAGGCAATGTGCGGACAGGGGTGTGAACCTGTATCGCCCAATGGGGACACACGAGAGACAGGACTGACAACCCACGGGGAGTGAACAAACCCTGACTGATGGGACCAAATAAGGAGAAAACAGGGAGACGTGAGAAGAGTGACAGGTACCTGGGGATCCAAGTGGCGGGAACTCTCGGGGTAAACAACCTGGAGCAAACCATTGTGAGGGAAAAATGGGAGAGTACAAGGAACAAGCCTAACTAACGTTAATAAAACTACTGACTAAATAAACCCAAACCACAACAACCCAGGAGGATCTTAATTACTACTTTAATTTCACAGAGAAAGATGAAGGTGGTGAGAAAATATGAAAACTGCTGACTGTCAGGGATTAATTACCTTTTCCTGACACAATGCTGGTACAAAACAGAGTTGGAGACAGTTAATTTGCACAGGTGTTTGGAGAATGATTTGAGAGCAGCGTAATTCTGAAAATTGAGAGGGCAGTGTTTTAGAAAACAGGAGAACACTTGCTTTTAGTGATGTGGCCACTGACACACAGGGAATGAGTAGATGAAAAAATGTTAAGGCTGGATGAGAAGACCATGGAGCTGGTTAAATTACACAGAAATAGCAACCAAGAGTAAAAAGCTGTTGCTGTTTGTTTCTTGTAAGACAAAAATTCTGGGGGCTGCCACAAGGGAAGAAGAGGGGACTGCTGTTGTTCTGGACGTCAGCAACAGACTCTGCACGCCTCCTCACCCTTCGACTACCGGTGTGCCACAAGGAAAGAAGAAGGGACAGCTGCTGCTCTGGACTTCAGCGAGAGACGGCTACCTGGGAAAGCTACAACAGCGGGGGCGAGCTCCGTGTTGGGCCCCCTGCCCAGCTGATCATTTCAAAAAACAGCTGAACATTAATAAAGGCATTAGCCCTGTTCATTTCAAGAATAAAAGATGTTTGGATGATAAGAATTGCCACAGTCCTTGCTCAGAAAGATCAAATAAATACTTATTTTGTAACAAGTGACTCTGCTGTGAAGTGCTTAAGTTTCAGGGGTTTTATCTGGATTTCAAGTGACTTTCAACTCTTACTTAGTCATTCCAGTAAGACTTATGATCAGTTACTACATTGTTGCAGCGAGAATTACTTTGTAGTGTTTTATAAAAAATATGACTAAAACAGTTTCAAAACTGCCACTATGTCATTTAGCGCCCAGTTTTGTAGGAAGTTCTAGCTTAACTGGTTTGTCTTGTGTTATTTGCTTATAAATGAATAAGACCCAAGGGTGGTTTTTTTTTTTTTTTTTTTTTTTTTTTCTTGGATAAATTTCTGGTCTTTGGCAAGATGACTGAGAATTCACCATTGATCTGAAGACTATATTTGCCTTTTCCTCTCTAATCTTACTATCTATCCTAGATCTTGGATAATACAAGTGTTATCTTCTAGGTAATTTTAAGAGGGTAGCTATAATGTAATCCCTGTAGCTTTTAAGTTTGAAAAGGAAATCTCTTCCTTGTAAGAGAAGGCAGAATTTCCCCAGTTTTTATCTATGGTAGACTTAATTTATGGAAATGACAAATTAGATCACCTTTAGTCCATTATGGAGGTTTTTGAATGTGAAGTTTGTGTTTTTCTCAGTGTATGTTCCATTCAGTGTATTTCTGTAAGTGTGAACTGAGGGCAAACCATAGCAGGTGTACCAGAATTACCTTGTATATGTAGAATATACATATACCAGAATGTATTTGTAAATATTGTCCTATGGGGTAGGTGACTGTGCTGGCTTGAAGGTAAACTAGCGGGAGATATTAACTCCATGCAAATACCTTGTGAGAGATTTCAAGTTGGAGTTACAATTTAATAGGAAAATTACAATAAAGGCAGAAAGTACAGAAACACTGGCTTAAACTGACAAAGTCAGAGTACAACCTGGCCCCTGTTTGTCGGATTGGTGGTTGCAGGCCATTTAAGCAGTAGCTGCAGGGCTGCTGAAATGATGGCTGTGGTCTTATGGAAAGCAGTTGTCGTGTGGAAATTTGGGTTCCTCCTCTGGATGCCCATTGGTGGTGGTTGTTCTCCCAGTCCCAAAACCCCAGGTTATATATTCAGGCAAGAATGTTCAGGACCTTCCCCAGGGCGGGGAATTCCGCAATGGATTGTTATAATCCCATAAGTCATGGGATGTTTTGGGGAGTCCTTAATGACCTAGGTTGGTAGAGCTGCCTATTAGGACTGTTGAGCCATTATGGCCCATTGACAGAGATGACCCCCTTAGGCTGGGTGTTGTTATAACTTCTGAGTCACTACGTCACTATGTGAAGACCAAGAAATGCTGTCTTGCCACTCAGGGCTTAACACCCAGCTTGAAGCCTGGCATGTTGGGTGTGCACTGAGCAGCTGTTGGAAATGATCCACCGTTAACAATTAATCAAGAATAATGTAGGTGGGTGTGGAATACATGGTTTGGCTACACCCATTTAGGCACTCTTTTTCCTGTAACCATGACAGTGATTCATACCTTGCCAGAAAGCCAGAGGTTTCATATTTCAAAGGCTTAGGAACAATGATATACCATCACTGTCAACACGTCTAGTTTTGAAAGGTTCAGACTCAGCGTGAGATGTGAGATCTGGGGATCGAAATATTGCAATACTGGAATTTTTGTCAGTAAAGGAACCTCATGTTTCATTTGAGTGACTCTTTTGCTGAGGAGAAAGACTATGTCTTATCAAGTAATTAATAAGGATGGTGAGCAGCCTTGTTTTTTTGTGCTCTGCTTGGATGTTACTGATTTGCTTTTGTGTGTAGTCATTTGAACCAATAAAATCAAACAATCAAAGGAACGACCTGAAGGATCATTTTAGTGGCTTATAAAGTGATGGTTATAAGTATGGTTACATGGATAATTTGACACAAAGGGATTTTTATTAGGATAATACATCTTGTAATGTACTGAATTAATTCAATTAGAATGTATCAAGTTGTCCTAATTTCTGCCAAAAACAGAGTTAATTTTCTGACAATTCCCATGAGGGTTTGCAGCTTGGAGCCTTGCAGGCACCCCGGCGTTGTTGTGCTATACCATTCCTGTCATTGTAGGGGGGCAGGAGTAAGGGATTTACATTTCTGCCAAGAAGGGGAATGTGGCTTTGGGTGCATGAATAAGGCATCATGTGGAGGATTGCTGCCAGTTTGTTCCTTTTTTCTCGGGAGCAATGTTGAATGCAGTGGTGGAGCAGCTCCAGCTCTAACTGTGTCACATGGGGTTGAACTCAGTGAGCATTTTGCATGTAAATCACCCTCTTCATATAGTGGTGCTACTAGTATTGTTGCCATTAATGTTTGGGTTTTTATCACATTGCTGTTGGCCAGTAAATGGTTATCTCAAGCTACCTCTGCCTTTTGTCCCTCTCTTACTGTCTGCATAAGGCTTAATTTCCAGCTGGGTTTAAGCTAATGTTTAAATGAAGGGGTGAGCTAACAACAGATCTATCTGTTCAGAGCAGGTTGGAAACAATTTTGATCTAAGCATTTGTTGTGTTAGGTACAGAGCCCCCTGGTTACAATGTTGCTTGGTCTGTGCTTGTGGGTGTGGTACCTAACTCTTACGTTCCTGTATGTGTGCCTCACGGTGCTCTTTTCCAAAATGGGGAGAGGGATCAGAATGGCTTTGTTGCTGTACTGTGTGATATACTGTATGACATTATAACATCAAGGGCAGTGAGGGTCATTTGGGATGTGTGCTGCTCTTTTGCCTGGGCCTGGAGTGGTATCTCTGGGAATTCATTAATAATTGTACCAAATTTGGGGAGTGGAACAGGGAAGGATAACGCAGTAGCCCACAGGCCAGTTAGGATAGAACAAGATGTAAAAACATGCTCTACAGTGCAGCCAGGGAGAGTGGTCCTTCCTGGGTCTCTGGGAAAAATTACCCACAGACACCCTTGGATTTCTGGAGTCAGAGATACAAAGGATCCAACGTGCTAACCCTAACTAAAAATGAAATCCTTGCAGTTTATTGAAGGGGTTTGGACTGTTTCAGAAGTGTTAGGCATGAAAGCACAGCTCCTCCTGGCACTCTGGCTGCCACTGCTGGGCTGGATGTTCAAAGGGGAATTCCCATGCCACTGATACTACATGGAGTACATTAATTGCTCTGACCACTCAGTGAGATCAAACAGGAAACAGCCATTGCTCAGGGATCTTGGAAAGTATCATTAACTGGCCCAAAGGTGAAAATTTTGGATTATTTTCAGGAGAGGGGAAGGAAAAGGTGACGTGCTGAGGATGCTGCACCACGTAATCAACTACCAGAAAATGAAAATAATATATACTCTATTTTGTGATGGTTCCTGCTCTGTTACAGGAGTATATTGAAAATAGAAAGCTATGTTATGGAGTCCTACATGGCAAATCACAGAAGCTATGGAGGGACAAGGTGCATCAAGTCAGGTCACAGAGCTGAAAGCCATCCAGCTGGCTCTAGATATCACTGAATGGACAGTGCTCCACCTCTACATTGACTTGTGGATGACAGTAAATGCACTGTGGGGGTGGCTGGACCAATGGAAAAAGACCAACTGGCATGACAGAGGTAAACCCATCTGGGCTGATGAATTGTGTTGTGTCATCATTTGCTAGGTAAAGGAGTTGGCTGTAAAAGTACATTCAGTAGAAGCACACATACCCAGGAATTGAGCTGCTGAAGAGCATTTGAAGAATGGACAGGTGGATTGGGCTGCCAAGTTTAAACTGTCTCAGATGGATCTGGACTGGCAACATAAGGGTGAATTATTTCTTGCATGATGGGCCTCAGCTTATCAGGGAAGAGCAGCAAAATAGAGATAGGCTCGTGATCAAGGGGTGGACTGCACAACGACAGTATGTTCCAGGTTATTCACAACTGTGAAACATTCACTGCAATCAAGCAGGCCAAGCAGGTAAAGTTGCTGCGGAATGGGGGGATGATTGTTGAAAGATAAATATGAGGAGGCTTGGCAGATTAATTACATAGTACACCACACAAACCTGCCAAGGCAGTTGTTACCTGCTTACAGTGGTGTAAAGAACCACTGGATGGCTGGAGATGTACCCTCTGCCTCACCCCACTGCCTGGAACACCAGCTTGTGTGTTGAAGACCAACTCCTGTGGTGACATGGCACCCCACAAAGGACTCAGTTGGACAATGAAACTAATTTTAAAGATGTTTCACAGTCATCTTTGCCAGAGAACCTGGTATTGAGTGAGTATCATGTTCCCTGTCATTCAGCACCCTATGGGAAAGTTGAATGATACTATGGACTGTTAAAAACCACACTGAAGGCAGTGGGTGGCTGAAGCTACATTTAGCAAAGACAATCTAATTAGTTAACACCCAAGGCTTTATCAATTGAGCTGCCCTTGCCCAATCAAAACCTCCACATACTGTAGAAAGTATGGAATCCCCATGGAACATATAAAAATGTGTTAGAGAAAACAGTTTTGATTAGTTCTGCCTTCTATCCATGGGATTTTTTTTTGCTCAAGGACCTGGGTGCACTTGGTGGGTAATGCAGAGGGTCATGGAAAGACGATGTGTACCCCAAGGAGATTTGGTTCTTGGTTGAGAACAGTCTGTAATGTTGAATTGTGTGTGTAATATTTGTTGCTGACCCTACCACTATATGTCATAACTACAACGGACAGGATGTGTGGGGGAGATGCTGGAGTGGTTCTTGGAAGATGTTTTTACAGTTGGTATCTTGCTTCTGACCTAAATTTAGATAATAAATTTTGTTGTTTTTTTACAGTACAAACTGAACTTTCTATAATATTTTCGTGTTATCATTTAGCAAGACAAAGCCAATAAGAATAAAGAACTTTGATTTTTTAAATGAATACTTACAATTGATTCTGTTAAAATTTTACAGTCTCTACTAAGCTTCGATGCAGAAATTTCTGCATCGAAGTATGGGTTGTGTTCATATTGAGTCACCTTTTTATGATGTGCTAATGCAACACAAAGAGTTTTTTGTTTGAAAGTTTTAAGTAGACAAGATTAGTAAGGAAAAGCAATAAACTACAGAGGAAATCCTGACAATAAGTGAGACCAAGTTTTCTGCTAAGAGAAAATGAAAAGGAAGAGGAGGAGGAAAGGCAAAAGCAGTATTGATAGAAACTCAGTGATGTTGAGATGGGGGCCTATGTGTGCAGCTTTAGGAGACCTCCTGCTGGTTGTCCTGAAGGATTTGAAGGAGATAGCTAAAAACACCCAAAAATTCCAAAAGCAAAACAGCTGAAATAAGTTTATGACCTGCACTATACCTGAGCAAGAAGCAGAAATCCACAGGATTTACTTTACCAATGAATGAGACAGCCAATCTGGCACTGCAGGATTTTTTTGCAATGTAGGATACATACGTAAAGATAGGAGATTGACTTCCTGTCTACCACAATCTATTCAAAATCTAGGCTGAATAAATAAATGAAGGAATTTATAGAAACATGTGAGAATGCTTCCTTTTAAATGATGGGAAAAGAGAAGGAGTCTATTTTAATTTAATACTATTTAATATAGTATAATTTATTATCTAATTCTGGAAAAATGGTAAAATTTAAAATCAAAAATTCTGCAATACCTTTCAGTAGTATGCATTATTAAATCCTGGAAGAAATTTCTGGAAGAAATAGAAGAAAGGAGGACTCTTGTACTTGGAAGTAAATGCCTAAAAATAAGTATGTGGTATTAAAAATGAATAAATTGAAGCACATTTAGACCAAGAAATTGGATACAATAGACTCAGGAAAAAAGTATGTACTGTAAACTCAAATGAGCTGTTATTAAAAAAGTAACTTTTTCCAAAATGTGGCTCCTCACAACTTCTATGACTAAAATCTGATACTGTCTAAACATAAAATAAGTTGGAAGAGATGGGAGACGTTTTGCACATTTTTGTACATATAAATGCAGTCAGAGGGTTCCAAACATGATAATGTTTTTGTTGTTAAGAAGTTTAGAATTTTGATATGCAAAAAATGTTTCCATATTAGTAACTAATTACTATTTGCCATTGACCCTTTATTGGAAGTGCAAACTCAAAACACTTTTCATGTATTTTCTTTTTTGTTTGTTTTTTAAGGTCAATGCATAGAAAAACAAAAGAAAGGGAAAACCCCTAAGCTTTAAAAAGAATATTTTCTTAATTCTTACATTAATATTTTTAAAAGAAAGCTTCAGAAGAGCCAAACAGCAAAATCAAGAATTCAAATGATCCCTTGGTGGTTAGACTTTCAGGAGACATTTAGGACCCTGAAGACTGGGACATTTTTATGGGTGATATAAACAGATATTTATCATACTGGAAGTTCCTATTACATTTTCAGACTGCTTTTATGTGCCTGAATTCCTGTTGCTATATGCTCAGATCTTTCTGAGCTTATTTGAAGTTCACAGCTGATGTTGAGCAGCCAGACCAAAGTAGGAGGTCAGATTGCTGCACAGAGTGTGAATGGCAGAGCTTGTGCCTGCTTTGCTTTCAAGACAGACATAACTCAGACAATGCTGGGAGTATATTTGTAAATTTCAATTCCACAGGCTTAAGCTAATCTTAGGGTTTTTTTTTTTGCCAACAAGAAAAGTTAAAGTATTTACTTTGGCTTTAGACCTGAATGAGAAAAGAAGTGGTGTGTGAAGGAAGAAGCTCTGTTGTGAATATGTACAAATACATGTATGCTTCCAGAAGTATTCTTGTAACTTCAAGGAAATGTACGAAAAAAAAGACTTGCAGAAAAGAGTAAGTGGTTTTAATGGGTTAGTTGAAGTAATTGCACTATCTGCTTCTAATGAGGGAGGGATACTAATCGAACATGCTGGGAAATCTGCTGGGAAAGTCCCTGAAATCATTTCACCAAGTCTTGTCTTTCTCTTCAGTTTCTATGGTAATACTATACTTTTCTCATCAGTGTCCTGGTAGTAAAGGCAATTTAATTATTAAACATCACCTTCTCCATTGAGTATTGCAGTTTCAACAATAAGGATTTTGGCTTGGATTAACCAGCACAAGTACAGCTGCAGGTTCTCGTGGCAGTTTATCCATCTGCGGCTAAATTTAGCTCCACATCTGAGCTACTTAGGTAGCTTGAAGTAAATTTCAGCCAACTGCAGCCACCAACGTACATGATACCTAAAACAGACACCATTTTGGCCAAAATTAGGAGGCATGATTCTGCTTTTGGAAAACTGTATAGCTTATGGTTTAAATGATAATAAATGCTGCACTTTGCAGTGTTGCGTCATTCAGAATGAAGTGCAGTACAAATTTGCTTTATTAGGTGGAAAAGACTCTCAAAACTAACCATCTTTCCTTAAAGGAGCCAACTCTTCTACTGTAGAAGTTTTAATGTATGGCTTTGGCCTTAGCCTAATATTAAGTACATATTTAAACAGATGCATAATTTTAATAATAATAAATAATAATTTTCCTCATGCAGTATGAGTGAATATTCTTGTACTATTATACTGTTTACTATGTACTATTTTGCAGGGTCTGTTGTTGTTGTCGGGCCTCACTCCCTGGTTGGGGTGGCCCAGAAAGGTGGAAAAGTGTCTCCTCCAGCCCATGTCTCCAAAGAAAGACTCAGTAGTCTTCAGTCGTCCGGTCTCAAGGTAGTTTATTGTATGTTATCTAAAAGATTTCTCCCTGAGCTGCTGCGGTCCGTTCAGCAGTCAGGCAAAGGCACACTCCGATGCCCAGGGGGCTGGTGCCCTCTTTTATATCATACATTAGATGTTAAATGTTTATAGTTTTTCCCCAATGCCCATCACCTATACTGAACAGTGACTTTCTACTCTAAACCAATCTGTGAGTGCCAACATCACCAAGAACATGGAGGTTAGGAAGAAGAAAGAAAGAGGACGGGGCACACCCAAGTCCCTCCATCTTAGAACTTCTGACCCCCATGTACAAAACTCAGACCCCTCTGTACAAGGCCTAAACCCCCTGTGTACAGCACTCAAAAATTCTTCCTCTCACTTTGTGACTACTTCTACTATAATATCTACACTTTTGTGATTTCTTGTTCTTCCTGTAAGGTTGGTAAATTGTTCCATGGATCAAGTTCAAAGCCACAGGGGTCTGTGGCTGCATTCCAGGGTCTCAAATGCTTTTGACCTGGGCCCAGGACATCCAAGAGTGTCCAAGGGACATTCTGGGTTCTGACACTATTTTTACTATGTACTATGAGTGAGTACCCTTGTACTATTTGAACTTGAAAGCCAGGAACCTACTTACCTATTTACTAACTAACTTAATCTAGTTCAGATTTATTCTATTGAGAGATTTTTGGACCTTCCACGTGAAGATTTTTTTGGAAATAATTAAACAAGTGTGTGTGTAGATTCTTATCACTAGGTTGGAAAAGATCTTTGACGTCATCAAGTCCACCCTATGACCCAACACCACCTTGTCAATGAGACTATGACACTAAGTGCCATGTCCAGTCTTTTGTTAAACACCTCCAGCGATGGTGACTCCACCACCTCCCTGGGCAGCCCATTACAATGCCCCATCACTCTTTCTGTGAAGAACTTCCTAACGACAAACTTAAACATTCCCTGGCGCAGCTTACAACTGTGTCCTCTTGTCCTAAGACTTCTTGTCCTCTTGTCCTATGAGACAAGTTTACATGCAGGATTATGCATAAGGTATGTGTCATTTGTGTACATCACTGCTACAATAAAAGAAACTTGAGGTGTCACTTCAGTAACATGGAATTAGGAATTCTGTGTCTCTTCTCAGTGACAGTTTCATGGTTATTTTCTGTGCCGCTGTCAAACTGAATCTGAAGGTCTTTTGTGCGGTCATGAAGGGAAATGATTTATCACAGAAGTGAGGAGTGAGAATGTGTGCCTTGTGTAATGCCAGCGGAGCAGTGACACATACCACCAGGTTCCTCTGTCTTACACTAATGCGCTTGCTGATACTGATGCTCTTGTGTAATTTAGATGTCTGTGTTTCATACGTGTACTGTGTTTGTTTAGCCCTGGTCCTATGAGGGGGTTAGCTTTGACATTCGGGTAAATCCTTATTTAGTTTGGGATGAAGTGTTCTGTTCACCAGTAACATTTTAATGCATCTCAGGTGTAGTGGAGGAGATGCAAGCAGCATATTGTCCTGAAATATGAATTAATATATTAAAAATATACAGTTGGGTTGCATTTAGTGGTAAAATAGTGCCTCATCATGCAAATGGAGAAACTGATTAACTTGTTGCATTTCTGGATGAGGGACAAGTGACACAACTTCAACATTGGCTAGATTCAAAGGCTCTGTGGACAGTGGCACTCCAAATGCTGTGGGTAATTGGTAATTGGATATGTAAGTAGAAGGTTGCTTCTTCTGTGTGTCCCTGAGCAGATGGTCCCGTGGATGAAGGCAGAGGATTCTTGCAGCAGCCTTCTTAAATTAAACGAGGAACAGGGAGAAGAAGTTGACTTTCTGTGTCTCAGAAACTGGATCTCATAAAGAGAAACTATATTAAATAAGCTAAGTTTTAAACCTAATCTTCATATATACCTAGAAAAAAATTAAAAATCTTTCAGCAGTTCCAATATAATAAGGAAACTCTGAGGTAGATGCCATTAATTTTACCAGTTAGCTAGTATCTAAATTCTATAGGCAAAATCCAGTGATTGTAGTGATGGCAAGTTTTTCAGGCAGTGCTTTACTGTCTTGCCTTTCAGCATGTTTGATGGAGATGGAGATCTGTTGGAGCAGTGATACATGTGAATAAACTCTTATTGTTTCTCTTGTATTGTATCATAATGCAGTTGTTCTGAATGAAACACCAATGTGTTATGTAAGTTATGCTTCTTCATACTAATTATCTCTTTCATTAAACTTACTAGAAGTCTATAAATAATTATTTAAGAGTGGTTATAAGTAACTCTTTTATATTGCCTGTCACTTGAGATTAATATCAATAAAATTAAATACTAGTTACTTGTCAAAGGAGAAAAGCTGTGGATTTCTAGAAAATATTTCCAACATGCTTTTTATGTAACCCTACAGCATAACCCAGCAGACTGTTGCCTAGTGATGGAAGAGGAACACAATACTAATAGTAGTCACTAAACCAAGCTGTTAATCCTTCCAAAGTGTATGATGCTGGCACTGGAATTGTACTGTTTCCATCCTTTATAGCAAATGAAGTATTTTATTATTTTGGTTTTGGTTTTTAAATTATTTTTATGATGGTTTAAGTGGTTATTTACAAGTGTAAAAAAAGTAAAAGATAGTGCTTTTACTGGCAATGTGTACAGTGTCAGAAATGTCATCCTGTACCTTAATGAGCATCAGTAGTGAATATTGTAAATATCTGTGTCTTTCAGTGCCAACAGTGATGTTTTAGATAACTGAAGTTGTTCCCTAAGTTTCCATTTAGTATTTCAGTGTTGCCCACTGAAATCCTAAATGACTGTGAGGCTGTGTGTGCCTTCTAGCCAGTGGCAGCTAGCCAGATGCCATGCTTGGTTACTCCTATGATGAGAAGCTGTTTGATCCCGTGTGAAAATTGAAAGCAGAATTACAGTCCTGGGGTCTCAAGGACTGCTGCGGTAATTGCTGACTTTTTCTATTGTGTTCCTTATTTATGTTTAAAAATAGAAATGGCTATAACAATACCTGAAAGAGATGTAAGAATAGAATTAGAATATCTGAAATAGATAGAAACCAGCCTGCAAAAGAATTCTTGAAGTCTTAAGTCTGATTAGAGTATGAGATAAATGAATTAAATGTTCATGAAAATTAGGAAAAAGATCTCATGATACATTTAAAAGTACCTGAAGGAAGACTATATGAAAAGACCTTAACCTTGAAAATTTGATTGCGGACTTTTAAATTTATTTTATGCTTATTCATTTTTTTTTTTTACATAGATTCTTACAGAACAAGCAGATTGCTTTCTTCCATTGACTGTTTTGCTGGTAGGCACTATTAAGCAACTATTTGAAGCACCAGCTGGCATATTAGATTCATAAAGATCTGTGCTTCACTTTATATTTGTGAAGCACAGATCTTTATGATGTATAGGAAATACATCATAACTAGAATTGCTAGATAGTGAGTGTGAGCTATCTAAACACTTTCTGCCTGTTTCATTGCTGCAGATTCCCTCTGAAGGTTTTGGTCAGTTTAGTCTTTGCATTCTTTTCCAGGTTGGAATATATTCAGTGTTTAATTGCAATACCAGTGGTCTCATGTGAATGGTCCTGTACCTGGATACGTATTTTCTGAGCAAGATTTGTACTGGTAGCATCCAGTCACAGATTCATGTTGTTAGATGAAAGGAATTCCAGTTTCATATTATCTCTCTTTCTTTCAAGGCTGGTTATTTTCTTTGGGCCAGGGAGTGCTATGCTGCCCTATTCCCTAATACCAGTTTTCCAACATGCCATCCTCCATTTACACTGTGATTATCAGGGCTTTTATCCTTTTTCTTTGAAGATGGTACAGCTGGAGCCAAAGCAAAGTGGGGTTAATCCCAGAAAGTTTTGGGGTTTGGTGACTGCAGATTTTTGCAGGATGTTCTGGAGGTATGTGTTCATTTTGGTTTGACCTCATCTTTTTCCATGAAAGACTATCATTAGTCAGTATTTCAGTCTTAATATAGTGTTTCTAACTTCATTTTTTCAGGTTATTTTTATGGGAGGAGACATTTTCTTATTATTACTATTTAAAAAATAATTTTATTAGGTGAGTATAGGAAATCCAAATCTGTGCTTGTGATAACTACCAATTCTCATTTCCTATAAAGGAGACACTACTTCCTGTTTGGCCACTTGTAGGTTGCTGATCCAGTTTTGCTCACCATTTTCTCTGTACTGGGAGATATAACCTTTTACAGTCATGGTGAGGCCTTGATAAGTCTTTGTTACAGTCACTGATGAATTATGAAAAAAACCCAAACACCTGTGACAGGGAAATAGTCTGTGAAGAATTGCAATAGATTTGTCTGAATGTGCTCCACATGTTATGCTCAAATTTATAATTGGATACTACTGGTCTGTAACATTTTCTGCTGTGACTGTAAGAATATATTCTTATTAGAGGACGCAACTAATATAAGGTTTGTAAGATAATGTGATTTACTCCAATGGTATTTTTGTCCGGGAGCAAGTGACTGCAGAAACAGTTAAAAGACATCAGTTGCTAAAGAAAAATTTATATGAGAATAGTGCTGGCAAAGGCAAAACACTGACTCGCAGTTCTCCTGATGTAAGTTATTCAAATAAGAATGAAAAAAGCTTAGTGGCTGCATATAATAAATATGCTATGTTTAAGTACAGCATATGGCTGCTGACTGAACAGAAGTCTGTAACTGATGCTCTTATTGGCATACATCTGGTAATATTGTTGAAGCATATCAGAAAAGGAATCGTGAACGCTAGGGCCATCTATTGAAAATGCCTCTGAAATGTGTGCTTTTAGAATGGAAGGTGTAGTCCTCCCCCTGCACCCAGGGTGTCATACCTTGTGGTGCTCTCCTGCTGTGCTTGAGTGTGCAGCTGGCACACTGAAGCTGCCCTGAGCCAACCTGGTGAACCTATGTGAGCAGGAGGCCCACAGTGTCAGGAGTGAGGAGGCAGGAAGGCAGGGTAGAGAAGGTGCACGGGAGAGCTCTGTTGCCTTGCTCCGGATGTTAGTGAGTTTGTGTTCAGGGCATGAATGAGAGATTTAGAGCATAAACCTGGCCTTCTCTATGTGTGCAAGTGGCAGTATTTCTGGGAGCTGGTGTAATACTGTACAATTACAGCTAAATTTTTTTTTTTTGCTGCTAATTATCATTCAAACTCATTTTAAGATAGTCATGCACAAAACTTGGTAATTTTTTAGCATCACTGAACAGAAATATTTCTACTGCAGTTCTTCAGAGCATTCTATCCAATGCTTTCCAATACTTTATGATCTAGAGATAGATTTGCTATTAATAAAATGGGCAGGTGTCACATTGCAGAAAGGCATAGATAGCAACTTGAAAAATATTTATAAATAAAACTCATTTAAACAAAGGGCAGTTTTTAAGTACAGTCAAAATTTTAAGTACAGTCAAAACCAAACAATGAGAAATGCAAGTCTCATCTCTGTAAGAGTAGAAAAGTATTTTCAAAAGGAGAAAATATAAAAAGTATCTAGACGTCATAGTTAACAAGCAGTTCTGCAAGAGAACCTAATAAAACAGAAGCAAAATTGTGTACAGTGGCCTCCAAATCTATAAAACTTAATATCCTGAATGTGAAGAGAGCTGATTGCACCAGTGAATAAATGTCTGAGAAGGGCATGAGAAAATTGCACACTCTGTCTGCATTTTTAGGAAGATGTTGAAAAATAAAATCATGGCTTGTCGTGCAATTTGCAGGTGAAGAAAATGCTAATCAGAGAAAACCTGAGATCAGTACACAATTTACCTAAATAAAGGTGGAGGATGATTATTATCCAGGAGAACACATAGAGTCTCTCATTAGGTTTATCCCTGCAGGATTGCTAGTGGTGATAGCAAGGGGAAGGGAGACAGTATTTTGCTTGCTTCTGCAACTTTATATAAATCTTTAGGCACATCAGTCAAGTGCCTTTGGTTCTTGTTATGGAGAAAGGCACATCTGACTTACATTTATTAGGCTGATTAGCTTTGAGATCAGCCTCTCAAGGTGCACAGCAGACTTGCTGTCCTTTGCACCTCAAGAGGAGCTGTTTTGCCCGAGCAATGTGGTGGACAGTGGCAGGTCAATATGCTTTAGTATGCTGGAGAGCAGCCAATGTGTGTGATTTCCTAGTCTTGTGAAGTCTCAAGATCTGAAATTGCTGGATCAGTGGAAACTTGCACAGATTCAGTTTTACTAGGGGCTGGTGCATGACAGGGAGTATGATATACCTGCTCAATACCATGCTCTCTAGCCCAGGCGTCTATGGGGTTATTTTTGAAATGAGTCCTTAGTCCAAATCAGTTCTTTCTGGTGTGCCATGTCACTACAGGACTTGCTTTGCAAGGCCTAAGGTGGTGTTCCAGGCAGTGCGGTGAGGCACAGGGTACATCTCCAGCCATCAGTGGCTCTTTACACAAATATCAGCACGTAGCTATTATGTTGGTGTGTTTGTGGGAGTGTGATGTAATTAATCTGCCAGGCCTGCTCATATTTATATTTTGACCATCATCCAGCATACCACAGAGGCTTTACCCATTTGGCCGGCTTGATTGCAGTGAATGTTCCACAGTTATGCATCGCCTGGGAAATAGTGTCCATGTTTAAGTCCACCCCTCAGTTGTGACCCCATCTGTATGCTGCATCTCTTACCAGATGATTGGAGGCGTCAAGGGCCCATTGAGCCAGAAATAACTCATCCTTACATTTGCCAGTATGGCAGGAACCATCATTAAAGAGAGCATGTTGCTTTCCATTTTCTGGTAGCTGGTTAAGTGGTGGACAGGTCCTCCTCAGCATGTGTCATCTTTTCCGCCTCCTTGTCTGGTAGTTGGATACTCTGAAATTTGCACTTTTGGGCCAGTTCATTACAAGCTCCAGGATCCCTGGGCTATCTGAGCAGTGCAGTCTACTTACTCTGCACAGCATCAGTAGCATGATGTGTGTAAGGGACTGTCCCTTTCAACCTTCAGCCCAGCACTGGCAGTTGGGGTGCCAGGAAGAGCTGTACTTTGGTGCCGAACATTTCAGAGGCAGCTTGAACCCCTCTAATAAAATGCAAGGATCTCATTTTTGTTGGACTGTAGCGGGCTTCAGATCTTTTTTGTCCATGACTCCAGATGGTAATGTACTGTCCTACTTCCAAAACCGTTATCAATGCCCACATTCTGGGACAGGAATCCCAGTTGCTTGGCTTCTTTACCATTTAGTTTCATATAGTGGGCCATGTTGTGCCAGCATTGGAGCAGCCACATTACCAAGGGCTTGCCTGACTGAAATCTTGCATGTCTCACAGCTGACTTGGGGCTAGGAATTAGGTGATTATCTTTAGCCCTGCCTCCTGTTGTAAAGGCTCTACTTCATCCCTCACTAAGTCAACTGATTTTGTTTTGGATTTCTTCTTCTGTATAGGGGCAACTGCTACTGGCATGGGTTGTTTCTGTGGTTCAGGTGCAGTTTGAGTGGCCACAGTGCATCTTTCTCTGTTTTCCTCCTCTTCCTGGTGAGGGTGCTGTCTAGTATCAAGCCGTATTCAATAAATAGTAGCCAAGGTCCAGGTACATTGTAGAACTTCTCCCCACTCTGGAACTGCCACACCATTTTTCTTACAATTATTCTGCCACTTTAACAGGGGCCTGTAGCTATGCAGGTGTGAACTTCCAAACCGTTGGAGAAGAATAGTGCTTTAAAACATGGCCTCTTTTTTTCTCCCACATTCCATGCCACTCATAACTCTCCACCGTTAGGCCAGATCTCTGAATATCAATCTTCCTAGAAATCTCTTTCTTGACTCTGAGGTAGATTACTTGGTGCTGATGTAGACAGCACCAAGGAGGAGACCTGGCAGACTTAGGAACAGGAACGTAATTTCTTTCACATACAAAGGGACTTAATTCTCAAAAGCTGTGGTAGCAGGCCTGAAAGAGGAAATTGGAGTGAAAGGCTGGGAAAAAATAATCCTACCCTATTTCCCCCTTACTGACTTGGTAAGATTATTATGGACTCCCAAAGGTAGCACCTGAGGTAAGGGCAGGAGAGCAGCACTGAACACACATCCCAGATTACCTCCAGTGTTACCATGTCATAAATGGATATCCCGCAGTACATCAACAAAGCCATCCTGATCTCTCTTCCATTCTGAAAAATACCAACACATACTGCACATATGGGAATATATACCGGTTGGTGTACGACAACCACATGAACACACCAAGCAACAATATCATCAGTGGCTCCATACCTAATACAACAAATGCCTAGACCAAACTAATTTCCAGTCTGCTCTGATCAGATCTGCTGCTATTGCAGCCCTTTGTGTCTCACATTATGCACCACCATAAGGCTATCTGATTTAGGAATGGCACTCCCTGATTTAGTGTTCCATTGAGAGTCTCCAAACTATGTTCTACTCACTCAGTCCTCTTCCCCCTACTCACATTAAGGCTACTTCCAGACGGGCTTTAGGAATGAATTAGAGCGAGAGAAATCAATGAGCCTCTTTAAAGCAAAGCCCTGCTGCTGTGTGAGCTGCAGGATGGAAACCCTCCAGCTGTTGTTCCTGTACACGGAAGGCTCCAATCCCATCACTTTCCATGGCCCTGGTGCGTCTCAATCTAGCAGCAGTCTGTTGTGCTGCAGAGTGGTTCTGCATGCTTTTTGGGTTACAGTGTCCTTACCTTAAAATAATCTGTATGTTTGAGCAGGGCTGATACACATGTCAGTGGAATCACTGCTGTTTGCATCCAGGACTGGAGGCAGTTTGGGGTAGCACTGTTGTTCTCTATGCAGTGTTTCATAGTTGAAAAGAAGGAAACATATGTTAGTTTAAATACCAGTTTTAGTAAATTCACTATTTGATAATGAACTTCCAGAATAGCTAGTCTGTGCAGTCTGTGTTTTAATCAAGATAATGTTGCTTTTAGTATAACGTGAATCACTAGTAAGAGTTTTATTTGTGAAGTTTCACCTTACTGTTTTTTCCAGAATATTAGCACTAGTTTTATTAAGACATTTTACTGATCCCCTATGAATCAATACAGCTTACAGTTTAGCTATAGTCTATAAATATATCAGAAGTTTTTACTTTGAAACCTTGTTGTCCTTCATTAAGTGTATTTAGTTGTTCCCAAACTACCAGTGTCCCTGCATTCTTGCTGGCAGAAGCAGTGATTGCAGGTTGTGTGCACTTAGCCGCAGATGTACTATATAAACGAGGAGCAAACTTTTTCTGGTGGGCTGATGAGGCAGTTTTGCCTGAGGCTAGTTAAAAAGCTCTTGTAACAAAGCTAACAGGTTGTGACTAAAAATACAGAATCACTTCCAAGGGTGAATTCATGTTAAAGGAGGTCAAGCACTGGGCTAACAGATGAATTTTAGGTTCAGCCAAGAATCTCCTCTGTGTGTTGACAATTTCAGTGCTCTTTTATGCACTGCTTGGTTCTTGCACTGTAATTGGCCTAAAGACTTAATAATTACCGAATGAAAGTCTTATTCTAGGTCTAGTTCATACTGAGAACTAAAAAGGAGATGGGGTTTGCAAAGATAAATGAAAATTTCTTCTGAATAGTATAGCAGTCTGTGTTTCTCAAGAGGATAGGGTTTTTTATGTCTTTGCTGATTTAAAGTAACTTTTAACAAGTAATTCAACTTTCTGCTCTCTGAAATTAGGTAAATTCTGTGCTACCAAACTTTATTATTCATCTCACCTTCTAATGAAATGAAATTGTTATTAAAAAAAATTGAATATTCAAAAGCTTGCATAAAAAAAAGAAAGAAAGAAGGCAAGTAACCAGATGGCTAAATTAATAAATAAAATTTAAATTATTTAAGGTTTGCTTCAGCCTACTTAATAGTTCTGTGGACTTAAGTGTTTTTTTAAAATTACCAGTTTGTCCCCAGAGGACACAAGGTAAAACGATGCACCACAGCTATGGTCACGATGAAGAGACTAATTTATTTCCTCTGACTCCAACATTTATAGTTCTCAAAAGGTGCCAGTGGATTGGAGGGTGAACGTGCCACCTCTCCAATGACACTGGACAAACTACCAGTCTATCAAATTTCTCCACGTCTATGAAGGAATGCAGAACAATAGGTTAGTTACAGAAAGTTGTGTGAGAAGGTTTTCTACAAGAATGTAAACTTAGAAGGCTTTAGAAAATCTTAAAAAATCAGGGCGACACCAGTTACTCCAGAAGTTCCTAGTAGTGGTGTGTGTATGTTATCAACAGATTGTTGTAGAACTGAGGAATTCCCTAAGCAGGAATGGGACCTACCTTAAACATAAATATATGAACAGAGATGGAAAACACACACTTTTCTACCTAACATGAAACTTGAGTCCAAATTACAGAGAAAACCCCAGGGCCATTCAAGAAAGGAAATTTCACATTGTGAAAAAGACCTGGCAGAAGTTTATTTGCTTTAATTTTTTTCCTTGCTGTAAATATTTTGAAGTATTTTGGTCTAGAAGCGTTGAGCAGTTTTTTTCTTGAATCCTTTTTCTCCAAAACAAAATTTGCTTCCACAGGACATCAGCAGCTGCCTTGGTGTCTACAGCAGCTGAGGAAACTGGACACTGAACATCACATCACATCACTGTCTCAGCAGCTTGTCTATCTCATTTGTGCTGCCTGAAATTTGGAGTAGAGTCCTTTCTAGGCATGTTTATGTTCTACTCATTCAATTGTTTCCATGAAAAATTATGTTCTACAAACAATTTTATTTTCCCCCAGACTTTGACAATCCTTGGTACTGTGACCAAGATCTAGAAGAAAGTTTTAAATTTCTTTAGGTTGTTTTATATCCATCTGCATTGTTGGTTAATTTCTTTGTCTCTGCTTTGTTTTGCTGGGCTTTTAAAAACAGTTTTAATTTTTTTTGTATAGCCACATGATGAGTTTCCTGTCTTTTTCCAGAACTTTCTGCCAGACTTGGCTCAAGTTTGAGAGGGCAATATGAAAGGAATATTATGTATTGTTTTTCACCAGGAAAATGGTAGGACAACAAAGCTTTTTAATGTTCCTATCTACTTTTGCAAGAAGCTCAGGAAGAGACAATCTTTTGGAAGTGTTCCTCTAGAAAGTAATTATAGTCCTTGGTTAATCATCATTTTTATGAAAGAAAGTAGAAGAAAAACATCAGCTTTGTAGGGGAGTAGTTGTCTGGTTTTGAGGTCATTATGTGGTAGTAGTAAATCATTACTCACCTCTGGGGAAAGGAAAGGCCATCCTAAACCTCCTTTTAAAACAAACAAAAATGTCAAGCCTCTTCTGTCCCTGCTCATATTTAAGTAGATTCTGCAACATCTATGTGGTGAGGAAAGCTGAATATGACTTCAAGAAATTTTTTTTCTGCCTAGTGATACCTACTTTGTGAGTGTTAGTCTACTTGGTGAACCATCTTCCTCTTCAGCCTATACAGAGACACTAGTGCACAGAAAAACATTTATCCCCAGAGAGACAGTCACAGCCTTTTCATCCTGGTCAGCCTTTATCATATAGTTAAAACTTTAACAAAAATGCTTCAAGATTCAGACCTGTTTACTCAGGAAGGAAAAGTTTGACTAACGTATTTAGAAAATGGGAAATGAGAGCTCTGTGTAGGAATAACTGTGTTGTTGAGGAACAAGTTTTGAAGGCAGTCCCATTTCATCCGTTTCCATGCTATATAACCATCTGTTTATTTTCTTTTTATAGGAGTGGAGTGATTATTTTAAAAGTTATTAGGCTGCTTGCATAAATACAGTTTCCTTATTACAGTTTTTACATATGCTCAAAACCTCAAGATATGGAATGTGTTCAATGTAAGTAGATTATCTGAGCACACTGCACAGATTTTCTTCAGGAAATAGTATTGTCTGTTACATACTATTTATTATTATCTGTTTATTTGTTAATTGTTTTCTGGAAAAATATTCTCTTCAGACATTCATCTGTTGGTTGACACTCACTTTTCTATCTTGTGAGCCTTCAGCAGTCTTACTGTCGAGGAGAGAGATGTAACTGCTGATTCTTTCTAGACACATAGATCAAATAAGCATGATTTATATCAGAAATATCCTCATTTGTAAAAAGAAAAGAAATTGAGCACTGTGCTTGTAAAATGACTTTTGATAGCACATGTTTTATAGCATTATCTAAGAGCTGTCAAATGTTGCTGTTTAATAATGAGACTGCACTATCACTGATGTTTTTGTTGTTTCAGAATTGCTGTCTGAGTTATTTTATGTGGTAATTGGAATGTAATACACTAAGCATCAAGTATTATTAGTAAAGATGAAAATGTTAAAAATGAAACATCTATGGGCACATGCTAGATAAAATAAATAAATCAATTTTTATTTTCTGCCTACATGTTTCTATGCTTATAACAAAATGCATAAGTGTATTTATCAGAAGTATTTTGATAGTTGGTAACTGTGCATAAAGATGCCAGTATGGTAATATACAGCATGTTATGCAACTGTGCAACTGATTTTTATAACATTTAAAACACTAAAGAATAGTAGTAATTTCAGTCAAGCATTCAAAAATGAGTTACAATGTCTTTAGGTACAAGGTCTTGTGTTTGTATTTTTTGCTTGTGGTATCACGCCATACTTCCTAAAGACACACTAAGTTATTTGAAATGAGCTGGTAGTACTATGATTGACTTTTTTTATAAATCCTTTCCTTTATCTGTTTTAAAAATGGCAGTAGGGAAGCAAATGAGAAAAGAAGATCAGGAAGAAAGTGATGGACAAGGTTAAATAGTTAAATGCTGACATGGAGAATATATTACTTTCTTTCCTTGTTGCAGAGTTCCCAGAATATGCTGAAATTGGAGTTCTTGGACTATGATTTGCACTGGTGACACAGGGTTTACTGTTCCAGAAAAATTCTGTCCATAAAACATGAATATCTTGATTCTTCCCAGGATTTCTCTTTTAATAAAATAACATGGTGAAAAAAGTTACCATTTGCATATGGAATAATACTCATCAGGAAGTAAATTTGAAATAATAAATTTGTACAGGCTTTTTATTTTGGCCATTCATTGCTTTGAGAGATTTATGTAATATCAAAGTCTTCATACGTATCTGATAATTTTGAAAGGAATATCTAGAAGTACACTTTTACCTGCTTTTTTCTAGCTTAATGTCTTTAGCTAACTATTCCTGATGGACATTTTATTTTTAAATTTAATGTTATACAATGAGTAATGTAATTTTTTCTACTCTTCTCTATAGGAAATTATTAAGTTTTATTGGATTTAGGGGTAATTTTATGTCATTCTCTTAGTACACACAATGGCATGAATTAAAGTGGTTCCTAATACCAATTTAAAGGTTTATTTCTTTGAAATAGGAGACCTCACAAATTGAGGAAAGTGTATGCATTTCAGTTGTGCTGCATTCTATCTGGTAAAGCACAGTTACTAAAGAAAATACTTTGCTGTAAAAGTCCTGAAGTCCTGCAAGTACCTAGATTTAGGTTTAGATGATAACTTTCCAGTATCATTATATCGATCCGTGATAGTTGGCTACTGTATGATCCCAAAAGATTTGGGCTGTGCTATCTACTTTATTAAAAGGCTGCACATTCTCCACAGTTGGTTGGCTACTGAATGATGTCCAGTTCAACCTTTGATTTCTGTTTTCTCTGGGAAAATACCTGAATTATTGTAACTGATGAAGTCTTTCCTGCATTATTCTCCTGTTCTGTAACATTAAACTTCTAGGTTCTTTAGAAAAATACATTGGGGTTTTTTCCCAGTATTTCTGAATTCTGCATTCCCCTGCATTATTTACATTATGAACAATAAATTATTGTTGAAATTAATAATTTAACCATTATGTGAATTATAGGTATTATGGTCGTAAGTGAAAATCTCACAGCTTGCTTCTTGTAGCTATTTAGTTGTCACACCCATCTTCTAGTCAAACCTGTGGCATTTATGACAGTGCATTATATGCTCTTCTTCCCTAATTAATGGAATTTTTTAATTTTCAAAAATATTTCAGTTGTCTCCAAAACTGCTACAAAGAACGACTGTGCTGCTGTTTCTCAAGCTGTTGGTTTTTTTTTTCTGTGCGTTAAAGTTCAGTGCTGCCTCTTCTAGTGCTAGAAAGAGTACTTTTTAGGTAAAATTAATTTTTCTGGAGAGAGGTGGATGAGTGGCACTGTCTGTAATAGAAGGATTAGAAGTTATGGAGCTCACAGTTGGCAATGGAACAGTTGAGAGCTTCTGGAATCAAGGGACAAACAAATAATGATGATGTCATAATGAGAGTCGACTGTAGACCTCCTGGCCAGGATGATTATACTGATGAATTATTCTTTGATGAACTAAGGGACACTTCCAAGTCAACTGCCCTTGTCCTTATGGGCGACTTCAACTTGTCAGAAGTTAACTGAGAGTATCACATAGCTGGTACAACCCAGGCCAGAAGATTCCTAAAAAACTTGTAATACAACTTTATGGAACAGATCCTTAGGGAACTGACTCAGAAAGTTGCCCTCTTTGATCTACTGCTTGACAACAGATCGGGTGTCATGAGTGAAATGGAGATTGGCAGCTGTCTTGGCCACAGGGACCACAAAATGATGTTTAAAATCACTGTTGACAGAAAGAAAAGTGCCAGCAAAACCTCAGTTCTGGATGTGAGGAGAGCAGACTTCAGGCTGCTCAGGGAATTAGTAAGATACCCTGGGAGAATGCTTTTGCAGGTGCTGGGGTCCATCAGTGCTGGTCACTTTTTAAATACCAAAGGGCACAGGAGCAGCAATTCCCACATGTTGACAGTCAAGCAGGAAGGGCAGAAAGCCAGCTTGGCTGAACTGGAGTCTTGTCTTGGAAATAAGACAAGAAAGGGAGGTATATGCCCAGTGGAAGCAAGGTCAGGTGATGTGGGAAGAATACAGAGATGCTGCTTGCCACTCTAGGGAGAAAATCTGTGTGGTCAAAGCTCAACCGGACCTGAAGCTGTCCAGAATTGTGGGGGACAAAAAAAAAGAGGTTTTCTCAAGTATATTGTCATTTGTCAGTGCGTAAAATAGCATTGACCTGTTACAGGATGAGGATGGTCACCTCACAAACAAGGAAATGGGCAAAGCAGAGGTGTTTAATACAGTCTCTGTCTCCATTTCCATCACAAATAATGATCAAGTCTATGAGAACGATTGACTCTTGGTCAGCCCTAGAAATGTGTGGGATATACTATTCCAGCTGGATCCCTGGGTCCTGATGGGATATATCCAAGAGTCCTTAAAGAATTAATTGATGGCGCTGTAAAACCTCTCTTGATGACTTTTGACTGGTCTTGGAAATCCAGAGAGGTCCCTGCTGACTGGAAGCTGGTGAATGTTGTCCTGATTTCCAAGAAGGGGAAGAAGAACCCCAGAAACTACAGGCCTGTCAATCTCAATTCAATGACTGGTGAAGTTATGAAGAAGATTATTCAGGGAGGTATTGAAATATACCACAAAGACAATGCAGTCTTTCAGTCAGAACCAGCACAGCTTCATGAGTGGAAAGTCCTGCTTATCAAACCTGATTTCTTTTTATGACAAAGTGACCCACCTTACAGGTTCCCTTCATCAAGGGAAGCCCCTGGATGCACTCTTTTTGGATTTCAGTAAAGCTTTCAATACTGTCTGTCCCAGTATCCTTCTGGAGAAAATGTGCAGCACACAGCTGGATAAACACATCATGGGGTGGGTGAGCAACTGACTCACAGGTCAGGCATGAAGTGTGATAGTGAATGGGGTGACATCCGACTGGTGACCTGTCACCAGTGGGGCTCCACAGGGCTCCATTCTTGGCCCTATGCTCTTCAGCATCTACATTAACAACCCGAAAGCAGGACTGGAAGGGGAACTAAGCAAGATCACAAATTATATAAAACTGGGAGTAGCTGTTGAATTCTTCAGAGGCAGGGAGGCCGTGCAGACACCTCAGCAAATCACAGGAATGGGCAATCACCAACCATATGAAGTTCAACAAGGGAAAGTGCCAGATTCTGCACTGCGGGGGGCAGCTCTGGATGTATGGTCAGACTGGGGAATGAGATGCTGGAGAGCAGTGCCATGGAAAGGGACCTGGGGGTCCTGGTCAGTGGCAAGTTGAACATGAGCCAGCAGTGCCCTGGCAGCCAGGAGGGCCAAGCGTATCCTGGGGGGCATCAGGACCAGCATTGCCAACCAGGTGAGGGAGGGGATTGTCCTGCTCTGCTCTGCACTGGGGCAGCCTCACCTCGAGGGCTGGGGGCAGTTTTGGGTGCCACAATAATAAGAAAGATATAAAGCTGTTAGAGAATGTCCAAAGGAAGGTAACAAAGATGGTGAAGGGCCTTGAGGGGAAGCTGTATGAGGAGCAGTTGAGGTCACTTGGTCTGCTCAGCCTGGAGAAAAAGATACAGTTACAATTTCCTTCTGTGGGGAGGAGGAGGTGCAGGCACTGATCTTTTCTCTGGTGACCAGTGACAGGACTTGAGGGAATGGCTTGAACTTATGTCAGGGAAGATTTATGTTGGATATTAGAAAAAGATTCTTCACCCAGAGGGTGGTTGGGCACTGGAACAGGCTCTTCACAGAAACAAACAGTCACAGCACAAAGCCTGACAGAGTTCAGAATGTGTTTGGGCAATGTTCTCGAGCGTATGGTGTGACTTGAGTATGGTGCTGTACAGGGCCTAGACCTGGACTTGATGATCCTTATAGGTCCCTTCCAATTCAGCTTATTCTGCAATTCTCTGATTATGTAATGCTTTCAAATGATTCTGTGAAAGCCAAAGGCTCAGTGAGTTCTGACACTGTCAGGTGTGTTAGGTAGGGGTGTAGCTGGGTTTGGGTTGCAGAGGCAGGACACAGTCTTCAGGACAATTGAGAAGGTCTGTGCTTTTGTCTTTACTTCAGAAGAGGAGTAGTAGTAGGAACTGAGAGGAGGTACCCTCCAAGGTAGATGGCAGATCTGGAGGATTTGGAGGGCCCCTCATCAGGCTGCAATGCACTTTAGTGTGCAAGGTCTAAATTCAGCCTTTGTGCCAAAGGAAATTCCTATATGTTGTAGGTAACTTAAGTCTTATTTTGTCTAATAATAACTGCTAATTGTAGCAAGAATTCTGCTGTGTTTCATCTATTTCTTAAGCAAAATCTTCTATATGCAAGTGCAAATTTTAGCTTGCGGTTTCACCACAAAACAAACTACCTGTGCTGGCCCTTTGATATATTCTAAGTCTTTTTTGCTAAATTAGTTGACTAATTAGAGCATGAAGAAAGATAAAGACTAGGGAAGAAAGTTTTCTTTCTAAATAAAACCTAAGATCTTGTCAAGAAAAATGCAAATACTTGCAGTTACATACAGTTTAAAAGAATTATTAAAAATTATTACTAGTGCAATAAGCTTTGGACCCATTTAAGCAAAAAGCTGTCTTCTTTCTGAGTTTTGTCTTTCTTTGTTTGTGCAAATTGTATGCCTTCATACCTAAGAGAACAAAGTTAATATGTGCTTCTGAAATGCAGCATGTTAAAATTACCCTTTTCCAAGGTGCTTTATATCACCAGAGGAGATAAAGAGGATTTGCAATGTCCTCTTCCTGGAAAGTCTGTGGTGTTCCAGTAAATGAAATCATGCTGTACTTTGAAAAACACTGAAGCAACTATTTGATATAGTTGATATTTGCTGAAGTCTGCCATCAATATTTGTATTTATAAAGATGTCCTAAATCCAGCACAGATTTGTGAAGAAGCCTGGGGAAAGCTTATTCATAAAAGTACTTTTCATTAATAGAAAAAGGAGCTCCCCTTCAGTTTTTCAGACTGGGAAACGGCTATAGTAGCAAATCAAAGCTTTGCTTAGTCTGCTCAGTTATTGGAACCTCTTGGGTCCAGTCTTTCTCCAGAGCTCAGAATAAATTCTGCAGCCTGACTATTTTAAAGAAATTATTATGGAAATTGATACCCTGCCACCTTCCTCCACTCACATCCCCTCCCCCACCAAAATAACCCCCAAAAAAACCCTCCTAACAAAAACCACACAAAACCCCCTACACCGAAACAAAAACCCAAACAAATAAACAAAAAAAACACAGACAATCATAGAGAAATTCTTTAAAAATAAATTGTATGCAAGCTACTAAAATTAGAAAATGCCCACTGCCTTCTTCAGGAATAAGACTTTGTATAGAAAATAGATTTTAATGGTGGATTAGTTTTATGTTTTTGCACATACATTGTTCCCCTTGTCCCTAAGACTTGAAATGTGATAGATGAAAGATTAATAATTCTGATTCTGGTGCTTTTAAAAACAATTAAATTGTTTTTTAAACAATTAACACATATAGATTTCAAAAATCACTTTCGCACTTAAAAACTCCTGAGAATGTTTACATCAGTTCCAGAAGTACCTGCCTGATACCATAAAAACCAGTCCTATGTGGCACATTTTTGCAATCTGTACAACACAGGTGACTGTAGCAAGACATTTAATATTTAGTATTAACCTATTTGTTAATATTAGCATGTCATTTTTAATATCTTCCTAACAAGAAACTGAGCATCCTGCAGCTCCACAGGCAGAAGAGCTGAATGTCAGAAAGGTGTCCTTAGAACTTACAAACCCACACTGCATCTGAAGTGGGCACCTCTTGTACTTCCTTCGAAAGAGATAAAATTACCACATCCAAAGGAATAGCCTCACCTGTCTCCTTCCTTACCTCTGTGAAATACAGTGCTATCTATAATGGCCTTCCATGGTCAAAATTGCACTTGAAATTACATGGAATGTTGCACTTTAATACAAAGATGAAGCTCTTTGTATCAGATTGATTTATGAATTTTGTATTACTTCAAACAATTTTTTGTCCCTTTTTGTTTAGTGGCTGTGTCCCTGCTTTCATCTTCTTTATTGTGGTTATGAAAGGTGAGTCATGAAGGTTAACTGAAATGTTTTTTATGGTGGTCATGTCCTTAATGTATTGAAGAACACAGATTTAGAATAAGGGTCAAAGTTTAACCCTCTTTATAAAGTCAAGGGATGTGAAGGTGCACTTTAGGTGAATGAGATATTTCTGGTGTCTGAGGTGTTTGTTGAAACAACAGTGTTTCCAGAACTGATTAAAATTTATAAACAATGTCTGTGGTGAGCACGTGAACATGTGTCTGTGGTGAACACAGGTGAAATGTGTTCTACAAGACGATATACACAATTCTATAAACCTACTCAAACTCCTCTACTTTTAGTTGCTTTAGTATTAATTCCGGATATTTTAGTTTAGCATAGACTTCTCTTTTTTCAGTATGACATTTTTTGTAGGAGAAATGTCATCTGTTTTGTCACTCTCTGGGCCTTCTTACTTCTCTCTTAATTTAAGATTCCGTTATAGGCAAATATCTGTCATAACACTTTAAATTGGCATCTGAAATGTACCCTTACCCATAACATTTGTTAGTAGTATTTTTAAGTAGTGGAAAAGAGACCTGCACAAACACAGAAACTGCATGTTATGCCATTGAAGGTAGTAAATTATGCATTTTTGGTGGTTAAAATAAGAGTTGTGAACCAATCCCTGTTCTCAGGAGTCTACTTACACCACATTCGTGTCTTCAGCAAGTACATTGCATCAACACTGCAAATGTAAACCAAAATAGTTCTGTTCTTCACACAGCATTTTGTTAAAGTCCACTTGCACTTAGTAAGATGACAGCCATTAAGAAAACTTGACCATTCACAAGAATCTCTGGCAGCCACACTCCCAGTGCTGGAGATTTCAGCTGCTGAGACCAAGGCCCTTCACAGCAGACTGCTCTGGTGAGCCGACTGGAGCTTGGCTCCTCCCATGCACTCCACTCACATGCAGTCACAGCAGGTTTCCTTGTTGGTTTGACCCCAGGTTTCCCATAGGAGATGCTCATATCTCTAGTTCTATAAAGCCATTTATTGACAGTAACACAGAATCAGCTGGAGCTGTCACCTCTTGGAGGAGTGTGAACAAAGGAATCTCTGGGCTTTTATGCATTCACAGTCCAGATGCCTGTGAGTTTTCAGCTCCTGCTGTGTCTCTGTGTCCATTCACCTGGCCACCAGTGTTTGGGCCCTTTGTTGTGCAGAGGGTCGGCAGTTCATTACTTCTTGTCTCTCTGGACTCCTATCCAGTGCTCAACCTGCATCTCTGTGTGTAGCTTGAATTGCATCTTAGAAACTGAGCTACCTACACCAGATGTATTCCTTAACAGTAGCTCCCTTAGTACCTAAGTATGTAACTGTGAGTGGATAGTCTCTCATGTACATACTTATTTCAAAATCCTTGATTGTTTTCCAAATCAGGTAAAGTGTAAGACCTTGTACAAAATTCTCTTTTGTGATATCTTTAATGGATTCCTAGTTAACAAAGTCTTTGACTGTTAGGAAGAAGAAATTGTCAGAAGTGCAAGTGTGTACATGTATTTTACACAGGTTTGCATCCTCTGATTTTCTGTGCTGGCTTGAACCCCATCTTCAGGCATCAGGTACTGGGAGTTGCACATGGTTACAAAGTATTTATTGATACATTACAAAATTGTGAGTTTTAAAAATGAGAATCAATGGTGTTCAAGATTGTGTTTATAGAACTAGAATTTTTAGTAAAATAAAATCTCATTTGGGGCCATATAATAAAATCAATAAATTCTATATAGAGTTTGTATTAGGGTTTATTGTTTACCAAAACTACCATTTCCATAAACATTTCAACATCTCTTTACTGTCTTATCTCTAGGTATTTTACTCAGCTGAGCTAAGAGGTATATGTTGTAGGTGACAGGAACAGAGACAGAGATTTCAAATAAAGTATATGCTTCTTATTAAGGAAAGAGTATGTACTTAATCTGTGTTGCATATTAGCTGTGGTTTCCACTTGTGTTACTAAAGGGCAGACTGACTTTTTAAGATCTTCAGGGCAAAATCCTGTAACTTGTGCTGCCAGAGGAAAACCTGACTGTCAAATCCACCTGCAAAAAGTTAGCTCTTCAATTATGGGAAGAAAGCAGTAATTTCCATATGATGGCTGAAGTAAGTGTAAAGAGCTGTAGTGGCATGTCTGTCATGCTGCTATCAAAATAGACTTCTTCTGCCAAGAATTTTTACGACGTGAGAGATATTAGAATAGGGAGAAGAAATACACAGAAGGGATCTGCCCAAAAGAAATTACAAGAAAAATAATAAGTATGTTGTAAGCACTCCAAGCCAGAGGGCAGGAAGAAAAATGCCCAAGGAAATAGGATGTGAATTCTGCCAGAAATGTTGTCAGATATTTCAGATGATGAGGTTGCTGTATCCCATTTGTGTAAAGATGTGAAAAGATGTATTAACCTAGTTTGTGTGATGACTGAGAGTCCCAAGAATGTCTTCATGGGGAATGTAAAGAAATGCAAGTATTACACTGAATTAACTCCTTCCATTTACATGTCGCTGTAGAATTCTAGAGATCATCAAAGAGTAATGTAAATTTTTAGGCCTGAGGGGCTTTTGTATGTGTGTTAGTATGAGTTGTTAATCTGTGCCGAGTGCTGAGCTCCTGATTTTGGAACCAGGGTGTTCATGGCTGGCTAGGGGTTTTTGCATGGTATTACATTGACTGTAGGCATACTGAGCAGATTGCCTGGTTTATACAGCAAGGTAGCACTGCAGCCAAAATAATAGAAAGATCTATTTGGTTGTCTCACAGACATGAATGGAACTGATTTTATAATGAAGCTCTAGAATGAGTTTAAATGTATGTAAATCAGGAGGGGCTGGAGGAATAATTCCAGGAGTTGAGAATAAATACTATATCATCTTCCACTATGCCTGAGCAATGAAAATAAGTTCCTAATTGAGGGTAAGTAAATATAATCTTAAAAAGATAATAAATAAATACCACTTCATTAACTTTTATCACTGCCCTGTTTAGACTAAAGTTTTAAATGTATCAAAATGCATTTTGTATTTGCATAATTCAGCAGTGCTTTAAAGGAATAGGTGCTCTTTTCATCATTAAAAAGATGCTTTCATTTTGAGTAACCTGGGAAATAGTGAGTCTTTTTAGAGTGCATCTGCTTGCAATATGAATTTTGGTGTAGAATACATATTTTCAAAGTTTGAGCAAAAATTAATTTTGTCTTCAGGAGGAACGTGCTATTGTGTTACCCTCTTGTGTGCTTTGTAAACTGCTTACACATTAAGTTACATGAAGCTGTGAGAAGATTATGTCTGGTGGAAACGATAGGAACTACATTTCCATCTGAATGAAAGCAGAAATTTGCTGTGAAGACAGCTTTTTCTATAGGTTCTGTTTATCTGCTCCCTTTCTGCAAGCAGTGGAGGCATACATTTGCTGTTAGCTTCACTTTCTCATAGAGTGGCAAATGTCATATTTGATTTCAGGATGACTCTTCAGAGTTTAGTACGTCTATACTGGTCACAGGAAAAATTGTATAGAATTAGAAACAGGACAGGGTGATTTCAGTTTATTAAGTTTTGAAATTGTTCCTCCAGTACTGAGTTGACATAAATGCTATTTTTGCTAGATTAAAAAAACAAACAAAAAAACTTACTTGTAAGTTGACATTTCAAGTTGACAAAACTTACTAATTTATGAAATACGATGTTTCAAGTTGACAAAACATACTAATTATGAAATACTACATACAAGTTCCTCTCAAAAGTTTAAAGCACTGTCTTAAAATTAATGGTGGAGTCTTAAACACAACACACTAAACACAATACAATCTAAACCACATAGTAAACAGACCAGTATCAATACCAGTCATCTTTATTGAACAACCAAGGTCAGTTTTTGCATTAAAACTATTTATAAGACAATTAAGTGTGCTGTCATTAGGCAGAGAAGAACCAGAGGCATTGATCATGGTACAGGGAAATTTGCTTTAGTAAGTTAACTCACCTCAATTATTTCAAAGATGTGTCATAGTTTTGGGGCCATTATTTCTAGCTAACTGTTGTTACTAATGGTTTTTCTTGCCAGTCTGTCTCTTGACAGTGAAATGAAGGAAGGAAGGAGGACTGGTCTGATGGCATTTTCTACCTGTAGCCTGAAAAATTGCTCTGCTGCACACAAAACAGCCCTGGTGCTGTTAAATTTGCCTGTGATGAGAAGAGTAGTTCAGCAGCAGTGATAGTCTGCATTCTGTGAAATTTTTAAAAAAATGCTATCCCGTTAAACAGAGTTCTTGAGTTAAAAGAAATACAGCACATATATTTTTAGTATTTAATGTAGTATGTTTGTATCCTCCTAAATATTGCAGAGTTAAAATTGCTTTCTTTTCATCAACTAAAGCTTATTTTGCCCTAATCATACCAATGCTAACAAGACCTATCTCATTAATTCCATATTAATTTAGAGTGTTAAATCAGGAAGTAATATGATGAAACTCCTGTAGCTGGTATTTTTCATTTGAATGATGCAGCAAACTCTGGGAAACTGGATGCTACTCATGAGGTTAGTTTTCTGAAGAAACATAACACCACTGCTGTGTAAGTGAAACAACTGAAATAAATTGTTCCAATCTTTCAGGTGAACATGCAATGCTTTACTCAAATTAATAGATTGAGGTGTATTTAACCACAGTTTGTTATTTCTTGGTATAAGTAATGAATGTTTTAAAAGTGAAGTAATCTACCTGAAATGGGCACATGGGTTCTGCAGAAAGGATTTTTATTTTGTGAACTTTAGCAGAAAATGCACATTTTAAGCACACTTTCTCAGTGTTACACGTTCATTATGTGCTGTTTAATTTCTCATAGCGAAGTGCTGTGAGACGTGGTTTACCTTCCAAATAACTGATCCCTTATCCATTGTAGGAGGGTTTCAAAAGAACCAAATTTACAAAACTTTTTTTTTAGTGTGACAATACATCATAATTTGTCTTTAGAAACTAAGGAGATAGGCACATTATGAAAATTCAAGAAAAGGAAATCAAAATGTTATAGATGCATATTATATGATTGGCTTTTTGCAAATATTAAAATGAATACGTGTTATTTTGGAAGGTTATGCTGTGTTAATCTCTTTTAAGTAGTGGTAGTGTAGTTCTTAAGCTATAACATAATATTAAAATAGAAACTATGTGATGTGAGATACTTTTTTGTAACTAGCTCAAGAAATGGACAAGATACCCAAGAAATTCTTTGCATACTGATGCCAAAAATTTCAAGAGAACAACTATTGCCTCCTTATCAGGACTGTTCGGACTTCTTCCAATCTTCTAGAAGCCAAGAAATTGATTTAGGAGATGAAGGGGGAGGGGGGCAGAAACTAAGCAGAAAACATCCTTTGTTTGAAAAGAATGTTTGCATCATGTATAAGATCTGTGAATATGCCACAGGCTATTGCTTTTAAGGGATAATCCTTTGTTAGCAAGGTATGCTTTTGTGGCTTAGTGTCCAAGAGCATCCGGACGTCTGTAATTCTTTGCTTTTTATTGTCCTAACTCTGATTGTCCAAATTCTTATTGCTCTAATTTTTACTACTATTTTTATAACTATTTTATTACTATTAAACTTTTAAAAATTTAAAACAAGTGATTGGCATTTTGCACAAGAAGATTCACCATTGTGGGCAGTGTCAACATTGTGAGTATGCTGTTGTGTGGAGTTCTTGGACACATCTTTATCCAAGCATCCATCAGCACCACTCTGGATGGTATTTCTCAGTCTATACTCATTTTCTTTGCCCCTTTGCTGTCATGGAAGAGAAGTAATGAGTGGCTTTGGGACAAGTTCTCAGCATGAGGGCCCAGGAGAATGATGGCTGGAACTGATTGGATGATGGGGAGTTAAGGAGGCATCAGTCAAAAGGGGGATATCTTTGTTCTCCAAACACTTTTGGTTTTTCTCTATGGAAAATAGTGAGGCTCTTTGAAAATGCCTTTACATGCAGCAATGGAAAATAGTGAGGCTCTTTGAAAATGCCTTTACATGCAGCAATGTATGTGATAGTTAAAAATGTGTTGTTTTCCAGAGCTGCTGTCAGGGTGATAGCAAATGTGCTAGTCCCTTTGTGAACCCTCTCACAGCAACAATTTGAGTGCTGATACTTAAAAATGCGTTGTTTTCCAGAGCTGCTGTCAGAGTGATAGCAAATGTGCTAGTCCCTTTGTGAACCCTCTCACAGCAATAATTTGAGTGCTCTGCCTTTCATGTGCAAAGTAAGGGAGAATTACTATGCTGCTTCCAGTGGTCAAAAATGAGGCCTAGAGGGATTAAATAAGATGGGTATGGGCAGTATATGGTATGTGAAGCCACAAAAACTACACAGATCTTTCCAAAACCATTGTTTCTTCCTGAGGAGAGTGATTCTGATATATGTTATTTTTTCTTTAGGAGTGATTTTATAGAAAATATTATTATTATTATTATTATCTTACTATCTTTTTTTTTTAGCTTTGACGTGAATGCCAGAAGGATATTTAACTCCACCATTTTGAAATTATAAATACAGATAAAATTACAAAAAAAGGTGTAACATTGACCAAGGCTAGTGTGCAGGTTTTTTAGAACTGAGATAATCAGTTCTACCAAATCCTTCTTATTTCCAGCAAGTTGCTGTTGAGGAAAGACTTGGTGTTTCATTGCAATCATTAGTGATGCTTATTAAATTAATTATTTAAATGCTTAAAATATGAACTACTGAAAGAAATGTTACCCATTTGGCTCTAGTCTGCTATGTGTTTTCTGAATCCGTAAAGCTGAAACAACTGCAAAATATAAAAGATAGATAGAGATTTTAAGGAAAGACATTTCACTTTCCATATTTGAGTTTCAAGCTAAATTGAAGCAAGATTTGTGTTACTTTCATTCTGAGTAGCTGCAGTTTGCAGCAGAAGTCAAATGATATTTGTGCAGAGCTGTTGCTACCAGCTGGATGTGAGCAGTATTGCTGAGCAGTTTCCAGCTCAGTAGTCTAACCCAGATTTGCAGATATCTTTGTGAGACACAAAGCACTAGGGAAGTTCATCTTAGAGGCAGTTTACTGTTGTTTTACTGATAGTGATACTGTTGCTGTATTTAAAATTAATTCAAAACCATTCAAATGCCACGTTCTGATATACTTCCTAAAAGGTAAAAGATAACTTTATCATATAATTTAAATAAAAAACTAATTCTGGATAACCGAAGTTATGTAAAATGTGTTTATATATATTTATATAAATAATTAGGATTAATAATATGGAAAATTGAGGTAGGAATATATTAGTATTGTTTTCATAGTGAAAACATGGATGATTTAAGTTTAAATACAGTGATTGGAGACTTTTTTTTAAGCAAACAATGTATATGGCATTTATGTTGACTTCAGGCATTTATCCTATTTTGAAACGGAGACAGCTAATTGTTCACAGATCGTCTTTGATTTGGAAGTGACACCTCTCTCTGGTTCCTAATTGAATTATCTTTCATCTGCCATGTTTGACATCACTTGCTGTGTGATTCTGCACTCTTCAGGCAAGTGAGAGAATTTTTTTGTGTGATAGTGCGAGTTTTTCTAGAGGTGACAGAAATGTTAGCTGCCAGAAATTACAATAG
Organism: Anomalospiza imberbis; assembly: GCF_031753505.1. Lineage (NCBI taxonomy): Eukaryota > Metazoa > Chordata > Aves > Passeriformes > Viduidae > Anomalospiza > Anomalospiza imberbis. The sequence continues at coordinate 43,734,535 of NC_089721.1, forward strand.
TGCTGCATCTGTCTGAGACTTAGTCTTTGGGAAAAACAGGAAAAAGGAAATGCGGGTATAATTTTAATGCTTAACAATTCAATAATTTTAGAAATTTAGGATCTGATTTTGGCAGGAAAGAAATACATAGTTTTTGTATTTTCAGTGTTATTTTCATCTCCTTAGACCCTTCTTGTATTTTCTCTTTTACTTTGTGCATGCATCATGTATTTGTGAGTGCAAGTACATGTGTACTTGCAAAAATGTACTCAGACAAGCCATGTAAGTTCCAGTAGTCTTCTTAAAACCAAAATGTCACAGAACTGCTCAGTCTTTTTCCTTGTCTTGGAAACTGAGTAATTCTGCAGTAATTCTTCTGAAAGTCAGATCTAATTTGTTTCGTGATGACTTGAATTTATTATGCTTTTTTCATTTTTGAAAAAGATAATATTTGGGATTTCTGAGAGTGTGGGTAACTTACTTTCTATAAGTGCGTGTAGAAAGCAGCTTCACATTTGTCGAGTCATACATGGTATGGCTTGATGTGCCTTTGAAAGTAATGGGTTGCTCCGCAGAGAAAGACTGAAATGTCCAAGGAATGGTTACAACTTTTATGAGCACTGCAGCATAAATGCAAAGCATATATATAAGCTTATTTTGAAAAGTTCAGTATTTATGCGCATCTTGGTATCTTGGACATTATCTTCTCCTAAGGGGTGGAGAGGATGGTAGCTCTGAATGCGAACTGCAGCACTGCCATATGAGTGCAACCAGAAGTGGAAGGCAAAACAATGCATCGAGGAAAGGTAGCTAAGGTCAGCATATACTTTATTTACTATGACATTTCAAATCAATAAAAAATCACAGGATGGATGAGGTTTGTGGGGACTTCTGGAGACAGACCAATCAAACCTCTTGCTCTAAGCAAGATTGCTCAGGACAATGTCAGAGCAGTTTTCAGGTGTCTTCAGGGACACTCCCTGGGCAACCTATTCCAGTGTTTCGGCAGGGTAAAGTGGCTCATTCTTGGTATCAATTGGCTAGATAGAAACCTAGGTACTTCTAACACAGTTTTGAGTGCTAGAAATCAGGAATTCATCCTCTCAGTGACCAGCATCTTGCAGGTCACTCAGACAATCCTTCCTGTAATCAAGTGCCCTGAATGTCAGGTAAACAAAGCTTTTATCATAAACAGTGATTACATATTCATCACCTATCACTGATTACCTAATGTATTTGTATTACTGTATTTTACATATCACACCCCTGTCAAAGTCCTTATATGGTCCTTCTCAGGTCTTCTTTGAAGGTCTTCAATGTCCGGTGTCCTTTTCAGGTGGCTTTTCCTCAACCCCAGCTTTTGAGTTAGCACAGTATCGTTGTTTTGCATAACTTCTGCTTTGTCAGCCTTGCAGAGCTGAGATGGCATCCTGCTCGCATTTTGCACAACTCCTGTTTGCCTAAGTTACATCCTTTATCTATTTCTCCAAGGCTGTGCTGTTCTCTTTGACTGTCCTTATGAGAGTAAAATGCAGTTCTATTCCACTGTTCTTACCAAGTCTCCCCTTCTCTTGAGACTAAATTCCTTAAGGGAGCTGGTCTATTAATATCTGTATTTCATTTTATAGTGTAAGACATTGCAACCACTGAATCACAATGCAAACTAAAACACACAGAGAAATTATTATGGTGACAATTACAAACATGTTTTAACCAAGTCCAGCTGGGTAACCATGAAGTAAGTTTGATCCAGATTTCTTCAGATCCCCGGGAGGTGTCATCTTGAGCTGTTCATTGTCAAATTTGTGTTTCTTTCCAGATTTCCTGGACATCTGTAGACACTCTACCATTTTGATCAATGTATACAGGACAGCTGATGTTAATGACAGTGTGTACTTCTTGTGACGCTAAGAGAAAGTCTAGTGTCATTTGTTTTCGTAAAGTGACTTGTGACAAGCTCTTAACTTCTTCCTGCAATGCAATAATGGCATCTATTTTATGTTGTTCTCTATATATTTTATGGTAGCAGAAAATACCACTATTGTCTTTTCTAATTCACTTACTCCTAGCCAGGCTAAAAACCACCATACAAAACTATAAAATTTAGTCAGTCACCCAGTTACAGCATTTAAGGTGCATTTTGTACACTCCAAATAGCTTCTTATCCATAGTCCTGAGGATGCCTGGTCTTTATCAATTATTGTTATGTTAGGGACTAAGGCTTCAAAAGTACAAATGCCTTTACAGCCTAGGGGCAACACTTTATGGGTTTTATTCCCACATATCCAATACCATCTGGTTCCATTTGGTATCAGCCAAGGATGATTTATTTTGTTCCATATGAAGTGTTTGAGTGCATTGTATGTGATTTTCAACAGAAGTTCTGATTTCATCAGTACAATCTAGTGTCATGTTCTTTTGTGGGGGTTACATCTTTGCACATGTGTATGATCATAAGAGATGTTGGTGGGTACTTGCACACTGACTGGTTTGTCTGCTTCTTGGTAAAAGGAAATATTCACACAGTAACTAGTATTAATTTCTTCTGGAATTGGAATTGCTGTAAATGGTTAAATGGTTTCATAAAAAAAAACTGTTAAACAGCCCCACAGAAACAGGTTGAGGAAATATATTCCTAAGGGTGAAAAGAAGGGTAAAAGTAAGAAAATTACTTCTTACAATCCTTGAAAAACTTAGAGTCTAAATCCCTGTGCTGGCAATTCGTTGTTTGTAGGTGACCCATTGTGTTTGTAAGAAACAGCTGATAAACCCAGAAGGATTTGCCATGATTGCAGTAGTTGCTTTTCACAGAAGAGAACATAAGGGAGTTTTTTTAATTTGTGATAAAAGAAGGGAGGATAATGACATGGGAGAAAGGTGGAGAGAGCAATGTGTAGCAGAACTGGCAATGAAGCTGTGGTTTCTCTTTTGAAAAATAGGTTTGTAATCTTAGTGGAGAAATTGAGAACTTGGTTTTATTTTCTTTTTTTGCTGTACTTTTGCTGTATTCTTTTAGGCTCTGCAAGTGCTGCAGAAGTAAAATTATATATTATATTTAAATCTATAAATGCCAGCAAACTCTTGCTCCAAAATCAGGATATGGAGGCAGATGGAAAGCAGAGCAACTTGATGGAAACTCTTCTGTTTGCTTTTTTTTTGCTGCCAGACATTCTTTGTCCCTCTTTCACTGCTGTAGACCAAATGCTCATGACAGTGTGCATTTTGGCCAGCATTTTATGTGTGGCAGCAAAGGTTGATATGCTTAAGAGCTTCAAGTTATGACTCTGAAATAACAAAAATAAACCAGATATTGAAATGCCTTTATTTTGTGTCTTCATTCATGCTTTAGCTTTAGTATTACTTTAAAAAGAAGAAAGGGTTTAGTAGGAAGAAAGAGATAAAACTAGTTTCTTGTTGAAATGGTATAGCACTTGCTACATGTTCTGAGATATTTCAATCATGCAATTTTTTTTTCTTGCAGAGGACCCATAATCACATAATAAAATATTAATAGCACTACTCTTAAAAGATTTAGCTCCTAGCATGAGCATATGTAAATACAGTGTTCAAAGTGTGTAACAGATTAAGTTCTTGTATGTACTGTGAATGTATAACTGATTGAATTTTATAGTCTTAAAATTAAATGTGGTGTTCCAAACGTGTGCTGTAATTGTATCCTACTTAGAGAGATGTGTTAAAAACCTTTTTGCAAAAGCTTGTATATACTAAGAAATATAATTACTCTACTTTGTCTTTTGGACAGAAATGTGTTTATTGTTCATGCACTCCAGAGGGCTGGAGAGTTTCTTGCATTCTGACTTTATTGTATTTTCTTAGGACACATTTTATACACATAACTAAGAATATTTGCCCTGGCTTATTGAATTACAGATGCATTTAATGTCTTTATGATTATTTCCCTGCCACAGCTTCCCCCAAAACTCTGTGGAAAAAACATAGCTTGCAAAGTACTGCAGTAGTGCACAAAATCTTAATTTATGTATGTTTATTCAATGCATACGTTATAACTATTGAATCAACAACAGGATTTGAGGATACTGGTAATAACTAGTCCAAAAAATACTATAAGGTCTAGCTTTGTGGGTTTTTTACTTATTTTGCTTAAGTGGGCCAGGACTAGATATGAATGTAATTACAACTGTAGTTCTTAAAATCATCAAGTAATTTGGGTTGGAAAGGACCTTAAAGATTATCAATTTCCAAGCCCTTTGTACCAAAGAATTATTTTTTCAACCAGTTTGGTTTCTTGGTTGTTTTGTGGTTTTTTGGTAGTTTTTGTTTTTTTTGTTTTGTTTTGTTTTGTTTTTAAAGGAATCTTGGTAATTGTCATACTGATGAAACTGTCATACTGAGCTACTACCCAGCATCAAGGGCAGATTCCTTGATATTGGGTAGTAGCTCTGAGGTGGGGGAGTGAGATGTGGCCTTTTCTTAGTTCAGTAGGTAGGATGATGTTATATACATATACCTTACATGAAACTTTTAGTGACATTAGCTATTACATTTTTTTTTTCCTCCCCAGAGAACAAATTCATTTGGAACTAGTGATTCAGATTTGCCCCCTGGGGACCCTGGAATGTACCAGTTGGATGTTACTCTAAGAAGAGGACAGAATCTAGCTGCACGGGACCGTGGAGGTAATTGAGCTGGTGAACACTGCCTTAATAATTGGGAGGTTGCATGTTCATTGGGTAAATTTATATGTGGGTATTAAAATTAAAATACCTGGGGAACATAACTAGTGCCTGGCCACCAGCTGGGTGTGACACCATGAAATCACATGCTCTGGGCCCAGCCATCCAGACAGGCCCAGTGACAAGTGCACCTGCCTAAACTATGGGCTGCCAGATTCTCCAGGAAAATGCAGTGGGAGACAGTAACAAAGGCTTTGCTGAAGTCAGGGTACACAACTTTTCTATCATCCACCAGGCAGGTCACTTGGTTGTGAAACAAGATCAGGTTGGTCAAACAGGACCTGCCTTTCTTAAATCACTGTTGGCTGGGCCTGATCTGTTAATTGTTCTGCATGTGCTGTTTGATCACACTCAAGAGAATCTGCTCCATAACCTACCAAGGTGCTAAGGTCAGGCTGACAGGCCTGTAGTTCCCTGGATCCACTTTCCAGCCTTTCTTATGAATGGGCAGCATGTTGGCTAATCCCCAGTCATCTGGGACCTGATGATAAATAAATTATGGAGGGCAGCTTGGTGAGCTCTTCCACCAGCTCCCTCAGTACTCCTGGGTAAATCCCATCTGCCCATAGACTTACCACTGTCCAAATGGCTTACAAGTCACTAATTTCTCTTGCATAACAGGATATTTATTCTGCTCCCCACTCCGTCTACCAGCTCAAGGGCTGGTTTCCCTGACAATAACTGGTCTTACTGTTACAGACTAAGGCAAAGAAGGCATTAAGTACATCAGCCTTTTTCTCATCCTTGGTGACAGTGTTTCCCCCTGCATTCACAAAACAATGGATGATTTACTTTTTTACTTGGCCCTCCTTTTGTTGTTAATATATTTATAAAAACACTTTTCTTTCACAGCAGTGGACAGATTGAGATCTTTTCTTTCTAATTTTCTCTTTTCATGATCTAATGACATCCTTTTAGTCTTCCTTAGTTGCCTGCCCCTTCTTCCAAAGGTCATAAACCCCCTTTTTTTTTCCCCAAAGATCCAGCAAAAGTTTCCTCTTGACAAGGCTTCCCTGACAACTCATCTCTCAGCACGTAGGGATATTTCTATTCTGCATCTATAAGATTTTCTTCTTAAACTATGTCCAGCCTTCCTGGACCCTTTTATTTCCCAGCAGACTCTGAACCAACTCCAGAACAGGCTGAAGTCCACCCTTCAGAGGTCCAAGGCAGAGGTTTTATTCCCTACTTCACCAAGAATTAAAAACTCTATCACCATGCCCAAGATGGGCATTCTGACCACCATATCTCTCACCAATCCCTTCTCTATTTGCAAATTGCGGGTCTAGTGGAATCTCAACCCTGGTAGGCTCCCTTGCCAGCTGTGACAGGGAATTCCACACACTCCAAGAATCTCCAAGACTGCCTCCTCTCTGCTGTGTTGAGTTTCCAGCAGACATCCAGCCTGCTGGACATCCATCCAAAATCTGCTACTAGATCAAGAACTGGAAATTGGAAATGTCAGCCAGCCACCTATACAATGCTTCATCCACCTCTTCATTGTGGTTGACTGCCCTTGAATTTTGAACCCTCAAACTTACCGTCACTATCCTTGAGCTGTATACAGTTGAAACACTCCATAATGTACAGAGCCACCCTATCACCTCTTCTTCCTTGCCTGACCCTTCTGAAGAGTTTCTAAACATCCACAGCAGCACTCCAGTCAAACAAGTCATTCTACCATGTTTCTGTAATTATGACTTTTCTCAAAGCTTTTCTACTGCAGTTTGTTCTTCCAGGAACAAACAGTTCCACCTGTTTGTTATCCCTACTGGAGTCATCTGCTTTAGCTGTGTTTTCAATTTCAACCCTGACACTGGCATGCTGCCTCCAGGTTCATCTTTAGTGAGCGTGGTCTTAACCCCTTCTCCCTTCAAACCTAGTAGACAGCACTCTCAGTCAACCCTTCCAACTCACAAGCTCGGACTGTTTTTTTCTCTTTTAGATATTCCAAGGCTGTCAGCAAAAGACTGATTTTTCCCTCTCTTGTCTGCCAAATCAATGCCACTCCCACCTTAACCACACAGAAGTTCCTGGTACAGTCAAAGGACACTTCACTGCCAAACAGTCTACATGAAGTTAAAACCTAAGAGAATTCCTGAGGTTGTAGAGTAGTCCCAAGGAGCAGGGGGGTGGGCACACCATAACATAGTGTCCATGTTAAAAATATTCTTCATATTATACAGAATTAATTTAAACACCTTATATTTGACTTCAAAATCATCACCACTACTTGAAAAACCAAGGAACAAGTTAGTTGTGCTAGACGACACATTTTTGTGCCACTGAAATTCTGCCCCAGTAATTACAGATATGAATGAATGTAACACAGGAGACCGCCATTTTCCACTTCTGTAGTTTTTTTGAAACAAGTAGACATTAACTTCAGGAAAAGAGTACTGACATCTTGTGGCTGGATGAAATAAGGCAAAGAATGCTGCTCATAACCCTTCTAATTTATGTTTAGAAGAGCATGTTGCAGTTTTAAGAAAAGCTATTTCTTTTGGATGTATTTTCCTGTGGATACAAATGCAGGGTTTTAAAATCTGCTGGTCTCTTGAAAAGCCCTAAAAGTTAAGGGAAAAAAAGAAAGAAGTCATGTCTTATAATTTTGCTGCTGTTAATGAAGATGCAGTTGGTACTGAAGCTACAGTTGCTGTTTATTTTAAGATAGTCTTTGATCAATTAGTCTCACATGCAGTCCTGGATGACTGCAAGTCTCTGTGCCCAGCCACCCTGAGACTCCTCCTCTTACAGGTGGTTCAGTCCTTGTGATGCTTCCACATACATGTCCCATACATATAGCATTCATATGCTGCATTTAACATTTTTCTTATACCCGTCAGGGTTTTTTTTCTGATCACACTTAATTGATAATTAGTTGTTTCAAGAGGGTTTGTCCAATGCTCTCTGGTGAGTAGGTGATTGTTGCAGAAGGCATGTTGAGGACTTTGTGAACAGACTTTAGAGTTAATTTTCTCATTGTGAGTGCTGTAGGAAGTGAGTCTATATGGAAAAGAAAAGCTTGGACACAAAATGTCATTGAAGACTTACTGGTAGTGTCAGTGGAGTATGTATCTTTTCAAAGGTACAACATAATTAGTTTAATATTTGATAGGAGTAATTTTAAATTTATAATCTAATTCTTGTTGTTGCATCAAGATAATGTACTAGCCCTAGTAAGGAAATAATTGTGTTAACTAAAACACATACTGCCAGTATTTCATGTATGACTTTGAGAATGGATTGCAAACAACAGAAAGTGATGCAAACACACTTTTGATGTTAATGGAGTCAACTGAGTATTGACACCCTGAAAAGTAATAGATTGTGACAGTAAAGAATTCTTTTCATCTGATAGTCTTTTGAATTTGACTATGTATAGAAATTACGTGTAGTTCTGTTTGAAGTAATTTAGACTCCATTTCCTTTTTGTATTTCGAAGATAGAATTAACAGTATATATGTGGCTTTACCAGGAACGAGTGATCCATATGTCAAGTTCAAACTTGGAGGAAAAGAAGTATTTAGAAGTAAAACAGTACACAAGAACCTCAATCCTGTGTGGGAAGAAAAAGCTTACATTCTTATAGATAACCTAAGAGAACCATTGTATATAAAGGTAAGTCACCAGCTTATGTATATCTGATAAGTTAGAACAGAAGAATTATTAGAAGAATTCAAGTTTTGTGATTTTCTATATGCTGGAAAATTAATTGTGCAATAGTGAAGACTAAAGACTATTTAGAGTGAAAATTATTTAAGTTTTGTCTGTAGAATGATGATGTCAGCATTTTAAAAAATGGCAAGTACAGGCATTTTTGTTTACTTCAGGTCATAATTGTTTTATATTTCTTTAGTGTAAGTTTAGCAGAAGAACAGAGAAAGTAAACTATACTTCCTGACCAATTTTATTTATGGAAATATCACTGCATAATGATGATATGAAGCATAATCTGTCCCATTAAAAGCAATTCAATGCTGAGGTCAGTTTTTGAGAATTTATTGAGATGTGTGCCTGACTCTCCTAAGTTTTCTAATTTTTCTGTTTGTATGGAACACAGTGATTTTGTGTCTATATTTCATACCATTTTCTGCTCTTACAATTTTTACATTGTAGCTCTTCCAGCTCTTCCAAATCACAGATGAAGATGGTTTTGTTGTATTAGAGGCACCAATTATTCTGAAATAACAGATTGTTTGAATTTAGATCAAAAATTGGCCAGCATGGCCAGTCCTCACTAATAAGCAGCAATGCCACTAGTATTTCTTAAATGTTGATATCAGAATGAAAACCAGAAAAACCTGTGATGATTGTTTTATGCCTACAGAAGAAAAAGCTGCTTTTCTGGCCCTGGTAGTTTATGGTGATCTATCTGCAAAAGTGATTCTTAGTTGTGTAAAACAAGGTAGATAAAAATTATGTTCCCAAAAATGTATTTAGAAAGACTGTAGTCCTAGGATTCAAAATAAAACATGCATACATTGAAAATACTTTAGGAAGTATGGAAACTTGGCTTACCTATATAATTCTCTTAGTTGATCTGAAATTACATGATGTTTTAGATCAGTATTAGTCTTAATCTAAAATTCATGACGTAATTTTTAACTGAAATGTCAAATTGTAGATTTTTTTTAGTAGAGCAATGCCACTTAAACATCTTTTAAATATTACTCAGTTCTGTGTTTCATGCTGCTCACATAAAGTACATCGAAAAGTACATAGAAAAGCTTAAAAGCTAAACAGAATCCTCAAATGGCATTTTCCTGCCTTTATTATGTTTAGTGACTCATAAGGAATGAACAGGTGAAAAAGAGAGGAAGATGCAAAAACTTGCAGTGTAGCCACCTGTCTTTATTTATGCCTAGTATCAGCCCTGCAGTAGGTGTGTATTTTTTCTCCTAGGAAAAGTGTGTTAAGTGGTATGACTATTGTGGCTGTACTCTGAACATAGTGTGTGAAGTATTTTAGGTTTTACAGCTCATTCAGATACTTTAAGACATGGTTGAATTTTACTAAGCTAAAAATACTTACTTGGTATTTTTACCATAATAATTTGTACAGGGAAAGAGAGAAAGAAAACAATTTTGATATTGCAACTTGAACTGAGATTTCCTCATTTGTTTTCTTTTCCCACTGGAATGACTAACAGATATAGAAAATGCAAGGGTGAACACTCAGGTGGATTGATGCATGTGAGAGACTTGTGCTCACATACTTGTCTCCATCCTATTGAGTTTGCAGCTGTGCTGTAGCCTTTGGGCCAAAGGATTTCTGTTACTACTGTCTTAATCCCGTCCATATTAAGTTATTTGTAGAAGATTACCTGTTTTGCCTTCCAGAATAGTTTCTGTAGTACAATAGTAGAAGTACTTATATTAGAGTTCAAGACCTTGAACTGTTGTATTCTCAATTTACTCCTTTCTCCTTACAAGGTATTAACATGTCTCACTCTTACTTAGCTGAAGTTATGTTCTGGTCCTCAGAAAACCTCATGTTTACCCAAAAAAAGTTAATTTACCTTAAAAGTTAGTTTTGATAATTGATCTTTTCCCTTTTTTTGATTTTGTGGTGTTGCATCTTTTCTTTGTTGCTGTCCATCTTTTTTGTTTATTTCCCTGCAATAGCTGCTCCTGGATTATTTGCTATTCTTTCTTCAGACTTAGGAAGTCATAACCCATCTCAAGTAATACCTTCTGATGTACTGGCCAGATTCATGTCTGGATGTCAGTAAATTTATCAAGGTATTGTCTCTTTTAGGTAGTAAATTAAGAGGCAGAGTTCTCCTAGTAAAGTATTAATTGTCATTGTTTCCTTACACATACCCCTTCAGTTTTAATCTTAGATTGTAATGTTTCTAACCCTTGAAAGTTGCATAGCCTTCAAAGTGTACAATTATATTATTTCAAATACTGATGCAAGTGTTATAATAAAAGTGGAAGCACTTTTCATAACCATATCCTGCCCTCCTGCTTCCATTTTGCAGGATTCATAAAAGAATCAATGTTTAAGAAATCAGTGATTCTGCTTAAATTTAAGTATTGTTTTGATCTTCCTTCTTTCAATGCCTATGTTTTTTTAAATATTTCTTTCGTTTTTGTAAAATTGCTGTCGCTCACACGCATAGTCTAGTAGTGTATACACCAGTGTCTCTATATGATCCAGTCTGATTTATAAACAAGCGGTTTCAGACTTGATTTTCTGACCAGAAAGTTTCAGGTTACTTTCAGGTTGTAGCAAGTGAGAGGCTCTTGCTCTGGAAAAAGAGTTTCAAGAATGATTCATAGTCAGAAAAGCTCTAAAGAAAGAAATATTTCTAGTACTAAAAATGCTCTTGTGCATCATAGGTATTTGATTATGACTTTGGACTTCAAGATGACTTCATTGGTTCAGCATTTTTGGATCTCACATCATTGGAATTAAACAGGTATGGCACAAATAAGCCTATGGCATATTTGTATATTTTTACCTGCTAATACCATGTTTGTGGAGTTGTAAGAAAATCATTATGCTAGAAAATACTTCTAGAAACCTACACAACATAAAACTAAATAAAGAAAATCACTTATGTTTAAGAAATTATTGTATCGTGAATGTTAATTTATTAGCTGATTATGCACATTTTTACAGTGTTTATGGAGAGGTTTGCTTTACAACTACTTTAATCTTGTTTTCATATTAGCTTCATTCACATACCCCCTAATATTTGGGGGTTTTTTTCTGTTTTTTTAACCCATTAATGTTACATTTTTTATTTAATTACTTCAGTACATGTAACACAGTACTTGATGCAGAGTAAAAGTATTTAGTAATTTTATGAGCATTCAGCAGAAATACTTATAAGTAGAAATATGGCAATTTGTGCCACTTTTTTCTAAGTTGCTTTGTATTAATTCAGATGCCTTCAATTCTTATGATTGAGAAATTTCATTATCTGAGAGTCTGAAATCCAAGTAAATGCATAGATTTTGTCTCCTAGGCAAACAGATGTTACCTTGAGTCTGAAGGATCCTCATTACCCTGACCATGATATGGGAAGCATATTCCTGTCCGTTCTGTTGGCTCCAGGAGACCAGCAAGAAGTGGTAATTTTAAGTATTTCAATAAATTTCATCACTCCTCTGATTGGTCTCTGGTTGGATGACATAAAGCACAAGAGTAAATCTCAGATTATAAGATTAATTTGACTTTTCTAATTCTTAAGATAGTGCTGAGTGATGTTTCTGGTATAGTATAGCATATTTCACCTGAGTTGAATCCTCCCTTACATAGTTAGTAAGAAGGGATTCAAATGGGTCAGATAATGTCAGTTGTAGGTGAATAGTGCTGATTAATATGGAGAAACATCACTAAACCATTGGTTGAAGAATTTTGGACCTAGTCTGCTATTTCTAGATAACAATATTTGAATCCTATTCCATATGAAAAATGAAGTTGGAAAAGGTAGTGTTTCTGCTTTTTGGCAACTAATGTTAAAGGATTATTTGATACTTTTCAATTTTTTTTAAATTTATATTTCAATTACAAAATAGTATAATTTTCTAAGTTTATTGTAATTCCTTCATCAGTCTTACTTTTCTGAGCTGCATAGTTGTAAGTGAAAACTCTTTCTATTGTAATTGCCTTAGTCTGAAAAGACAGGTGTCTGCTAAGGAAGGCAGGAGTCTCCCTTGAAATGAAAAATGCAAATACCCTTACTCTGGTTTATTATAATATTGAAATTAGGGGCTCTCAGGCAAAGATATGGGAGTAGGAATAACAGTTCTTTATTAGGGAAAAAATTAAAAGAAAATATAAAAATAAAAATGCAGTAATACAAAACAACACTGACAGAGTTGGGATATGACCTGACACCTTGTTGGTCAGAGTGTTTGTAGCAGTCTGATTAAATCTTGGTTGCAGTCCTCCTGCAGTGACAGATGTGGTTCTGTTGAAACAGTGATCCTCTAGAAGGGTGTAGTTTTCCTCTGAAAGTCCAGTGGTGATGTAGATGGGCCTGGTCTTCCTCTGGGAATCCAGTGGAAAAGAAAGCTGCTCCTCTGGGAATCCAGTGGGAAAAGGCTGTCAGTGGTGTTCCAAATGTCAGATTATATCCAGGTAGGGATGCTTGGCTCCTCCCTCTGAGTGGAGCATCTCCCAATGGGATGATGTAATTTTATCAGTCATGCAGTGAGACTCAATGGCCCATTAACAGAAAATATCTCCCCAGAGGGAGGATTCCTTGTGGAAGAGATAAAGAAAACTGTGCCACCTGATTTTAACAGGTGGCCTAATTAATAGAAGATAACTGCCCCACCTCTAACAGATGGCAATACCATACACATCCCTGGGCACATCTTGCATTTTCCAACGTAAGACAATAATTTACTTGCATTTGTGACTTTTGACAAGTGGTTGAAGTAGAACTATGGCACAAATAAAAGAGATGATTCACACTATGAGAGGTTGTAAAATAATAATCTGGATTCCTTTGGCCTCAGCTAGGCTGTAGAGAAGCATTTGGACCTTGGAGCTAAATTTTACTTTAAACATGGTGTTTTCAAATTAAAGGAAAAAGCACCACTAAGCAATGGAACCTTTGGAAGCAGGACAGTGTTTTGTTGGATTTTTTTATGCCAGTTTCTTTCCCACACTGTGAGCCACCACTGTGCAGCTACAAAACTCAGTTTACTCACAAACTTCATCCAGGGACTCGAACACAGAGACACATACATTCAACCCTCCCCTGCACCTTCAAAACAGCCAGATTTCCAGAATGTTCCAGGAAGAAGACTGTTCTTCATGCTCAGAACTCATCCAGGAGGTATTGCGGCATATATCAGAAGAGCCAGGGTCATAACCCCCCAATTTTTGCAGGCCTCCACCTCTGATGGACCAGTACTGTACATCACAACCATGGGTCACGATCACCCTCGCATCACAGAAGCCACAGGTGGTGGTATCTTTCTGTCTCTTCTGCTATGTCTTTTTCTTTCTTTTTCCCTTTTGAATCTTCCATTCTTAAGATGATCATATACTCTAAGACAGATATGCTTAGATATGCCTTTTCCAAGGTTACACTTTTTTTTCCCCCAGTTATGATTTTAAAGCACTTATTCTAATAAATTTTTTTGTTATGTTGCTTCTTTAATGTAGTTTTGTTTAATCTGCCCCTAAGGATCCATTAACAATGAACTTCTTTGCCCTGCCTCAGGGGCAGGTTGCAGCAGAGGCCAAGAAAAAGCATTACTTTGATGAAAATGTCCATGGATATGGTCAGCTGCATGGTTTTTGCAAGAGCATATGTTTCTGTATGCTGCAGTGTGAGGCATCCTATTGCATACCTGCAGATTACTGGCAGATTCTACTAGTGTTCTTTTTACAATTTTCTCCCAGGTAATATTAAATAGCCTAGTATATCAGTTACTGGAACTAGGTGTCTAGTATGTAGTAATGCAAAGATGTAGAATTTTGGAAATTATTTTATCCTCTGTTAATTTTCCTCATGATGTTCTGTTACCACGTAATAAAAGTAATGGAATGTGGTGGTAATGTGCATCTAGCTTATATAAGGAGTGTGGTTTTTTTTAGCTATATGTTTTCCCATACAGCTCAGAATTCCATCTTGTAAATTTACACCACAAGAGTCTTTGTCACTTAAATTAAGAAATTAATTTAGTTTTGGATTTTTTTTTTTCATTTGGGTAAGACCAGTCAGGTCTGAGTCAGGTGGTACATGCCCTGTTTTCCCAAGTTGCTTTGACGCTATCCTACCATAATCCTGAATCATGCAACTCAAAAATACTGTATTTTTATGTGGTATACCATTATGTGGACAGCACAGATTTCCTTTCTTCATCATACAGAGAGGGTAGCTACTGTGTTGCTTCCTGTTATCTGCTACTATACCAAATGTTCCAGAAGATAAGAGGTGAGAAAGTGAAATGAAGACACTACAGCGTAACATGTTTTTCATATGGGTGTTCATAAATTAGCAACTGAGTGTAGAAAGTATTGAGAGACTGTAGAATTGCTGGTTAGCAATTTTTTTTGATATCCAACTGACTGGTTATAAAAGGATGAAGAATTGAGTGCATGTTATCACACATTTCATTATTAGATTTTTTAATTTAACTCAAGTCACCAGATTTTCTTCCCATTTAAACTATTATGTAGAACTTCAGTCTGAAAATGCCCAAGATTTCTATTAAAAATCAGATACCTAATCCGAAGCTTAATATTTATTGGAAACCTGTCTTCCCAAGATATGAATCACAGAGCAGTTCTCGTGAAGTTGCAATAAAATCAGAGAATTTGTGTCACAATGCAGGGAAGATGACCTAAAAAATGAATATGTAATTGCTGTATGCTTAATGTGTTAAGTGTTTAATAAGACTCAGTTAGCTTTTTTCAGTTACTGCATGTATGTATTTCTTTATTAGCTTTTATTTACTCTTGAAGGAGCAGATATATTACAAAATCTATCACTCTAGTTGAACTGTCATCTTTGGCTAGGTTTGAAAGGTTTTGTAATAATGAGAATTTTTTTTTTAAATTAAAGGGATTGAAGTCAATATATTTTCAAATGTTATGTTAGAGGATTAAGACTCATGAAAATGTGCAACATATAAAGCAGTGCTAAAAGCAACTCCCACATGCCCTGTCTGTGTAGCACACTGTTTGAATGACTGATGCTCCCTCTCTACTTGGATATCTCTATACAGGTAGTAATTTGAGTGTCCTTGAAATATATAAGTAAAAACCTGAGCATTTAAGTGTGCGTTACTGATGGATAGAAGACACAGATACACTGTCTCTTCACATAATGTGCAGTGTTTTCCTGTCATTGGAAATGTCTTTAAATCCTATTTGTTTGATATCCCTATATAGCCTACATTTCAAAAATTAATTTTCTCCTGAATAGGTTTTATTTTGCTCAGGTGATAACTACTACATTGCTTGCAACTGAAAGTTGCAAGTAATTATGTAATTAGGGTAATACTTTACCACTTTACATGACTTGTATGTTGTTACACATTAATGGTGTTAAATTGTAAAGCTGAAGATTACAGAAATTGCCTGGAAGCATTTAAATTGCAGTTACTATAATTCCACATGTTTCAAGATGAGAATATTTATTAAGACCATGAGAGAAATAAAAAAAAATAGAACAGCTTCAAAACATGCAGTCACAGAAACCACATGGTGTACTGATTCTGTATTTTGGGCAGGTCTCTAGCCATATTTCAAATTGAGCCATTTAAAAGAAGACTTGCTACTTTGTGATGTGTTGTTTGGTAACTTTTTAATGTGGATTATACTTTCCAAAGAGATCCTTTCACTGCCTGAACTGCAGCGAGGTTGTTTTGGAGGTCATGCACTGGTGTGCAGGTAAAGGAAAAGTCTTCTGAAGATGTGTTGTTGGAGGATAGGTCTCGCAAAGCATTTTATTGGTGTTTCAAAATAATGTAGCTGTATGTTCCAGGAAAATGCATCCTCTCACACTGCCTAAGAAATATTGATGCAGCTGGAGGATAAGATTCTCCAAGTGCAAATTTGAAATTAAATGGGACAAATTCAGGGGCCTAGTTGTATATTGCCATCTGTCTGTGAGAGAGCTATTATTGCAAATTATTTTAAAAATAAGCAGCCAATTTGACACAGTAATAGATTGTTTTGTTTTGGATGAAGACTTGAGGTGTGAAAAGAAATGATAAAGATATTTGATCCACACAGGACCATTTTTTTCCTTATCTTTCTGAAAAAATTCTGATGAAATTCAGATTTTATGTGTACCGACTGATGAGATGATCTTGAGAGTTACAGCTGGAATGCCCCATTTCCTCAGATCAAAACATTACATTTTGGGATTGAGATATCAATTAAGAATATTAACTTAAATATACATTCATATAACTGTATGTAAAACTATATTATACTGACTAGAAAAAAGGGTTATTTTTTTCTGAGTCCTGACGGACTGTGAAAAGCAGTGCTTAAGTAGTTTACAAATGTGTTTTTTCAGTAGAAGATATTTAACATAATTTCAATCCTAAAGAGGTTCAGTAAACCAGTTTAATAAATAAGGACACATTATTTGATTTTTGTGGTACATTTTATTTGAAGAAAATGCAGCAATAGCCTGCAGTTATTGAATACTATTGTTAAAATATGGGCATATAAACAAATCAAAATTTCTAGAAAATCTTGTCTATATCTTTGCCATTTGCTACCTGGTGCTTATCCTAAAGGTATTAAAATCGAATATTTAAAGTAATAATCTTGTCATGTCTTTTCAAACTATGTACATAAATAGAAAGATAGCATATCTAAAGTTATTAGAAGTCCTAAAATTTTGATTTTTGACATGTGAAGACAACCGATTTATTGTGATTTCTGAAAAATCATAAATCCTGTATCAAAAGTGATTAATGAATTATTTCTATATGACTGTAAAGATTTAAAAGTTTATAGTGTTCAAGGGACATTGAATCTATTTCCAGCCTAATGCAGTAAGTTGAAATACCACTAGTTCCAACAATTAATTTGTGTTTGCTTTGTTCTTCTACTGCCGCATTTCAATTTTACTGTTTGGGAGGACAGATAGCTTAGGTAACCACTGTAAACTAAAAAGATGTAAAATAAATTAATATGAGAGAAGTATGTGTATATAAAAATGTTAAAACCTGTTAGCTCTAAAGGTTTGTTAATTTTAACTCTATTAATAAAAGATAATGTGTTATGGTGTAGTTTCTGTATTTTTCATTAGTTTCTGCTTTTGATGACCAGTTTAAAAGAAGTCAAAAGTAGCAATTAATTCTTTTCTTAGACCTAATCCAACGAAGCTTGTTACCTTACTTTAATTCTGACAGTGTTTATTATTTCCTTTTGGGTATATGCAGTGCTGTGTGTGCCAGTGTGCTGTTTGTGATTTCATGCATGTGTACAGGCTTCCTGGAGATTCTGTTTGGTGTTGTAGTCATGGGTGCTACAATACATGTGAGTTTTACTGGCTCTTTTTCCATCAGCATTCAGTACACAGATTCCACCACTGGAAAACCTGCAGTAAGCAAGTTTTTCAGAGCTCCATGTCACCCATTTCTTCACTACCACAGCTGTTCCCTACTTGAGTTAACTTGAGTTAACTTGAGAAAACTGGCAGTTTTCAGCTATAGGAAATGACAAAGTTGGTAGCTTGATAAGAAGCATTGTCTTCGGACCAGCAGTGACCGGGGACAGCTATTCATCACTGTCAGCAACCTAACAAATAAAGAAAATGGAAAAAAAGGAAACATACGAGTTCTACTTGGATATTATTATTTATTGAGATTAAAGTTCAAGGCATTGTTTTTTCCTAAAATAATCTATCTCAAATGATGCTTAGTTTTGGGGATTTTTTGCTTTAGAAGAAATTATTAACATTATTGTGCTTGTAAGTTTGCTTGCTGTCTTAAATAATATCTTGCAATTTTATTTATTTATTTATTTATTTGCCAGAGGGACATAAACATCATAGAGAAGAACTCCAGCAATAGACTCAGGGCATGGAACATTTTCAGATTAATAAGTTCCATTTAGATCATCCATCCTGATCTGCCCTACACTATATATTTATTTTATTGGCTTTTAATGATGGTTGTTATGGCTTCAGCTTACCTGGCTTTAGCTGATAATGAGGCCATTTACTCAACAAGGATGGTCATACCTTTCTGTACCTACTACACAAACTGAACTCCTCAGAGATGAAAGAGTCATAGAGTGGTTTGGTTTGGAAGGGACCTTAAAGATCATCCAGTTCCACTCAACCTCTTCCACAATATCAAGTTGCTCAGGGCCCCATCCAATGTAGCCTGGAGCACTTGCAGGAATGGGCCAGCCACAACTTCTTTGGGTGACAAATTCCAATGCCTCACCACCCTCATAGTGAAGAATTTCTTCCTAGTATCTAATCTAAACCTGTATAGTTAATTCAGCTGTCAGGACTTACTCTGTTCCTTGTTCACAGCCTGGTCTGAAGTGCAGTGAAGCCGATTTTGTGCTCTGACCTATAGCTGTCTAGTTTTCAGAAATTACAAGGAAGGGAGGAGCTGTGCTGTGTTGGACAGGACCCAGGTACTGAGATTTTCTTCAGGGCCTGTTGTGAGCCTCAAGCTGTTAAATTCTTATGTGCCTCTCTAGAAGAATTAGTTAAATGGTATTCTCCAGCTTAATAAAACATTTAGTATCTTTTCCAAAGCCACAGTGCTAATATTATTATTAACTTACTGCAGAGCACTTAGGATTTAACTGTCCATAGCAATTAAAAAAGTTTCCTCAGTGACTAGTTATTTTTCTTCTAAAAATAATAATAAAAATGAGGTCTATTTGAAAAATTTCTGGATATTTCAGAAATAACCCCCCCCCCATGTTTTCTCTCATTTTAATTTTTTCACCAAAATAGAATTTAATTTCTTAGCAAGGAAAATATTTTCATTTCAAAATTTATTTCCATTATCTGAAAAAGCAAGTGTTTTCAAAATAGGTAATAAAAAATTAAAATTATATTTGTTTTCTACGGCAAAATTTTCAAAAGAAATTAATGGCCTTTGATTTATTCTTGCTCAGTGTTAGTAACAGGCTGCTAAACCTTATTAAGTCGTATTGAGACAGAGTAAAAATTTAACAGAGTAGAAATCTATTTAGATTTAAGTGAAATGTGCCTCTTTGAGCTTGCTAACATAAGTAAAATATGCTGTTTAGTCTAGTAACTGCAGCACTAGCAAAACTGCCCCAGTTAAAGAGAAAGAATGCAAATTTCCAAGCTAAAGAGATAAGAAAGACTCCTCAGACCTTGAAACAGACAGCACAGAGTGACCTAGGAATTCTCTCTGTACTTTCTAACAAAAACTGAGTACAAGTGTAACTAGCTGTAAGTGTAACACAAAATCAAAAGAATGAATATGCATTGACCTATTGTGAAATTCTATGAATATGTAAATTAGCTAGAGTAATAAAAACAGATTGGGAGTTTTCAGAGGCACGCATGTCCTTTAAAGAGAAAAGATCCCTCACATGCGTCCAGTGCTGAAATAAACAAACTGTCCCTACAAATCTTTATAAGAATTGTAGAGTCTTAATTCTTCATCACAATTCATTTGGCGAGCCAGGCAGGAGAGTTTCTATACTCACAGGGGCAGGGGGGAGAACAGACCTCCTTAGCGCACCCAGAAAATTTCCCTAGAGAAGGCTCCACTCTGCCTCAACTTACCACCTACAGAAACAAACAACGACCTGCTGGTGTGCAAATAAATAGTAGGTATCAAAAAAAAACCCTGGGGTGAGAAAGAGAGAGAGACAAGACTGCTAGTAAGTCACTCAAAAATGTTTGAGTGCCCAGCCTTGTTCATGTACCTGCAAGCAGCCCAGCCAATAGAGTGGCTGGGCTGGAGACAGGTTCACTGTTCCAATAGAGCAGCCGCTAGCGACTTCTAAGAGTAAAGTTGAGTAAACCCAAGGTTTGTGTACTTACAGTGTCCAGACATTGTGTAGTTAATGTGTTTATAATCGTGTGAGTGCGTAGTGTATAAAAGAAGTTAACAAACAAACAAGTAAGTGTACCTGCAGTGCAACAAGGAAGAAATTCTACTTACGTCTAAAGCAGCTAAGTAAAGCCCAGAGCACCAGCTAAGATAAGCTGTAAAGGCAAGGAGTACCCCACAAAGAAGTAAAACAAGTGAAGAAACATAAGTGAGAACGTTTACTGTGTTTAAAAGTAGTAATTTGTGTAGACCCTACACATTTTAACTGCAGTTAAACTAACTGGGGGGGGTTCCTCTGCCCCAGTAATTAATTCCTAAAATTTTACTGTGTGCTATTAGTCTAATTGTGTCCAAAGTATGTAAGGACCAAGTGAAGCTAATGTAGATAGGTACTAAAGTATTATATTCTGTGTTGTGTTAAGAAAAGTGAGCACCTTAAAAGATACCACCTTTCCTAGTGAGTTTGTGTGGTTCTTCCCCCACATTGTAGTAATTTAATTCTCAAGATTATATAGTTGTGTTTGTAGAGATTTTAAGATTTTGTTTGCAACAAGTGTAGCATTTTATGCAGAAGAGCTACAGTATAGTGATTTATGTTTAACTGTAGTAAAACAAATTAGAAGAATTCTAAGAATTCTTCCCCCCACACAGCAACTTAAGGCCTAACTCTCAGAAATTTAAGATAAAGAAGAAAGAGTCTGTGTTTGTGAGTATATCAGAGTTTTTGCTGTAACAAGCACAACCTTTTACAGGGCAACAAAATAAGTGTCAGTAGAAACAATACTTGAATTACATTGTGCAAGAAGAAAACTAAAAAAACCCTGAATTTTATGAAAAAGAGTTTTTAGTGCTCTAAAAACTAACACCTTACTTAAGTACAATTACAGTACAAAGCTTGTAAAAAAGACTAATATTACTGTTTTATGCTCCAAGAGTGAAGATACAACTGTGTTTTTCTATTTCATGTGTGTAACTATCAAACCAAAGAACTATTTTTACTACTGTGAAATGAGCAAGCAGTGATAACCTTAAGGATTTTGTAATAGATTCATGTCATCAAAGGAGTCTCATGCAGATTTTCTCTTTTGTGGCTACATCTGTGAGTAAAACAGTAGTATTCAAAAAGGTTGGAGTACTTTATTATTAAGGAATAATAAATAAATATTCAAATATCAGTCAGACTTGAAATCACTATCATGTCATATTTATTTCTTCCCATTTTTAATCTAGTTCTTTCTGTCTTTTCTGTCTTTTCTTTCTTACAAGTCTATGTAATGCATTGTCTCCAGAAATGAGACACCTATACCACTCAGAAAAGTATGCCTGAGTGTGCACAGGGCTGCTACTTGTCTGGATTTATTTCATTCTGGTGTGTATCTGTTGCTGGAGTGTGCATGTTGCTGCTTCAGTTAGAGTGGTCGTTAAATGTGAATTGCCCTGTTTGAGACTGTTGGCCTCCTTTTCTGTATTGCAGAGAAAAGGTAATAAAAATGCTCTATTTTATTTTCAGACAATGCTAATGAGGAAGAGTTGGAAAAGATCAAGTAAGGTAACTTTGTAACTTTTAGCATGTGGTCTTCTAGCTGGTGGCATTGGTTTTTGGTCTGGTTTTTTTTTAAAACAACTGTGATTTGTTGCCAAGCATGCCATATAAGACTGGAAACTTCGAGCACAGGATTTATTGCCCTTCCAAATGTGTTTTAATGACAGTGGTTTTTGTTTCATTAAATAAACATCATGGTATAGTTCATCTTTTAATATAATCATAAAGCCTTTCAGCTTTGTCACAGCACTTTAAACTGTCTGGAAGTCATCAAGCAACTTCTTGTAAGCAGCCATCATGTCCTGATTCCTTTTCTAAAACTTATAATTTCTCAATTAAACAATTTCCTGTGTTAATGTGAACAAAGAATTCATGCCAAAGAGTATCTTTCATTTTCCTGTTATGTACTTCTCTTACTGATCCATGTTTTTGTGTGCAAAGTTTTCACAGTGAAGCTTCTTGAAGACAAATTTCCCCTATTACTGGTCGTGCATAGGTGACAGTCATAGCCAGGCCTTAAGAGAGCATAGGGGACTCCACTTAATAGAGTTTTTTAGAGCTCTTCAAGCTTTTCCCCTCTTAGAAGTTATGGATATGATAAAAATGGAGCACTGTGTGCTGTTTTCCACAAGAGAAAGACTGAGATTTTGATTGCAGTGGAATGCAACCAATTTTTATCTTTTTTCTTCTCTCTGTATTGTTAAAAAGAGCGTATTTAATGCCTAAATCGAGTGAATTAAAATTTTTCAGAGACCTGAGCTACTGAGGTTGATAGAATTTACCATGTAAAGGTGTTAAAATAAGAAAAAAAATAGTTATGTGGGGTGATTCACTGATTTTGTTAAATTATTTACTCTTCTAGCATATTGAGGCATAACTTTAAATAGGATGTTATTAATAAACAGTGTGGCATATGGTGATCATTTGACAAATATTTGCACTTGTTTAGACCTATTTGTGTTTTTAACCTTAAAACATAAACAAGAGCAGCATTAATAATTCTTGGGTTATGGATGGATTTTTCTCACAGTCTGTTTCTGGGATGCAGAACAATATTCAGTCTGTTTCCTTTGTGAAATTTATGAAACTAAGATCCTTGGTGAAGTGATGATATGTAGATTTTTGATTCTCATGTGGTTCATGTAACTACCAGAAATACCTAAGATGCTCAAACTGAAGAGATAAGGAGGAGCTGTGAGAATGTTGAGGGGTAGAACTGGTTGCATCATGAAAGTGTGTTAACTCCTGATGTGCTGACTATATTGGGTAGCATGTTGTCTGCATTGCAAACTGACAAAACTGTGAGCTTCAATAATTCTGAATGAACAGCGCAGCGTGAAAGTTGGGAATTCTTTAAAGATCTTCAAGTGAGTTTTTTATCCCTGTTCTGCTTTGTTACCTTTATTGAATAGCAATTCATTCAGTAGTTGGCATTTTTGCGGACTGGCATATAAGAATAGTTGGCAAAAAGTGAATGTATGGTTTAAACATTGCAATTTTTTCTATGGTTATCTTAGCTGAAGTAATATTTTAACCTGGAGGTGTAATGCATGTACAATATCTTGCATTGCTGTGTTAATGATTTGTATATAGAAGTATGTCAGTTAAAACACAGGAGTTAATTTGCCTTGTGGGTCTATTCCAGCATTCCAAATATTTGATTTGCTCTCAGCAAAACACATTTTAAAATCTTCTGTTTACAAAGAATTAATTCAAAAGGCTTGTTGTTCTCTGGGGTGCAGGGTAATCAATATTAAATAAGACTCTTTTTTCATTTGCAGATAAAAAAAAAAAAGGTATCTAAAAGTAGATAAATAATCTTGCTAGGTAATAGAGAAAGCACCCTTTTTGAGATTGTTCTTCTAAGGGAATTGTTTTGTGCTTTTGAGAGCTGAGAAAAAAACAGAATATTAGAATTTTTTAAAGACACCATTATAAAATTTCCTAAACCTAATTTTGAGTCTGTCTAGAGTTTATGTGCCGTGGTGGTGGGGTGGTGGTAAGGGTGCCACCACCTTCCTGAAGAGTGTCCTAAGAAGGACAGCTCAGGGGCACAGGCATGTCCTTCTCCCAGCAACGCAGAGAAAGAGATTGGAGCCCTGTATGGTGTTCCACAGAGTAGTGGCCTTTATTGACAATAAGGCTCTCTGCAAAGGGAGCCAGGAACAGAAGCTCTCTGACCCGGGGAAAAACAGGGGTTTATATAGGGAAGGCAAGGGAACAGGGTAAAACTGGCAAACAATGGGATACAGGCTAAGGAGTGGGGCATGAGGGAAGGAACCAATGGACAACAAGGAATTAACATAGAACTGCAAAGGCTTCTGAGGGTGATTTTTGCTCACTCTAACCAAAGAGTCTGTGGCTCAGGGGTTAGCCCTCCAGGGGAGTGCAACAAGATTTTCTTTGGCTGGCTCTTCAGCCCTCACATTTATGTACACCTCTATTAAGTTAATTTTTTTTTACCTGTTATGGCACTGTTCTTTGCTTTTTGAAGTTTGTCCTTGAAGCCTACCTTTTTTTGTAACGTAGGTAGCTTGAAGTTAAGTTGTAGCAATGCACATCACTATGGTGTGGTTTGTGTTCATGGACTGCAAGCCTAGCTCATGTTTTCCTGTGTGACTATTTTCCTATTTAAACAAAGCTATTTCAGTGAAGGTATTTCAATACCTTTTAGCCAAAGCATATCTCGGAGAGAGAGCTCTGTCAGAAACATCCATTTCACTGAAAATTGTTTTCTTGTGAACAAGTGTCTACTTTTTCCGTTTTCACATCTCTGGGAGAATTGCTATTAAGTTGAGTTTAAACATAATCAGACCCCATGTTAAACTTCTTATATTAATGACTCATTAAAGAAACACCAGGAAAACTTTTTAAATGCTTTAATTTGAGGACAAACTGATTAAACAAATGGTTTAGCAGTTTTAGCCAACATACTATGGGAAAAATATATGTAACATTTATCTGCTATGCCCTCTCAAGTAACATCATCCCAGTAAAATCTGGAGGAAATGGTAACATGTCATCTTCTCTTATACCCTTTCTTCTGTTTCATATAACCAATGGTAGTTTAGAACTGAGACCATTAGAAAGTACTAAAATATAATAATGCTCTAATTTATAATATGTGATGATTGTTTCTGAGTGACATTGATCAATTAGAACCAAATGTCCATTCTTACCAGAAATTAAGATAAATTAGTATGTTTTGCAACAGGTTATGTATAAACTAAGATTAAAAATACATTATCATCTCAAAGTCACCAAATTACAGTGTGCTTTGGGTTGCAAGGGACCTTAAAGACCATCTAGTTCAACCCCCATGCAGGGACACATCCCATTCGACCAGATTGCTCAGAGCCCCATCCAATATGGCCTTGAACACTTCCAGACATGGGGCATCCACAGCTTTTCTGCACAACCTGTCCCAGTGCCTCACCACCCTCACAGTCAAAAATTTCATCCTAATAATCAGTCTCAAAACTTCTGTCAGTTTGAAGCTATTCCTCCTTCTCTTATCACTCCCACCCCTTGTCAAAAGTGTCTTGTCAGCTCTCTTGTAGCCCCTTTGGGTACAAGAGAGGAGAGAGCTCTAAGGCCTCTCCAGATGCTTCTCCATGCTGAACAGCATCAACTCTCACAGTCTGTCTTCTCCAACCCTCTGAGCATCTTTGTGGCCTCCTCTGGACCCAGTCTAATAGGTCCATGTCCTTATATTGAGAATCTCAGAGCTGGATGCAGTGCTTCAGCTGGAGTCACAACAGAGGAGAACAGAGTACAGGATGAGAATCAACTCCTTTGACCTGCTGACCATACTTCCCTCGATGCAGCCCAGAAGGTCATCTTTATTCTGGGCTGCACCAACATATGAGAAGGTTGTGTTGAGCTGCTTATCCACAACACCCCTCAAGACCTTCTCCTCAGGACTGCTCTCATTCCATTCTCCGCACAGCCTGAAATTGTGCTTGCCTTAGCCCTGACCAAGGTGCAGAATGTTGCACTTGGCTTTGTTGAACTCCATGAGATTCGCATGGGCCCCATCAGTCACAACTGAGAAGCTACTTCTGATTAGTTGCAATTGGGAATAAAATAAAATATTTACTGCTTAAAGCAAGTGAATTAAAGTGTTTTCTCTTTGCATTTAGGTAACTATATTTCCTTTAATTCAGCTTTAGAAATTTTTGCACATACTTTTAAACTGAAAAATAGAACTTATGAACATCTTAAACAAGAATGAATTGTTAAATGAGTGATTTTCAGCTCCAAACTGCTGACTGTTTTTAAAATTTGTTTTAGAAGCTTCTCCAAAAGTATGTGTGTTCCAGTTGCAGAAACTAAAGTTCCAAAACCTATGGCCTTAAAAACTGATGGTTTTATGCCCAACTCAAAATACTTTGTTTCTGTGGCTCCTGATTTGCATTTTCCCAATATAAAAAAAAAAAAAAATTCTGCTTTAAAATGAAACAACATGCTTTTCCACTGGTATGAGATGCCTCTTGAGAAGACAATAAAATTTGAAATAGCAAATCATGGTATAAGTATTGCAAGGACAAACATAGATATAGAGTTGTATGGTATTTCTTAATTGAAGGAATTTACAGTTGGTTCAATCTTTCAACCAGAATCTCAGAGCCAAAACACTAAGGAATTTCATAATACCTGGTCGAATTACTGCATTTTGAGTTATTTGAAGACTCTTTTAAGACTGAGAAAAACACTTGTGTTTTGTAAGTCATGAGGTTCTAGATGTCAATTTTGCATCTGTAAATAGTGCTTGAAGGAAAGCTACTAAATAATGGAAATAAAAACCAGTCAGAATAGATAGGCGTGTTTGGTAGACATCTAATTATAAAAATTATGCAAATATTTGGTGAGATTTATATTTTTATTAATTGTGTGTGAGTGATAGCAGCTGATCCAGCTAAGAACAAAAACAGCAGAGTAGCATTTTGTCATGGGGGTTTCATTCTTATATTTCCAAAAGTGTGAGAAGTTTCCATCATGTATTGGTTGCCACTCTTTTTGTGTATCTGGTCCATGTCAGCTTTAGGACTGTAGTGACGTTGGTTATCCCAGAGAACAATGGAATCATCAGAAGATCTGTTGATTTTCACGTGTTGCAGCCACAATTTTCAAGGGGAATTACTGGGACAAAGAATGGAGGCGGTTAGGACTATGCTGGCACAGCCTCTCTGCAAAGTGCTTCTGCACAATTGTGCTGTATGAATGTTTTCACCCCATTACAGAAAAGTCAACTCACAGTGAATGCCACAGTCTGTATCATACTACACCTGAGCTGCATCCAGCAAGTACACTTAAGTAGAATGCCAAATTACTCAATTTAGAATACCCCAAAAATATGTGAAATGCTGCAAAAGTATGAGTTATTACTGTTGTTACAAATATTGTAGTGTCACAATAGCATTGCTCTACAGAAGCAGTATCGGGTTGTTAGTGCTAACTCCATAAACAAGATTTGATGTAGCAGTTAAAAAACTCAGGGTGTAGGGCAGTGTAAATTTCTCAAGTGTAGAAATTTTTATTAGCTTCACCTAGAATTAGAAGAGCCTAAAATCTAAAATTTAGTTAGTAAAAAGTTAAGGAAAGTGTTTTTTCGTATTGTAATAATTATAGGTAGCAGCCCATTTAGAAAACTTTCTTAGTTACAATGAGCAAAAAATAAGACGGAATCATCATGATCCCATTGAAGGCATTTCTGTAGCTCAGTGTCTATAATACTGATGAATTCAAAGTCACTGTCACAATTGTCACATTTTTTTTCCATTTCTACTTGCCTATAGTAGAGGGAGAATGAGAAAACATTTATAATACAAGGTGTTCTCTCCGAACCTGAAAAGGCTGATTGAGGACACAGGCTGACCCTAGCCTCTTTTACCCTCACCAGATGCTGTTCAGGAAACACACAGCTGCACCTCAAGGTTTGAGAAGGTTGACTTCCTAATATTCTTGACTGCAGCTATTACATATAATAATAAATGTGTGATTTTATAATTTTGGAACTCTAGTATAATCAGAAAACCATGTGGGGATATCTAAAAATATTACTTTATATGCCTTGCATTGTGATAATGCAAAAATATTTCAATCCTGTTCAAACTCTGTTCTGACACATAGAGTAGACCTTTCAGGTCATACTTTCTGTCGTTTCTAATATAGGAAAAACATTGCAAATGCATGTGACCATCTCTTGATTTTTTCATTCTTTTGTACATAGAGCTAGCAGTTGTATCTACTGAAATTCTCAGTCTTTATTTTACATTGTTTATTCAAGCTCTGCGAGTATCCTAGAAACTGGGGGAAAAGAATTCTGTTTACATTAATTTACAGCAGTAATTTGCAACACTGACTTTAATTCACTTTGCTGTATTTTTATACCTGTGCTTTTTTAAGTGGTGGAGAGAAGTATTTTTCTATATTTCTATTATTCTATTTTTTTCACTAATTTCTTGATTGATTTTTTTTTTAGCTTTAAAACTGAAGTTATTTTGTGGATTGAAGTGCCTCTACAGGTCATATAAGTGCATTATTGATTCGCTTTTTTTAAAAATTAATAAGTTTGTGGTAGACTTTTCTATTTCTATTTTGTTCCAGGACTCAGAGAAGCAGTGTGTCTTAGGGGTGTGTGTAATAAGGAGGACATTTAATAAAAGCAGAGTCTGTTTGCACAAGCACATGCAAGTGAGAGAGGTGGTACTTTGCAAGGCACGAGGGCTGATCAATGAAGAAATGAGGTTGGGCTGGCAGAGGACAATGTGTGAGATTTCTCCCACTTGAGATGGACTAAAGTTTCAGAGGACACTTAGTTGCCAAAAGATAAACAAAAATATGAGGGGATTTTCAAAAATACCAACAAAGTGCATCTCTTCTTTTGACAGAAATAACAATAGCTCATCAACATTATGGTATTGATTATCCTGGGATCAATGCCCAGATTCTGACTAGGGCTTGTTGGTTTCCCATCCTTTAATGTTATCCAGAAATACCTGAACACGTGCAGAATATTAAATCATGTTTATTAGATCATCTTTCAGCTCTGACATTTGTCTAGCTGTATTAATCACATCTAGCAGAGGGTGCAGTTCTATCAGAAGATTCTTTCCTCTTGATGCCCCTAGCCCACCCACTACATCACATTTACACAGAATAGATGGAACACAATTAAAAGCTGTGTTTTTCACATAAGAAATTGCTGGGTTTGCTTGCTGTTTATTAAGCATTAAACCAGTGTGTGGATATGAAAATATGTGGGTTTTTCTTTCACAGGTAGCTTTGAGCGTCCTTTGGCGTGAAAGACTCTTTTTCAGAAGTGAAATTTAAATTTCCTTTTGGAAAAGAGAGAGGGAGAAAACTTCATTGCAAGCAGGCTGCAACTCACCCACCACCCCTTCTCTTTGGGGGGGCTTAGGACATGTCAGGTGGGAGTCACTATGCCTGTATCCTGCACAAATATGTGAATAATGTAAACAATAGTCCCACATTAATGATGGTTGTGGACTGAGATCTTGATCTTGCTTCTTTTCAAATTGTGGCATTTTATATGAAATTTGTAACTTCCCACCCATTTACAGACAAATGAAAATCTGTGCAGTACATGTGCATCCACGTGTCGAATCTCACGGTCAGCTTCTCTACTCGGGGGTGGCAATGTCCTGCCAAATCACGGCAGCCCAGATGGGTTTCCCTCTGCGCTTCCAGTTGGCCTTTTTCCAGTGACTCAGCCATCCCCACAGAGCCTTAGCTACCATCCATGAATCAGTGTAGAGATAGAGCCTTGGCCATTTCTCTCATTCAGCCATATCCAAAGCCAGCTGGATGGCTTTAAGCTCTGCAACCTGACTCGATCCACCTTGTCCCTCGGTAGCTTGTGCAACTTGTCGTGTGGGGCTCCATACTGCAGCTTTCTATTTCCGGCTAGTGCCTACAATTCGGCAGGAACCATCAGTGAAAAGGGCATATTGTCTTTCAGTCTCCGGTAGCTCATTATATGGTGGGGCTTCCTCGGCATGTGCCATTTGCTCCTCTTCTTCAGAAGATAATCCAAAAGTCTCCCCTTCAGGCCAGTTTGTTATACTTTCCAGAATCCCAGGGCGATTCAGATTTCCAATACAGGTGCGCTGGATGATGAGGGCAATCCATTTACTCCATGTGGTGTCAGTGGCATGATGTGTGGAAGGAACCTTTCCTTTAAACATCCACCCCAGCACTGGTAGCCGGGGTGCCAGAAGCAGCTGCGTTCCAGTGCCAATTACTTCTGAGGCAGCTTGAACTCCTTCATAGGCAGCCAAGATTCCCTTCTCTGTGGGAGTGTAGTTTACTTCAGAGCCTTTGTAGCTCTGGCTCCAGAATCCCAGTGGTTGACCCCGAGTCTTCCCAGGCACCTTCTGCCAAAGGCTCCAGGACAGACCATGGTTCCCAGCTGCAGAGTTGAGCAGGTTCTTCACCTCTGGTCCCATCCTGACTGGGCCAAGGGCTACTACATGAGCGATTTCCTGCTTGATCTGGGTGAAAGCTTGTTGCTGTTCAGGGCCCCAGAGGAAATTATTCTTCTTGCAGGTGACAAGGTAGAGAGAGCTTACAATCTGGCTGTACTTGGGAATGTGCATTCTCCAAAAGCCTATGACACCTAGGAAAGCTTCTGTCTTCTTCTTCTTGGTAGGTGGAGATATAGCGGTGATCTTGTTGATTACTTCTGTCAGGATTTGATGACGTCCATGTTGCCACTTGACTCCTAGAAACTGAATTTCTTGAGCTGGTCCCTTAACCTTGCTTCACTTAATGGCAAAACCAGCTTTCAGCATAATCTGGATAATCTTTTCACCTTTTTCGAAGACTTCCCCTGCTGTGCTCCCCCATACAATAATGTCATTGATATACTGTAGATGTTTGGGAGCCTTGCTCTTTTTTCCAGTGTGGTCTGGATCAGTCCATGGCAGATGGTGGGACTGTGCTTCCACCCCTGGGGCAGTTGGTTCCAGGTGTACTGAACTCCCTTCCAGTTGAAGACAAACTGAGATCTGCATTCTGCTGCCAAAGGAATGGAGAAGAAGGCGTTGGCAATATCAATGGTCACATACCACTTTGCTGTCTTGGACTCCAGCTCATACTGAAGCTCCAGTGTGTCTGGCATGGCAGCGCTCAGTGGTGGTATAACTTCATTCAGTCCATGGTAATCCACCATCAGTCTCCATTCTCCACTGGACTTGCAAACTGGCCATATAGGGCTGTTGAAAGGTGAGTGAGCCTTGCTGACCACCCCTTGGCTCTCCAGTTTACAAATCACCTCATGGATGGGGATCACAGAGTCTCTGCTGGTACGATATTGCTGACGGTGTACTGTTGCTGTGGCAATTGGTACCTGTTGTTCTTCAACTCTCAGCAGTCCCACAGCAGAGGGGTCATCTGAGAGACCAGGTAAGGTATTCAGTTTTCTGATGTCTTCTGTCTCTACAGCAGCTACCCCAAAAGCCCAACGATGTCCTTTTGGGTCTTTGAAATATCCATTTTTGAGATAGTCTATGCCAAGTATGCATGGGGCCTCTGGGCCAGTCTCGATGGGGTGTTTCTGCCACCCGTTCCCAGTTAAACTCACTTTGGCCTCCAATACAGTCAGCTGCTGGGATCCTCCTGTTACCCCAGAAATAGAAATGGATTCTGCTTCTATATATCTTGATGGCATTGGGGTACATTGGGCACCGGTGTCACCCAAAGCCGTATATTTTTGTGGGTCAGATGTTCCAGGCCATTGAATCCACACAGTCCAATAGATCTGATTGTCCCTGTCCTCTACCTGGCTAGAGGCAGGGCCCCTCTATTCTTGGTCATGGTACATGTTGCTCTCTTCCTGTAAATAGGTTCTTGAGGTTCCTTCAAGAAGATCAGTCATATCATCATTCCTATATTGTCTGGAATTCTGTGTGTGAGAGATTGGAGCAGCATTGACTCTAGATGAGCTTCTTGTGTTATGTGTTCCTCTTTTTAGTTCATGTACTCAGGCTGCTAAGGAGGAGGTCACTTCCTCCCACTTCCCACTTCCTCCCACTTCCTTCCACTATCCCACTTCCTCATGTCTTCTCCATGCTTCTGAAGAAAAAAACAGAGGTTACCTCATGGGGTGTATCCTCTCTCCTTGGCTGGGGAATGCTGGCTCCTAATGGCAGAGACTCTTGTTGGTTCTGGTGAAATATGGTACACTTCTTCCTAAAGTTCCTTTTTTAGTTTCTGATGACTCTCTTCAATCAAGTCCTGAACTTGCTCAGCCAACATTGTTTCCACAGATGAGACATAGGTACGAAATGGGGCGGTGACAGTATCCTCGTAAATTCTTAGTTTATTGGCCAAGATGCCCACCCTGTCCTCGCCTTCCCTCCATTGCAGTGTTGCCAGGTAATGGGAGTACATCTCTGGTCCAAGCTGTGCAAATCTCAACCACATTTGCGATGTGCACTGGACAAAATCTGGACTCTTAGGAAATCTCTAGTCTTCTGAGAAAATGATCTCCAGCACAGCCAATTCCCTCAGGCATCGGATACCTTGTTCCATGCTGTTCAATTTTCCTTGGTGCACCTGGAGGTCTTCTTTACAAAGGTGCACCAAGGAAAATGGAACACCATGTCCTTCACACTTGTCAGCAGTCGCCACCAGAGGCTGAGAGTTTCTTGGGTTCTCCCGATCCCCTGGTGAATTACCACATCCCTGGACAGAGATCCAAGTTGCCTGGCCTAACTTCCATCCAGAATGGTGTCATTGGCTGCAGCATCCCAGATGCAGAGTAGCCAGGTCAGGATGGACTCATTCGTCCGGTGGGTGAATTCCTTCTGCAGGTCATGCAGCTCACCCAGGGTTAGAGAGCGAGTGATGATCTCTGGCTCTGTCTCTTGCACTGGGTGCAAAACGTCCTGCCTTATCCTCGTCAGTCACTATGTGGACTGATTTGCTCTTTGATTTCTTCTTCTGAACGGGGGCAAATGCTACTGGTTCAGGCTGCTCTGGTTCGGTGATGGTTTGTGTGGAGATGCTGATGGCGCTTTTGGCTCCTTCCTCCTCTGTGCCAGTCTGTGTAGACATAGACACTATTGTTTTGCTTTTGGTTCCTTCCTCCTCTGTGACAGTCTGCGTAGACATGGATGTTGTTGTGGCATTCTGTGCAGACATGGACACTGTTGCTTTGCTTCTTGTTTCCTCTTCCTCAAATACACACTGCATCACACTATGTAGTGTTTTGTTTCTAAGCATGTGGCAGACTGTGCAGAGAAGACAAAGCAGAACTAACAACATTATGCTGTCTTTGGCATCTAGAGGGAACTCAACATTTTCCAAAACTCTGTGTCAAGCCTGAAAGGTTGGAAAAAATAATTCTTTACCCCTCTCCCCAGGGGATGGGTGTGATTATCGAGGCCCCAGACACAGCAACCTAGATTAGGACAAGCAAAGAGAATTGAGTACATATTCCAAATTATGTTCATTGCTTCAGAAGTTATAATGCAATAGACATAATAGACCAATAAAGCAATTCTCATACCATACCCTAGTCTACACATGAGTATTACAATCGCCAGATAATTCCCCATGTTCGTGAAAGTATAGAGAGCTAGGTATAAAACCCATGTAAGCATGTTAAGCATCATAGTGAATAGGTACTTTCTATAATACAAAATTGTAATTCTGACTTTTCTCAGTACCTCGTGCCCCACATTGGGAGCCAAAATTATGTTCTGGTTTGAAAGCAAAACCAGTGAAAGACTCCAAGTCAGAAATACAATTTATTGGGAAAAGGAAAAAGAAACAAAACACATGCAATAATACAAAAGGAAAACCACTGAAAAAGTCAGAATACAACCTGACACCCCTTTGGCCAGCGTGTTGGTAGCAGTCCAAATTGGAGTGCTGCAGTCCTCCTGGAGTGGCAGATGTGGTTCTGTTGGAGCAGTGGTCCTGTAGAAAAGGTGTAGTCGTCCAGTGGAAAACCCCAGCTGTGTCCTCTTGGAAACCTGTGGGAAGGCTGCCTCTCTGCCCAAAAATCCCAGAATATATCTAGGAGGGGATGCTTAGCTCTTCCAGCCTGGGCAGAGCATCTCACAATGGGCTGATGTCATTCTGAGTAGTGCAGTGGGTCCTTGATCACCTGTTAAACAGAAACGGCTCCTGGAGGGAGTTATCTCTGAGTCGTGTGGCAAGACATTGATGGGCCCATTCACAGGAGATAAAGAAAACTGCCCAGAAGACAACTGCTACACAGATGGTAATAGAAAACATCCTGATTTTCAGTCTTGGACATACTAATAGAAGAGATTTTCTAATATTTATTTTTAATCTATCAGCAGAGTAAGAAGTGAAACAGAAAGAAACCCCTTTCTTAAAAATGAACATTTCCTTGAGCAGCATTTGTTCTGCTTGTTTCTGCAAAAGCAGCATATGACATTACCTGTGTAATTGTCACTATTTTATTACTCTCCAAATAATTCTTTGCAATATAGCTTACATATGTACTGTCAAATAGCTTCAAAATGGCTTTAGGTGATTGTTT
The DNA here is from genome assembly GCF_031753505.1 of Anomalospiza imberbis. Classification (NCBI taxonomy): domain Eukaryota; kingdom Metazoa; phylum Chordata; class Aves; order Passeriformes; family Viduidae; genus Anomalospiza; species Anomalospiza imberbis. The sequence continues at coordinate 43,768,810 of NC_089721.1, forward strand.
TACAATCACAGTTACATAAAATAGAACATTAAAAGCAGGGTAAAATTTTGGAATTGTGTTAACTAAATCTATTATTTTGTTTCTGTAAAGTTTCAGACCCAGAGCTTACGTCTATCAGACCTGCACAGAAAATCTCAGTTATGGAGAGGGATAGTTAGTGTTACCTTAATAGAAGGTCGTGAACTTAAGGCGATGGATGCAAATGGGCTCAGCGATCCTTACGTGAAGTTTCGTTTGGGGCATCAGAAGTACAAGAGCAAGGTAATTGTAGGTGTAACTGAAATTTTTTTTTAAATGCTTTGTTTCTGTTTGGTGTTTTAGCTTGTATGACTTTCAATGGTGATGAAGATTTATTGTTGTAATAATTACTTGTCAGTGCACCTGGAGCTTTGTTTAAATGTTTCTCTTTGTTTCTTTATAAACAAAAGTAGTACTAGATGGGAAAATATGTAGCACTGAAAAATGTGGGTTTGGAGGGGGACACACTGTCATGGTTTGACCCTGGCAAAATGCCAGTGTTCCCATGAAAATACACCTGCCCAAATGAGTGCTGTGAGATGCGATCAGGAACAGAGCAGAGCAGGCTCAAGCTTAAAAACAAAGGGAAAAACTTTATTAACTTACTACTATAATAAAAGACACACAGAATGCGGAATGAAAACCCTCCAAAACACTCCTCCTTCCCCCACTCAATTTCCATGAAAACACTGTGAGACAGCACCCGGGATTCCTGATCATGTTACCACCCTTCAGATAATCAATTCTCAGTCCATTAGGGGAGAGCAGAGTCTCTCTTGCACCATAGACCCTCCAGGAAACACAATTGCCACTCTTGTGTTTCCATGTCACACATGGCACCACCCAGAGAAAATCTGCCATGATGACACCCTCCTTTCCATGTCACAGTGCTCTCACCACCGTGCATGGACCAAGACTGCTCATAGGGTTCCTTTAAGGATGCTTTGCCAAGGACCAAAAGAACAACAGTTCAGTTTCTCATTTTTGGGATAACAGTCACCCCCATTTTCTCCTCCCCTGGGGCCAAGGGTCGCAAGAACAGAGATCTTCTTCCTGGAGACAGAGGACACCACCACACCCTCCTGATCACTGCAGCAGGTCACTCTTTTGGCTCCAACCATTGCATCCCCCTAAAAATACAGTCTCTGTTGCAGGAGAAATTGGTTCAGTCTATGGCTACACAAGAAAAGTCCAGCCAAGGCCATTCCATCATCTCCTCCCACCTACCATTCTTTCCCCATCTTCTTCTGACATCTCAGGCCCCAGGCTGTCTCTCTTCTCTTTCAGACCGAGCAGGAGTAGTGTTTCACAAAGCTTTCATTGTCCAAGAAGGGGTTAAAAGTCTCGGACCCAGGATGGCTGAAATCTCAGGCCTGAACTCCAACTCCCACAGCTGGGCACGTTCCCCCTCTTCTCCTTCTCCTCTGCCAGCGTACTGCTGGCACATGATATCAATTTCCAGGTGGCTCTGCCTCTCTCTCTCTCTTTCTCTCCCCCCTCTCTGGGTGGGGGGAACAAAGACATCTCAGTTTCTCTCCACCCTTCCGTCCACAGGGGATGGCCCGGTTCCAGTCCCTTCACACCCTGGCCTACCTCTCCTAGGCCGTATGGCATCTCCTCTGCCACCCAGCCTGTGGCTGGGCAGGGAGAGTCTGCACTCCTCACCGACATGAACCAAAGAGAAGGTTCCCCTGGGAGTTCTCTGTTTTTAACCCCCTGTGTTCTCAGAGGCGTGTCCATGCCTTTAGTGGTCACTCCAAGTGCCAGTATCCAAACCTGACTACTGATTGGTTTGACCCCAGCTTCCTGAGAAAATTCACTTCCCTGTCAAACCACGACACACACCTAATGTTCCGTACAGGAACTGTGTTGGCTTTTATTTACTGTTAGGGGTCATTCATGGCAGGGAGGAGATGCAGAGGGATTCTGACAAGGTCTTCCTGGCTTGATGCTAAGTGCCTCTTGGACTCTTTGCATTGTCTTATCCTCAAACTATGTCATATTCATAAGCTCACTTTGCTCTTCATGTCCTTAACAACAAGTTTCATTAAAGTTTTTTTCATGTATAAGCTTCACAGGTAAAGAGGAGCCAATTATTGTAAAGACTTGCTTTGCTTTTTTTTTTTCTTGGTCCCTGCCATTTTGAAAATTGCTGTTTATTGGAGATGGTGGGACTGTTGATGATGCGCATGACCCTCTGTCCATGGTCATGACAGTCACTGTGGTTTTCATGGCCAGATGAAGGGTAAATTGAGGAAGAGGGCAGGAACATTTACTTGTCATATTTGTAGGCCTCTGAGCCTGCATTAGGGCCTCTTAATTGGAAATTAGAAGAAATAAAATTTCATGCTTTTGTGAAGTAAAAATTTTCATAATCCTTTCTGAATTTTCTTCTTTTTCAAGCCAGTAGGACTGCTGGTTGTAGGGAGTAGTGTTTGCTAAATAAGGAAGATATTAGGGGTCTTCTGTTCTTGCTCAGGACAGTGAATACTGCTTTTGCATTATGGTAGAAAATTAAGAAATTTGGACTAAAATTATTAAGAAAGCTGCTTTTATCAAAGTTTCAAAGGAAGGGAAGTAAATTACAGTTTTGGAAGTGAACTAATTTTATTCCACAGAAAGTAAACCATAGTTTCATGTTTCTCCCAATACTATTGCAGCTGGGAAAAAAGGACATGATACAATTGTTTCAGTACTCACAGTCACCATCTATGTGTCATTGCAGGGGCTTTGTTTACCTTTGGGCTCAGAAACATAACTTTATAGCTAACTGTCACTTCACAGAGGACATAATTTTTCTACAGAGAAATGGCTCCATTCGCAGGACAAACCCTTTGTTCAGGAGGGTTTTGAAGGTGACAAGTTGCAGGATTTTGGAGGTTGCTGCTACATCAGAGAGACATGAGAGAACTGGCTAGTAGTCTTTCCTAATTACCATTTTTAAATTCTCACTGCTTGAGATATTGATACTGCAGATAGAAAAAGCTTCTTGATCAGACTTTATTCATCAAATTTACAATTTAAGGAAGTGCATGCCTACGCAACGTAATACAACTTTCTTTTTGTTCTCCTTTTAGATTGTTCCAAAAACTTTGAATCCTCAGTGGAGGGAGCAGTTTGACTTTCATCTCTATGAAGAACGAGGTGGAATTATTGATATTACCGTGTGGGACAAAGATGTTGGCAAAAAGGATGATTTCATTGGCAGGTTTGTGCCATTTTAGCCTTCTTGGTCCACAGGGAGGAGAGAAGTCCATGAGAGAGGATGATTAAAATGAGCCTTACCATTGAAACGGTTTCTTATGACCATTTGTTCTTGATTTCTTGTGGGGTTTTTTGGTTGTTTTTTTTTTTTTTTTTTTTTTAAAGTTTGGGGAAGATTTTCTGCAATGTTCCAGTAGAATTTGCTGCATTGCTGTAATTCTCTACATTTATGATGTAATATAATTTTTGACCAGTAGGTGGCAGCTTTTACCAGTTGATAGACTGAGTTTTTCAAAAATAAAAATCGCTTGTTTAGAGCAATTACCTAGGTTCAGGAGGTTCCATATAGCAACATCCAGCTTGGAGGAGAAACAATTCTTGACTTGATGCATAAGACCAAATTTATGTACCAATCTTTTTGGTAAATGAAAATAGAGCTGAAGGACTACACACAAATTTTGGGACAAAGAATCATTCACCCAATTCATATTCAGGAAAGGTGAATCTGTCTGGGAGTTCAATAAATAGGTTGTATTTGTATGGCTTTGCTCCATTTTACAGAATAGGAGTTGGCATTAACTGTTAGCAAATAGGGGAAAAATGTCTTGTACTTATAGCTACTACAAAGTAGGCACTGTTTGGAAAGCTCAGATATTTGTTGACTTCATATTTTCCTTGATATCCATGCGGTCATAATAATAATAATAAAAATGTTAATAATTAATAATTATTAATCCTATATATTTTGATTGTTTTTATTGGAGGTGCTTTCACTATCACCTTCACATATTATGGTATGATAACTATCAATATTTTTCTGAAGTAATGTACTAATTAAGTCCTATGTCAACGTGTTATATACCTTGGGAAATTATTCCAATTTTCTTGTACATTCTAATCTTCTTAGGAAAATCTGGTGAGATTCAAAGTCTTCATGAGTGATTTTTCAGAGCATCGTCATCCAAGCATCACTTACTGAAATCTTGCTGCTCTTGATTTTTTTGACCTCTCTGTCAGTGTACATATAATCTCTCTTCAGTTTGTCCTTGCAGAAACTCTCTCATTTCACCTTCTGTTGGTACCATATCTCTGGTAATGTAACCTGCAAAAAAAAATCTTCTCCAAGGAGATTTCCATGAAAAACTGTCATTTGTCAAGCTCAATCTGAGTATGAAAATAGGTCTTAATATTCCCCCTCCCTGATATTCTTTTCCAATCACTACAGATAATAATCACCAACACCCGACAGCTCCACTTAATGCTGACCTCTCTTCCCCAGTTTCTCCTTTCAAGGCTGTCCTTAAAAGCTGGAAATATTTTGGTGCACACACTACAGCCTTGCTCTGTGCATGTGTTATGGTAAGTGTGTATTAGTTTTTAAAAGCGCAACTGAGTCGTGCTCCATGACTAAGTCTCTATGGCTTTCAAGATACACATAATAACTTGAATATCTTGATTCAGGTTCCAGGAGTAGTGATAATGAGGCTGTGGGAGGGAAACAAAAGACTTCCTGGTAGCATTCTATCATTGCTCAAGAATGAAGGGTAATCCATTAAATCTTGCTGAGATCTTCCTGCTTGCTTGAATAATGTGCAAGCAGCAGCTGTAAAGTTATATAAGATTATTTTATTAAATACAAATAAAAACAACTGTTTATTGAAGACGTCCTGCTTGGACAAAATATACTTAGGGAGAAGGCACACTAGATTGAAGAACTGACCAAACTGAGAAAAGGTTTCCCAGGTGGAAGGTAGAAGGGAAAAATTCCAATATCTTCTGTAAGATAGCACAGAAAACCTGTATTTTTTCTGTGCTAAGCTCCATTACTTGCAAATTTCATTCGGAACTGGGATGATGTAAACTCTCCCAGAATGATACCATGCCTCAGCTGCACTTGTGTGAAATAAAAGAAGTGGGAAATCAAGAACAAAGGCTTCTGTGGCCCTTGTATATTATTGTCCTTGTTAGGCTGGACCATAGTAAAGGCAGTTGAAAGCTGGGAATGTGACATGGTAGCAGTGATGCAAGGGGTTGGTCTTGCAGTCCATTTCTGAGGGCAGAAAAATACAGGAAAGATGTCCAAGAAGTTTGAGGACATGGAAGTGAGATTCTGGTTTTGGGGTAGTGGAGATGGAAGTGGAAGGGATGGCTTGTAGGATCCACCTGTAAGAGGAAGGAAGGATTTAAGACGGTGAGTGGCAGCATGGCATCCTCGTTCCGAAAAGTGGAAGGAGATGTCTGTCACAGAAGTAGCATGCAACTCAGTCTTTATCTTGATGCCTACGCATGTTCAGTATGGCAGTGTCTGAAATAAAATGCTGACTGGTTGATTTCCATTCTTAACTCAGAGCATTTTGTTTATAAAATACATTTGAATTTCGATTGTGTGCATTCTCCATGAGAGTTTAAAGGTTGTAGCACCTTGTGAACTTCCATCTCAGAATATTCTAAAAAGTCTGAAATCTTAGAACCAATTCAGTGTTTATTTCAGTATTTCAGTATTTCAAAAACCTGGGGAAAGACCTCATACAAGAGCTTTGAGGAAAATGTATTTCCAATCATGTGCTGATTTGTATGAGAAAACACTATTCTTGACTAGAACTAAGCTGCATTATACAGGAGATAAATTCTTCCATCCTTGTGAATACAGTCTTTTTTAAAAACAATCAACATTCCAGAACCAAAAAATGAGTCTTAAAGTTCTTTTTATGGAAGGCACCAGGAGCTAAAGCAACATGGGCCACCTTCTTGCATTTAAAGAAACACATAGACTTGCCTAAGTGGCATTAGTTATTGCTTCATCTGATAAGTAGAAATATGTATGTGTATCTATTTTCCAGTGTGAATATAATTAATATTCACGTTTTTGCTATGAGCAAATAATTTATGTACTATATTGAGTCAATATGCTCCTGTGATTAAAGACGTACTGCAGTAAGTTTATGCAGGTAATACTAAGATCAAAATGAAGGTGATTTTAATCATCATGTAATTATTTAGCTTTCTTATCATTTATGTTTTTGAAGGCAATTCTGACTGTCACTTTTACGATAATCAGTTAATAAATCCTCATGACTGTTACACCTTTATGCATAGCACTAATCTGAACAAATGGGCTGCTGACAGGTGCAATAAATTGCCAAGAATGAGTGCTGTCAAAGAACAAGTTGTTTCTGTGAAAACAGAGAATAAGTAAATCCCATGTCATGCAATTTTATCCAGCTGAAGTTATTTGCAATCCTGTGCAGCGGGATTTATAGCATTATTAATTGTTATGAAAAATGTACATTTATCTTTAAAATGACATTGACTTTTGCTTTTATTTTGTGCCAGAAAATTACTGGTGACTTCATCTATATCTATTTTCTTAAGTATTTATAGATGCTGTTGTCTTTTTCCCCATTTGATGCAAATTAAGAAAAAAACCCTTGTATGTAGCAAATTCATTAAGGCTGTGTATTAATTTTATCTATAGGAAAGTGGAATTTCCCATAATCATGATAAATATTGACGCAAATATTCAGATTGATTTTGTGAGCATCCATACAACGGATGTGTCATGATTTGACACTGACGCGATGCCAGCACCCCCATGAAAAATGTACTTTTTTAAATAATTGCTGTGAGATGTGATCAGGAACAGAGCAGAGCAGGCCCAAGCTTAGTAACAAAGAAAAAAACTTTATTAAACTACTACTACTATAAAAACTACAAACACTAAATCCTGGATGAAGACTTTCCAAAACACCCCTCCTCCTCCCACCTAATTTCCAAACAAACTTAACAGTGAGACACCACCCAGGATCCTGATCAAGTTGCTACCCTTCAGATATTCAAATACTCAATCTTTCAAGGGAGACAGGAGTCTCTCCTGTGCCACAGACTCCCCAGGAAACACAATTGCCACCCTTGTGTTTCCATGTCACACATGGCAGCCGCCCGGAGAAAATCTGCCATAGTGACACTCTCCTTTCCATGTCACAGTGCTCTCACCACCGTGCATGGACAGACTGCTCATAGGGCTCCTTTAAGGATGCTTTGCCATGGACCAAAAGAGACAACAGTTCAGTTTCTCATTTTGGGACTACAGTCCCCCCCATTTTCCCTTGGGGCTGAGGGTCCAAGAACAGAGGTCTTCTTCTCTTCTTCTTCCTTGAAGATAGAGGGCTTCTCCACACCTTCTCCAACTCTCCTCTGTTCTCTCTGCTCCTCTGCTGGTAATCACTGAAACAAGTCTCTTGGCTCACCAACGCACCCCCCTAAGTGCAGCTTCTGTTAGGAGAATTTGGTTCAGTCTATGGCTAACAAGGAAAGTCCAGCCACAAGCCACTCCATCATCTCCTAACTCAAGAATTTCTTCTTCCATCATCTCGGATCCCAGACTGTCTCTCTTCTACTTCAAATCAAGGAGGAGTAATATTTTACAAAGCCTTCATTTTTCAGGAAAGGGTTAAAAGCTCAGACTCCCTGGATGGCTGATATCTCTGCCCAGCAGCCGATTCCCAAGGCCAAGGCTGGGCACCTTCCCCCCCCTCCTTCTCCTCCGCACTGGCAAAGTTACAGGTGCCGTCCGGACTCTCTGTCTCTTCCCTCTGGGGGGGGATGACAAAGGCATCTCCGCTTCTCTCCACCCTTCCGTCCACAGGAGCTGGCTCGGTTCCAGTCCTTCTACCCCTCGGCTCACCTCGACCAGGCCTCATGGCTCCCCCTCCCCCACCCAGCCCCATGGCTGGGCAGCTTAGATCTGCACAGCACCCTGACCGGAACCAAAGAGAGCGAGCTCTTGGGAGTTCCTGCTTTTAACCCCCTGTGTTCTCAGAGGCGTATCCCTATCTTCAGTGGTCACTTCAGGTACCAATATCCAAACTTGACCACTGATTGGTTTGACTCAACTTCCTGAAAAAATCACTTCCATGTCAAACCACGACAGGATGTTATGAAATACAGAAGTTAAAATACTGAAAATTACTTATTTAAGTTTATAATACCTAATCTGCTATGCCTTGTCTGTTTACTTTTTTTTGTGGTAACACAACCATAGAGTGGTTTTCAGATGTACATAAATACAAATGACATGCAACTATGATTCTCTGATAAGTCTGAAAACATGGGAATATGCTATCAAATTTTTAAATTAGAGTGAGATTTTATTTTAAAAATACAATATTTATAACCATATACAATATTATATAACCATAAATTATTTATGGTTTGAGGTTTTTCTCCCCCCACTGATGTTGTTGTAATTTTTCTATGGGGGACTGAGCGTTATCATAGAGAACTGAATTGTATATTACTTCTCCAACATGAATGTAAAGCTGGGTGATGGACAATAAATATGCTACTGTGTTTCTTCCCAGATCTTTTTCTAGAGATGTTGTAGAGACTGTGATTTATATTGAAATATTGGCAATTTTCTGTTGCCCAGGAAGAAGGTTGTGAATGGTATTTGTGAAGTCCATTTAAATGTTAAAGTTGCAAATTCTTGAAGTTTTCTCAATTTTGCAAAACTCTGTAAACAAGATGGCTTCCTCTGGAAATAGAACTTTATTATGCTAGTGTTTCAAAAATGTTCTTTGTGTTGCAGTTTGAAAATTTGTTCATGTGGAACTTTGGAAAGATGTATTATAGTAAAAATGTAAACATAATGGTCAATATGCTGTTGTAATTTTGACTTGAACTGTGTGCACTTGTGAGTTACAGCAATTCTGTGCAAACACTGAAGAGCACACAACCAGTAGTCTGTGTGTATATTTATTGATTATATGTGATGATTATAGTTAAATTAATTGCAGATACGTTTCTTGATGTAAAATTAAGATTATGCCTGAAGCATTAAAATCTAAAAATGCTACTGCCAAATCTGCCTTTGAAAAATCCTGTGATGTGCTGAGCCATCTCCATTTCTGATTGTTGTCAAAAGGAGACAGATGTAATACTGCGTCTCAAAATTTGGCCTTTAGGTATTCCATACTTTATTTATTCCTATCTCAGCACATCTTCACTCTACTAATGCAGAGTTAGTTCTTTCTATTCTGCTAGAAAGCCAAAACAGTTTCAGTTTTTGCTCAGAAATCTTCCGTAACTTTCTCTTACCAGATACTTATTATTTACAACTCTTACTGACACAGTTGTTATTGTCATGTTCTGACACAAAATTGATATAATTTTCTAACGTATGCTGAGATACAGAATGCTACATGCAATCTGGGCAGTTTATGAATCCTTCTTCTGACCCTGTGTCTTCTCACATATGGAAGTCTACTTCTTGAAGAGTGGCAAAATAAGAGGAAGGGAGAAGGAAATATGGAATGGCCAGTTTAGACATGAGGAGCGTGATAGTGTGTAGAAAATGGTGAAGAGTGCAAATAGGGTTTTGTGATGATATGTGAAAGGCACAGATTGGAGCTGTGTGAAAGCTCTTGCAAAATTTCTTGGGCCAACTAGTGAGGAGAGAATTATATAGGGAGACATAATGTTTATCAAAGCAATAGACTGATTTAGCAGATGAAAGTGTTAATTTTGCTGCAGAGAAATTACACCAGTAACAGAACTAACCATCTATAGTATGTGATTGTGCCATGGGGACAATGTAGGAAATATCACATCAGAAACTAATTGTAAGTAATTTCTGCCTGTGCAATATCAAAAGTAAATCTGTAATTTTATAGTGAAGAGATATGCTTAGGAAAAAGTTAATCTGTCATTTCAAAATCCATCAGCAGGTTATTGTAGCATGGACTGTATTTCTTTTAGCAAGCAATAAACATTAATTCTGTATTGAGACATAGCTTGGTGACTGGTAAAATAGCATTTCATAGAGCTCTCATATTTATTTTACCATGACTGACTTACCCTAAACTGCCGGGCTCTTTCCTGCCTTCCCTGTGTTGCTATATGGCAACAGACAGCACTGTTCCTCAAGTCCTGCTGAGGTCTCCTCTCCCAGCTGCCCAGGGATCTTCTCCGGCTTCCCCAGTTAAGCCCACTCATGTCCTTAGTCAATGTCCTACTTAGCTGAGATACTGTCTCCTACCCCTTTGGGAGCTTCTCTGATTTTCAATCTAACACCTCTATCAACCACTTACCACAACCATCATGTGGAGTCCATAATTTAATTTCTTTCTCATTATCTTTACAGTTAAAAATGTCATGCTCCGATTCTTCCAAGAAATTCACATTACTGCAGTCAACACTCAGTGTTTCTGAGATGTGTCATTTTCTGCTAGTGCTTTGCAAAATTTTCCCTCTCCTTTTGTTTCTTGGTTTTACTGGAACATTTTAATCTGCTCATAAAGGATATAGAGTCTCACAAATTGTAGCAGTTCATGCGTTACTGCTTCTGATGTGTGTCCAGCTCAGTTCTAATTGTGGAATCACACAGTTTCCTCTCCTTGGCATCCTTTGGAGCAGCATAGACCTGGATCACAGTGGAGTTAAAAATCTGTGTTCCTGAACAAGTCATGATGGTAATTAAGTTGCCTGGTTTGTAGCCAAGTGGTGCTTTTCTGTCCCTATCACTTAGGATTGTGCCAGTTCCTCTTTTATGCTTTATTTTGTCATGTGAGAAAACGATTCCACTATCTGCTGTCTCTCACTTGCCTGGCCACCTGGCTTTTAAGAGGCCTTCTATGTCATGTTGCTACCTTTGTAATTCATTCATTAGCAAGAATATTTCACCAGGGTGCCAACACAGTCTTACATTCCAGGTTCTGTTAGAACTAAAGAGGGGAGGTGATTTTTACCTGTTAGACATGCTGATAATAAAACACTACATATAGTTCGGCCTTCCACACTTTAAAAAGGATGCAGGAGAATTTCACTGGATCAGAAAAGTTACAAAAAGTCATTTGAGGGCTGTAGGAGATATGTTCCTAGGAAATGTATAGGGAGCTGAAGGTGTTTAGCATATCAAAAGGAAGATCAAGAAGAGATATGATTATAGTGTATGAGTTCCTTCACTAGAAGAAAACATGAAACACTAAAGGGTTTTTCAACTGGTAAGGAAAGGCATAAAAAGAACCAAAGGCCAGATATATTCAAATTAAAAATAAATCTGAAATATATTTCTAAAATTTTGTGTGATTAACACACTGAACACACTTTCAAACAAGTGGTAGATTTCCCTTGAACCTTCAAATCTTCCTCCATGGGAGCTGTACCCTATTTTTGAGCAATTCATCTGTGATAACTTTGGCACATGAGCTTGATGCACTTTGTCGTTTTTCTCCCTTCTGATCTCTCAAGACCTGAAAATCCAGCTACACATGGTGCCTGGTAGTGTTCACATGCAGAACTGATAGGTGGGATACGTGCTCCTCCACCTTTTTCTGAAAGGCCAGCCAGCCAGGTAAATTGTTCCAGTGCTCCTGCTCATCACTTGGAAGTGCTGAAACCAGTGTGCACTGAAGGGGCCATACAGCATGGAAGATACAGAAAAACTCAAACTGCAATATGATTTATAGTCATGCTTGGAAATCTGTCTGTGGAGTTAACGGCAATTTTTTTTTTTCAATAATTCTTCAGGCTGATCTCATTACAGGTGGAAAAAGTCTTTGCCTTTACCAGCATCATGTAAATAATAATTCCTTAAGAAACAAGATTGTACAAAGTTACTATTTTCTCATGTTTCCAGTGGGACAGCTGCTGGTCATATTCAGCTTATGGCCTTCTCAAAATGGCTGTAATTTTTCATGGTCCTCAATTTGAGAATATGGATCAAAAATTTCTCATTCGTTCTGCACCACCTTCTGATAACATACAAGTTCACCTTCATCCTCAAAGCATCTTTGTTCTCCATGAAGACACAGTTGTAGGAAACAAATGTCTTTCTAGAGAACATCTTAACTGATATAAAAGTCAGCATTGCTAAAGCTTTAAAGCTTGGAATACTTGAATATAATTTCAGTAAAATATAAAGGGACATTGTCAGCCTAAGCTTTCCAAAGATATTTACATTTGGAAAACAGGTATGTTCCAAACAGATGCTTGTTTTTGGAAATATTTTGTTAGCTTCAGTCCTTCTAAAAAAATGTAGTACAAAAATTGGTTTTGGGTTTTCCAGTTGGACTCTGTCAAGATTATTCTAGGATAGGGTTAGTGTTTAGGTAATACCTTAATAAAACCAGACTTCCTTCACTTTTTTTTTTTGGCCCCATACAAAGATCTCATGAAGACAGAGGAGAATGAACAAAATATTATTACAATTTTTTTCTTTTTTTTTTTTTAGGATAATTTGGCATGAGATCAGACAAAGTTGATTTTTTATCATTGAAAAAATCAACTACAAATGGGAAAAAAAATACAATTTTTCTTACACTGTCTGTAGATTGGAAAGTCTTACCATTTTACTGAAGTGAATGTGTTGTAAATAGGCTTGTGCTGGGTGCTCCTTGAGTCTTGGCAGTTTCAAGTTAGGCCCGTGTAAGCTGTCTCCTTCAAGGCCAGGGCAGAGCACCTGGCATGGAGTGAGAAATCTGCTTTCACCTGACCATGTGTGCATAAAGGTGCTTTTATCCTGGACTTCTGTAAAGTGCAGAGATGACAGTCCTTAATGGACTAACCCTATGTTTTTATCAAATTTTCTGAGGGTACTTGAGAGAATAATTTTCTAAGGCTTTTTACTGGAAAAAAATTTTCCAGATCAGTTCCTACCTTTGTATGATTTTAGGAAATAACAATCTGGTGATGGCCTGTTCATGAAAATTTATCAAGCAGGTGATAGATACATATTTCTCAGGTAATCTGTTCTAGATGTAGTGCTATTAGAAATATTTCATTCCTTTAGGAAAGGTGCACAGGTAAAAGCAAATTGCCAATTGCTTATTTCAGCCTAAATAAAAAAACTGAACAACTCATATTGCTAAAGTGTTTTAGCTTCAAGAATTGAAGAAATTAGATCTAGTAGTCCTGATGTAGACTGTGTAATTTTACACTCGTTTTTTTTTCTGATGGATGTATGTGGGGTAGCTTTTGTTGCCTATTTTAGCTTTTGTTGCCTATTTTTGAGTGAGGGGTGGATTATTTCTCCATTAGTATCACAATGACTTTATGAGTATTTTACTGATTTTTAAGAGAGTTTAGACTGGTTCTTTACAAGTTTATTGGTTGAAGACTCAATATTGTTGCCAAGTCCTATTTTTGAATGGTATCTGTTTTGAAATAAATTATTGCAGAGAATTTAATACCTGTAGCAAAACTGCTACAGTTTTGAATGTTTAATTACAATCTTTGTTATCTTAAGGAGGTCTTTAAATTCCTCACTGCATCCAAAATAAGAATTTGACTGTTTATGTACATGTATGAAGCTTGTATTGACTATAAGCCTGCACTGATAGCAACAGTTTTATTTTTGCTTACTATTACTAATGTAATTTCTCACTCTCTATCATCCAAAGAGTTCAAAATAGAAGAAAAGCATTAAGCTCAGAATGCTACATGAGTTAGAATTTTTTTTATTGTAAGATAATTGAACCTTGTTACTGTGTGAGCTTTGCACTAGTTATGTGAACTGCACAACAGGCAGTAAATGTCTCTGAAAAAACAAAGGAGAGTTTTCCTGTAGTAAATCTGATCTGCTTGTGATAGCACAATGCTCATTTTAGAGGCTGCATTTATTCTCATAATTGGCTATTTCATGTCTGTCACCTTTTTCTTAGTTTTTGGCCCTGTAGTGACATTGTCTTCAAAATCAATTGACATTTTATGAAAAAAAGTTTGCTTAATGTTTAGTTTAGTGAATTAGTGGCATATAGTACATGTGCTTGTCACATGAGATAATCACTGTTGAAAGTAGATAGCGGAGTGGCTAACCTACACATAGAATATATACAATTACTTTATTTTAGCATTATTGGTGTTTTTATTTAGAGCAAAAAGCTAGCAAAACTCATTTTGGGATGCTATAAGTATTCCGAATAATTCTTTTTCACAGAAATTCCTTATATGCCAGTGCAAACTGGCATTACATTTGACCCAATGAATTTCAATACATGCTCAGACTTTCAATCTAGGAAAGTTGAAACTTGTGCATTGAACAAATTAAAGTATTGAAACATTTAAGCTGTGCACAGACTAATCAAGGCTAACATATTATTGTTTTATTTAGAAGGTTTTAGTCAGCTCTTGGGTAGCAAAGATACTCCTTTCCTTCCTTTACCTTGAATTTCTAAAGCTGTTGCAAAGCTGTTTCTGCTGTCTGGCAAGTATGGAATCATTCTTTATTAGTTCAGTGTATGGTACAGCCAGAGTTACTCAGAAGGGGATCAGGCAGGGCAGATTTCCTTCAGCCACTCTGCACACACTCTGCACAGCTATGTGTAGTCCCTGCTTATTACAGCCTGAGACATTTTTTTCTAAAGGGGGTTGTGGCATCAGATTTTACTCTGGGTGCCAACAAATCCTGGTGAGGATTTGACTCACACACATCTTACTGCATGAGAGCTGAGCATAAGTTGAGTTTTTCTATGCTCAGTCATCTTTATGCCATCACAATTAAATCCATGTAGAATTCTCTTTTTTAAGAAAGGGTTTTTACTGTTGTTAGGTGAAAACTGTTACCATGAGAACTTACATTTTGCATCTATACCAGACGTGTAATTGAAAGTAAAATTTGCATCTAAGCTGTATTTTTAAAAATTTTCTATGACTGCATTTGAGTAAGGAATATTAGCTAAACTTGTCTCTAGTGTCTTTACATTCTTATTAACACTGATTTTTCAATTCAAAACTGTTTGTGTAGCTCTAAAAAAAAGAAACAAAGGATATGGGTTAAAGCTGAAGAGAAATTAAGAATTTTTTCTTAAGTAATTTTTTTTCATAAGAAGCTGAGCAGGAGTTTCTGCCTACTTGGATTTTTTGTCCATTTGAATGCAAGTGAACCAATGTGCTCTTGTTTGATGTGAGAAAAAAGACATGCTGATGGAGAATGTGTGTTTCTAGGTGCCAGATTGACCTGTCGACCCTAAGTAAAGAACAAACCCACAAGTTGGAGATGCCGCTAGAGGAGGGAGAGGGATACCTGGTGTTGCTGGTCACTCTCACAGCCTCAGCTGCAGTCACTATCTCTGACCTCTCCATCAACTCCCTGGAGGACCAGAAAGAGCGAGAGGAGATACTGAAGAGATATGTATGAAGTTCTTTTTCATCCTTTGTTAGCAAAATATTGGCGTATATAAAAAATAACTATATTGAGGGAAAAATCTAAATATATCTCTTCTATTCTAATCACACCTAGCCAATGACTATAATATGAACCAGTTATTAATATAATAATTAATGCAAATAATAAATAGTTACAGCTGAAACAGTTAACATCAAGAAGGCTACAAATGCTCTTCAAGAAGGCTACAAATAAAATAACATTATTTTTTACATGGTAATTTAATTGTTTGATAAGGTGTCACATAATGAAGGTAATTTTACAGCCTTGTAGATGATTTTTACCAAGTACAAAGTGACTAAGGGATCATTCAGCAACTCAACAGTTTCTGGTGATTATTTATGCCAAAAAATTGAGGTGCTAGGGTTTTCAGCTTTTTTTTTTTTTTTTGGATCATCTGTTAAAGGGCAAGAAAACTTATATTTTGTGAAGCACATAAAAATAATTGTTTCAAACAATGTTTCTTTTTTTAAAATATTCTGTTCCATTTTACAATATTCTGGGAAATGAAAATATTTTAATTTCCCAGCATCTTTACATTATGAAGATTCTTTGTAATTTTATCAAAGCAACAGAGAGGGGAGCTCTTACTCCAGCATTTGCTAATACCTAAATCACTAAAAGTAACTGTCTCACTACACATGAAGAAAGAAAAAAATGCTGTTTCCACTTGCAATTACAAAGCTTTTATTGTACAATGCTGCCAGGTGTTTAGAAGGGCTCCTCTAGACACTCAGCCATTAAACCAACCTCTGACTATCAGAGAGGCTGCTTAATTTATTTTTAAGATTTTAAAATATTCCTATTCCATGACGGACATCCTTTCAATAACTGAATTCAATAAAGATGTACCTTATCAGGCTGTGCAGATAACATGAAGTCCTAGTACTAATGCTGTAAAATATTCTTCAAACAGATTAGCAGGATGTGTGCTTCAGCAAATTTATTCTGTCTATCTCCACTGAATCAGCTGTCTGCTAATTCTTGTACAACTCATACACCAATAGTATTATCATAAACACAATTTAATAGAGGTGACTTAGTGAGGCTAAATATAATATTCCAAAATGAATTGAAAGCTAAGGTATTGTCCACCATTTCTGAAAAATAATTACAATTTAGAGACTTACTGCACATTTGGGAATCCACCAAGACAGTCTGTGGTTGTCAAAATAGATTTCTATAAGTAGAATAATTTTTTTTGATGGATATGTTTTTGAGGTGCCATAGTTCCTGCTACCAACAGCCACAATAACATATTTCTGTAGCTTATTCTGTGTGATGAGACGGCAGACAAGTCATACTGATGGTTTTGATTATTTCAGTAGCAGTACAGAAACACGTTGCTACTGTACTGTTAATCATTTTTCCTCAGTCCGCAATTTTTTGTCCCCAGTGTAAAGCATAATTATGTGGCATAAGATTGAATAAACCAGGTTTATTCCTGGTTCTTGTAAATACAAGGATATGTGTTCATATATTTAAATTAGTGTATACATTCAAAAACATTTAAATTTTAGAAAGATGTTCATATCACAGAGGTATGAATTTTTCATTATGTGCTTCTGAAAATTGTGGCATTTACATACTTTTTTGATAAATTCTACTTTTTTATTAAAATTATCAGCAGAAGAAAGAAATTACCAGGACTAACTTAATTCAAGTAGTTTATTTTCACTGATGTTCAATTAGACTTCAGTATTCATACTTGCACATCAGAACTAATACAAAGACAGCATGTGTAATTAGCAAGATGTAGAGTTCCCTGTTGATTGGCTGTTTTTTTTTGATTTATTTCCTCTTAAAAGAACCTAGCTTCCATTTGAGAAATGTATTTTGCACCCTTTCTACAGCCAAAAACAGTTAATGAGCTGACCTTGCCATCAGATCAAATAGCCTTAGAAAATGACTCTATTACTGTCACTTAACCATTTGTAGCTGAACATCAGAGCCTTAGAAATTAAATAGGCATTACTATTTGAACCATTATTTTACCACAATTGTCTGAAAAGATTAATTCCTTTTGGGGTGAGGAGGGGGGCACATTAATGGATACAGACCAAGAGAGATTGTATGACCTTTTCAGAACTGGTGTGCTGAACTCATGGTCCCCCTTGTCACAGTTTAAAAACCAGAGGAGCTAGTTTAGAGAAGATTTTAGCATTCCATTTTTATTATGACATTTCACAGTCATCCGATTTAATGTCCCTTGACCAGATTGTCCACTGTGAGACGATGGGCTTGAAATGTTATTTAGAGCATTGATAAAAGGTGAGCAGTTCTAAGATGACAGCGAGTCATGAGGCTGGTAGTGTGACATTAATTTTCTCCATAACAGAGATGGAATAAGACGTCATGGTGACAAGCTGTCAATCAGTAGTAGCCCCTCAGTGTATCTCAATGCCATGGGATGGGGTATTGCTTCTCCCATAATAAAGCTGAACTGAGATGCTCTTCCTGACAGCTGCTGCAGCCATACAGAAAATATATTATACAGCTTTTCGTTAAAAAAATAAAGAAGACTCATCTCCAGAGCATTTCATTCTTTTCCCATCTATTGAGGGCTGAAAAGATTCCCAGCAAATCACAGATTGCTCTGCTACGAAAATTCTAGGCTTCAGAAACTATGCAGATTTTTGATACCTTCAACAATAATTATAAATAAGAAGGCAGAATATCATCTGATAAATCATTACTAAAGTTATGTATTTAAAGTAATGCATTAAAGTAATTTGCTTCTCCAAGAGCCTCTGTTATGGCATTGTATTCATTTTCATCACTCTCCCCAGTCAGTATGTGCAGTAAATGAATCTAAGCCAGCTACTTTCTGGAAATAAAAGTTCAAAAATTCTGTGGGATTCTAACAAAGGTGGCAAAGCAAAATATAGCACAGGCACCCTTTTGAAGAGTGAGCTAACTGGGATGAAATTTGGAAAAAGGGGACTGTATGGCATCATAGGAAGTGGGTGCCGTTGCTTGTCTTGCTTTGTATTTGGATTTTGCTTTGTTTTATTTCTACAGCTTGGTGTTTTGTTTTGGTTATTGGGAAACTTGGGTAAAATGTGGAAACATTTTTGTAAGTCCTATAATTTTCATTGTGCATATTACAGCAGAATGATCTCTGTTCTGGTACTAGTTCTGATAAGAAGCTTCCAAACCCTGATCATCATTGTAATAAATGAGGGGTGCAGAGATGCTTTTGAATTATACCAGTGCTATCTATAATACCATCTCTGCTACCCTCAGCTTGTAAGCACATAAGAAAGAGGCTGAGTGTGTGCTGATTAAAGTTGACCACCAGTATGTTGAAGTTGTATTTATGATGATCATCTTATTAAAATTGGTAAAAATTTATTCTCTGTTACCCTGCTGTAACACAATGCATTTATGTAACATATGAGCTACTACCCTGAATTGGATTTTTAAGTTCAGTGTAGCAAGGTCAAATCTTCACTGTAAACAGTAAATGGTCAGCTAGGGTTTGTGACATTAGAAACAGTGTGATTTAACTGTTAGAATTGTCTTATTAATTAGAAAGACAGGGATGCATATTGTATGTCTAATATCTTAATGGGTAGATTTTCTGTGCAAAAGCATACTGTTTTTGCAAGCTGACATTTAGTATTTCATTTAAGCAGCATCTGTGGTTTTTAGATTCAGTGATGTAATTTATTCTTATTTCCCATAATAGTAAATTTTGCTTTTGTAATAATTTAAGGAATTGTTCATTTGATGTTTTCCCTGATGCTTGCTTTTTGTAGAAATCTGGACATTGTCATAGGCAGTGGAAAAAGTTCCACCACATTAAAATTTTAGAGAGGAACATAGGCATTAAATACATTAGTCCAGATTTTAAAATATTTCAAAATAAAGGTATGGGCTAGTATTTATGAACGAAATTTGCATTCAATGTTTTATCATTTAAAACTCTGCAAATTTTAAATAATACTAAAAGCTAGAGTTGGAGAATTGTAGCATGTCACACCTAATTAGTGCAATACTCCCAGTTTGTTAGTTTTAGTAACTTGAAAAAAGAGCAACAGTGGAACATGGTTTTTAATAAGCTTTCTAAATCTGTGTTGGATGAATAAATGCAAGTGTTAGTGTAGTGAACTCTTTTTTCTTCTTCTTCTTAATATATGTAGATATTGAAGAAATTTATGCTAAAAATATAATCATTTATGTTAAGAGCTTTCTGCCATGGAATTGAAACATATTTTAATTATTATTTTATCTTTTCTGCATGTGATTATTATGACAGTTACTAAGCAGTTGTTATTCTCTTTTGATTTCTTTTGCTGATATTGTTCACAAGCTTATTATAGGTGTATATGGTATATGCAAGCTTGCATGTAATAGGCAACTACAAAAATATATATTGGCCCATATTGGCCCTAGGTCATTGTTCAAGATAATATTGGAGCCATCAGAGGGAAAATGTGAACATAGTTCCTGCAAAATAATTCAGGGAGAGTAGTTGTTTCATTTTTTGTGTTAATTTCTTAATATATTGCTATTATTTCAAATTTTGAAGTACAGTTATTCCCATAGTTTTAGGGGATTAATTCGCTAGAATTTGTGTTACATTTAATCAATCATATTCTAACTCTTCCTTTGTAATTTTCATTGATAAGTTAAAGTTGCAAAATATAGGAAGAAACGCAAACAACTGCATATTCTTCAGCAAATAATATTTAAAAGTCTGAGTATGTAGGCAGAATAACAGTAACTTATATCTGGGCCAGGGTGGAGAGTATTAATATTGCTTTTTGCTTGTCTCTCTTGCAATCCAGAATTATTTTTCTTTTTATTATTTTTTTAGAGTCCAATGATGATGTTCCATAACCTCAGCGATGTGGGATTTCTTCAGGTGAAGGTCATCAGGGCAGAAGCATTGATGGCAGCTGATGTCACAGGCAAGGATTAATTTAGTTTCTGTGACACTGAATACCATAGTAAGATTCGGTGTTTTTTAGAATAGGACAAAAAAATGCTTAAAACAAAAGTTCATCTACAGGTTATGTTCTGTTTGCGCACTTCCACCTTCTGCTCATTAATGAAAACATCTAAACATGAACAAAAGTTTGTAAGTAAGGCAGCAAGTCATACTAATGCTAGCAGAGCCCTATGTAGATTATTTCTGATAAAGGTGAAATGTACATTTTTCTCCATCAGATATCCTATAAAATTACATAAAAGAAAGTTCTTTTATTATAGTAGATGAAACCATAAAAAATTACCAACATTAAATTCCAAGGTGCAAGGCAAATAAAAGGTTCCAGACTTAGATACTACTTTAAAATTGTTGCCAAAAGAATCACTTGATATCTGTTAGATATTTAGCAAGGCTGCTGTCAGTTTCAGACATTTTAACTGAATGCAATTGCTGTAGCTACTGCTTATCTTTATAAGATAAAGGAAATAAGATCTTTAAAAGAATTCTATTTTAAGTTGAATGGTTAATTCGACATGTTGCTTTGTAAAATAAAGAAAAAGTATTTCAGCCATTCTGATCATATTTCTCCAGAAATGTCCAAGTTATCTTCTCTAGGTACAATCACCTTCATACCACATGTTGAATGGAGCAAAATGAGCTGTATTTGTGTCAGAAAGTAGCCATCTCTGCTTTAAAATGATAATGAAAATTTTAAAAAATGGAAATGGGAAGAAAGTAAAAGGAAACTAGAATAAATGCTCTGTTAAAGGAGCAGATATAGAGCAATTTACTCGATTTTTAGTAGTTTTGTGATAATTAACATGACTACCAGTATTTCAGACAAGGTAATAGTGCAAACATTTTATCAGTGCAAACATTTGATCATCCAGTTTGTGGTACACAAAATAATAGATTCTATTTTTGGTGAGGTTGTAGAAATGCTTCTAAAGATTCCTTAGTCTAGTTTGACCTTATAATCCAATGTTTTCTGAACAGAGAGAGAGATTAAGTTACTCAGGGGCAAATGGGATAATTCAGTCCCTGACCTCATTCAGTCTTCAGCTTTTCCAAATCAACATGTTATTTGTGCTGGTTGAACAATATTTTTGGAAATATATTTGATTCAATTAAAGATGTAGAGAGCTACCAAAAATTTTCAGACATTGTATTTAGGATGCCAGACAGGATTATGGGGAAGAACACTCACTACCTTCCCTTATTAGTAAGAAAAAGCGTTGATACAGCAGATGTATTTTGTAAGATGGCTGCACATTCCAGATGTGACAGAAAGCTTATATATTCTGGACAAAAGTAACTGTGAATTTTAGAAAGAAGAAGTGGTTTTATTATCTACTGTTGTAGTTTATAGCTATTTTTAGTAACTTGTAGTTATGTACAGGTCATTCATTTAAAATTAAACTTTAAATAGTAATAGTGAGAAATAAAGTAGGTATTTGGTAATTTTCAACAAATCATGTTTGCAAAAATTGTGTAAAAACTTGACCCACCTTTATTCAACTAAGTAATTAGTGTGGAGAGTGCTGTCATCAGTGGTGTTACTTACACCACTAAGGATTGCTTCTATGAGTAAAAGCGAAGGACTAGTTTGCTCATCTTACTGTAATGTGTTTTCAGAGTTAATCTTTTGCCCCTGAGTCTGAAAAGCAGCTGGAACAACTATATAGTATCTTTGTGTTTTGCTCTGTTTCCTGTCTGTTAAACATATCCCATTTCACTTCCAGGAATCTTTTCATGTGAAGTAATAAATCAAAATTTAGTAATTTGAGCTGAGTAGATTTTTTAAATCCTTAATATTCCATTCTTAAACATAAGCACAGAGGGAAAAAGATTTCTGTAATCTTTTAAGTAGCCATCAATCCTGCTACGATTGCAAGGATTTTTTCCCCCTTTCAAAACATGAAATTTTTCCTTTGTCCCATGCATTGAGCAGCATTGTAATACTGTACTAACTCTGCGTGAATAAAAAGCAGTTAAGACTCCTGTTGAATGAATGAGTAAAAAGCACAAATTACTTTTTAATGAAACCCTCAATTCTACTCCTTTCCTCAGAAAGCTTATAGCCTCCCTCAGTGGAATGCTAGTGGGTCACTTTAGTTAAGCCCTTAATAAACTGTTGAGAGCCAAGGGCAGGTTTTTTTCTCCACTTTCAATAGCCTAATGTTGGACAGTGCACTTCAAATCCTTAAGGTTAGTACAGTTTTTTTTTTTTAAATAGAGTGATTAAGGGTGGTAGTTCAGGTCTCAGCTTACAACCTCCCTCACACATACATGCAATGAATAATGTGGCAGGATGACCTGAAATTTCAGTTAAGTTGTAGGCAGGGGAGCAAGTAGACATTGCCAGTTTTGAAATGCTGTGCTGCTGGAACATGCCATAAATGGACATTAAAAATACCCCAGAAAGTACAGTCAGACTTCTCACTCAACCCACTTGCCAGGAGATGTATGAGAGGAAGAACCACTAAGGGGTTGCGAGACTCTCCACCAGTGCTTGAAAGCCTAGCTTGGTTTTTGCGAGAGCTAAAAAATAGGGTATTTTTCGGGACCAGGGCCTTTGGGAAAATTATTGGGTCTCTGAGGTTGTTTCCCCCAGAAAACCAGTGTAGTTCCATGATCAATACACAATTTTAGGGATTCCACCAATGCAAAATTATATTCTGTTGGAAATTGTGGTCACAGCAAATCCACCTTTCTGGAAATTATATATTATTTAGTATAAATTCTTTGAAAGTGTAATCTAATGAATGGGAAGATACTGAGAATGAAGTTTAATTTTTCCCTCTCTGTCTGAGAAGAAACTTCCAATTGAGTCTTCCATTGTGTTTTAGCTATTCAGTGCATGGTTTTTTTCTCCCTAAATCCTGAGTTAGAAAGAGTTACATTCCTGTTTCCCTAAGTCTTTTCTTGCTCGTGGTATCTCTTTCTCAAGGATTGGGCTGCTTGTAGAGCCCTGGCAGGATAGGTGCTGTAGGGACATTCTTTGATATGAAGAGATTTTCTGGTGGTTCAGCAAAACCTAAAGTATAATGGACTCATCATGACAGTTGGCTTCTGACACTATACACATGGGTTTCACCTAACCCATATAAATTACAGGTAGTGAAGCAATAAGCCCTTCACTGTGACATAGTTTAGGATTAGGCAATAGTCAGATATATCTAATCCTTCTGCAGCATAGTCAGGTATAGGCGGTGGGCGGTTGTGGAAGGCTGCTGGCTTTAGAAGGCAGTGTCTGCATCTCTTTTACTGAGGCAGATACATTGCTCCTTTGTGTCATGAAATAAAATTCAAAATCTCTGCCTTATCATTGATAAAAAGTAAGCAGAGTGGGAAAAGATGTGCCACAGGTTTAGTCGATTTCAGCAAAAGTGCTGTACTTTTAAGGAATAATATTTAGGAACTCAGATTCATTAGCAGGAGCAAAACTCAAGCTCTGTAAGATGGCATGACTAGAAAATAGCTTGTTTTGTAGTCTTTGGGCTTTAATTAAGATGTGTTCAATTCTAGCCCCCTGGCTTTCTCTCCCCCTGTCCCCACCCTTCTTGCTGTGTCACAGACCAGTGATCAGACGCTTTCAGATGGTCCAGCCCATGACTTTGACCTTCTTTGAGGTCTTGTGTTCCCCAGGGAACCGTTCAGCTCATGAGGTCTGATTTCACACTTCCAGGATGCCTTGGCTCTCATAACAATGACAGGGAGACAAAGCCCTTTAGAGTGGGCCGCATGGGGACTTGTTTAAATTGGAAACTAGAGAGGAGTCAAGGAACAAGGTTACAGGCTACAGAATAGTGCTTTTAATAAAGAGCTCACAGCTCTGGTTCAGCTCAAAGAGGGCTACCTCTGTACAATTAATTGAGACATTTATCTGGAGCATCTTAGGCCTCCACTTTCTCACAGAATTATGTGATAAATATCAGCTAAGAGGCAAATGAAATGTGCATGAAATGAATTTTTAACACTTTGATTACTGTGTCTTCAGTCTTCATTAGAAGTAAATTTATTTGTATTTCTGTCCTCATTACTAATCGTCTGCATATTTTTATGAGTACTGTGATTTCAAAACCTTATATATCAGAGATATTTTACTAAAGAGCTCAGTGATACTTAGGTTTGTTTTCAAAAGCTTTTCAAGCTTTTCCTCTTCTAAAGAAGAGAAACTAAGCATAGACGAAGAGTCAGATTTTTGTTTTCTTCCATTTCTTTCAGTTTTATGTCTGGAATGTCTGGAATTCAGCCTCTATTCTAAGAAAATTTCATGTTAAAATTTTGATTACAGTAGCTGAGAGTAGGATGAAGACACCAAGATGGCTAATTGTGCTAAATGTAAATGTCTTTTTAAAATCTTTCCTGCTATACTGTTCTAACATCACATGTGCGAAAATGGTCTTTGAAATGGTTCTTCAAATGCAGGAAATGTCAGAGTGATGAACACAAACATTAAATTCACAAAGATATGGAAGCCCGTGCATGTAAAATTGAAGGAATGAATTCAGAGGCCCTTTAGAAATATAGATTCAAAAGTAATATGCTCTGTCAATTAGTGCAAACAGATTTCAATATACACTTGAACTATCTCCACAAAGTACAAAAATCTAGTAAGTGGGCAGAATTCTATGGTAGATAAAATATTTCATCAGGTCCTGTCATATAGGTGACCTGAAGACCTTGGTCCAGTATCATGTACAGGAAGGGTACTGGGGTTTAAGTACCAGTTCTAGCTAAGAATAGAAAAAAAAGGGATTTAAAAATATTTTTTAAAAGATATTTTGTTAAAAGATATTTTTTATTAACGATAACATTTATAATTATACATACAATGAAAGGGTGACTAGTGTTTTTTTTTTAAGTTTTCTATGGAGATGAGTTTAACTTGATTATGGCATTACACTGACTTGCCTTGTAAGATACCTTAAGCATTCATGGTATCAGTGTGTTGCAGCATGTTTGCATCATCACAGATAGAGTAGAATTATAATTCCCATTTTAAAGATGGAAAACTAAGAAAGGTTAACTGACTAAGCTAAGGCCAACAGAGCAAGTCCTTGTCAAAGGTGGCATTTCACTTGGGTTCTGTACTTAATCCATTAGATAAGGTAGCTTCTCATGCTATTGAACCATTCCTCCTCCTGGCCAAAGGTCAGACGGACTGTTCTGCTGCAAGCAGCTGGCTGGCAGGGAGCTTGGAACAACATTAGTGACATTAGTGTCTGCATGAGTGGCACTGCCCCCCAGAGTCATGAACTGGCTGTCTTGTCTTCTAAAAAAATAAAGGCCTTTTTTGCTGTGGAGACTTAGATCCATAATGGATAGGCATGGCCAGAGGTCGGAGAGAATCATAATAGCCTATGAAATATTCAAACAATATTTTGGCTTTTATAGCCATGTTAAAGTTGGTTGAACTTCATGAAGCTATGGTTTGAGAACTTGGCTTTTGAGTGTAGAAATGCAATTGAAATTCCGTATTAAGTTTTTAAACTGTCCAAAGCATTTTTAGTTCAGTTTGGTAATGTAATGTCAATAATGCAAAATTCATATAACATTTAGTTTAGAATAAGGCTAGTTATTTGATGAAAATGGGTTCATGGACTAGCTAATGCTGAAATTGACATTTTACCAGTTTTTGTATCTTTATGGACCGTGAAATGGCAAAATTATGAAATTATTTGTTTCCCTGGAGTTATACTGATGCAATGCATGTTTTCCATAGTGATGGTAGAAGTATTTCTGAAGGACTAATAGATATCTAAACCAATGCTATCTGCTGGCCCTTGTGACTTAATACTTCAGAAATGCAATAAGTTTTTTGGAGGACAGCTAGATCTGCCATGTGCTCTCTTGCTTGCATATACTCTGAAGAGCAGTTACATCAATGGTAATTCCTAGGAAAGGCCCTTGGCAGCCTTAATTAAGAAAGTAAGAACCTTTCTATAGTGACTGATGGTCTTTATGATTTTTCATTTTCATTCCTACAGGCCGCAATTTCAGTGATTGATGATAGAGAATGTTTATTACTTTACACATGTGTTTTCTTCCTTTCTAAAACAGAGAATTATCCTACTGCATAAAATATGAAAGTTTTCATATTTTTTTTTATTAACGTCTTTCGTTTTACAATATTAACTGAATAATGAGCAGATGACATGAAGTTTTCTGGAGACAAATGCATGTATTTAATAGTGTTTTATAATAAAAAAAATATCACTCTTGAACTTGTACAAAACATAGCAAGCAAGTTGTTTAAGATTTGATGGCTTTTCATCAAAGAAAAGTAATCTTTGTATAAAAGTGGAGCTAGGAAGTGAGCATGAAAGTGCAGTTATATTTAATTGAATTCTTTGTTTGAAAGAGCTACTATGTTCCAAAATTATTTTTTGCTGGAAAACAGTTTGCCAAGAATCAAAAATTTATGTTGGATCATTTTCATCTTGGGGAGCATTTAAGGAAGGCCTATATAAATTGCCCAGAAATATAAGTTACATCATATTGTAGTTTGACAGTTCTAACACTCAGGTAAAGTTCATAATTAGACAAATAAAAGATCCTTGCATCTGAATTGGTCACATCTTTTGCCATCTCTTGTGAATTTGAGATGACACAAAATGGTTTGTTGTTCTAGCTGCCCCCTAGATTGGACAGTCCAGCTCACTTCCATCCTGGAAGATGGGCTGTAGTGGTGTGTGTAAGACCAGCCCACCAGCCCATGACCATCATGATACAAGGGTTCACAAGTCACCTAATATGTTTGGTGCTTGCTTGTGAGTACCAGCATAGAGAGCCAGATGAAAGTCCTGTGGTGTTTCAGCTGATAGAAAGGGCCTTTCTCAAACTTGTCCACTAAAAACACACAGGCTGTGTGGTTCTGTGGTTACTTGAGAAGAAAATCCAGAAGTTGAAATTGTGTGAAGATTGAGTCTTTGTTGTTTTGATTTTGTAAATATTTTGAGAAGCAGTTAAAGTTTGCTTCTATCAATCACTATTTTTGTCTCTTTTCCATCACGAAAAAGCACATTTTCTATTTTCTTGCAGGAGAAAAATGTTTAGATGACTAACCAAAACAGATAATGAATCAGAGGTGACAACTGACTTGATTTGTTTGTGAAGGACTTCCTGGGCTTTGGGGGACTTTGAGTTTTGAAGAAAACAACAAGTAACACATCTCTAGTTCCTCATTGCTACCTCTTTTGGAGAGTTGGGGCTGATTTCAGGTTATGGGTGTACACTTCATCCAGGGACATGAGAAATAAGGTGATGAGTAAAAGACTAGTTTAAATTAATGTGTGCATGATGTGCAATGTGAAGGACAGAGAGCTGACTGAAGTAAAATAGTCTTCTTAGGTCTAAGTAAGGTAATCTGAGTTTGTGCTCTGGTCTTGCATTGTCTGAAGATGTAGCCTAGCACAAACAAGGATATCTGTCAAACTACATACAACATGTGGCCTAAATTCAAAGGTTTCAAAGATAAAAATAAAGATAGAATTCAAAGCTTCAAAAGATAGGTAGCTCTTTAGGTTTTTTTCAGTGGTGGCATACATTACAAAGTAGAACTTCTAGCATTCATGCTCAGATAGTCAACTTTTGTAATGGATAAAGGAGGAAATGGGTGAGTGAGATCTGTCAAAAGATAAATTGCTTTTCCTTTCAATTATGCATATTATGTAAATTAGGAGTTTATTTCTATAATTTCAGGAGCCCTTAGGCCTGTACAAATAGAGACCAAACAGCATGAGACATTACAGCAAAAGAATGGTTAAATTACATTTGTTTAACTTTGTATTGAGGTTGTCTGCAGGTTTGATTTCAGTAAGTTGGAAGGTGTATTTTGATTTTTCACTTCCTACTTCTATCATGAATTCCTGCAACCAGTGGTAAGGTGTGATAGCAATTAGCCCCACTGTGGTCCTGAGATACTCAAGATTTTCAGTGTTGGTGTTGGTGCTGCTAGGAGCATGGTTTTATGTGTACCTTAGGCAGGTGGTGGCCATATTATTCTTGTACAGCACTGACTACATGCTTAGGATTGTATTGAGAAGTTTGCTGTGGATGTCAGCCTGATCAATAGCTTACTGTCTCTAAAGTCATTGGAATAGTAGCTGTAGTCCTACAAAGAGCACAGAGCAGGGATTGCTAGTTGGAAGATCCTCAGTAGATACAGAGGGTTTGGTATCATTTCTTGGTGTATGACAGGTTATATATAGTTATATACAACAGTTGTGGTTTAGTTCATAGTGAAAGGTGTTATGTTCGTGACAATATAATATGGAATGATATAACTGAGCATAGGGAGCACAAGACTTATCAGAGGTTTTTATGTGTACTTTTAGAAAGGCTAGAGGGAGAGCACACTCTTCTGAACATGTGTGGCTCTTTTCTAAAAAAAATAAGGAAAAACATTTCTTTATCTCTTGTTTGAAATAGCTAATTACATTAACTGACAGAAATTGTCTGAAGCTGCCTTTTTTAGAGTGTGTTGTGCTTAAGGTATTGGTTTTGAATAATATAGTGTTGTTGGATCTTTTGGGTCCTCCTAGAGACCAAGGAGATCTAAGGACATTTTTTGTTACTATTTTAGTGCTCTCTTAAGGCTTTCATTGGGAATGATCCCATTATTTGAACACTCTTGAAATGGCAGCAGGTTGCCAAGGCTGTCAGTGAGAATTAAGATTGAAGTTACTCTTTCCAATAATGAAAACTTGAAAGATGACAGATAGATACGAGTTTCACCAAGTCTGTCTTTCTGGATCACATTGACTAATTTGGGTTAGTATCTTAATAATGTTTACACATACCTTATGTTGAGCATGTCAGCAATGACTGGTGCCTTTCAGAGACCCAGTTTGGTTATGAGCATTTCAGCAAAAGTAAGAAATGCCCTAGGCAATGGTGAAGGTGCATGTGGGAACTTTGTAATCAAGTAAATATGATAAAACCAACATTCTTTAGCAGAGATGTTCAGAGCTGGGAAACTTCTCTTTGTCCGCCATGGTATTTGAACCTTGCCTTGAACTGTCATGATATGGCCTCTATTCAAATTTGTTTTTGTAGTATTTTCAAATGATAGGAGGAAGGAGGTGTGAAATGTTGACTATAAGCAAGGGATTTTTTCATTTCTGAAAATCATTTGACTTTGGTTTGAGAACGCTGTAATTAATGCTACATATTGATTGATATCCATTTAAATCTGTAAGAAGAGTAATTGAAAAAGTGCATGCCAGGAGACACAGAAAATACGATAAATGTAGAAAATACCCTCTCTTTGTTTATGGAAAATGGCCTGTATATGCTGTAATGTAATTTACTGTGTCTGTATATATTTAATAAGCTCAACTCACATTGTACCACCATATGCAAATATAATTCATAATACTTTTAAAAATGAGATATCATAGTCTACCTGCTGCACCAGTGCTGCCTTGTTATTTTAACTATCTTCTGTGTGTTTCTTCTTCAAATACTGAAAGCTAAGGACTCAAATAATAGAAATGGTTTAGATTTCATATCTCCTTCTATACTTGTCAAATAGAAGAACCTTGAGATGTCTGGTACATCCATTTCTGCTGACTAATGAATTGTATCATTTTTCAAGATAATGGGAAACATTCAGCAGTATGTGATTTTCTAGAGAAGGTAAACATCAATTAACTGTAATTCACAATGTGTTTAAAACAATTATTCTTTATCATTAAAGTTAATAATATGCACATTATATGCATATTAGCCCTTGGTGTAGTCAAAAATCAATACTGCAGTTTGGGATTTGTGGTCCCTGGACAGCTTTGTCTAAGTATTGATTTCATTGTCATTTGTATAAGGTATGAAACAAATGATGTGCTTCTCTAATATCATTATCGTGGCCCCACTAATGTAGCTACTGTAGCTACTCAGTTTATGGTTTCTAATAATGCATGAAAAAATAATACGGAGTTAATGAAGACATTGAGAAACACGATTGCCTAGTATGCTAGATTTAATTGTGGAAGGCCAATGCCAACATTCAATATATTTTGAACAGTTTACTGCCCAAAGAAAGTCTGAAGAGAAGAGCAAGTCATGAGGTACTATGCAATTCAAGTGTTCATTTATATCAGACAAAGTTCCCCTGGCTCCAGAAAGCAGCAATTTGTTGTTCAGCTTTCTATTTACATGAAAATAATGTGTACACTTGTACTGTGCCAAAGGCAAAGGTTACTCCTTCCAGTTACTGGAAAAAATAAAAATATAAAAGCAGGATAGCATGTCTCTGTTTTAGACAGATTTATAGCAGTTGTCATTACTGACATAATTTGAAATATGAGTTAAATAATTTAATCCACAATGTGATTTCGTGCCTTTATTGCCTCTTTATTGAAAGAGGTCTTCCCACCATGCACCTCATGTTTTCATTAGTGTTTTTTCCATCTGTTCCTTAGGTCTACCTTGCCACCCCTCCTTAACCTTCTAGGTAATTTCAGACTTGCCCTGAAATGCTGAAGATACCAATCCCACTACCTTTTGCTTTCTCCCACTTTGGCACACTCCTTTTTTAGATAGCCAAGCTGTCCTTAAGCATCAGATTCAGGTGTCTACTTTTTTTCTCGTCCTTTTGTCCTAATTTAGGCCAAGGATGTGTGAGGGTAGAGCCTGGAGCCATGTGGGCCTGTCTAGGCTGTTATTCTATACACTCAAATCATTGCTGGTATGTGGAAGTCAGGGAGTCTCTCTTCCAAGATGAAGAGGTCATGGCTTCTGGTGGAGGAAAATGGGCAGTGCAGAGGTTCAGCAGCCATTTTGTCTCTTTCTGGGGGAGTGTGTGGTGGGTTGGTGCTGATCCCAACTGAAGGATTTGTCTAACATTGTGGTTTTTTTCGTTGTCTTGGTCTCGGGGAGAAAAAGTGCAGGTGTGGAAAGTTTGTATGCCATTATCTTTCATTGTCTCAGGCTTGTGGGGAAAAACATGGTGGAAGGAGTGACAGGGTGGCACCATGTGTAGGAGGCGGCATGTCGGACTCAGGGAGCATTTTGCATGTAATCAGCCTCTCTGTTACTGTTTGCTTTCTTATCTCATTGCCGTTTCCAGTATGTTGTTACCTCAACCCATAATTTCTGCCCTTAGTTTCTTTCACCTGAAAGAGGCGTTGGGGAAAAGGGGAGCAGCTTAACTTCCTGGTGAGCTTAAACCACAACACCTTTCCAAAATCAAACCATAAAAGTGTTAGGGTCAGTTTCATGTTCTACCCCTAAACTTGCAGTTCTGATCATTTTTCTTGTGCTCTCCTTAGTATCTAAGCTCTGCTTTCCTGCAGTCTTTTCCTGTAAGCTGACTATTTCATATTTAAGGACACATATACACACACACATACACACACACAGACACACACACTTGCTTTGCCCATTACTTTTCTTTAAAGGAAAAAAGATATACCTCCATATCCATTTCCATTATCTTGCTTCAATTATCTACATAATGCATTTTCAAAGCAGCAACTTCATGCTTCCCCTTTTGGTGGCTTTCATGCTGAGGGACCTCTTTGTAAATATATCCTAAACTACTTTTTTGTGCTTTAAGGTATAATAAAATATCAAGCACGTTTGCCTTTCTGCTGTGCTGAGACTATAGTCCATCATTCCAGCCCATGCCATCTCATTCTTTAATTGTACTTGCCCACTTTGTCTTGTGTTAGGCTTTTTTATGAGGCTGTCATCAAGATTCTTTGATTTTGGGGAGAGGATTTGTACAGCATGAAACATAATACAGCATAATAGTCTTTGGATCATTTTTGTAGGTGCTAAGTTGTTACAAATAATACCGAGTAATGCATTTCCTTCATACCAAAATACTTTCACTATATTATCTTTAAAGTCAATGGGTCATTGGTACCATTGAAGTAAAGTTCTCTCAGCTGTCTCACAAGGGTGCTTGGCAACTTCTAGGAACATGCTGTGTTTCATCAGAAGAGTCTGTATGGTGACTTTTTTCTCCTCCCCCACTTTTTTTAAAGCAAAAGAATTGTTCTTTTAGCAAATAATGTTAATAGATTATGGAGATGAATAGTGTGTTATGAATATCTTGAATATAGTACAGACCATTACAATGAAGCTCAGAAAATGAGAAACAACCCCCCAAACTTTTTTTTTGTTTAAAGCTTGCTCATCATGTGTTTTCTTAGTTCATAAAATTACTTCCAAATTTTCTCTTACAGGTAAAAGTGACCCATTTTGTGTAGTTGAATTGAACAATGACAGACTGCTGACACATACTGTCTACAGGAACCTCAATCCAGAATGGAACAAAATCTTCACATTGTAGGTGTTTGAATTTAGGTCAAGGGAATGAAAGGGCAGTGGGGTTTAGACAGTATTTTGGAGGTGAGGGTGTTGGAGCGGGAACAAAAATACTTACTGATAGTTCTAAAGAAGAATAGTGATGGCATACTGATATTTCTTATCTAAATATTCAAATATGTTTTGAGGATTAAAAACATGAAAATAAATACAAAAGTGGTATAATTGCAAACATAAAAATGCCAGGACTGTTTCTTGGAAAGCATGTATGAGTAATGCTATGCACACCAGACTCCTGTTAGGTTCAGCAAGAGTTTCAAGGGTCAAATCCAGTGTGATGGATTTTCCCCTGAAGTTTTGAGTGGGGAGAAAAAAGATACTGTGAATATGACCTTTATTTAAATGTGGTTGCTAACTGTAAGAAACATTACATAGCTACATAAAGTTAGAAATTCTACATGCATTTACATTTCTCTGAATTTTGATGAAATCCTTTCCACTTCTTGTTTCCATTTACTAGCTGCCCTTCTCACAATACCATCTAGTATCATACTAGTATAG
Organism: Anomalospiza imberbis; assembly: GCF_031753505.1. Taxonomy (NCBI): domain Eukaryota; kingdom Metazoa; phylum Chordata; class Aves; order Passeriformes; family Viduidae; genus Anomalospiza; species Anomalospiza imberbis. The sequence goes on from NC_089721.1 coordinate 43,801,968, forward strand.
TCCAGCTGTTGGGTAAAATGCAGTCTAAAACCACTGGGGAGTGATGTAATTTGTTCTTCTATCCTTGTGTTATTTTGAAGAAAGTTAAAGGCTTTAACAAAATAGAAAAAAGGTATTCCACAGACAAAATGTCCTTCTTGTATGCCTTGCTCAATTGCCTTTTTTTTCTCCCTTCTCCCTGTCTGACTGTAATGTGACACCAATGAGTAGAAAAAGCTGATCACTGCTGCTGAAATCAGTAACAATCCTCTGCAAAAACAGTAGGAGCTTTAGTTTTGTGTACAGTTCAGTTTATCATACATGAAAATGCTATATTTTGCCCTTAATGTCAAAACTCAGTGTGATTATAATTTTTGTTTTCCCCTCTAGATTTATCATTCATATATTTAGCATCCACAGGTTTTCGTGACCTGCAGTGAACTCTCAGAAATGAAATCAGAGCAAAAGAAAAAAAATCTCACAGTAGTTGTACTTTTCAACAGCTTATTATTATAGTAGTTCTCATTTCTGTATCTGCAAAACCATGCTAAATTGTTCATTAATATATTTTTAATTATTTACCAGTAGAGCCAATAACTAATTATCCTATACTTCTCAACAGTGTTCTCTGCACAAGGAATTGCCTGGATTTTTAGAGGACAAAAGATTAATCAGAAATCAAATAGAAAACCTCTAAAGGGTTTCAAGGTCTTCCTTCTATGTACATTTACATTTATCCTCAGATTTCTTAATTAATTTTTGGGCTAGCAATCCCTCATCTGGAGGAATATTTTTTACTGAAGCTGAACTGCTTTGCTTTAATTTGTATTTCCTGGATCAGCCATTCAATCAAATATGAGTTCTCTCAAATGATTTTTTTATTCAAATAAGGAATATGAATTTTTGACCCAAAAGTTTACATGTTAAGTCATTTCCTGTGCATGGCAATGGAGTGTTTAATAGCTTGCAGTCTTTTTTCCTCAGTTGTGCCTGAAAGATGCATTGTTCCATATTGTTTGTTTTTTATTTGTTGAATATTAGTAATTAAATGAGAATTTCAGAAACAAAGAGCTTGTTCTTAGTGCAAGGTTATGCTCTTGTAGTTTGTAATTATTTCTATTTACAAACCTACAGGTTTCATTGTATTTGCAGTAAGAATTGCCACAAGGGAAGCGGTGTTTAAGAGTAGCTTTTAAAAGCTCTCTGTCCTTCTGCTGGTGGCTGTAAATCCCCCAGTGCTTCTCCTTGCAGGTCATGCAGTGCAAACCCCAGGCAGATTTAAAGCAACATCCTTCAGAAAACTTGTGCTGGAAAAGCCTTGCAGAGAGAAAGAGTCATAACTGCAGCATTTAGAAAGTATTTTGGTCATATATAAAAAGCCTTGCAGAGAGAGGGAGACAGAGTAATCATTGCAGCCCTTAGAAAGCATTTTGGTTATATGCAGAGATGTCCCATTCACCTAATCTCAGTTCTCCACCATGGCTTGGAAAACAGGTGGATATCTGTGTTAACCTTTTACAGTTTTGTCCTTGGTACCCACTGGTGTTAGTGTGACTTTCTTCTGTGTGTACTTCTCTCTTTGTAGCAATATAAAGGACATCCATTCAGTGCTTGAAGTGTCAGTTTACGACGAAGACCGCGATCGAAGTGCTGACTTTCTAGGAAAAGTTGCTATACCATTGCTGTCTGTAAGCTTCATTCACCTGACATACTGCTCTGAATTTTTCCCGCTGAAGGAGGGAAAGAGAAAAAAAAAAAAAAAATTGCAGCTCTGAGTCTGTCATTTCCCAACCAAGGTCTGTAATAAGAACACTAAAATTTTAACATACTGTATTCACGGCCATGTTGAATCCCATGATAGTTAATTTTTCCTGACAGACTCGGTCCTGGTAATGAACAGGTACTTGTCAGGCTTGCCACAGTTGTTTTGGGTTCTCTGTCAGTTTCAGCAGCTGGGGGTCAGGGGTCACTGGGGGGGTGTATTCATCGGAGACCGTAAGACAGACGGCTGTCATGTCCTTTTCCTGCAGATTCAAAATGGTGAACAGAAAGCCTACGTCTTGAAAAACAAGCAGCTGACAGGGCCAACAAAGGGGGTCATCTATCTTGAAATAGATGTGATTTTTAATGCTGTAAGTCTTAACTTTGGGGTTTTTTGTTCTGCTAAAGAGTTCAGTTTCATGAAAGCTTTTGTTCCTGATTTGTAGAGAATTTCTGTCATTCCTCATTTTCTCTAAGCCTTGATATATACTACAGAATACTCTTCTGCCACTGCTTGGCACACCCACTCTTTTTGTTGCTGCTGCTGCTATTGCTGCTAATGTACAGAGCAGCAACTCTTGTCTCTGTGTATGCTTATATGTCCCAAGCTTGGCAGCCATGACTTTGAAACTTGGCAAATTTTGTGAATTGAAGCCTGTGTTACTAGCGAGGAGCAAGAAAACTTGAAATACTGACATGCATTTTAATGCATAGGTGAAAGCCAGCATACGAACCTTAATGCCCAAAGAACAGAAGTATATTGAAGAGGAAGACAGACTGTCTAAACAGGTAAAGAGTAAGGAAACACTAATCCCTTCTAAAATCCTTACTATCAAGTGTGCACATTCAAATATCTGGTATCCTACTGCAGAGAGTAAAGAATAACATTTTCATTACATGTTTACAAAAGCATATGATAGGTTGAGAAGTCAGAAACGGAATACATGGGTTTAATGTGTCTCCTCTATAAATTGCTGCCTAATCAAATACATGAATGAGAACACATTTGAAACCATTAGGTTTCACACATATCAGATTATTGCACAGGTGCATGTAAAATAAGTCTTGCATAAATTTTTGCTGTTAACTTTGACCCAAAAGTTCTCCATTTGTTGCAGGGTAAAGAATCATCATTCTTTTAGCCAAATTTCAAGGAGGTTACTTGAGTAAGCTTTGAATCAAAGGTGAAAGCAGACTGAAACTCTTTAGAATCCCTGGAATAGGAAATGTCTTGACTCTTTACTCTTTGTTCTCTGGATATTTTTGCTACACACAATTTTAATGCTTTGGTAAAAATTATTTAAACACACATATTTTTCTGCTCTCAAACTACTTTGGACTCATTTTTTCTTGTTCCACAAATGTTGTATCTTACATGCAGAGAATTTGTTGGACTATGGAAACAAGATTTTTGTTGCTTTCAATGAAAAGTCAAAGGTCTCAGAACTTCTTTCTTTGTTTCTGAAAGCTTGTATACTTAAGCATGGTTTAAATTACCTGCTGGATGAATTTTATATCAGTTTATGAGATAGTTCATAAAACAAAACATTTCATAAGGCAAAATATTTCTTTATTTGCAATTTTGAGTAATACAGTTACTAAAGCTGAATTTTGCACTACTATTCCAGCAAAGAAGCAACAAAGCCTTTTACTCAAGATTAATTGTTCTTCCTGTATCATAAATGAAAATGGCATTGTAAATTTTGGAGATGGCAGGAGGAGTGACCATTTTCTATGCATCTTAGTACAGAAATCATTCACTGGTTTGTTCACTCTTTGTGGTGAATTGTGTTGCCATTTTGGAGGATTTAAGTACATTTTCCTGAATCAAAACCTAGAGTTGTTATGTCTTACATATATGTAATTTGAAAGTATGTAGATTACCTTGGTAAATACTTAAAACAATGCTTTCAAAATACATCACAGCAGACAAATTTGTTAAAAATGTTAAAAGGAGCAGATATCTTAATTATATTAGAGTAGTAGTGTTGCATGGTTTCAGGTTAGTGTCCTGCAGCATCTTTTCATTAAAAACGGCCAACACTTGCTTAATGAAATTGAAATCTAATTAACAAAATAATTTGTGAAATTTTGCATGTGGCTTTTGAATGATGAACAATTTTTGTACCATCTAGCATTAAATTCAACATATACCAGTTGACACAAGTAGCAAATTCCCTCTCTTCCAAGTCTCAGATTTTAAACTAACTTTCTCAATTTGTGAGCTAGAGAGATTAATATTTTCTCAGCCTTTCATCAAAATTGAGAATGACAGTATTGTTAGCATGACCCCCTCCTGAAACTTTTTGAGGTTTTAAAATATTTTCAATCTTTCATCTTTTTAACAGCTACTGTTAAGGAACTTCATCCGGATGAAGCATTGTATTATGGCGCTCGTTACTGCTGTCTGCTATATTAGCAGTTGTTTTGACTGGGACTCTCCACCAAGAAGTCTAGCAGCTTTTTTGGTATGATCTTCTTTATACTATTTTTAATCATCCCAGTGTGTTTGTGTTCTAGACTGAGAGACAATACTATGTAGATTGGTGGTTTCTTTTTAATTTATTTAAAAGTTTGCATTACGATGATATCATAAGTCATGTTTATTTAAAATTGTATATTTATAGTAAAAAAATAATTGATTATATAAGTTACAAGCAGGTGATCCAAATTAAAATAAAGTCAGTGAACTATGGATAATATATTTTAAGCTTTTCACAAATTACGCCCATTACATTTTGTTTGGTCCCCTTGTATATTGAATAATGACTCTCAAAGTATTTTTGATTAATAATTATTCAAAGGTGTTGTTCCTAGATTTAAAAAATCTACCAAAATAAAACAAACCCAACTTTAAAACCATAAATGCAAAATAAATAGTACCTTTTAGGCAGCAAGCTCTGGTCATAGTTTTTAGTGAATGGTTTTAAGTGAATTTGTTTTTAGCAATTTAAACAAAATTGCTCTTTCTTCAGGAACATTATCTTTACTAGTATTAACCTTATTTTTCTAAGGTTATTCACCTTATTTTTAAATTTTAAAAATTCCAGGCACAATTGTAGATTGCATTGTGTTACCCAGATAAATACCTCTTTATTTTTAAAATCTTAAGAGCTACAAACAAGACCATTATTTTTTCATTAGAGAGTAGAAATGTAAGCATTGACATACATTCTGGAATTTCTAAGTTTTTTTAATTGGCTGAGAGGTACTGAGATTAGTAGCCTCTCTACTATGATTATGAACAGAGAAGGGTTTTGTTATAATTTTGAATAATTATAGATATTGTCTGGTGACAGTACTTTTTACTTGGGTGCCTGAAGGTCAGGTGCCTCAAATTTGGAGAAATCAAACCAGGCATTGGTAGCTGGCTGTGCAGTAAAATGGGGTAGTTGGGTCACACTGTTTTTGCAGAAGTTTCTCCTTGCAGGGCTCTGTTTTTAGTGTGTTGCTTGTTAAACCCTTGTTTGCCATATTCATTGGGAGTACAGGAGATACATGTGCTATTCAGAGAGCCAGGGGGTTGTACTTATACTGATGTCTATAGTAATGGCACTGTGTGCAAAGATAAAATATGCTTGCTACTGTTTGCTGTAAGAAAGGTAATCTATCATTTCAGTTAAAAGTTATCAACACTTCATAGGAAAATGCAGGTTTCAACAAAATTCAAATGTTCATATTGCTATTACTGATTCAGTTAGTAAGTATTCATGACTCTAAGTCAGATTTTAATATGGATATGGAACACTCAGCTGTTGCCAGTGGAAGATAGGGAAATGGAAAGACATCCTATTCATTGGGCAATTTTTTTTTTCTCCCATGGCACATTGCTGTGGCCATGGAAGCAGTGGTGTTGATGTTAAGCTGTAATTGTTTCTGTTCATTAAAAAAAAAAATCAGTGTCATAATAAGTATTAGTAGTAGTAATAGTAGTATGTAAATCAGATTTTAAGTAGGGAGGTCAATAATCAGTATTTGTTATTATTATAGTTACAATGTATTGCAGTAGAAACATTTTCCTGGTTATATTTTTATATATATGTTCATATTTTTCATACCTATTTCTATAGAGAGACATATATTAAAAAAAATGGATTTTCTTGGTTTTGTTACAGTAATTTTTTTGCTTATGTAGGTGTTGCAGTAAATTTTTATGATTATATCAGTGCTGTGATTTTACAGATGTATTCCAGTTCTGCATCCAAAATGCCTCCTGTGCTTTTTGACCTGATGTTATCCTCTCCAAGGATCAAATCATTCCTCTGTCAGGCAAAAGAAGTCTTTGCTGGCCAAGTCAAATATATGTGAATTTTTATCATGATTATAAGTTTGGGTTTGGATGGTTTCTGGGCTTTCATAGGCTGTTGAAATCTCGAGAGTGATCCACTTGCTTGTGTTATGATGAATTATACTTGCACTAAGGTTACATTTGAATTTAATACAGTGTATAAAATAAATGTACGTATATGTTTCATTTTCTCTTCACTGTTATAGAAATTATATCTCCTTGTGAAGTTGTCTTCTAGAGGCTAGAATATCTCACAGTGAAATGTCAGTTCCCGAAAGGAGATGAGAAACAGACTGTGCTGGAGGTTTACAGCTCTTTAGCCAGACTAATAAGCAGCATATGAGAAATAAAGCTTTAAACTAATAATTTCTTCTATCCTGTTGGATTTGAAAATATACTGTGATGGGTGCATCCTGATACAGAGTTACAGTCCTTTCACCTAGGTTGCATATGTAAGTGTAAGGGTTGATTTTTTTCTATCTCCCAATGCCTCGTGTTCTTTGCATTACAATTATGAATACTTTTTTATTGTGAGCCTTTTCTTTCTGATGGGGATATAGGAGACCACAGGTGAAGAAATTCTGGCAGAATAGCTCCATTTTCAAAAATTTAATTCCTAAGATAGATCAGGAAAGGATAACTACTCTTGGAAACCTACAGAAAACTTTGATTAATATATTAACTACAACAAGTTACAGTTACCTGTTTCATATGCCTTGTGCACTCTTCACTGCAGTTCTTTTTAAAGTCATTCTCCTTGAAGAGTCACACTGTTAGTCACCGAGAATAACAATGTTCATTGAAAGGGCTTGCTGATTGTTCACACTCCTGAGCTCAAACTTTTACATTGTTTGGGACATTTTAAGTACAGAAATGCTGTATTGAATTTTTAGGATTGATTATTTCTAAAATCTATCCGAAGGCATCAGCTCAATGACCAGTGTTGCCTGTGCTGCTCATAGACACACAGAAACTTCAAGTTAAGTTATCAATGTTCTGGATTATGCATTTCCTCAACTAAACAGTATTTTACTTATTTCTATTAAACTTCATAAGCTTGTCACCTTCACTGGGGATTTTGTCTGAATAACTGAAAGTTTTCACTCAATTTCTTTTTTTTTTTATGCTTTGGTAATCCACAGCAGAAGAAAAATTATATATATATGTATATATATATATATATATATATATACACAACTGTCATGCTGATATAACTGTGAGGTATTAATAGCTGTTATTTTTCAGATACTTAAAGATATTAATAAATAGCTTATGAACCATAGGTTGATCTGGCTACCAAATGACTTTGTCTTAGAGCAGTTAGAAAATTTTATATTTTGTCCTGCTTTTTTGTACTTATTTCCTGTTAAATAAAGGAAGTGCATAGCAACAACATTAAGTTAATATTTCAGTTCCAGAACAGCTTTATTCTATCACATGTCTAGGCTAATCAAGAATGTGTTGCATACTTTTATTTATGCTTCTTAAGACCTAAATACAGTGGGAAAAACACCAGAATAAGTAGAGAGCATTTGCTAGAAAATCATATATTTTTCTCTGTTTAAAACAGACCTTTGCAGTATTTAGCAGTTAATTTTTAAAATTATTATTTGGTAATTAATATGGCACATTCAGGAGGAAGAACTTCAGTAAAGTATGCAAAAGTGGATATTATTTCTTCAGATTAATCCACTGTGGGCACTGAAATGTCTGCTAAGTTTGGCCTAATTTCCATCAGCTTCTTAACCAGACTTTTCTGTTCTGATAGATGTCAGTGGGTGCAACATGAGGGGGAAAAGGTGTGTATTCTTTTTTTTCTGGTACTAGCAATTGTCACTGTAATGAGCAGAAAAATAATTGGACAAAGGAGCTATCAGTAAAAGAACACACTTCAGTGTGAGTCAATGAATTATTTTATGGGACAAACTTTAATCTTGAAATGGGATTGTAAATAATTTGTGCTACCATCTGTCCATTTGGAATTATTTTAACCATTTCAGTCTTTATATAGTAAGTACTACTGTGTTTAACATTAACATTTGATACACATTTAATTTCTGTTCTGCTCTGTGGTCTTTAGGGAGCTTTGCTCTAGTGCTACAGGAGAGAGACAAAGTATTGATCAGTTAACATTTCAGCTATGCATGTTGCAAAATTAATGAAAATGCCAGACAAAAATGTCAGAGTGCACAAAAAGTTAAAATTTAAATTTGATAGTTTAATGAAAAGTTTAAGATGCACATTATCAAAAATATCCCCTTGCCTTTAAAGTATTTTTCATAACTGAGTAAAGAGAATTTTTACTTAGAGTATTTTACTTAGAGGTACACTCAACATGAACTATGAGGGAATATATAATCTTCAAAGTGTTTGGTATCTAAAAATGGCCTCAGTAAGGTACTTAATTGCCTACTTGAACATTTAACTGTTATGCATAAAATAAATGTAGTTCATTTCTCACTTGGAAGCAGAGTGACCTCACGTGATGAACATACGTGTTAGCCTCAAATTAAAGCTTCTTATGAACACGTTCTCCTATTCATGTTCTTATTCCTTTCATTCATTCTATATGTGTACATGCATACACAGAGAAGTTACTTTTCTTTTTTTCTCAGCCTCTCAAATACAGATAAAATTACTCTCCCTGCATCCAAGTCACTTGTCAGGTCTAACTCACCTTCACTTTGTCTTCTAACATTACAGAATTCATGTGTGAAAATGACATGATAGTATCCCTAGCTTTTGATTGTGTGTTAGTTCTCTTGCACATATGCCATTTAGTTCTGGAGGTGTCACATTAATAAATTGAAAAGGAAATGGGATTTAAAAGAACTTGTTCCTAGAAGGATATGACACAGCAAAGCAATTTCATCAATTTACTGAGTTTTTCCCCAATAAAAAGGGAAACAATCACTACTGTGAATTTTGGAAGCAATGTCACTCAAAGATTAAAGACAAAGTATATGTTTCCAGAGAGATTTGATATGATACCATCAGGGATTGGAATGCATTTTTCTTAATTATTACATATTTTCCTTATTTGCTGACATTGTAATTGTAAGAGAATCAGAATTTCACATATATTAAAAAACTTGTAGATGTTCCCATCGTGGATACCATTATTAAGGACACAACCTTCAAACAGCATTTTTTGCTGAACCTGGGCAAAATGTATCATCAAATTATCCTTGCCATCTCTTGTCTAGAAGTTGAAATATGAATAAGTGCTGGTAAGGTAGTTGGAAAAGCTTTTCTTATCTTCCAAAAAAAGCCTTTCCAAAAATTGCTGTTGCTGTCAAACCTGCCTGTACTCAAAAGAGAGGTTTGCAGAGGTAAAGTGACAAGGCAATGGCAAGGCCAGGAACAAGATTAATTTCTGATGCATGTTACACACATGTGTAAGAGTCTTTCAGCCTTTTGTCATCTGTATCTGCACCAACAGTTTAGAAAAATAAGTGGATCAGACTGCTGTGGGGTTTGGTGGGTTTTTTTTTTCAAAGTAAAGCAGACAAAAAGAAAAGGGGTCTAAGTTCTTTCCTCTCCTCCTCATTTTCTATATATCAGCAGAACTAATGTTGAACCTCTTCAAAATTACAGTGGAATTTAAGCTTTTTACAACACTTAGCTTAACTTTGTGTCAGGCTTTAGAAGGTGGAACAGGAAAGAAATAAATAACAGAACCTGGGATATAGGACCTAAGAGATCCAATAGCTATTAATACTGAAAGAACAATCCAGCACCAGCGATGATTAAAAATGCACCTCTTAACTATAATAAATGAGTAATAATACTGCTGTGGAAAAACTGGTGTCATCAGTCTACATCTTTTATTTCACAAATTGTGTGTTTGCAGATCTGATACAAAGACTCAGGAATATTTGTATATGTAAAAGCCTCTTTAAGTATTTTATTTTGTTTATAAAAAGTCATTTTCATTTTACTTTCTTCACAGAGTGACTGCATACTTGCTAAACCAGTTTAACAGTGAGATTTATTGCCCAAGCACAGACCTGTGCCATTTTCAGTAATGGCTGTGTGCTGTCCAGCTACTGTCCCAGAAGAGTATGTGTCTATCTTAGGTTCTCTGTCATTTCTGCCATCACCATCCAGGTGACTGGGGTGCCCACCCGAGGGTGTCTAAAATGGCACTAGATCTACCTTTAAGCACTTTAATTGCTCCCTTAGGTGTTCATTTTACCTGCATATATATCTTAGTACCTAACAAGATGCTGTTGTGAGTTTCTTCATAATCTTAAGACGTTAAATCTCAAAAACACCTATGCTATGCAGGGAACTACTTTCCTTATTTTGTGATTTATCAAACAGGAATAGACAGCAGCATAAAACATTGGCATCGCAAGTCTTAGACTTTTCCTTCAATATTATACCATTTTTCCCATGTATTCTCCTTGGGAAGTTGACAGTATTCTGAAAGTATTTAACTGCCAAATCTTTTGAATGCTATTCTAGCTTGATACACCAAAATTCTGATGGATGAAAATATGGTTGATGAAAAATTATGGAAGTTGGCAAAAACTATTGTTTACTCTCGTGTTGTTAGGATTACCTAAAAAGTTCTAAAAGCAAGCTTAGATTTCCTGTTAAGGCAGTGATGTGACTGGAAATCTGGGCAGCCAATTAGTGTGAGTTACAGTCTTACTCTGCAGTACGTTTCTGATAACCCAAGGTATGTACAAGGCACTCCCCCAGTGCCTGGTGTTACTGGAAGAGTTGCAGTGAACCACTGGTAGAGGATTTACATTGCATCATCAATTCTTACTTGTACTCTCCTCTTCAGTGCATAAAACAGTACTGAATGAAAAACTTTGCACTTGAAGGAATTCAGACATCATTGACACTGAATTTGGATAATTACTAAGTAGCTTGGGTATTCTAAGGTAGTTGTGTACCCTATTATCCTCAGGTGCCCTGAGGTGCTATTTCACAGTTATCTCAGAAGATCTTGGCCGTTTAAACTTCCATGACTTAGATACTGCACATGATTGAGTTATATCTTTTTCATCATCTTTTAATAAGTATTATGATAACCAGCACATTATAAAGTCACATTACAGAGTGTTTTACTTCCTTTTCGTTTTAGTAGGAATGGGTATTATAAGGTTTGGTTTTGAAGTAAAAGAACTGTAGGACACACTGATTTCTCTGGGCCATTCAGTAGTTAAAATAATGTAACATAATGGTTTTGCCAAAAGTTGCAGTATAGTAACAAAAGAAGCAGATGTGTATTGGTAAGAAAAGCTCAAGTAAGGTAAATCAGACAGAGAAACAATTATTTGATATCTCTTGAAAATACAGTGTGCAAAAGGCTTAGAAAGGACAGAAATTAAATTCAGAAATTAAACTACCAGTTTCTTCCTATTGCTCCTTAAGTGTACTTATCCCTGTAGAGTAGTTGCTTCTTTAGTAGGTATGTAGCTGGTAAGAGATGACATAAGTGTCTCAGTGGAAGAATTAAGGAAAAAAACAGTTCTTTTCAATGTGCTGGATTTTGCTGGCATGAAAACACTTTAGACCATTTTGTAACATTTCAAATATGCATAAGAAATATATTTCTATTGCTTATATTGTTTAACTCACAATTTTATAATTTCAGTTTTGGTAGCTGAATGGGAAATCCAGGCTGTTAATGTAAAAAAAGCTTTAGAGCATATGCTGTGTCTACTGCTGCCTCATAATGCTATATGACTAACAGTAATTGCTTTTATTGATGATGTAAGTAAAGCCTTTAAAAAAAAAACAACCCTAAGTAATCATTGCAGAACTTAGATGCGAAGTTTTGTCTCTTTTTTTCTAAAGCGGGAGTGTCTGCCACACCTAGCTTTAGGTGTTTTTAGCAAGAGAGAGAAGCTGCATGTTTCCCATTCCATAAATGTATGGTTTGGACCTGGAAGGAGTTTGAAAGCTTGTTTCATTCTTGTAAATCCCTGTGAGGTGGTGATGCTGTTTGTGGTGGTGATGATACCCCACCTGAGGTGAGGTGGACTTGCAATGCAAGAAGCTTTGTTTCCAGCAGACCTCCACTGAGATATGTAGGGAAGTGCTGTGAAAGCAGTGGTCTTTTACAATTGTTTTTGTCAGAGATAGGGAAATTTCCTTGTGACAGAGTGTGAAAAAGCCATAGCACTAGAAGTTGTCCCTTTCTTAGGATAACAAGTCTGTGTACTGAGCAGCCGATTTTATTGTCAAGGGCACTGTTGCAGAAAATCACCTACGAAGTTTACAAAGGGTGGATGTTTTTACTTTTCTTCTAAATTATGTATGATTTATACAGCAGTTTATTGGCATAATTTTTATTGTATAGTTTCAGTCAATGTTTCCACTCAGGTTATTTTCCATCCTTCAAAAATTAAGAAAACATTTTCCAAAAATTGTTGCTTTCCTGAACTACTTTTCTATGTACTTTTCTCCTATCCCTCCCAATGCAGCACCTAAAGATCTTTGTGACAGGCATGAATCATGCAGATTACTATCCAGACAGGATGTTTTCTTAAATGTCTCAGTTGAAGGCTAAATTTGTGGTTGCAGTTTTGTGAAGAAAATACTCTTGTAGCTTTACCTCACTGGTAAAGCCTGCATGTTTGCAATGGCCTGTCTTGAACAGTAACTTCTTGTACTGGTCATGGCAATATAAAAAGGAGCAAAAACTGCCTCAAAGATAATTTTAATTAAGTGTCAATGCAAGAAACAGTGCCATCTAGATAGTTTTGTAATATGTGGAACACTTAACTGTGTGGACAGAATGTTAAATTTTTGCCAAGTGTCATGCTTAAGTGATTTAACTTCTGCAGGAAAGAAGTTGACCTTGAAGTAAAAAGCCTGTAAATGTCATAACCATTTGTTTGACAAAAGCAGATTTTTTTGTTCATTTATTTTTTTAGCTTATTTACTCTTAGAAAGAAGAAAAAAAAGATGTTCATACATGCAATCTGTTTAATATTTTGCAATAAACAAGGTATAATTTAAATTATACATGGCAATAAACAAGACATAATATCAAGTGTATTGTTTATTTTGGGTTCAGTGGCAGATTGTATTTATTCCAGTGTAAGTATTAACACTAATAACTAGAAATTTGTTAGAATTAGAATAGCTAGAATTTATTAGAAATAACTAATGTTGTGACTCCAGTTGTTACTGAAGAGAAAAAAAAATAATATCTGTAAGCCAAATGGCTACAGCTGATGTTGAATAGACTTACAACTGTATGGCAGATCTGTGAGTTTGTACATTTCCGTGAATAACATCTACACTATTACTGTTGTTCTGAAGTTACAAGAAACCAACTGCTTTCCAAGTGTACAAGTACTCTATGGAGAACCCACTGATTTTAAAAAATAAAAAAAAATTGGCATAATTTAGTCTTATTTATTTGGGATTTACCACTACTCTCACAGTGGTTATTAGCACTGCAGAGTTATCTGTTAAAACTGGAATTATGTAATTGGAACTTCTGGTATTTCCTTACATTTCTCCTAAGTTCTTGAGTTCTTGTGTCTGTTTAGCTGTTCTTGCTCTGTTTCTTCCTGGTGCTCATTTACAAGGCAGAGAAAAAAAAATCTCTTCTTTATCTCAGACCAGAAGGCATAAGTGCATGCATTTTAATCTTTATTTTCCAGTGACAAATCCTTCATTTTCCAGGAAAAATGTGTTTTTAAAATTAAAACCAGCTAATGCCTTTGAAAATGGATAATCACTACCATAAAGGATACCAATAATTTTTATTAAAGTATGTTTTCCTTTAAAAAGAAAGACTCGGTAATTTTTGCTTCATATACAGGATTCTTGCTGTTCTGTCTTGAAGAAGAAATAATACCAGCAGATAATATATTCCTTTAACATGAGTTAAATTTAAAAGTAGTTTTTTTAAATATTTGCCACTGTATTAATTATTACTTGCTTAAAGCACTGTTAACAGAGGGATTCTGAATTAATAAACACATCATAGCATTAGTATATAAAATACAGTATACTTTTCCCAAGACAATGATTACCAGCATAAGACCACATTAACAACACTCAGTGCTTGTTCCTTAAATGTGCTTGATTTTCATCTCTTGAAAATAGTATCATAATATTGCAGCAAGTATTGGAGTGATTTATTTTACAGTAGAGGTAACTAATGCCTTGTTTGAGCTTTGTTTCTGTATTATATCCCTCTCTTCATAGCACTGCAGCTTCACATCAGCCAGGGATTTTAATCCTGAATATTAAGCTTCTTTAACACAACTCCAGTGAAACATATTAAAAAGAAGTTATTTCTTTATCACAGTCTATTAACTGAAACATTTGGAAAATAACTGCAGTTTGCTGGTAGGTCTTTAAAATGTAGTATTTTCACATTCAAGAGTTGCTTTGACTGTGGTTTATAGAGTTTTAACATTGCTGCTTTGCTCCAAGTGTGCTTCAGATTTTTATTAGCTACTTTGATTTCATAAGTATGAGCGAGATACCTCTCTATAAATACTGGTTCACTGGAGCGTGTTTCTTTGCTTCAGAGTTGAGAGGTCCGTCAGCCCCATCCAATAGGTGGTGGGCCAGTCTGGAGTTACCTGCCAGAGCCTGGGCTGCCCACCCAGGTCAGGCACTCTTCTGCCTCTCCACTCCAGCACCTGCACACCTGCAAACTGAGACATGCCCCATTCAGCACTGCAAGAACAGCTCTATTGTTGCCTTTTCTGAGGAAAATTTATTCCAGTTCTACTTCTGAATTAAAATCAAGGCTGTTATTACTCAAGGGATGTTAGGCCTTGCTGCTTTTTTGAGAAAACAAATTTTCTGTAACTTTATCTGTAATTTAGTAGCACTTGGGTGCAAATAGAGGCTACATTGTATAGAATGCGAGGCAGAAAGTAAGGGTTTGTTAAAGCCATAAAATGGTTGGGTAACCATTGTATATCCAAGAGCAGCCATATCAAAGCCATAGGTTAAGTAAAAAAAAAAAAAAAGAACAACAAAAAAAAAAAAAAAAAAAAAAAAAAAAAACCCACAAAAAAACAAGCAAAAAAAAAAAACCCAAAAAAACCCCACCAACCCCCCCAAAACAAACAAAACACAAAAAAAAACCCCAAAAACACCAAACAAAACCACCAAAATAAAACCAACAAAAACCAGCCAAACAAAAAACCCCAATCAAACCTCAAGAAAATACACTCATTCTAGCTTTACCGTTAACCATCTACTTTGAACCCACTTCAAACATAGTGTTAAAGAAGTCAGATTTCTGTCTATATGGAGAATATAGCAAAATTGCACATTTCCCAGAAGTTAATGTACATTTGCCTTGATCAACAGCCCACTCAGAGAATAGTCATGGTAAAGGCTACTCAGGTCTTTTTCTGCAAGTTCTTGGATTGGCTGAGTTTTGCTTTCTTACAGTAAATGTAGCAGAACTGTGCTGTTCTTAAGAGTGACCTTCTTGAAGAATATGATGTCAAAATGCTTAAATACACTTTCCCTTTTGTTGGTTGATTCTTGAATGTCAGGATTTCATAGGATTTCTGCTTAAAACCTCAGTCCTGTAGGCATAGCCATTGCAAATGATGCTGTTGAGGCCAATCCAAGTCAGTCAAGTATTTTTATTCCATCAAAATTAGTTTTTACAACTGTGTGCTTGTTCACTGCCTTACATCCTGATTAGGCAGCAAATGTGCTAACTCTCTCTTTTCCTTTTTTTTTTTTTTTAATATGAAAAAACGCCACTTTGGTGTTAGGAGTTTGATCTTGCTGATTAGCAAAGTCAAAGTTAAGAACTTAATGTGCTTTCTAATCATCTGGCAGCTGTCATTAGTGAGTGACAATGCAGCTAATCCCCCCTTCCTCCCCACAAGCCTATTCCTCCATTCTCCCCAAAGCAGCGGCAGCCACCTCCGGGCACACTATCGGCTGAAGATGGAGCAGGGAGTATGTATTTGACCTGGGATCTGAACCTGGCAAACTCTGGTTAGTACGCTTCATTGTCTCTGGATCACTGCGCTCACCCTTCTGCTCCTTTACTTACAATGTCTAATATGTCTGATTTGAATTAAATTATTTTAATTAAATCATTCTACTCTTTCTCATAGTGCAAGACTGCTAAGAAGTGTAAGTGGCGATGTTATAAATCAGGTGTCCCCTCTTGATTTGGACAAAGTTAGTTAGCCAAAGATTAGTGTGGATTCTGGCATAGGCAGAGAAAAAGGTGTACTTGAAAAGAAAGTTAGTACTTAAATAGGAACTGAGAGATACAGCAGTTACTTTCTTAAGCACCAGAAGCATTCCTGCTGATATTTTTCTCTCAGCATTGTGCCACAAGCAATGGGTTCACTGTTTGCAGGGAAGGCAAGAAGCTGAGAAGGGGGTTTTTGGTTTCGTGATGAAAATAAAGTTCATCTTGGTTTATCTCTGATTTGAGCAGTCTTGTCATTTGCCAGTCAGAGAGTGTAATGAATGCTCGGCTGCATCACTAGACAGAGTTTTTCATAGATAACTCCTCAACAGCTGATGACACTGCAGTGTGATACTCTGAAGCTTATTTTATTTTCTGCAGACATTAATTGTTTCTCGCATT
The DNA here is from genome assembly GCF_031753505.1 of Anomalospiza imberbis. Taxonomy (NCBI): domain Eukaryota; kingdom Metazoa; phylum Chordata; class Aves; order Passeriformes; family Viduidae; genus Anomalospiza; species Anomalospiza imberbis. The sequence continues at coordinate 43,818,563 of NC_089721.1, forward strand.
CTTTCTGTTAAAAGTTGAAAAGTCTGTCTCCCCCCAACATGCAGAGAAGAAAGTAAACCAAAAACTCTGAAGAATTTCTAATGCAGGAGAAGTGTTTTAGAACAGGGGATGCCTGTGCTCTAAAATGTGATTATTGACAAATTAAATTCTGTTGCCTAACTGGCAATGATTAATGCAGTACTTCTCTGAGACCACTTTAAGATCTAGCTGGTAGAAGCAGCTACCCTGATACCTCCGAAGTACAGGACTATCTGCTTGCTCTGTGATGTATCTTATTTCTGCTGAATTCTGATTTTTAGAATGGAGAGTCAAATATAAAATATATATTGGTTAAAAAATAACAGATTATTTCTGGGTCACTTTCAGTGTTGACCTGTATGATGGGCTACATTTTTTGAGTTAATGCAGTTTAAAAATAATTTTAAGTTTCCCAACACAAAAGAAAGTGAGATACTGAATTTGCAAACAAAAGCTTTGTTGGTTTATGACAAGTAATCCATCTTTTTGCATCACTGTAGCATTCTACCTCAGATAATTTTTCATAATTGGTAATTTGTGAGTCATATATGTTATCTATTCTTTTATGGGCCTCTAAATAGTGAATGATGTCAAAGATCATCAAGCATTCATAGAGAAAATTATTTTATTTTACTTTTTGAGTTTTGATCAGTGTTCTGAAGAACTCTGTGAACATTTCAGGGAAAACTACAAAGGAAAAAAAGAATAGCCCTTTTCCTAGAAAGAACTTTATGCAAATTCTGTTACAGTGTTTCAAACAAAAAATTAATTTTAGGACTACAGCAGGGTAAAAATGTTTAGTTAAGTCAGTTATAAATTATCTAATCATGGTTAGGTTTTAAAAGCTGTAAATGCTTGTATTGCATATACATGCAGCAAAATTAAGACTATTTGCATGTGACTGAATCATTTTAAATTTTCCCTATCAGAAATATTTTTGCAGTAATCCACAAGCCATTGTTTTCCTTTCATCATGAAACTAGGAGTGTTTATAGACATCTTCTATCCCCACTCTTTGGAAGAATTTAATATTGGCTACAGGTTAAGAAAATCTAACAAGGGAGAAAAATATCTTTGCATCTAAAATAATAGCACCAAATGGCGTTACATTTTGATGCATTAGTTTGTCACTAATGTAACAGGAAAGTTATTAATAGAAGGATTTGGGCATATCATTGAAAATTTACTTACCATAATGAGAAATCTAGTAGGAACTTTTCTCTTTACTGCTATATCTCCAGCTACCCATGAACATTACCACTAACTGCTCATGAACTTTCTGATTGAAAACTAGGAGAATAAAATAATATATTAATAAATTCAACTAGCGGCAAAGGCAACTTGAACTAATTTACAGACAATTATATAGGAGGCATTAAGTATTTTAAAATTAGTTAAATTTTAATTTCACTGTAAAGTTGTTATGAACATGCTGCCACTTGTGTGGTTCTCTTTTCAAGTCATTTATATGTACTCTGAAGAGTTTAATTATAATGAGATATTTCTATTAAAAAGTATTCAGTATTATCTTCATAAATAAAATAAAATTGAGCTTAATTAATTGTGATATAATTATATTGTATGTAGAATAATGTATATGTAGAATTACAGTAATGTAAACCTATTTTTACTCAATTTCTAAAAATATGAATAGGAATAGCTGATAGGTTTTGATCACACCATTCTTGAAATTTCATCTGAAAATCATGAATAATTGGATATTTTGCATAATAATTTGAATCTAAAATCAGTAACAGTATGAATAGGATCTTGTCCTTAAGAGAGACTTTAGTAGCTTAAGAATAAAGCAAAAGATATGTATTGTTGCTGAACACTCTTTATGTCGTTCTATGGCATACATCCATAGCATTCGTTCTTCTTTGAGGTTATTTTTAATATATTTTTAAGCTTATGTTGTGGTTTATTTCTTTGACATGTATTTAGACAAGCTGGAATTAGCTACTAATGTATCCTAATTATTTCAGAAATGTTCCTTAATCTAGATTATCTGTTCATCTGAGACAGTAAACTAAGGCACTTTTTCAGATCATCAGATAATTGACTCTGGATGTCACAATTATTTGATACAAATAAAAATTTATGTGGACATTTGCTCCCTAAAAGGAATTCAGAATTTGGACAAATGGACAGAAAATAAAATCTCATTTTAAAATTCATGCTTTTATAGCACAGTAGGGATTCTAAAATTTATGTAATTGTACTTGTGAATGGGTGCTCTCTTTTTGTCACTACAGATATGAAAAATACAGCCTTTAAATACAGAACTGCTGAATTATATATTTGAAAGAAAAATATTCTCAATTATTACTCTAATATGTATATAAAATGCATTTAATAATATTTATCTTTTTATTTTCTATTCTTGTACTACTTTTGAAACTGTTCCCCCCTCAAAAATTGAAAAGAAGAAAGGATGTCATAATTTTTTGAAAGGTACAATGTATTAGTTTTCAATTGCATGGCTTGCCTTTGTCTTAGCTGAAAGTAAATGCAAGAGAACACTGCTGCTACTGCTGTTATCATTACATATTGGATGTATACTGCAGTGGCATGTACAGGGTAGTGGGCACACCTTTGTTCCTAAAAGTTAACAAATGGAGCCTGTGCTTTTAAATTCATATCATTAAGTTCATTCAAATCAGTAGGAATATCCCTAACAGTAAATCTCCACATATTTATAAATATTTGTCATATCTGATCTGATCGGGTACAAATGTTTAAAATATGCAGAGGAAGAGAAAGCAAGCTCTTAGATTGAAGCACTTTCCCAAGCATTTTTTCATTATCTCAAAAATAGATGTGCTGTTGTTTTTAGCCAAGAGATTCTCAGTACCTTTTATACAAGAGGTAGATGTATATTTAATGGAGTACAAATATTTCCTGTCTGGCACTTGACTGTATTTGAAAGACCAAACATTAATTTTGATCTTCAGATGTGATCCTTTGATACTTGTGGCCAAGTTTATTTGTCAATAAAAATATGCCTGAAATAAGTGTATCAGAAGAGCATACAGTTTATTTAATGTTTGTTGATTAAAAAAGAAAGCCTCTTTTTTATGGTACTGCAACTGATTTAAATAAAGAAACCCAGGAAAATACAGACACCATTGTAATATTTAGAATTAAATTGGATTAACTGAAAATCGTTGATATTATGAATTTTTAAAACTTTGATAAAACATGTGTTCTTTAGCCTAAAATTAAAAGGTGCTTACTTTAGTGGTAATGCTAATTCTGTTCTATATCCTCATAAAATGGGATCCTTTTTCCTGAGCTTCCCTCCATGTCATTCTCTGCTCTAGCCTGTAGGTAGCACCTTTGCTTCACACAGAAATTATTGTCTTTCCTGAGAGACAATTACTATTTAGGTGGGAAAGTCTTTACTTGTGCAGACCTCTAAATGTAGCTAGCATTATTTGCATAATTTCCAGACTTTGATGACAATATGTGATCTTAAAACAGCAGATCACTCTCATGAGGTACCTCAGAGGTACAACGTTCTTTCATAATTATTTGTTTTAATGTACTGTCCATCAGTTATTAATAAATGAGCATAATTCTGCATTTACATTTCACATTTTCTTTTCTGTTCTGTAAATTACATGACACTAGTGGTCTCTTTTATCTGCTGAGTAAGATAAACTCTATGAATTTAACCAAACTCTCTTCATCTTTCTCCCTTTGGGCTTGATCCTTCACTTATAACAGTCAGCAACTAACCTTAGAGGTGCTGGTTTGATGGTCAGGGAGTTTCACCAAAATCACTGCAATGCAGGATAAGACTACCCCACAAAAGTACCAACATTGCTGTCAGTGCTGGGGGGTGACTCATTACCAATGCTGCTATTATTTGCTTCTTTGGATATGCAAGATCCAAAAAATGTAACATAGGCATTATTTTTAAATCTGAGGCTGTTCTGCAAAAAAATCTTTGGAGTTTAACATTTCTTTTTTTTTTTTTTCCTTTCAAGTATATGCTTCATAATATCACTGCTTCCATTTCTAGAACCCACTGATAGCATATCAGCTCTTAAAATGACAGTTTGCTTTCCTTTGGAGTTGCTCTTAGGTCACATAATGCAGAATGTCTCTAGGTTTATTATTTTTCTCCTAAGAGGTCATAACAAAGAAGGTCTGGTTATCTATCACCCTTACCCATGATCACAAGCATGCTGAACAAAACTGCTGGCATTTATTTGATTCTACTAAGATTGTGCTTAATTTTAGTGAGAGTCAGTAAATAGGGTTTAAAAATAAAAAATCATACAAAGCTGTTATTAAGGTAAAGTTAATGATTTTATCTGTGTGCTGGACTGGGATATTTGAGAAGGAAACATGGAATGTCTGAGAGAGACTCCCATGAGCAAGATGATTTTTAATCGTATTGTCTGAATGCTTGGTTGTGTATTAGAAGAAGCAAAGTGTGATGCAGGTGGGAGGGAACTAACCTTTGACACACTGTAGCAGCAGAAAAACATCAGGACTATCAGCATGGGAGTTTCCAGCCTTTCCCTTTCTCACTAGAATAGAAGGCATTTTTGTTGTGGATGAGAGAAGCACGGTTTGAATTCCCACATGCACTGAGCCACTCTTTTTCTGGGTTGGGGTTCTGTTTTGTTTTGGAAAATGCAAACCTTTTAATCTTTCAAATTGCTACAGGAATCCAAACAAGCATTAAAAAAATAAAAAACTGAGAGGAAAGTATATTTTATCAGTTGTTTTGCCTGAGCAAATGCTGCATGGTTAACAAGGAAAGCTGACTTGTTTCTGAAGGCCCTGCTTCAATTTATGTTAGTGGCCAAGTTAGAAAGGCACTTGCTGTCCACAGCAGATGCTCATATTGTAACTCATAAGGCAAGGGAGTAATTTCCTAGCTTGGGGCACCCAAGGAAAGCAGGACCACATCATGAATGACTGTTCTCAAAACAGAGCATATACTGTATAGACAGGAGAAAGAAAAACATTAACACAAGGTAAGGAGGAAACTCCATCTAATACACATTTGAAAAAATATTGGTTTAGTAATAGTTTATTTTTTTAATTTACTGTTACATCCTTACAGCACTACACATCACTACATCAGGTATTTTATATGCAGATCATACACAGCTATATATCTATGCAGCAAGGAAAAATTAAAGGTGTACACAGGCATGGCTGGTAGGTTGTTTTTTTTTTTTGTGTTTTTTTTTTTTTTTTTTTTTTTTTTTTTTTCCCCTGTACATTACTTTCTCTTTTTCTGTTCTCACTGTGTGGAAGAAAAAGGCTACAATTTTTTCCTACCTAAGTATGATAGAAAACTGTTCAGCTGCTTATCTGGAGGATGAGCTGAAGGTTTTATTTTTTAACTTTTTCATAGTTAGATAACAATATATAGAAATCTGTTGGGTTCTGTGACAGAAAGATTACAGAGAAATACATATTTATTACATATATATGTACATATATACATAATACATAGATATTCCTCTACAACAGAGGAATAGAGATTCCACTAAACTTTAAAGAAAGTCTCAAGGGTATAAACAATTACCTTATGATAAATTTATGCAAAAATGTCAGTAGAGCAATTTTGCTCTTTTGTATTCTATCTTCCTACTTTTTTTAGGTGAACTGATTGGTCTTCAAGAATTATTCAGAAGATAAATACTATGTAGCTGTCATTGAGCCTGTGGTATGGCAGTGCAAAACTTGCATTTCATAGATATCAATATCTTAGGAATAGTATCTTAAGAAAAATAGGCATTTTCAGTGTTTGAAGTAATTTAAAGTTTACCTGGTAATCTATTTTAAAATTTTCTGTTCCACGATGACATTCTACCTATTAGATCAAACTCTTTTTCAGTAAAGGACAGACTCAGTACATGTGAAAGTGTTTACCTGAAATATACCTTCTTTTGGGGAAGAATATCTTCTATTATCTGGAAAGTCCGCTGAGCAAATAATATGCAATTTGTCACTGCCAAGACACAACATCAAATTTTCAAAGGAAAAGATGGGAATGCAATCATGAGCTTTCATGAGGTATTGTTGACCTTCTTTTAATGCATTTTTCTTTTTGAGGTCTGACATAAACATTACTGATGTACTTTTTTAGGGGATTACTGGTACTACTTTGTTCTACAATGTGAAAAACACACAGCAGAATTCTGTTCTCATAAGGTTATTTTTACATCAGGATTTTGCCTGTGTTTGATTCGCTACTCGCTTACACCCTTTTTAATCAAATTTTAGGTATTTTGTTTCTGAGGCTAGTTTGCTGGGGCAGATTGACAGTAGGGGAGAGATAATTACATGTTTTAGCAATGAGGCTTTCATTCATTCAGGTGGTTTCTAACAGGAAGAAGTTATTGAAATCACTGCTTTCTGGATTCCTGTCATTGGGAAGGTGTGGCTGGATTTCCACCACCACATGCCTTTCTGTCACTTATGTTTATTGTCCCCACTAAGAAAGGGGTTTCCATTTCCTACTGTTGGGATGCTATTGCCTAAAGTAGTGTTGTGAGTTAAAGATTCAAGAGAAGACAACTGAAGAGGCTTACAGCCAGCCCTTTGGCACCTGAAATAGTTAATTTTGGTGTGGTGGTTTTAGAGTGGGATGTAAACACTGCTCTGGTTTTTGCTTTCTGTTGTATATAGATATAGATGATATAGATATAGATATATAGATGTAGATGATATAGATATAGATATAGATATAGATATAGATATAGATGATATAGATGATATAGATGATATAGATGATATAGAGGTAGAGGTAGAGGTAGAGGTAGAGATAGAGATAGATTAGATATAGATATAGATTAGATAAAGATATAGATTAGATATAGATAGGGAGAGAGAGAGAAATAGCTATTCGTATATACATATAAATAGCTGGATCCTGTCCAGTTAATTTGTCTTCATAAAGAAAAGGTATCTTTAACCCATGTGTATTGAGAAGTCTATTAACCAAGAGCCCCTACTGTAAAATATTTACCTATTTGAAAAACAGCACAAAGATGGGCTTAGAAACATCACAGATCTTACAGGTTGCTACAAGTTCCTATGTGAAAGGCTTTTCTTATACCACTGTGTCTCACTGTGTCTTGGTTTAAAAGACAAATGTCTCTCAAGGAAGGTGGGAACCTTCCTGGAATGGAAAGAAGACCCCTCCCTCTGAATTACTATAATTTTGAAAATCCCGGGCCTTCCAGGCAAAAATATAAGAAAAGAAACAACAGTTCCTTACTAAAAAAAAAAAAAAATATATATATATATATATATATATATATATACATATATATATATATATATATAAAGCAGAACAAACAAGAGAGCAAACAAGAACACAGTAACAGGTGCTTCCCACGCATTGAGCGCTATTTTTCCATGCTGGTGTTGTCATGACCATGGCTGGCAGGCCATGTTGGTGGCTTGGGCGAGGCGGAGGTGCTACAGAGATGCTGCAGTGACTTACTTGTGCGTGGCACAGGGCGCTCCGGGGTGAGCATGGAACCTTCTGAGGGGTGATGGCAGTATCTGACAAGAGGGAGGAGGGGTTGTGATTCCCCCGAAACTCACTCAGGCAGCAAATGGTTTTGGCACTACCAAGCAGCAGCAGAGAGAAGCAGAGAAAGCAGACAGATTCTATCTGAGTGCTGAATTGCAGTGTAGCAAAGTCCCGGAGCCAAATACACAAAACTCCCACAGTGACCACTCTGCTCAATGCCCAAACAGCAGGATAGAAGGGAGCCTTAACCCCTAGCCAAGTCTTGGGTGAGCCCCAACACCTCTCGCAGCATTATGCTGCAGTTCCCAAAAAAGCCCCCAGCGGGAGGGCCTAGCCCCAGCCAAAATTGCCAGAACCCAAAAGGTCTCCACTGGAATGCCAGAGGGTTACCTGGGCAGCAGTGTAACATAAGCAACCTGCCAGACCTCTCCATACCTACACTTACTCTGCCACTCACCTTGCCACAGAGGCTTTACCCTCTTGGCCTGCATAATGGGGCGATTGGCTGTGGCTGCCCTTCTGGTTTGTGTGGAGCTGAAATGGCCGTGACATCTGTTAGTTACACTGCTGTGTTACCCACCTTTCTCTCTGACTGCAGGTGGTGCTGTTGGAGAGTCTCCCTTGCCTCTGCAGCAGGTATCTGGGCAGCATCCCTTCCCTCTGGGGCAGATTTTGGGGTAGCTTCACTCTCTCTCTAAATGCTAAATGGACTGTGTTGAATAAACTTAGCAAAAACATAATCAAGAATATGGTATCTTTAGCATCTGGGGGGAATTTAAACCCTTCAAAAGCTGTTGTTGTTGGCCTGAAAAGGAGGGTAAAAGACTGGGAGAAAACACCCCCCTGTGTTCTTCCCCCATAACAGGTACCATAATTAGTGAACCCCCAATGCCAGAATCTGTGGTAGTTAGATAGCCATATGCACACAGTCCAAAAGAGGTTTACAAGAATTGCTCTCCTAACTGACCCGTTCTGCAGACTTGATAACAGTCACAATGGCATTAGTTTTAGGGCCCATGTTTAGATAGTGATCCACAAATGGAAAAAACATGAACGTGATCATCTGCCAACTGAACTGGGGTAAGCTGGACCATGGTGATGCCTAATGAGGTTTTTGTAACCAATACACAAATGGGTTACTCAAGAACTGTTATCCTCTTTTCATCCTTTCCTCTCAAGCCACACATTAGGTGCCAATTAATTTCTTGGTTTAAAAGACAAATGTCTACCAAGGAACCTTCCTGGAATGGAAAGAAGACCTTTCCCTCTGAATTTCTGTAACTACAGAAATTATGGAGCTTTCCAGCAAAAATGTAGAAAACAAGAATAACAGTTCTTTACTAGAATATATATGTATATAACAGAACAGAACAAACAGCAAAACAAACCCAGAATTTTCCAACCAGTTAATACTGGTTTTCCCTTTTGGCATGGTGGCTCCCACAGCCACTGGCAGGGGACGCTTTTGGGGCCCGGGGTGATGGTGGTCCGGCCCAGAGGAGAGGGAGGAAGGAAAATGGCCCCTTTTGCACACTCACAGGCAGTGTTCAACTTCGGCACCACCGCCAGCAGCAGCAGAAACTGGGCAAGGCAGGCAGATGCTATCGTAGTGCCGAGCTGCAGTGCGGCATGTCCCTGGTGAAGCACACACCCTCTGAAGCATGCCCGACCAATGTCCCCAGTCCCCCAGTGGAAGGGAGCAAGGCAGGACAGAAGGACAGACCCACACCCAGAGAAGTCTCAGGGAGCGCAGCTAACTTTTCAGGCAGTGTACGCATCCTCCTGAACTGTGAGGGGGAAGAGAGATGCCCACTCCCCACACTGCCTCCACACACAAGGTTGCTCCTTCCGAGTCTGAAATGTTCAGTAACAATCTTCAGGCCTGGGTGGTCTGGCATACCTTAGCCTTACAAGTCGCCCCCAAAACACATGTGTATGTTGAAGGACACACTTCTTATTTAAAGAGGGTTGGCAGTAATCAGGTTTTTTTTTCAGTAGATTTAGATTTTTTTTCCAATTCTTATTCAGTAAGCAGTCTTTTCCCCCTCTGCCTTTACCAAAAATGCATTGGGTACACTCACATTTGCTGGGGTCTCAAGTCTGAAATCAATGCCAGGCTCCTTGACTGTACTGTTGGCAAGGTGGTAGACTCAGTGTCGCATCCTGAGTGCAATGTTGCTGAACCAAAGAGACATGACTGGAGGCTGGCTGTCACTGGCTCCAGCTGTAGCCATTCCTCTGTAGCCATTCTTTTTTGAGCAAGGCAAGGTGCAGAGGTCAACACCAGCTGAGCACATTCCGAAAGTGCTACAGATACTACCTCAGTTTTCTTTGGATGACTTCTGTGACCCCTTCTCAGTATTCTTGATTTGCAGTCTGGCTAAAACCTTTTGTGGGTGTGTGAGCAATCTTCAGCTGCTTTTTTCCCAATCAAATCTATTTTAGTACTCTTCAATAGCATCTGGGAACTGTCAATGAAATACCAAGAAATATGTGAAATCTCTGGAGTAATTTCAATTACTATTTAAGAGTAGTAAAGACTCATAAGACATGTAGCTGTGAACATTTGGAGATATGCTTTCTTGTCCTACTTTTGATATGATGAGTTATTTTCCTTGTGTTTGAGTGTCAGTGTGTGTTAAGAAAGTATAAATTATGAAATGGCATTATGCTTTCTCTTATAACAAAAAAGATAGAAAGAAAAAAAAGATTAATTTTGGGGAAAAGAGAAGAAGAGGAAAGGAAAAACATGCTAGATAGTTTCAGGTCAAGTTGTTTTCACACATAGATTATATAATTTTTTAAAATACAAATCATATGCAGTAATGCCTATCTGCTTCCCACCAGAATTTTAAGTCACAATAACTTCAACCTCAGCAGCCAGCTTTGTTGGTAAAAGACACACTCTATTTATACAAGTTAGCCTATTAGGTAAAAAAAAACTTGATTGTAACCTGAAGCAGAGGCTATTAGTATAGATTTTGTCAAAAGCAGCTTCAAAATCAAGAAAGGTACTGCACCTTCTGGTTGTTTTTCATAAAAGAAGCCTTGACATCGTTATGCTGCCTTGTTATTCTCTAGAAAGCTGAGCCATCAAGTAAATCTGGGCCAGTTTATATCACAAATACTTTAATTTTATACATTTTTTTTTCTTTCTTCTCAGTCTGAACATTTAAAAAGTCCTTTCTTTTCCAGATTTAAGCAATGCAAGACCTAAATCAATCCTAAGTGGCTATCATTTTTCACAGTGTGGTGTATGGCTGTGTATTAATTAGATTATTCCCTGATGTGTGGCATAGTGTTTGTGGTAACTTTCAGTATGCATAGTTGTGTTTATTTTCACATACTGAGGCAAATTCTCAGTATGTCTTCAAATTAGCTCCTTGCAGGTGTTTTTTCCTGAGCTAATCCTGACAGACTCCTCCTGCCAGATATGCCCATCTTCAAGAGCAAGAGAACACTACACATGCAGGAACCTCTGTGCCTGGGACTGTATGCAAATTTAATGCCCAGCTCTTGTCTGTTTCTCTTACATGGATGACAGACATTTTAACAATAACTTTTGCATTTCCCCATGGAAATCCTATTGTTTTACTGTATATATATGAGCACATTTACTCTCTGTATGTGTTTGAATATGATACTGGCAACACCTATATTTATAAATAAATATGTGTAAGTCCTTTCTGTATATTTGTATATAGTTAAAATGAGTGAGAAATCTTGTATCAAAAATGCAGTTGTCAAACAGCTCTTTATCAGAGATGTAGCTGGATCCCAGAGAGACTTACCAGATACTAGAAAACCTAGAGAGTGGAAAATGTGATAAACAAGAAAATTGACATTGAAAATAATTCTACAGCACTTGGGGTTTCATGCAAATAGCAACTGCATAGGAAATAAGCTTTTGGTTTCTGATGTTTGAAGCAAATACAGTCAGAGTAAATGATATTCCAGCCATTTCATATAGAACTTTCTCCAGATATGTCACAATTTTCAATGACTTAAATGAATTGTATCTGCTGCCACAAATTTTAAAAGAGCTGTGAGTAGCTGAAGAGCTATTAGCTGTTATCTGCTTTTTAAGGGCAGTAACCGTACTGTGGGTACTTGGACACTAACATCTGTATGTAAGCACTAAAATAAAAATTGCCTTGGCTGGCAGGGGGGAACAGAGCATAACATCTCCCTTCTTTCTCTGTGTGTGCTTTTGTGTGTGCAGACATGCCTCTTTCTGAAATGAATTACCCAAGGAGGAGATTGCATCCTTGTCCCAAATGGGACATGGGAGATGTACATTTTTCCCAAACTGCAAAACCTGCTTTCACTTATACTGGTTTATATGTTTACAGTCAGGTTGTACAAAAGTCACTCTTCAGAAGAACTTTTAAACAGAAATTCCAGAAATATGAATAGAGGTCTTAGAGATATTTTAGTACAGAGAATTCATACAGACTGTAAATACTATTTTACTGATTTTTTTTACCAGAATAGTTTTTCTTTGGCTATCATGGTCTATCAGTATGTTAAAATTGTGTTTCAATAAATCTTTTCTTCCTCTCTACTAGTCATCATTCACAATGCTTTTGGGGGTCTTAAAAAGGCATCATTATAGGCAAACTGTTTTTTACTTTAATGTACTACTAGCAAACTCATTCTGCTCCTTTTTTTCTGCTTGAGATGGGAATAACGATTTCATGTTAGTGGTGTGCAGAAGAAAAGCAATAGAAAACACCCACCTACTTAAGTATTCAAAGACTGACATCACAGTTCAAGTTCTGTAATACTAAAATATATAGAAGTATAAAAGTACACTACAGAAATAATTAAAACAATTGTCTTTTTATTCTTAGAATCAAAAATGCTGTTTGTATGTAAAATATTTTCTTTTTTTTTACCCTCTGACACTAGCTGCTCTGGAATTATATTAAAGATAATTAAAGAGAGTAGCCCATAACATCTTATACTAGAAAGTTTAATGTTTCACAAATAATGAATACTATGTAATAGTATTAAACATTATGTGGTAAAGTGAGGTTTTGACACTGCCATTATTTTTTTAACTTCATGTGTTGATCAGTTTTAGAACATAAGGAGTATCCACAGCTTTCCAAAACATCTGTTGCTTCAGCATATTTTTATATTTACTGGTGTTACTTCTCTTTCTTGTTTCATGAGATGCCTTTCTTCATTTCAGATTGTATTTATTCTGTTACTTACTTATGAGGGACTCATTAATGTTAGAGTGAAAATGTCTCAACATTTGATTTTGTTCTGAACTGTTGTTCAAAAATTTGTTGTTTAAATGGAAAAGTACTAGAAAATGTGCACATGCCTTGGCAGTGACAGCACAGCTGACAGTACAGCAAGCACTGTGACTGGTGCGGCGGGAGGAGAGCGAGCAGGGGCTCTGTCTCTCAGCAGGCTAACCCACTGAGGGGTGGAAAGGAGCTCTGTCTCTAGGAGGACTTCCCCAGGGAGCCTCCTGGTGTGGAGAAAGCCTTTAAAACCTTTGTCACTGGGAGGACCTTTCTGGGCCACTCTCTCTGAGGGTGGAGAGAACTCCTTCCTGTTGCTAAGGGGAGCTTCTCCAGATGACTCAAGGATTTCCTTGGACAGTTGGACCATGGGAGGGGCTGTGTAGTATATAGGAAATTGTGGAGTGCATCATCCCGGCCCTGGACCATGCCTTCTCTTGCTCGCTCCTTGCTGGCCCTTCTTGCCCAACCTCTGCTGTCACAATGCTGCCCTTGACCCTGGCCCTTGCCTCTTGCCCCTTCTCACCATCTAATCATCCCATGCAGCCCATGCCGTCATCCCTGCCCGCTGATCTGCTGTCCTACTGTTTGGTGCCTCCGCCTGCTGTGCTGCCCTCTGCTGCCCTGCTGCCGTTACTGCTGCTGCCGCCTCATCGCCCTCTGTCCTGCCCAAACAGTGCATCACTCACTGAGCATCTTGCCACTCGTGGAGTTGGTTCCTTCATTTGCTTCTGCCTTTTCTTTCCACTAATGAGGCCAGTTTCTTTCTCCAGATCAATACACTGCTTATGGGTGTAATATCGACCTTGCTTATGTCTAATTTCACCCTAGAAACCTTAGGAATCCCCCTCGGTCCTTACTCTGGAATGGGACATTGCCTTTTATAGTGCTCTATGATAGCTTGCTACAGCACTAGTCTTCATACTGTAATTTGTAGTCACTTTCCATAATGAGGGTTTCCCACATATAAATCTACATTAGACTGTATATTAGCATGTATTTAGAGGTTTGATGATAAAGATGTGTGGTAGTGTGGAAGAAAATGCAATTCAGATGCCCCGAGGTGTAGCCATGTCTTGTGTGATTTGATGGTGAGGGGAGGCTCATGACACACTGTCTCATGAAGTTTTCATACAAGTTTCCAGATTTAACGACCAGTTAGTTAACTGTAGATACAGCATCAAGACAAAACTGCCATGACTTCTTAATGTGATTTTATGCATTCCAAAATTGTGTAGGAAAAAAAAGGATACCCTAAAAAAGGAAAAGGAGACAGGAGACCTGTCTGTAAAATGGAGAGTTGCTTTACTTTAAATGAGTAAATGTTATGTGTTATTTTTACCTAGGTAAAACAAGTACTAAATAGTAGACAGATTTGATACTTTGTCTCATTTCTGTGCAAAGATGTAAATAATTGAGTCACTGAGGAATGAAACCTCATTCCATTGGTGAATAATTATGTGGCCCAAAGGACCTATGTAAAGGTGTATAAATGGAATTAAAAATGTGTGGAGCACAGATTGCTGTGCTATCTTATCCAACAGTTGTAGCTGAGTGTGTATATAAACAGTGCACATAATGTATATTTCTCTCTTTATTTGGAGCTCTTTCATTTGTCTTTCAGGTTAGTATGTGTTATTCTTGGTGCTATGACGTGTTTATTTCAGTTATGGTGATTTCCACATCACCAGTATTTAGAAAAAAAGGAACTGTGGACTAAGACACCAATATGTCTTTACTGGTAAAATTACCCTAAGTGCTTTCAAAGACCCAAGAAGAAGTTTCATTCTTTTAAGATGTGAAGAGAGACAAGAGAATCCTGATACTTTTTTGCTTTTGGTTGAACCATACAGCACTTTAATGAGAGCAACAGCTTTTGTGATTATCTCAAATCTCTAGAGAGACCTTTTCCAGTAACTAAATTCCTGTTCTGGTTCTACATCCAAATTCCTTTTTTCTGCCTAATATTTGTAATTGGTTATTTCAGAAGTGTTGTCTGCAGTTAAGATTTGTCTATAATTTTGTCAGTCGCTTATGTTTTCTTTGAGTCATAGGATTCTGAGGTTGAAACTTCGTTGAGTTGCATTCAGTGCAGTCATGTGGTTAATTTGTTTCTAACATACAAAAATTATGTCCTTATTCTAAAATATTTGCAACACTGTATTTCTGTATGTTTAAATTTATTAGGACTTCCAAAAAAGAGGTCAATCAAATGCTGGTGTTTTGCCTGCTGTTTTCTGCTTGTGCGCATATGGAAATACCTACAGCTTGCACCAAAAGAGATTTACATTGTATATTAGAAAAATCTTTCCAAGAAAAGGGTTCTCAAACACTGTAACAGGTTGCCCAGGGCAGTGATGGAGTCACCATCCCTGGAAGTATTTAAAAGACATGTAGATATGGCACCTATCATAGTACGTGGTTTAGTGGTGGACTTGGCTGTGCTGGGTTAAGAATTGGACATGATGATCTTAAAGGTGACCTAAATGATTCAAAGATTTTATATTGGCCCAAGATGCCCACCACAGCCTCTTCATCACTGCCCACCACAGCTGGACAGGGGAGAGAAAATATAGCAAAAGGCTCAAGGGTCAGCATAATTGAGCAATTACTGTCACAGGCAAAAGAGATTCAACTAGGGTCTAAAATCAGTTGAATTTACTTACAATCAAATTAGAGTAGGTTAATGAGAAGTAAAAGCACCTTGAGAAGTTGAATGAGAAGTTAAAACACCTTCCCCTTCCCTTATCCATGGGCTCAACTCCCAGACTGCCCCAACAGTGCTTCACTGGATGGGAATGGGGACTGCAGTTATTTCATAAAACATGGTTTCTGCCACTCCTTCCTCCTTAGGCAGAAGATTCCTCATACTCTTCTCAATTTGTCACACTTCTGCAGCAGACAGTCCTCCACAAATTTGTATTTGTATTTGTATTTGTATTGGATATGGCCAGATTTGGTAGTGGGCAGGCTGCAGAGGTGGCTTCTGTGAATAGCTGCTGGAAGCTACAGACCCACAGAGAGAGGAACTTGTGCTAGAGCTGGTTTCTTGATAGGACTTCTGACCCTTTGGGAGACCCATGTTGCAGCAGGCTGTGCCTGAAGGATTGCACCCTGTGGAAGAGTGACCCACATTGCAGCAGTTTGTGAAGGTGCCTGTGGGAAGGACACATATTGGAGGAGTTTGTGGAGAACTCCCTCCTGTGGGACCCCATGCTGGAGCAGGGGAAGGACTCTTCTCCTGAAGCAGCGACAGAACCTATGATGGACTGGCTGCAAACTCCATTCCTCATCTTTCTGCACTGCTAAAGGGGAGGAGGTTGAGCTTGGGAAGGAGGGAGGGGTGGGGAAAGGTGTTTTTAAGATTTATTCTACTTCTCATTATCCTACTCTGATTTTGTTAGTAATAAATTATATTAATATCCCCATGCTGAGTCTGTTTTGCCAGAGATTATATTTGGTGAGCAATCTCTCCCAGACCTTGTTTCCACCCATGAACCCTTTTGTTATATTTTCCCTCCTCTGTCCAGTTGCAGAGGGAGTGATCAAGCAGCTTCAGTGGGTGCCTGGCATCCAGCCACAGTCAACACACTACAGAGTGTTGGACTGCAGTTCTTTACAAACTGCTCCAGTGTGGATCTCTTCCAGGAGGTACAGTCCCTCAGCCACAGACTTACTCCAACATGGGTCCCTTTCCTGAGTATTGAAGTGCTCTGGTGTGGGGTCCTCCATAGAGGATATTTGCTCCACTGTGGACTTCCATGAATTTCAAAGACAGCCTGTCTCTCAGCTGGCTGCAGGGGAAGTTCTGCTCCTACACAGATACATACATATACTGGCGTACCTGCTCCTCATGCTTTTTCATGTACCTGGGTGTTTGCAGAGTATATTTACATATATATATACATTTTCTTACTCTTCTCTCCGATGTAGTTGTACTGTTTTCTTCTTTGCATTCTTAAGTACAATATCCCGGAGATGCTGCCACCATCACTGATGGGCTCAGCCTTGGCCAGCGGTGGGTTCTACCTGGAGTCAGGTGGTATTGACTCGGTTAGACAGAAGGGATACTTCTGGCAGCATCTCACAGAAGCCACACCTGCAGTCCCCCTCTACCAAAATCTCACCACACAAAAGCAGTACAATGTGTCTATCTGGCTGCCATCTTCTACAGATTTTTTTTTTTTCCCCAGCAGCCTTGATGCTTTGTCCTGAAGCACCAAGAACTGCAAATGGTTCCAGGCTGGGGAGATCCACCTGCAGGAGCTGCTAACTAGAAAATCCCATGTGTTTTTATTCTTCTCTCCAGGCAAAGAAAGCATCCTGTTTTGAAGCTTGAACCTGTTTGGTAAGGAAGGATAATGTTGTTAAGGTTGAGTGAGAATTAGTGAGAAGGCTAACAATGCAGATGTCCTTGTTGGAGTCTTACAGACCAGCCAACCAGGATGAAGAGGCAGGTGAACTATTCAATAAGCAGCTGACTGGTAATTCACAATTGCCAGCCCTTTTCTTGTGGAAGACTTTAGCTTGCCAGATATTTGTTGGAAACTCAATGCAGCAGAAAGGAGGCAGTCTGGGAGGCTCCTGGAGTATGTGGAAGGGAACTTTCTGTTGCAACTGATAAAGTGTGGTACCTGCTAGACCTGCTGTTTATGAACCAAGAAAAGCTAGTGGGAGTTGTCGTCATCAGAATGCCCATCCTGGGCAGAGCAACCATAAAATAATAGAGTTTTTGATTCTTGATGAAGTAAGGGGTGGGGTTAACCCAACTCATACCTGTTCAGGACACAGAGTCCCTTAGGAAACAGTCCATGATAATAAAGGGATCAGGAAGGGTGGAATCTTAAAAGCACAGGAGCATGCTCTATGTGTTGAAAGACAAGCCATCAAGGAAGAAGACTGGTCTGACTTTTGCTGGAATTTGGGATAAAAGAGTTTATGACCTTTGGAAGAAGGGGCAGGAAACCCAGGAAAAGTACAAGGATGTAGTTAGGATGTATAGAGAGAAAATCAGAGGCAAAAGCTCAGCTAGAAATCAACCTGGCCACTGCTGTGAAAAATAATAAAAGTGGTTTTATAATAAGTGAACAACAAAGGGAGGTCCAAGGAAAATCTTCATCCTGTATTGAACATGGAGGGGAACTGTGTCACCAAGGTTAAGGAAAAGGCTGAGGTACTTAATGCCTTCTTTGCATCAGTGTTTAACATGAAGACCTGTTATCCTGGGGGCAGCCAGTCCCCTGGACTGATAAACAGGGACAGGGAGCAGAACAGACTCCTTGCAATGCAGGAGGAAGTAGTGACATGCTGTGGTACTTAGACATTGACAAATCTGTGGGGATAGATGGGATTCACCAAAGGGTACAGAGATCAGGCATGACAACTTGCCAATCCACTCTTCATCATTTTATCATGAGTTCTGATTAACTGGGGAGGTCCCAGACAACTGGAGGTTGGCCAGTGCAGTGCCCACATACAAGAAGGGTTGGGAGGTGGGTTCAGGGAACTAGAGGGTTGTCATCCTGACCTTGGTGTTTGTGAGGATTATGGAACAGGTATCTTGAGGGCCATCATGTATCACATATAGGACAACCAGGGGATCAGGCCCAGCCAGCATGGGTTTAGGAAGTGCAGAGCCTGCTTGATCAAGCTGATCTCCTTTCATGATGAGGTTACCTGCCTAGTGGATGATGAAAGACTGTGGATGTTGTCTACCTTGGACTTCAGTCACCCACAACATTCTGCTGCAGAAGCTGTGTGCTGGGTGACCCAAAAAATGTGTATTCCATATTTCCTCTACATTAATCCACGTAGTCTGTTTTTACTGTCACTTTAAGATTCAGCAACCCAGGAAACTGAACTTGTGTGTTTTCCACTGGGTTCACAGAAGGGGGAATGGGGGATCCCTTTAAAAACCAGAAACAAATGTGTGTGGAGCTCTTCCTCTGTTGTCTTCTGGCTGTCTAGGGGTTGGCATAGGGCAGATCTCTGAGTCGCAACCAAGAAGCTATATTTTGCAATCCAAAACTTCTCCACAGTGAATTTTGCAACAACTTTTTGCTGCTGCTGCTGCTTTGTGCTGTGCTGTTTGGCAAGGTAGTTTTCTTTTGTTCTCCCAGGGCTTTGGAATCTCACAATACCTATCTCTCCATCTGCTGCACCAGGCCAGGAGAGATCAAACCCGCTGCATGAGTTCCAGGCGCTGCCTGCAGCTGCTGTGCTGTGCCAGGAAGCTTGACCATCTCTCCATGAGTTCCAGCCCCTGACAGTGGCAGTGCTGAAGCAGCTGGCAAGTTTCTTCCAGTGTCCCAGCAGCATTGATTTGTTTTGGACAAAGAATAGTATCTCAGTTGTAGCTGTTATTTCTTTTTAGTAAGCTTTTATTTTTTCAATTAGACCTTCTCACATTAATTTTTCCTTATTGATGAAAAGGGAGTACTTAAAACTAAAGGGGAATTAACTCCCTTTTGAGTCAATCTTCTGTACAATTGTATTAAATTAAGGCAAGCTGGCAGCCCATGGCTTGGGCAAGTGCACGGTTCACTGGTTTAAGAACTGGCTGGAAGGCTGGGCCCAGAGTGGGGCTGAGTGGTGCTGCAGCTGGTGGTCAGTCACTACTGTGAATCCCCAAGGCTCACTACTGGGTCCTGCTTAATGTCTTTATTGATGGTGTGGATGAGGGGATTGAGTGTACCCTCAGTAAGTCTGCAGACAGCACTAAGCTGGGCAGGAGTGTTGATCTGCTGGAGCATAGGCAGCCTCTGCAGAGTGACCTGGACTGGCCGGATCAAGGGGCCCAGGCCGATGCTGTGAGGTTCAATAGGGCCAGTGCTGGTTGCGGCACTTGGATCGCATTAACCCATGCGCTACTACAGTACTATTGGGGGAAGAGTGGCTGGAGAGTGGCCCAGGAGGAGAGGACCTGGGAATGCTGATTGACAGCTGGCTGAACATGAGCCAGAGTGTGCCCAGGTGGCCAAGAAGGCCAATGGCATCCTGGTCTTTATCAGAAATAGTGTGGCCAGCAGGACCAGGGCAGTGATTGTCCTCCTGTGCAGCGGTGATTCCCCAGCTCAAGTCCTGTGTTCAGTTCTGGAGCCTCCACTTCAAGAAGGACAAGGACATGTGTGTCCAAGAAGGACAACAGAGCTGGCGAAGGGTGTAGAGAGTAGGGCCATATGAGGAGCAGCTGAGGGAGCTTGGGTTGTTTAGCCTGGAGAAAAGAAGGCTCAGGAGAGTGACCTTGTCACTCTCTACAACTGTCTGAAAGGAGGGTGTAGTGAGATGGGGTTGGTCTCTACTCACAGTCAATTAGTGACAGGATGAGAGCAAATGGCCTCAAGCTGTGTCAGGGGCGGTTCAGTTGGACATTAGGAAAAATTTCTTTACTAAAAGGATGGTCAGGCACTGGAACAGGCTGCCTAGTGAAGGGATGGAGTCACCATCCCCGGATGTATTCCAAAGAGGCTGGACCTGACAGTGCTGTGGTTTAGCTGACATGGTGGTTTTAGTCAAAGATTAGACTCTGTCATCTTTGAGGGACTAAGGGAAGGACATCCATCAGAGCTCATCAGAAGTCTGGTGAGAGTGGGCAGAAGGGTAGAGGAGTCTATACCTGCTGGAATACACTTTTCTAGAGATCACGTAGTTGAATCCCTGAGTCTTGCAAAAAGCTTTCTTGAGCATCAGCAAAACATTTATCCCCCTCTCCAGATGCTGTTGTGAAGACATTGGCCAAGCAGTGTCATTTTGAGAGAGTTACCTTGAGTGGTAGACATAAGCTGCAGCTCTGAAGAGTCCAGGTCTGCTCACAAATCATCAATCTGCTTCAGTGTGACAGGTCAGTTCCACAGGACTTTACAGATTTATTAAAAACCCAGGTGAAATTACTCCTGCCTTTCTTTGCTTGGTGTCAGACGAAGCTCAGGTGGAAGGGAGGTACTGGAGAATTGGGGAAGGAGGAGTGACATTGAAAAGACAGTCTGCTAAAACCTCAAGTCTACTCTAGCTTTAATAAAAAATACAAGGTTAGTAATTATGCTGTATATACCTCATCTACTGTGACAATCATAAGATCAAGCCTCCATCTTGAGGCTTCAATTTTATTGAATTTTAAATGTAATTTTTATTTGGGCTTGCTAGAAACACAACAGTGAGTAGAGAGTTTTTTCACGTGTGTTAACTAAGTGTTAGTCATCTAAGTGTTAGTGATTCAGGGTTTGAGCCAGAAATTGTACTCCTTTGCCCTAAGGACAGTTTCTTATTGTGTTTTAAAGACTTTTTATGATTAATGAATGCATTAAATCTTATATAAAATTGAAAAAAATATCTTTTAAGTTGTAGAGAACTTAATAATGAGATTTTCTCTAATAGAATATTTGGTCGTTTTGGTTTGATTGAAAGATCTTGAGACTTGAACAGAGTGTTAAAGTACAGAAGCCATATGTGTATAATTCCAGGTATTGGGCCCTGCTTATTTAAATTTATGAAATACCTGCTTTCAGTTTAGTCCTTTAAAGGAGAACTCTCTGCTTCCTGCCATACATAGCAAGTTTAAACATGCATAGGAAATCTGTACAATTTTTAATACTGATTGTGATCTCATTGCTATGTTATTTTGTACCAAAAAAAAACCCCACTAAAAATAAAACCCAAACCAAACCAAACCAAAACCAACCAAACAAAATCAAACAAACAAAGTTGAGAATATAGCACTGGCTATTAATGATGATATACTATTCTGTAGGTAGCAGTAAAATACTCTGCATTTCCCTATTCACATTTTAAGGATGTGCATTGAAGTAAGCATCTATAAAATGTACTGCTCTTCTTCCCTGGTTAGAAAATGTAATTAATGATGGTCTGGCTCAATAAATGCTTTTTAGAGCTGTGGAACATTTCTGTGTTAAAGTACAGCTAAACATGTTGGAGTGGCAATCATGTAAATAAATGAAATGTAATTCTGCTGAAACAAAAAACTACTGAAAGGTGAGGTCTGTGAAACATCATATATCTGTAGTCTACAACACTACTTCCAGCAAATATGGAGAGAGGAATACAGCTTGGGTTCTAGCATTTGCTGACTGGAAAGATAAACAATAAAAACAATAGGAAAGTTGCCAGGACACAGGTCTCTGTGCTAGATATGATTTAATGTAGTTTGTAAAAATACAGATATACTTCAATTTATTACACAAAAACAACTGGTATTTTCAATAGCATGAAAATAAACTTCTCCCTGCAGAAACATCACTCAGTGAAAGCAGCAGAAGAGAGTTTCTAGGATCATAAGAAAGAAAATATTTTTTGTTGTTGAATTTATTTGTTTTGAAAAATTACATTGCATGTTATAGATTAAAAATTTTATTTCTCAATATATCTTACAAGAGTGAACATTAAAATCAGATTTAAAAATACAAAACAAGTGTTTGCAGGCAGTCTAATTACATGGTATAGTCCTTCTGTGTTTTGGATAGGTGATGCTCTATTCAACTTACTGCTGCCCACAGAACTTGCTGTTGCTTAAAAGTATGGGATTCAAAATGTGAACTTCTCTTCCAGCCTTCATCTCTCTTGTCTTTTTCCAGCACCTTATATGAATGGTTACTTAACTTTAACCAAAATGTAAGGGGGCTTTCTGTAGTTTTTAACACAAATCATTCAGTTTTGGTTGTAAGTCTACTTCTCACACTCCTTTTTTTTATTTTCTTTTCCCATGAAGCACCTCTGGTTTTTCCAAGATGCCAGTTTTGTGCTTGCCCTCATTAAACCGGTCAGTTATGTGTACATTGAGAGAAACTTTTTAGGAGACTGAAAGTGCATCAGATATTGGAAGGTGTGAAAAGTGTATGTGTTAACCAGGTATCTGACTCTATTTCTTGTACAACTCCCAGCAGTTCAGGAAATTGCTCTTGCAGGAAAGGCTGTATGTGTCTGATGTAATTTCTCAAATGCACCTGAGTGGAGCTTTGCAGAACAGAGAAGTTTAGCAAAGGAATGAAGAAGTAAGCTCAACCAAAGACTGAGTGGTGATATACTAGTAAATATGCTAGTTATGTTATAAATTACATTTGTTTAATAATTATAACTGATTCTACCAAATAGTGACGCGACTGTTAACAGACGTTCTCCCACTCCTTTTTGCTCTGTTTTACAATAAAAAGAGACAAAAATGTACAGGATGTACTGTTATGGTTTGACACTGGTGCAATTCCAGTGCCCCTATGAAAATGTACCTTCTTAAATAATTGCTGTGAAATGTAATTAGGAACAGAGTAGAGCAGGCCTAAATTTAATAACAAAAGAAAAAAACTTTATTAAACTACTACTACTATAAAAGACACACACACTAAATCTAGGCTGAAGACCTTCTAAAACACTCCTTTTCTTTCTACCTAATTTTTAATAAAACTACAGTGAGACACTACTTAGGATTACTGATTAAGTTGTTACTCTTTAGATAACTGATACTCAGTCTCTCAAAGGAGAGAGAAGTCTCTCTTCCACTATAGAAACCCCAGAAAATACAGTTGCTACTTCTTGTGTTTCTATGTCACACATGGCAACCACCCGGAGAAAATCTGTCAGTGTGACACTCTCCTTTCTGTGCTACAGTGTTCTTACCACTGTGCATGGACAGACTGCTCATAGGGCTCCTTTAAGGATGCTTTGTCACAGACTAAAAGAGACAACAGTTTAGCTTCTAATTTTGGGACCACAGTCTCCCCCATTTTCTTCCTCCCTTGGGGCTGAGGGTCTCAAGAACAGAGATCATCTTCCTGAAGACAGAGGGCATCACCACACCCTCCTCAGCTTTTCTCTGTTCTCTCTATTCCTGTGTTGGTAGTTGCTGAAGCAGGTCCCTTGGTTTACTACTGCATTTCCTCTAAAATGCAGTCTCTATTGCAGGAGAATTTGGTTCAGTCTATTGCTAACAAGAAAAGTCTAGTTACAAGCTACTCTATCATCTCCTTCTACTCAAAAATTTCTTCCAGCATCTCAGGTCCTGGACTGTCTCTCTTCTACTTTAAATTGAGGAGGAGTAATATTTTACAAAGCTTTTATTTCTTAGGATAGGGTTAAAAGTTCAGACTCCCCGGACGGCTGAAATTTCTGCCCAGAATGCCAACTCCCACGACTGGGCATCTCCCCCTCCCCCCCACCCCTTCTTCTTCTCCTCCACTGGCAAATTTACAGGTGCTGTCGGATTCTCTGTCTCTTTCCCTCTGGTGGGGGGGGGGGGGGGGGTGTGGGGCAAGGGGAACAAAGATATCTCAATTTCTCTCCACCCTTCCGTCCACAAGAGCTGGCCCGGTTCAAATCCCTTCACACCCCGGGCCTACCTCTCTTAGGCCGCATGGCTTCCCCTGCCCCAGCCAGCCTGTGGCTGGGCAGGGGAGAGTCTGCACTGTCCAACGACCAGAACCAAAGAGAGCCAGTTCCCTTGGGAGTTCTTGCTTTTAACTCCCTGTGTTCTCAGAGGCGTGTCCATAAGTCGTCACTCCAGGTGCCAATATCTAAACTTGACTACTGATTGGTTTGATTACTAACTTCTTGAGAAAATTCACTTCCATGTCAAACCACAACATGTACATATTCATTAACTGCATTCTAACTTCTGCCTTCTCTTTATCTCACTGAAATATTTGGAGTTTGCTCTGTTTATGGTGATGGCAGAAGTCACTGTGTTCTTTATAGTGCAATTTGTTAACTTTTACATAGAAGTATGTGAATATACTTTAGCTTTCTTGCGATCTGCTCTAATCTACTGTAAAAAATTGCCAGCTAAAAATGACCTTGGAGATTTTGTTTTGCATTTTGTTTAAAGAAAGCATTGCAGAATATAATTGCAGCTAGTCTACTAGAGAACAAAAAATACTTGCTTGTCTCAGTGACATCAGCCTGGGGACAGACTTATAAATACAGGATTCGGGTTGTTCAAACACCTGGCGCTGCTTCACTCTGTGATCTAAAGAGTTATTTTCTGCTAAGTTCTCATTTCTGCAATCTACAATTGTACTCTGCACAGGGAAATTTAAAGACTTGGTAAATACTGAAGAAAAACACATAGCTTACATGCTAACATGTAAATATCTCTGGCATCAAAGTTATTTCAAACAAATCATTGAGGGTGGAAAGCTACAGGATGTTCATAGGAAAAGAGTAAAAGACTGTAAATAGACTAGAAGGACTTGGTAACGTCAGCCCTGGATTAATATTAGAGTTGTGAATAGGAACAGGCACATGTAACTATAGATGCTACACATACATCTACAAACTCTGAGAACTGAAGTTTTGAAGGCAAAGTCTTGAGATCAATGGAGGAGAATTTTTTTTTTAAAGAACAATATAGACTGGGAGATCAAGCTACAATGAATGGCAAGCTAGCTGAAATTAATTACTGAAATGAATTTAATAATTAAAATTTATTTACAAATAAGTACATTAAAAGGCAGAAAAACATTTTCCTACACTGTGTGAACAAATTGCAGGTTATGTACTTAAGAGCTGGTCAGTGATAGAGGAACAAATCCTAGGCTTTTATTTTATTTGCTCTTTTACAGTTATACTCAACCAATACTCCAGACATCACAAAACAACATGATGAAACAGGTCATAAATCATGAGTATGAAAATCAGCCTGAAGAGCTCACTGAGGTTGACTCACGGTCTTGAAAAGTTGAAATAATTTAATAATTAGACCTGCTTGGACAGAGTTTCTTCAATATAATAAGGACATTACAGTTCCAGTCTGTGAAATGAGACTTCAGCTTATGGAAATGTCTCTCCATAGGGAAGCCAGTGTTTCTCTCTGTTCCAGACATACTGGTAGTTACCAAACCAAAATGCAGTATTTTTGCATTTTATTGTTGGAAATCACAGTTTGCTTTAACACCTTTAGCCATGTGGTTTTAGTCTTCATTCATACAGTTTAAATTTTATTGCTGTTGCTTTCACTCTGACAGTTGGTAAAGTATTAGTTTTCCTACAACCAAAGGACTTTATTGAAGGTTGTGCTTCCTAATATCCTTTGGTCCTAATGGTCCTTTTATTTTGGTGGTGGTTATTCATGAATGAATAGTGAGGAGGGCTTATTTAGGTTTTCTGACATACCAATGAATATGGGCACAATTTAAGCATTTCTGAGGTTTATGTTGTTCATATTCACAATTTTTAAAGTGACTTACTTTTCATTAAAAAACATATTTTCTACTTTGCTTTGGAAAACCTAAGTCTGAAAGTTTTGTATTTTCCATTATTTGGGTAATGGTGACTATTAAACATTTTATAGTGTTGTATTAAAATGTTAAATGATCTTTCTTCATCTGCAAAAGTGGATAGAAGATAAGGGAGGAAGAAGCTTAAGAAAAAGTTAATCTGATGCAATATGTGATGTACAGAAAACATTATTTCTAACAACTTCCATACACATGTTTGGGGAGTATGTATGTTGTCTGAAGTCCGGTAGATGTATAGTGAAGTGTAATTAAGCTGAAGAAGGTACCAAATATTTTTTTCTTTATACCCAGATTAATAACTTTTGATGGACAATTTAATTTTACAATCTTCAGGCTTTTGGGATAAGAGGATGCAGGTTCAAAGCCCATCAGCTTCTCATCAGGCAGTAAGAAAGGAAAGGGGCAATGATAACATTTTGTTCCTGGGTTGTCTGAAAAATTACATTTTTCAAATTGAATTGCAAGATGTAGATGACAGAAAATTGATGCCCAGGTGAAGTGATAAAATGCCTACAAAATGAAGGAAGGTAGATGTGAGTATATAGATCCCTGGTTGCATGGATCTTTCTCAGCACAACACAATTTAGAACTGGGCAGAGCTCTTAAGATCACCAATCTATTGTGCATAAATAGCTTAGTTATCTAGCATGTTGTGATTCTACATTTCTCACAAAGTCAACACCTTAGATTTTTCTTCTGAAGTGATTCTCTGTTTCTCACTGGAGATACTCAGGATCTGTTGGAACACAGTTCTGTGCCATGTGCTCTGGGATGACCCTATATGATTAGGGAGGTTGGACCAGATGACCCAGAGTGGTCCCTTCCAGACTTAACAATTCTGTGATTCTCTGAAAATCAACCTGGGGACATCAAAAGCACTTTTTTACTTGGAAAATAATATGTAGAGCAGTTTTTAGGTAATGTCACTTAGACAAAACATGGGCCTTTCTGTGAACAGTTGAGTATTGTTCAGAAAATCTAGTGTTAAGATGGGATGGAGGTTCAGTGACCCTAATAGTCCCATTCTCAGACATGATTTTGATCTAATGTACCCTAGTTGGTCATTGATGTCAGGTGTCAGTGCTCATAGGAATTTCTCATAGTCAATTTCTCATAGTTTCTCAGCATTTTAGCAGTCTGACAGAAAGATCCATCTTTAAGTGGCCTGCAAATGGCAAGAGGCTGTGTGCATGGGAATTACCTTAGTGAACTATATTTTGCCCTTTAATTTTATCCTGGATATTAACTAGCCAGATGTAATAATGCAGCTCAGAAACTCTTAAATGAAGGGGAAAAAGATAACCCAAGAGATTCTACATTTTAAAAATATTTGTGGGTAGTATAATTTTTATTTCCACCTAACTTTTGTTACTAGATACAATAGCAACTGTTTACAGCAGTACAAATTTTATATCTGTAATACATGTGCTGTTTAAAGTGGCACTTCATTCAAGTTCTGAGGTCTGCATTCTTGAAGCTGTTGATATTCTCAAAGTAAAGATTGTGGTACTTCTGGAGAATTATTTTGAAACATGTTAGAAGTTGTAAGGAAAATAATTATTTGTAAGGAAATAATTAAATAAAAATTTTCAGGATTTTAAATAAAACATTTTGTTGGTGCTGCCAGTCTTGTAGAGATGCAACTTACATTATGGTGTGATTGGATAGCAGTATCAGCATAAAGGTTGTTCAGGCTGTAAATGGGTTTCACAAAACAAACTGGGTGGTTTGATGCAGATCAAGTGAATCACATCTAGTTGTCAGAATTGTTGCTTTAGTAATGAGTGGGTACACTGCACATAGATAAAAAAAGTGAGATTAAATAGAACTTTGGGTTTGTTGTACAGAATAACAGCACGGAAAACCTGTGAGCAAAAATGTCCTACCCATTAAGTGCTTATGTTGCATTTTTTTATTTTATATATTGAGGATAAAGATTAAAATTACTTCAGTTTGTTAACTGTGGCAAGCATATTTCTCTGTCTCTCAGGATTTTTCATAGAGATGCACAGAGAGAAAGAAAGATAAAACAATTTCTATTTCTGCTCCTTGTTTTTCCTATGTGGAATGTGCTTGGAGAATTGTTTACCTGGGGTGATTGCTTGATTGGATTCTGGTGAGGATTGTTTGAGTCTGGTGGCCAATCAGACCCACCTGTGGCTGGACTCTCGAGAACAGGGTCACGAGTTGTTAATTAGATACAGTAGTTAGAAAAGTAGGTGTGTAGTTTTAGTATCTTCCTTTATATAGTATATTAATGTATTATAGCATAGTTATAATAAAGAAATCATTCAGCCTTCTGAAATGGAGTTGGACATTATCATTTCTTCCCACTGGGTTTGCCTACATTTTACAATAAGTGGTGACCCCCTGACGTTGGATGAGGAACCAGGACCTGGATCAATCTAATCAGTCCACAACCGTGATTTAACACAAGAGAGGTGGTGAGCCCTCTTGAAAAGGCATGTCTAGACTCCCTGCGGGGGATCAGGAAGATAAGATACCATTGGGATCCTCTCTAGGACCAGGTGCAGCCCCGAGCAGTTTGCTGTAACCAGACGCCTCTGCCTTCCTATGAAAGGTACTGATTTTCTGATAATAGTACTGCCCTGACCTGGGGTGGACTTTAACTTTGGGAAGAGATGTCTGCAGACTTGACCACTTGCTTCTACTGTGTGGATGGCCTTATGTTTGCCGTCTGGAGAGATCTGGCTCGGAACCATGGAGTCTCTATCTCCGAAAATGATTTATTGGAGTTTCTTGAATTTGCAAACAGTCATTTTTTTTCATGAGTCTGGCTTTTTCCCTGGATCCAGAGGTTTGGAGGTCCCTGTATTTCGTCGTCAGGCAAGATTTCCGAGTAATTTGGTACATTAGAGTTTTTTTAAGCTTTTTCAGATAGTCCAGAGATGGACCCTCTAGTGAGCACGTCTGCACAGGATGGGGGGATGCCCCCTGCGCCCAGTGGGAGCACATTAGACCCCTGTCATGGCCGGACGGAGACCAGTTTGTTCAAGGACAGTCTTCACTGCTGGTGCCCCACTGAGCAGGGCTGGGGGGAGAGCCTCTGTCCGTGGCTCAGAAGTTTTCTTCTGCTTCTGTGCAAGAGGAGCCCTCTCCATCGCCGCCGCCTCCTCCTCCATCTCCTCCTCCTGCAGCGTGTGAGCTCTCCTCATCCTTTCAGAGGGTGCGCGGCTGCTCCCAGCCCTGGTGGAGGTGGAGACACCGCCTCCCTAACCAGTCCACCCGCCCGCAGCCGCGCCTCCTCTTCTGCCCCATTTGGAGTGGAAAGAAACAACCACCGCTGGGAGCCAGCCTGAAACCTCTCCATCAGAGGTGGAGACACCGCCTCCCCTGCCGCTCCGCCTGCCTGCGCCGGCCCCGCTCGCCGCGTCAGACCCTACTTTGGAGTCGGCGGCCACGCCTCTGGCAGCGATAGAGGCGCCTCTGGCCCCGCTCACCGCCCCAGCAACGCCGGCGGCCCTTCCGCTGGCCCGCAGCGTGTTCCCAATGCGAGCTGTGATGCTGGAGAAGACCCTCAGCCCGCTTTGCTGCTTGCAGAGCCCATTTCGCTGCTTTCGGCTGCCTCGCCGCCTCCCGCGGCTGTCGCCGGTTGCTGGGTGGCACAGAGAGCGACGGCAGCGAGCAGCAGCAGCCTGGCTCCGCGCTGGAGCGGCCTCCTCCGCCTCCAGTCAGCCCAGGGTCCCCAGCCAGCCTGTTCACTGGTGCTGGCTCTGCCCGGCAGCTGTCTGCTGCCGCTGTGAAAGAGAAAGTTAGAAGTTTAGTGCCTTTCTGGGGAACAGCATTTTTCTCGGTACAGCTCTTGCTTGGGTGGAGGATTCTCTGGCTCGGTGGGATTCTGACTGGGGCTTGGGGCCCTCACCCCTCCCGCTTGTGTTTGGGGGGGCGGGGGGGACGAGTTCTGGGAATGCTGCCGCTGGTCTTGTGCCTGGAGAACGTGGAGGTGGTCCTGCCACGGGTCAGAGAGCTGCATGCTGGCCCAGCCGTGCCACAGATCCTGAGAATCAACATTTCTCTGGGGAAAACACCTTCCCTGCCATTCCCTGGGGCAGCTCTGGTGTCCTGCTTTTGTTTGATGGGCGGGAGCAACGGCATCCCAAAGGACTGTGGCTGCAGCCACAGCCAGGCATGGTGCAGGATGAACGAAATCCTGGAAGAGATGCTGTGAAGATGACGACCCCACCCCACCGGCTGGGCTTGGGCTGCCCACCAGGGGCTGGGCCCCCACCACGCCGGCCGGGCTTGTGTTCCTTGACCCAGCCCCCAGAGCCTGGGCCCCCATCCCGCCTGCCACTCGGTGTGGGCTCCTTGGTCCAGCCTCCCGGCCCAGTGCCCCTGTGCCCCCCACGGCCGGGTTTGGGATCCTTGTTTCGCCCACCCGCCCAGCACCACATGGTCCTAAAACCTGCTGCTGCTGGGCATTCTGGTTACAAGAAGAAAGAAAAAAAAATCATTAGTTTTAAGATTAATTAAAAAGAGATGGTTGAAAAAAAATCATTAAAATTAGTTTTAAGATTAATTAAATAGAGATGGTTGAAAAGACAAGAAACAAAAAAGTGGTTGATTTAAGAGCTTTGGCCATGGCATTCCAGAGATTTTCTCAGTTCTTTTGAATTTGGTGATGGTTTTTTTGCATGGGAAAGGTATGTTTGCATGGTTGACAATCAGCCCAGATGTCTTTGCATCAAAATCGGGGGAGTTTGGAAAACCAGGATCCGGAGATGATTTCCAGCTCTGCTCATTTGAGTTTTATCAGCTGTTGTAGACTCTGGGATGACATTCAGTGTTCTGGTGTTTGATAATTATACAATGTCACATTTGGTGGTTTTCTATGGTTTTATAATTGTTGTTGGACTTTCTTCAGTTCTCTGTTTCAGGATTGAGAGGGACTTTTAAGGATGTCAAGATCAACATCTCCAGTCAAGGGACACCTTCTCCTGAGACTCAAATGTTTGGACTTTGAAACTTGAGCATTGTTGTTTGGGTTTTTATATTGTAAGCTTTGTTTTAGAGATTTGATAGAAGAAGGTGTTTGGCAGGTAAAGGCTCTCTTTGAACATTCCACATCGGCATCTGATTTGGCTTCTGATTTGATAACTAGCAAATTGATAAGGGAACCTCTTGAGATGTGTTTGCTCTCTCTTTTGCAAGGGCCCTGCAGAAGAATTGCAAATGCAGGGTTTTCTTTTTATTATTATTTATTTACACAGAAAAGGGTGATATGTGGCAAACACATTTCTATCTCTTCTCTCAGGATTTTTCATAGAGGTGCACAGAGAGAAAAGAAAGAGAAAACAATTTCTATTTCTTCTCCTCTATGAAAAATCCTGAGAGAGAGAGAAATGTGCTTGCCACAGTTAACAGTTTCAGAATGTATCACATTTTAATGTCTTTCAGAATTTATCATTAATATTCACTGAGCTTAACATTAGCCTTTTCTTATTTTCTTCTCATCTATGCCATCATTTGATTAAATTTTCTTATGGTATGTTCTTCTAGATAGGGGACCCAAGTGCTCTATCAAGTGCTAATATGTGTCTTTCAATACATCAAAAGCCTCATTTGGACTGGCATTAATTAATACTACATTTTTTCTATTAAATTCTTGTTTTATTTGTCATTAATGTATCTCTTTTTTTTCTCTTACTACATGAAATAAATAGAAAAAATGCTAATACAAATCTAAAATGCAATGAACTCAGTTCTTCTAATTCCAGCAAAGAGAGACAATTCAAACAGTTCCATGTTTGTTTCTGAGGTAAAGGAAAAGTTCTTACAGAATCAAAAATACTAATTATTCTGCATTTCTCAGACTCCCAAGACCTCAGGCATTTAAAAAAGAGAACCAGCATTAATCCAAGGCTGAAGTGAAAATCTGTCAAACTAAAGCAAGTGGGAATTTTATTGTTTTTTTCTGTTTTTCTGGTTTTTTTTTTTTTTTTTTTTTTTTGCATGCTTATACTATTTTCTGGTTAATTTTTTTTTATGTGTACAGAAAAACAGAGTAACAGGAAATGTGTTTCAGACTCAAATCTTTCATACTGCACTCCCTTCTATCACTAAGGTAATTGGAACTAAAATTGCAAGACTGATAAGAAAAACTGCGGGAGTATGCTTTAGAGTAGGTTTAAAAGGCATATTTCTTCCAGACTTGTCTGAAAGAAGGCACTGCATTTGCAGTGGATTCCTATAAGTGTTTACATTAATGCTAGTGTATTTGAGATATGTTGCAGCTAAAAGAAATGCTTCCTTTCTAATTTTTTAATAAAAGTATTGTACAAGATCAGAGGAGGTGTGATTGCTAGAACTAATGGACTACTTTCATAATGGAAGAAGCTAGTATTTCTCCACAGTACAATACAAAGTAGTTGCCAGTGTTTCATAGTATAAAACACCATGCAGAAGCCTTAAAACCTGCAGTCCTTGGTACACAGTCTGTATCAAGCAGTTATATGGGTTCTGTCTCATTCTTTCTAGTCCTGTGAGAATTCATCAAGGGATAAAGCCTCAGGTAATAAAATTGTCATTTTATGCTTAAATAGTAAATGGAAGATCCTGTAATTGGAGTGCAGAATTTGGAGCTGTACACATTGTATGTTTGTAATTGAGCCAAAATGCTGTGCAGCCAACTTTTGTGTTTCCAGGGTAATCAAGAGATTGGTTATAAATATAAGGCAAGGATATAGATAATATGTAAATGAGGCTGTAAAGATGTTCCTTGAAAATGATCAGGAAAAGACACAATCTGAGAAGGAGACTGCAGCATGAATGTTGTGCCCTGTGTGAGAACAGTAGTGAGGATGACTGTGTTTTTCTTTACTCCCAACACATTACAGCTCATGGCTTTGGGTGCTACCAGTGCCAATATCTTGTCCACTGAACTCATTTCTGTGGAATTAACATTTTCTAGTTTTGTCATAGAGCTTTCAAACAGCAGTTCTTGCAGCCCTCCTTCATCATGTCCTCTGGTCTCTTCTGTACCTGAGGATGAGGTCAGTGTCCCCTGTGGGGGTGATCCTTTTTTCTACATGCTCTTCCCTGCTAGTAGTCAAAACAGACGCAAAAGGAAAAAAAATAAAAAGAGTAGAGAAAAATGGGATGAAGTGGGTGCAAACAGGATTTTGTTAAAAATAAAAAGAGGTTGGGTGGAGGTAGATAAAAAGAAATCTGAAATAATTGTTCTGTAGAATATGGCCTTTCCACATAGGCAGAAATCTTTCTCTTCACTTCTGTGAGAAGACAGTCAAATACAGAATCTTGTCTCTTAATTAGAAAGAAAAATACTCATCAAACACATCTCATCACTGGAAAGCTAATGATCCACAGCTGCTAGTCTGAATGGACAGGCTTTTTTTCTGAACAGTAGGAAGTCTTAATAATTTTGGATGAGATTTCTTTTTAAAATATACCGTAGTTTGCAAAAGAATAGGATATTCAATATCCTAATTTAAATTAATTTTTGAAGTGTTGTACACTAGGGATAGTGTCATGTGTCTCTCTGAATGATCATTTAATGCATGTGTCTCTCACTAAGAGTATAAACTGAAAATGACCAGTTCATGCTTGTGACTCTGAAAACTTCGATCTCATGGGACAGATGAAAAAAGCCCTTCCTTATATTCTTCTGTATAGGAAATGGCAGTTGTATTAAACTGTAACCTTTGAGACTCACACTCATGTCTTAAAATTGTTAGCTTGTTTCAGTAGTGATGAGCATCCTTTTTTTACACTGACTGCCATTATTTTCTTGGAAGTTACCATATCAGATACCATCTACTCGATGCTTTACAGACATGGGCAACCCCCAGAAGTGTTCTTTTATACTTATTAGTTATCTTTTCTGGTTTAGTTTGGGTTAGGGACTTTTTGGCCTATTCTTACTGAATGGAATGTTTATCTATAAGAACTGAGTCCTGGAGTTTTCTTGCTGTTCTGCACCAGATTTTAGATTTGCTTATGTTTACTTAAAAGTTTTGTCTGATACTGGAAATCTGCTTGTTTTCTCTCATACACATTTCATGAGTGCATTTCTTGTCTGTAAAGAATAATGAGGCCATTTAGGTCAGAGGGCCATAGCTGCGCCGGTCTCACACAGCACACATTTCATTTGTGTTACAGTGTTTGTGTAGTGCCTGGCTGAGACAGTAGCCTGAAAGGAGGAACTGGTTAAAATTAAGCCAGACTAGATGGAAATTAAGGTGGCAGGTCAGCAAAATCATCTTCAGGAGATGACAGGTGTAATATCCACACTTTTGAATGGCATGTCCATACAATTTGTAAAAAAGGTAATCTCTTAATGGCTGTATTGTAAGGAATTAATGTCATTGAAGGTCATTTGGCCTTTAGAAACATCAGCTGGGAAGTGTTTGAATTGGAGTTCATCAATATTCTGGAGTACAGAGTACATGATGACCATGTTCCTCAGACTGCAGTCAAGTCCATGTCTCCTGAGACTGTGTGTAGATTATTGGCTTTTTTCCTCTGGGGCCAGGGAGTATTTAAATAATACTTCATTTCTTAACCACTTTTTAAGCAAAGTTCAGCTGGGGCCCTAAGAAAGACTGTATGTGTTGCCTTTTCTCAACAAGTAATCTCTAATATTTACTTTTCTGATACTTCATGCTTATTGCTGGCTTCCAAAGCATCCTTCAGTGTGCATCCATTGACTCGGGGTATTTCTGGGGTTAAAGCATGCAAGGATATTTTGTTTTTCTTCTGAGACACAAAATTTGTTGTAAGTCGGTTACATCTAATTTACCACTCTCTTATAGACAGCAAGATCGCAGAACAGTTCTTGAATGTGATGAGATATTGTTTGCTTCTACTGTGGTTTTAAACCTAGCTGGAGATGAAATGCCTCACAGCCACTTGCTCAAACCCTTCCTCTCTTCCCCTACATCCTGGTGGAATGAGGAGGAGAATTTAACTAAAGTTTCTATGTTGACATAAGAACAGTTTAATAATTGCAAGTAAAATGAAATGCCATAATAAAGGTAAATAAAATAATAATAGTAATAAAAAAAGAAAAGAAAAACCAAACAAAAGAATGCAATGCAGTTTCTCACCACCGACTGACCCTTGCCAGACCCCTCTTCCTGAAATAACATCACTCACCCTTCTAGATAAGCCCCCCTGGTTTATATCTGGATATATATATGATGCTCTATGGTGTGAAAATACCCCTTTGGTCCGTTAGAGTCATCTGTGCCAGCTATGCTCCCTACCACTTTATTTTTAATGCCTTCCACTGGCAGAGCATGAGGCAATTTGCAAAAAGATCCTTGATTTTGGATAAACACAACTTAGCAAAAAACCAAAACATCAGTGTTTTATCAGCACCATTCTCATTCTGGATCCAAACAGTTACAAGGAGAAATTAACTCTACCTTAGCTGAAACCAACACAGCTTCTTATGCATTACCATGTCTAACAGATTTCCTTCTAAACTAAACGACCTTAAAAAAACATTTCTCTTTCAAATGAAAAGCTTCTATAAGTGCCAATATCCTTGTTTTTGTCTTACACACACTGCTTTTTCAGTTCTTTCAGTAATTATAATGTTTGTCTTGCAGTTTTATAGGCTTGCATATACATAGTAAAGAGGGGTGGAAAGTATGGGGGTGAGGTAAGTTACCTGATCTTGAGAAAGATTACCCAAGATGTAGACTTATGTTTTTGCTTTCTACGTGGATGCTTGTATTTGATAAGAGCATTTTGTTCTAACTCCAAACAAAAAACTAGCAGAAGACTATAAAAATATGCATTTTTTTCTTACTGATCTTTATATATAGCTTGATGGCTAATTTGGGAAAATGAGCTCTGTTTTGGTTTACCTAGGTATTGGCATTGCTTCAGGTTTGCAAGTTCCGTAGCACAACACCTTCAATCCTTTTAGAAGGTATTAAAAGTAAAAATATTCAAAAGCTTTACTATTAGGATGAAAAGGCTTATCAAGATTTCTGGATGTTTATCCAGCTGTAGTATGTAGTGTGATTTGCTTTCACTTTTTTGTTGTTGTTTTTGTGTTTCATTGTTTGGTTCTTTGCTGAAAAAAACAAACCCCGGTTGTGGCTACTGGCTTAAATAAAAGGGGGGTTCATTGACAGGGAAAATTGGAGGTAAAAATGGTTTTATTTGGCCCTATCTTAATCCAATTATTTTTAGTTCTTTCCTGTAAACCATTAATTTTGTAGCAGCATCAGTACGGAACAATGTCTACACAGTGGTGTATGGAGCTGGCAGTGGGGATGGGTTTCTCTGGCAGTGGGATCACCAAGTTGATCCCATGTTGAAGACCAGCCCCAGTTATTTAGGCACACATCTCTAGGAGATGTAATCCAACCAGGCTTCTGGTAGCAGAGCACTTGAGCTGTTTTGAGCTAACACTGCAATAAATCAAAGTTTTCAAAGTGGTGGACTTAGGTGGCTTCTCAGCATTCTTTTAAACCCATTTTTGATGAATCTGTGGTCAGTTCAATTTCACTATACTTTCATAAAAATAATCATATGATTTTAGCATTTATTGTGATTTCTTGCTAGTTTTCCATGCAAAAGACTTCTGATTGCTACTTCTGCTTGTTTTTATGACATTACTACAGAATGACCATGTTCTTTTTTTCTAAATAGCAGATTAGTCTTTAATCAACTCTTGCTGCCACCTTTACACTGCTAAAGGGTTGTTTCAAAGCTAAAACCAGATTCAATAACATGTTGAAGTCCTCTTTAAATTTATTACATCCCTATGACCTACAAGAAAAATGGAGAGGGACTTTTTAAAAGGGTGTGTAGTGATACAACAAGGGGTAATGGCTTTAAACTGAAAGAGGAGAGGTTTAAATTAGATATTAGGAAGAAATTACTTATTGTTGAGGGTGGTGGCACTGGTGTCCAGAGAAGTTGTGAATGCCCCATCCCTGGAAGTGTTCAAGGCCAGGTTGGATGAGGCTCTGAGCAGTCTGATCCAGTGAAAGAGGTCCCTGCTTGTGTTAAGGGGGGTGGATATAGGTGGCCTTTAAGGTCCCTTCCAACCCAAGCCATTCTATGATTCCTGAAATCAACTAATATTTCTTAAAATGAAATCTTATTTTTATGCTCTTTTGCATTATTCACAAAGATGTTATTTTATGAGAGAACAATTAATTTTCCTCTTGATGACAGTACATCAATTCTTCTCTTCCAAGAATTAAGGTAGGAAGGATTGTGGAGGTAAGTTTGAGTCAGCAAAGTGGTTGAACAACTCTCCACAAGGAGAGGTGGATTTCTTTCCACCTCTTTTCCAGAATTGTTTTCATTAATTGGTCTTAACTCTGCACAAAAGTTTAATGCTGATTTCAATCATTTTTTTCCTGCTCTGTCTTCTAGCTTTTTCTTTTTGTGGTCTGGAACTTTGAGCTGTACATGATACCACTGGCTTTGTTGCTGCTGCTGGCATGGAACTACTTCTTGATCGTATCAGGAAAAGATAACAGGCAACATGATACAGTAAGTCTTCTCTACTTCATGTCCTTTTCTTTTTTTAACTAGGTAAAATTTTTAAACTGGGTTTAAATATTATATCTTTTTCAAAATGTCTCCCATCACAATTTTCAATGGACAATTTTCCCACCTGCAATTTAATTTTATTCTGGTTGTCCAATAAGTGCATCTGATTGTGTTGAAATGTCATGTAAAAATACAACAGAACATGCACTATCTATAGAATCTGTTTTGTGTGGGAGCAGAGAGGCTTATTGTTGAGGAAAAGGCAAATTCTTTGAAATTATTTTATATGGTTAAGTTCTTATGCCACATTTTTTATTAACATGTTGAATTTAAAGGTTTAAATTATTCCAATTTGTTAACTGTTTCAGAATGTATCACATTTTACTGTATTTCACATTTCATCATTAATATTCATTGAGCTTAATATCAGCCTTTTCTTATTTTCTTCTCCTCATTTAATGCCATTATTTAATTAACATGTAGTTGGGATATAATGTAGGAAATATTTACTAATAACTGGCATTTATTAATAATATTAAAATGGTTTAGATTTTCAGAAGTACATATTAAAAGTTGAAGTTGTATTCTATGCTGTACAAATTTTCTAGCATCCATGAAGGTAAAGGATTTTGTATGCCGTACTGCTGAGCCTTATGATAGTTGTACTAGTTTTTGTATCCCAAAAGCAGCATGTTGTCTACTACTTTATGATCTGAATGGATAACTGAATGGGCAGGAGAAAAAGCTAGAACAGATTAGATAATTGGTCTCTGAGGACAGTGGTTAAAGGAGGTCAGTAACAAGCGGACTACCACAGTACAAGGTCCTGTTTAACATCCCTTCCAGTAATGTACACCCAGTAATGTACTTGATAGTGCACCCCCATCAAGTTTTTGAGTTACATCAGGCATGTGGGACCATTTGACAGTCTGGATCTGCCACTCAAAGGTATCTAAGTGGGCTGGATAAATGAAGTGATAGGAGGCCCATGAAATTCAGAAGGAAAAATCCTGCTTTTGGGGAGAAATAACCTGTTTCAGTGATACAGAGTGGAAATTGGTTGTCTGAAAGCAGCTGTCTGAACGGGGCCTAGAGGTCTTAGAAGGCAGTGAGGTGATCAGAAGCACAGGTGGTGGATTGAGGTAAGTGATTATCTCCACTTCTCAGCACTTGCCAGAATGCATATTGAATAGTGTCCAGTTTGAGGCATGCCAGTTCAAGAAAGTCGTTCATTGACTTGCAAGTTAAGTGAAGGGCTACCAACATGATCAGGGGCTTAAGCCCTCATCAACCAGCCCTTGAAGAGAAGCTGAGGGAAGTGGACTTGAAAGATCCTGGCAAATAAAGGCTTTTAGTGACTGGAGCACTCTCTAAGGAGGTTAACAAGAAGATGGAGCTAGGCTGCACAAGTGATCTGCGGTGGAAGAGGCAACAAACTTCATTTAAAACAAAAGAGGTTCAGAGCAAAAAACCTTTTTTGCCATGAGAATTGCTAAACAATTGCTAATGCTATAGGAAGTTTCCAGGACCTAAGTAAAGCTCTGAGGAACCTGACCTTACCTCATGGCTGACCCAGCTTTGGGCAGGGGTTTGAAAATCCCTTCCAGGACCTGAGCGATCCCCTAATGTATAGCAACTGCAGTTATTAGAACCCATACAGCTCTCATCCCCACACTGTTGTTACCTGTCTACATCACTAAGACTGTTATGGTTCCAAGGACCATCTAAAAATAAGGGTGGGAATGATAAAGGTGTTCCCAAATCTCAAATGTGATTACATTTATGGAAAAAGCCTAAGATCAAGATTTAAAAGACGCAATACTTAAAACACAGCCCATTATCTCCTGGTGGCTGAAATGCTTAAAGCTTCTCAACCTAAAGATTTTACCTGAAATCCCTGGTGAAAGGAGAAATTTCATTTGTGAGCATACAAATACATTTAATTTCTCTCTGAAATACCACCTGCCTGGGAAGATTTTCTGGTAATGTAACTTTTCTGACAAGCTGATGAAGCTAGTGATGGACTCAGTTAAGAATACCAAATGCTGGTCCTAAACTTTCCTCTTGCTAAAAGTGCTTCATACCAAGCTAATATAGCCTATATCAAGCAACTATGTTGATCCCAAATATTTGGTATCTGTGCCATTAATGACCTTGTTTTTATAATGATTTATAAGTTTGGTTATCATCATGTTGAGTATCTGCCTTGAGTGAAGTCATTTGCAGATTTATTGTAAGCCTTTCTAATTAACTCATGAGTCTTCAGTAATATCATGAGTCCTTATCTCAGGTCATTAGCACAGTATCAATCGAATAGGAGTCATTTAAGTATCTACATTTTCCTATGCAGAGTGTAAATTTTATCTAAATTAATGAAGCAGTGTTTTCTATTCGCTAGAGAATGTTTCAGCATTCATGTGATCTGGCTTCTCTCCCCAAGTCTTCCGAGATTCCTTGTGTGGCTCTGTGAAATCATTGACTACTTATATTAGAGATATCATCTAACTTTAGAAGTTACTTTGAAATCCTAAGGCTAATGATAAGACACAAAAATAAATGTATTTGTTACCTGATTAACATTAGAAAAGCATAGTTAAAATTGTATATGGTTTTTTTTTTGTTTAATGTCTATTGGAAGATACTTAAATTTGGGACCATGCAAAGCAGCTTAGAAGAGCTGATTTCCATTGTGATATCTCTTTGAGAAAATAATTGTCAGTTGTGTCATCAGTCTAGGTGCTAGGGACCACACTTCTGGTGGTCAGTGATTAGTGATCACTGAGTTTCTGACTGGATATGGCAGGCAGACCAGCCTTAACTCATCCTTGTTTGACCGTCTCTCTAGATAAGATGTCATTTGCTCTTGGGCGTCAGTTTTTTTTGAAGTAGTTTGAAACTTATTTCCTCTTGGAAAAATTCATCTGCCAAGCAAGCATCTGGGTATCTCTATTATAACATGAATATGTACTTCTTGTTTGAACGCAAGTATGGTTATTTTGCCATTTATTCTGACTCCTAATGAGTTATATATGTGAGTCCTTTCTTGAATTCAAGGTGCAATATGGTTGTGGCAAGGAGGAGGCCCAAGTGTATTTCCTAGTAGGAGATAAGTCTATTGGAATGCCCAACAGAGGTGAAGCAGCATACTATATCTCCATGGATTCAGTTGGACTTCTTGTAGGATTGGTGATCATTGTGGTTTTAGTCTAACACTGCTGCAAATTTCCAAAAGAAGCATTGGATTCCCTATCTTTTGTACATTTTCATCAAGATTAGTTGTATTTCTGAAAGATATGCTCTCATGAAATAGGAACTCTTGTATTAAACATTGGTGTAAGTGACTGTAGATAGATGTAGACTCAATGGATAGTTCTGAATGGAACAAAACCAAATGAATTTCTGTCATTGAGTCATGTGGCAGGTGTAAAAAGCTGCCAGTATTAAGAAAAAAGTGACTAAAATGTTGTTCTTAAGGTCTTCTGAATTTTGCAGTAACATTTTTGCCTGAAGTACACCCTGCTGCTTTCTCCAAAGATATTTACACTTTTTTATAATTGTACTCCTGAGTATCAGACCTCACAAAATAATTTATTTTTAGAACA
This sequence comes from Anomalospiza imberbis, assembly GCF_031753505.1. Taxonomy (NCBI): domain Eukaryota; kingdom Metazoa; phylum Chordata; class Aves; order Passeriformes; family Viduidae; genus Anomalospiza; species Anomalospiza imberbis. Next base: position 43,859,694 of record NC_089721.1, read on the forward strand.
GCTGTTATTATATTAAACCATGATCACCTAAACACACAAGTTTAGAACAAAGTGAATCTTATTAGGCTGAGATTTTTTTTCTTGTCCTGCCTTTTTTCCATTATTTTTTTCACATATTCTGTGGGGTAGGTATTAACTGTTGTGTTTCTGCCACTCCCTGCTGCTCCTTGTCACCTGTGCTGGATTTGTGTGGTGGGGAGAAGCATGGAAGTGCTGCCCCTACACATAATAGAGCATGGCATGATGACAGACTGCAAACTAACAGAAAGTATGGTGAGTTTAAAAGATTATTTTCAGTATCTTTAAGAAGCTATTTAATACTTTGATGATTTCAAATGCACCAAAAAAAGCCTGGAGAAAACAGCAGCGCTCCTGTCTGGTGTCTGGGATCTTCTTCTATTTCTATGCAAAAGTCATTTATAACTGCATGGAGTTAATGGGGGAAAAATTTATTGGTTTTGGGTTTGGGTTTTTTTTTGTTACTTGTGCATTTCTACTTCAGGCTATGTTCTGTATATTCTGACTGCCTGCTGGAGCTGCCTAACTTAAGGAATGGTCAGATAATCTCTCAAAGTGATTTTAAATGTTCCCACTATTCAGCTGCTCTTGTCCCTTTCCCTGGGATGAAACAGTAGATTATATGATTGGAGTGTGTCATATGGAGATTAAACACAGTTTGCATAGCTATGAATCATTATTTTTACCCTGTGTACATAAGCCTGGGTACCACAATTAGGACAAACTGTGACAGTCTCTCAGCTGTTGATCTATAATGCTTAACTGCTGTAACAGGCACATTGGATCTCCTCTGGTGACAGTGTAAGTTCTTGTTCTGTTGTGACCAAATAGGTTGCAGACAGAGAGCGCAGGTCATTTTCTCCTCCCCCTGCCTGTGGAGGACTGTACAGATCTGTACAACCAGTTGCATAGCTCTTATTGACTGCAGGGACTTGGTTTTTACAACGGGATGGTACTTTTTGAGGATTGAAGACTACTAGGAAGAGATTCACTTCACCGCATGGGGCAAAATCTTCTTTCTCAGAAGCTGTCCAACCTAATGATGAAAGAATTAAACTAAAAATAAATGGAGGAGGGAGGTGATGGTGACCCATAAAAGTGATTCCTCAAGTAAGGAATCACAGAATAGTTTGATTTGGAGCAACACCTTTCACCAGACCAGGTTGCTCAAAGCCCTGTCCAACCTGGCCTTGGACTCTGCCAGGGATAGCGCACCCAGAGCTTCTCTGGGCAACCTGTTCCCGTTCCTCCCTACCCTCACAATGAAGAATTTTTTTCCCAATATCTAATCTAAATCTGCCTTCTGTCATTTTGAAGATACTGCCCCTTGTCCTGTCATGAAATTGGTGGTCTGAGTTGGCAAAAAAAGGGTGCAGGGTGAATGGAAGGCCTCAAAATCAATCCAACAAGACAGATGCGCTCCCCAGGCTAGGTATAGGCACACAAATAAGGAAATGGCTCTGGAAAAGTCTCTCACACCCTCTCTGAGAGCCCAGCACGTCAGAGGGAAGTATATTAGCATGCACATTAGGTACATTAGTGTGCACAATATAGGAACCAGTAGGAGTTCAGAGGTCCACATGCAGCTGCACTGATTCACAATCACAGAGATGTGGTGAAATTGCTGTCATGTCCATTATGCAGTGTATATATTCTGGCTTTTTATTCAGCACAGGCTGGGAAGGTGAGGAGTGGGAGTTACTTTTCATTCTAGCAAAGGGAAGATGATGAAGGGATCAAAGCATCTGGCATACAAGGAGAGGCTGAGGAAGCTGGTATTGTTCAGCATGGAGGAGGGTTCTTGATGATGTGTATAAATGGCCGAAGGGAGCGGGAGAGAGACACAGCCTCTTCTTAGTTGTGCTTCATCACTGGACAGTATCAATGACCACAAACCAAAATACGTGAAAATTCACCTGACCACAAGGAAGCACTTTCTTTGTGACTATGGTGACAATCGGGGACAGATTGCCATGACAGGTTGTGAAGTGTTCATCTGTGGAGATATTCAAGACCTTTCAGGACATGGTCTTGGGCAGCATGCTCAGAGGTGACCTTGTTTGAGTAGGGAGGTTGAGCTTGCTGATATCTGCTTGACTGGGGAGAATAGGATGGCCCTGCCAACCTCTGTGACTGATATTCTGTCAACTGAAGATACTAATCTTTCTCTCCTTTTGGTCTATTATTTTTAATGGATATTTTTCCAAGTAAATTAACTTTTAATAGAAGAATAATGCACATTCCTGAAGGTACCTGTGAATGTTCTTCTGCCATATAAACTTATATGGAGAAGAGGTTTGATCACTTCACGTCTTGCATTGATAGTTAATACTTAGAGCCTTTAAGGAAATATTGAGTAGCCAATTTCCTCTTGAATTTATGAGATGCACATATCATTGCATAGCAAATTATGCTAAACAGCTAGGAGTTAATGTGCCATACCCAATTTTGTATGAGTTTGCATAATAGAGTGTACATGTGTATACATGTATATATGTATATGTGTATATATGTATGTATATAGATATAAAATTGATCTTTTAAGAATTATATAAAGTGACAACTATGCATCTTCTAATTTCATTGTAGGTTTTCTCCTACACCATAGACTTTGATGATTTATATGTGTATGTTTCTATTAGAAGTTAGAACTAGCCATGTTTAGGATGAAATTTTGAGAAAAGAAGAAAAATAATTTTATTAAAGACAGCCTTTTATTTTAAGATTTTAAGCAGTTTTCTCTGGGTATTTTTCTGTAGTCCTCCAATACAGCAACTCATATCTTCATGTGTGTTCTGGAAATTGCCAAATTAAAAAAAAAAAAAAAAAAAAAGTGAAAATGGGAAGAATGATGCTTATGAATATATCCATCTCAGTGAATTCTTTCTTCACTCAAGAAAAGGTGGTCAGCACAATAAGCTTGAGTTGGTCATAGAAGCCCAGCTCACCTGCATGTAGATCTTTTCTGATTAGAATCCTATCATTTTGCTCTAGGAGCCAGGCAACAGAATCTGTCAGAGCGCTGTCAGATGGATTTGTTGCTGCTCCTGTTTGGGTCTGAGAGTTCCACTTTGCAGTACATTCAATGCATAAATTAACTCTAACAGGAAAGCGTCTGACTTTAACCAGCTGTTTTCCTAGAAGTTGAAAACTGAGTTACCAAGTGAAGCAACAAAGCAGGAACTTGATTTTTTCCTGTTTCTTCACTTTATGGTCTTAAAGATTGAGTCTTTACAGTCCTTACATGTCACCGTAGAGCAGGACGGGAACAAAAATGACTCCAAGTTAGAAGGCAAAGAATTAAACCCTGATTTATTTCAAATGCACCTCTCTATTTACAGGGAACATCATGCAGACTAATTTAATTGGTCTTAGAGTAAAAACATCTCACACCATTGGTGTGCAGTGAATGACACACGGTAGCAGAACCTATCTATAAACAATGTGAACCACAAGATAGATTAGAGAATTATTTACATTCTTTCCCAACTGTCTCCCAGGCTCTCACCTGGTTAGAAAAACCTTCTCTTTTTCTCTCTGACTGAACTGAGAATATCCACACTTACATTCAAAGGCTTTCATGTGCAGAAGAATACAGGACAAACACCAAGTGTTTCAGATCCCTTGCCAGTGTGATAGTTTGGAGTTTTGAGCTTCAAGTCCAGAAGTTCTATTCTGCTAGGGAATCTGCAGAGATTTCTAACTGCAGACTAAATTCTTGCTGTGAATTATGGGAAAAAATAAATGTCATTGCCCCTGTATTCTAGCTAGACAGTGTCTGGAGTATGTCACTTGCAAGATATAAAAGGATGTTGTCAGGTGAGCAAGTACATCTTGCCTGCTTTCTGACTGTACTTTCCTGAGAAGTTTTGCCTCTGGTATGACTGCAATGGCAGTAGCCACAAACCACCCCCAGCATGAGGACTGCTGGAGTGCACAGAGTTAGCCACAGAACAGTTTATAAAATTATTTTCAATGTTATGAAGAACTGATTTTACCTTGTATTTTCTAACTCCTAACTATTCATAAACTTTGCTTTCATTCATTATCAATAAGTTAGAAGGGCTTTTGCAGATGAGTCATAATCTCTGTGTGTGGGAAGGGTGGGTGCTGCTGAAGAACAAGGACTACTGGCAACATGAGCCTGAATATTAGGTAGTCCACTAAGAATAATTTTTGTCTCCACACAGATGTTTAGTTTTTTTCCTATGTGATCCATACAGTCAAGAAATAAATATATAATGTAGTGCTCCACAACGAGATAGGGTGGGTTTTCTTTTAATATATCAGAAGAGAAACATGAAAATGTCAGGCTTTGCTCTTCTGCAGCGTAACAGAAAAATATGGTGCTCCAAGTGGCTGTCTGGGCTACAGATAAAAGAGGCTGTCCATATTGCTATCATAATTCCTGTGCCAGAAGTTTGCATACAGTAGCAGAATACTCCTTGGTAAAACTTTACATGCCTGTTCTTACCACAGCAACAGCTGCAAAACTGAAAAACGCACTACAGAATTTGAATGCTTTGGCTTGTTTTGGTCACCTGAAGAGAAAAGGCCAAAACTAAAATCCTGCTCTAAATATCTCCAGCATTCTTTTAAAAATTGGATTTTTTTTTCCTGTCAGAAATCAACTGTTTTTTAATTTAAATTTTGCCACTTTTTATTTCCACAGTCTTTTAATATTGCTAGCATCTAAAATAAAATTGAAGTTCACAGCACAGAGGAAGAATTTTTGTATGAGACTGTTAAAATTAATTTTTCTTTGCATTTGCATTTGCCTGAAGTTTTAAATGGCAACAAGATTCACAGATAGATTGTAGTGGCTATTACAAATAATTAGTACTATATAACCTAATATCAGTTTAGTTTCTAGAAAAAATTCCCATAGTAATATGAGATTTTTGTTCATGTTTGTTCGGCTTTCTATCACTTTAGCACATTTTCATGCTAAAGACTTTAAGAACTTTGGGATTTTATGGTATTTACAGAAATGTATAAATACCAGGGCAAAAAATAGCTAACTGAAACAATATGTGTATTACATATATTTTCACCTAAAATATGTAACATAAATGTTTTGTACCAAATAGTTAGTCAGCTTCAAATCTGAGTGTAATGGGGCACACCCACAAGCTTAAAATTACTTGGATAAATGCTATTTTATAACAGAAGCATATCTGGTCCTACTAGAATCTGCAAACAATATATTTGAAAATAAAAAATAATAACAATGAAAACCTATAATGAGACATTGTGTTCTTTATAACATAATTTATCATAAGGTTTTCCCTAGGAATTCAAGTTCACAATGTTTTGTGAAGGTGTTATTTTTAATAGTCCTCCATAGTAATCTTTCACTGATACTTAACCAAGCAAAGAATGCAGTTATTTTTATTCTGCTGAACTAAAAATGAAGCATTCTGGGAGATCTGACATTTCAAGTGTACAGTACATATTGAAGCCTTTAGATGAAGACATACTTCAAAAAAAAAAAAAAAAAACTAACATTCAGTTCAAAACGCCTTGTGTAAATACAAAAGAAAGCTAAAAGAAATGAGAACCAAATATTGAAAGAAAATGTAAGAAATGTTATAGTACTTGTACCATGGTAATGTTACAAATTACCTACTCTTAACTACATTGGCAATTGAATATTGAGGGCATATAAAGCTGACAACAGCAAAAGATTACATGTTCTTGTATAATCAGCAGTATTTACTACTGATATATATTCCCAAGAAATGTATTATACTGTAAATAAAAAATTCTGTTGTTGACATTACAGAATCCTGTGTAATAAGCAGCATGCATCAAAAGGCCTCTGACAGCCATAGTAGTCTCGTTTCCTATTAAGAGTCAGACTAAATTTCATTATGAGCCCTTCCCAGAATAAACTAACAAAATCCATTCTGTTAGAAGACATAATTTGAGTGCCTATGTAAAAACCAGAAAGTAATTTAGTAGAAAAGTACTAATGCTTTTGTTTTTATTCTCCTGTCTTCTGTACTGCAATATATTCAATGTTATTGAGAAGCTTATCGCATCTAGTAGTTCAGTTATTCTGAACTAGAATTCTGAACTATTATTAGTTAGAATTATATCTTTTAGTAGATCTAGTTATCACATTTAATAGTTCAGTTATTCTGATGATTACTACAGATGAATACCCCAAGATCAAAACATATAAATCTGGTTGGACCCAGATATACCGCACTCCTAAATCAGAATCTGTTAATTTGATTTTTATTTTCCTTAAAAATGTGGTATAAAGGTTGGACATTTTAATGAAGATTTATCTCCTGTAAAATTTCTCCTTGGCAATTCCATAAAATAAGCAGATGCCATGTTGTGAAGATGAGCACATAACTGCTGCTGTAGTGGGCTTGTGGACAATAGATACCTTTCCTTCAAATTAAGTACCAGGCAATGATCTGAGAAAGACCAAGTGGTTTTATGCATCCTTCTTAATCCATACAAATTGCATCATTTTATATTACATTTGTACGCTGAGTTGCATGGCTCACAAGCTTACAGTACATTTCATGTCAGGACAATATGAATACAAATCCAAACAGTCCTGAACAGTATAATTCTGACTACATTAATTGCACATCTAAAATGCATTTGGATGCAATTTGGCACCAAATCTAATCTTCACTTTTGATATCTTTCATAATTTTAATACTTATGTATGAATATACAAGTGTCTGTAGATATTTTGAGATCATATGTAGATATTTTGTTGGTTTTTTATTGGACCTAGCTTTGAAGGACTACATCAAGTAGATATAGAGCAGTTCTAATGAGGAGCATTTTTGAAATATTAAGGTAACAGTCATCATGGCTATCTGCAGAGTTAGTGCCCTTTTTTTTCCCCTATCCTTTTCTTTATTTTACATCTCAGTGCAGAGCAAATACCTGGTATTATTAACATGTAAAGACATCAGAGTATCTTCTGTGCAGGTTTTTATTTTGGATCAGCTGAAAAACATAGAACAGAGACATTAATGATGGTATGCACACTCTGTGTGAGAAGCAGCAGGCTAATGCTAAGGGAGAAGGACCTTTCATTAGAAGTGGTATTAAGTTTCACTGTGTCACTTTGCCACTGATTTTTTAGATTCAGGAGGTATTTCTACATCCTCTACAGCTGTAGGGCTTTGATTTAACATACCTGTAAATAACTAGAATCTAACTGTGCTTTGCAGGTTGAGGTTAAAAGTCAAAGTGAATTATTTTCTCAGCAATTCTATCCTCTATGTTAGTCAGTAGATCTTTAGAATAAATGCAATTTGTATTTAATGTCAGTTTCCTCAGAAGACTGCATTGTAGCCCACAGATGCTGAGGTTTTCTTTGGTGTGAAAATGTGATGGTTGTGCTTCCTTCTGGTGACCTAGTGTATAGTATTTGCTGTGACAGAGCAATGGTCCTCCAGTCATGGAGGATTGTGAGTTGTACCGTATTTTTGGCCTGCATTTCTTGAAGATGATGGGAATGGATCAGGAATAATGACAGTACATTGGAATTAGATTACATGCTGCTTCTGATTTATAAGCTTTTAATGGGGATGTATTGCAGAGGAAGGGTCTTTGCAACATTTAAACATTATCCCCTTACCTTTTGTCTGTGGAGTAGCTTATGTGCTTTGGCTGTGGAGTAGCTTATGTGCACACATCTATGTGTGTTTTTTTTTTAAATGTCATGTGCATTTGCACTACATTCAAGGGACACTACCAAGAAACAATTTCTTTCAAGACCTTCTACCAGTATGTAGCATATAAGCCTGTGACAGGCTGTGACATAAGTGATGTTACAGAAGGTCATGTCACTTTTAACTGCTTGCATTAGATCCTTGATTTCCCTAGTGCCCTTCAGTTGTTTGATTAATACTACTTGATTTCAAACAAGGTATCAGAAGGCATCAGAGTGAATGTTCTAAGGACAAAGTAAGATTTTTGCCACAGAACTTTTATTAAAATAAATGTAACATTGCATGTTATCTTTATTTGCTTTTTTTTTTCCCACCTCTCTCTCCTCCCTCCCTCCCTTATACCTCCTCCGTGTATAATGCTTGACATAGGGATCCAAATAACTACTGTATTCCTTCCAAACAGAGTGGCACATGTGCACTTTATTTGAATAGAAATGAGGCAGAATCAAAGGATTAAAAATCCATTGTGGGGTTTTTTCCTACTGTATTCTTTATACAATGTTAAATTGAAACCTGTGTTCAGAGCTACCATACCTCTCGTGAACTGCCTTGCTTTGTTCTGGAGTATAAAGTATACAGCTTTTGTAAAACTTCAGTGTGCCAGTAATTCATATGTCATACAACTATGAAGAATCTACTTTCATTGTTTTAATTTGTGGCCAAGTTCTGAAAACATTTGTTTTGGTGCTTTAATGAATTGTATTATCATGTCCATATTGCCTTAATGGTTGTGTGTGTTGGGCTTTTTTCTTTTAACCCTTTCTTTTGAATTTCAAGACAAATGAAAGTATGGGCTATGTTTCATATACTTCAAAGAATTATTTGTGCATCTTGGGTACTGGCACATTTTCATTACATTTTATTTTGCTACAAATATCGAATTCTGTTTTTCTTCCTAAACAATTCAGTATTCCAAATCTAAATGTAATTGATAGTATGGCTAAACTAGAAAAAAGAGCATAGGCTTCTGAATTAAAAAATGGAATGGAAGAGATAGAAGTCTGAGCTTAGTCTGATACTTCAAGTAATTTCAAAGGACTTTTTATGCCCTTTGAACAAGTTAACATTTTGCCTCTCTACAGAAGCTTGTAAAGTAGTTTGAGATCCTTACATGTGGGGAAGAGAAACCCCCTACACCTGATTCTGAAGTGTTATTTGGATAATTTTGAATGGATATTGTCATGCAAGAGATTTCTGTGAGGTGCTCTCATGTACAACAATTTTAGAGATTTCCAGTTCAACTAATTGTCACCATGCTAACTTGAATGCTAATGTGAGATAGGCATCTTGCTATTCAACCTTCTCATGACAATGGATTTCTGGATGTACATAAAAGAGATCTTTAAGTGTCTAGGGAATGTCAGTGTTGAAAAGTAAGAGACCTACTGACTTAGTGAGCTCTGGGCATTAGGCAATGTGTGAGTCAACAGATCTGATTTTTATCTAAGGCTTTAGTCAACTAATGCTGTAGTTAAGTGGGTGTTTTGCATGTGGAAAAACCGATCTAAAGAGTTTCCATCTTACTGCAGTCCTTAACAGCTTGTTTTCCTTCTCTTTTCTCAGTTTACCATTTTATTTGGTGAAGCTGCTCAGTAAACTGGGTCACTGGAACCAACTGCATTAAAGTTTTGAGGGTGTGTGTTTTTGAAGAACTCAGTAACTCCAGTGATGCAGTTTACAGCTCAGCTTTCCAAAGACTTTGAACAGCCCAGGGAATATAGCAATGAGCAATCAGGAGAGGAACAAGAAGGTGATGCAGGTGAGTGGGAAACAGAAAATGCCTTTGTTTCAGAGTGGTTAGCGGTCAGTAAAGACGGGATTACTCAGACACCTCTAAATGGGATATAAAAGATGTATTGAACTAAGCAGGAGCTGCATATATTTCAGCAACATGCTCTCAACATTTCCCTGTGATCAAAACTTTCTTTGATCCCCCTTCTTTGAGAGATGGAGCAGAGTTGGCCTAAAAGGCTAACAGACTGGTGAGAGAGACTTCTTCATGGATAGTGTCTAGAGCACAGCCTAGATTCCTTCTTCTGCACAAGGGGACTCAGAAGTACATGTGACTGGCTGGTGCCAGGTCTGAGGCTGCAGATTTAGTCAGTCAGGCTCCTCCTGCTAAAGTTGTTGTTCTGAGCATAGAAAAATTTCAAGAGTAATTCCTTAATTTCTCAACTCATGCTTCCTTCTCATGCTTTTGGACATGCTTGCTCTTCATGGTTTCTTTGCATTTTTAATTTTATCTCATTCAAACCTCCAGGACAGAGCAGCCAGTAGGCAGAACTGGAGGTTGACCTCCAAAGTACTGTTGTTAGAGGGATCCTGGGACAGGGTTCAAACAAGGTGAAATAGCTGAAACTGGAAATGTTTTGAACTGTGTGGGTGACTTGCACAGTGCTCTACTTGATGTTACATCAAAATGTTGTTTATGCATTGCATGGGCCCAAGTAACATGGCTAATTGGGACCTTCTTGATGGTAGAGCTATCTCTGGGAAATTAAACTGATTCACACGCTTTTATTTTTCAGTTATTCTTTTACCTGAATTTGGCTCTTGGAAAAAGTCCCTTAAGTTCTTGTACGTGGATGTGGGAGCACCCTTGCAGTATTGTCTGAGGGGGTGGCTATGAAGTTTAATTTTAGTGTGTTGTCTTAAATCACAAAAATTGTTTCATATCCATGAGTTTTGCCTCCACTTTTCCTCTTTATGCATATTTTATAATACATAGTATAACATTTTTGCACCCATAATAGGACATTGGGCTTTTAATTATGGATATTCTTATATATATATACATATATATATATACACATAAAGATATAAGGAAGCACACTATTTTCTGGTTATAAGGAGGTACAACTTTCTTTCCATCAACAGAGAATTTTCCTGTTAGGGTCATTGATCACAGTGTAATGAGAGAGAGATTTTTAAGTCTGAATCTGCCATGGCCCATCTTTGGAAAATCATTTGATCCCTCTGTAAACTAAACTTAGTGGTTTATTTCATGCTGATGGTATGATTAATAATTATTAATATTTGGAGAAATAATTTAATGTATGTTTATATTTTATGGTGTTGGACTGAAAAACTATATATGGAAAAATACATAGATGCAGACATGTGGCAGGTGCAGCTAGCAATTAATGTGCATAAAGTTAGATGAACAGATTGTACAAAATTATTATTAAAGAAACACAGGGCTAATGTTGAGAGAGCATATGGTATATATCACTGTTGAACATGATAAGGAGATAAACTACTGTGAATTTATTTCTGGCTTTGTATTTTTCAAGGATCTTTTGGTGAATACTGTAAATTCTATTAAAAGTGTTGACCTTTTATGTAGGTAACCATAAATTTGAAGTGAGTATGTGTGTGTGCTGCATAGGCACTAGTGGAGCTGACAAAGGATTCCTTTAGTTAAAACAGGCATATACTGAATTTTGAACTACCTTTTAAATACTTAAATTGTCAAACAAGCGTTCTGCAAAGGAAGGGTTTTCAGTATATAATTCCCCAATGTAGGTCAATTAAAGCTATAACACTTTCCTAAATTTGATTCACTAGATCAAGTGTTTTGTCCTAGTTGTACATTTTCCCTCTGTGCATTTATTTCAAATGTTAATAAAGTTTTCATCTACAAAAGACTTAGAATTGACAGAACAAAACTCTTTCTTTTTAAATGGTGACAACTACTACTGTTTCTGTCTGCAGGTAGTGGAGGACATGCTAGAGGACGAGGAAGAAGAGTATGACAGAGATGACAAGGTAATTATCTTTCCTAGCACTTGGGTATCTGGGGATGGGAGAATTTAGACATGACACTGTTTTTACCGACAGTTAAAAAAGGAGTTGATGTGTTTTAGTCCAGAAAATTGGACAGAGCTGTTTATCACCCTAATAGTGTGTTGAGAGAAAGGTTAGAGGACTATAAATCTTGCTTTCTTTTTCTTTCTTCTTCTGGTTTTTTCTTTTTCTTCTTCTTCTTTTTCTTTCTTCTTCTTTTTCTTTCTTCTTCTTCTTTTCCTGTCTTCTTTTTTTTTTTCTTTCTTCTTCCTTTTTTCTTCTTCTTCTTTTCCTGTCTTTTTTTTTTTCTTTCTTCCTCCTTTCTTCTTCTTCTTCTTCTTTTCCCCTTCCTTTTTATTTTTTTTTCTTTTCTTGGGCCAGAGCTGGATCAAATATTTTTTTTCTGCCAGGAACAGGAATATCTCTGCCTGTCTGGAACTTGACAGCTCTTGTGAAGATAACAACTGGTTTTGAAGGACAAAAATTCCTCCTATCTTGAGTACAACAAATAGGGCTGCACTTCAGGGGAAAAATGGTGTGGAAATAGCAACTCTATACTGGTTAAGGATGGGATATTGACATCTAAAATTTTCAATGAATTATTGGATAGAAGAATGCTTTGAATGCTTTGGACTCCATATGACATTTAAATAATCACAATTCTCATAGATATCCATTTGATTTGAAGTTTGCATTGTGGCCCTGCAAGCTGGGAAACCACAGCAGACCATTCACCAGTGGATGTGATTCAGTTTAGATGCTGCCAGCTAGGTTGAGGATTGCAACCACAGTAAATAACAACTCATTTCCACATATTATTGAGCCAAGCCATGGGGCTTCTTGGATTGGTTGTCCCCCAGAGAGAGGGAAAAACCAAAGAAAATAAATCAGAATGACCTTGCACCACTAAAGCAATGGCTGGCACTGGCAGGACAGCTTTCTGATGAGATGAGTGCAGTGAAGACAGCCCAATACTTGCTGGTATTTTCCTATCAGAAGGGTGATATTTGTGGAAGAAAATAAAAATGAAGAAAACATACAGTTTTACAACAACTCTGCATTAAATTCAGATTATTTTGACCTTCACAGATGTTCCCCCACTTTTGTTGTAATATTGCATATTTTTTTTTTCTGAGAGGAGAAAAACAGTGCATCTTAATTTATGCTCTTGACCTTTTTTTCTGGCTGAGATGTACATTTATACACTACTGTAAGAATTCATATGCTGGCAGCAGCATTTGAAATGTCAGAAAAAATCACTGTAATTAGTTAATGCCCTCAATGATTATTTTTCTGTTAGCTAACACCTAAGATGTATGAGATGATAAAAAATAAGAGTATTTTCCTTGTTCCATTGCCAGGTCAAACACTTCACAATTTATATGAGAAACTCTTCTATAGATCACCTAAATTGTTAGCTACATCATTTCATGACATTGTACTAACAAAATCTTCTTCTACAAAACATATATGGGGTGTTTTTTGATGCTAAATGATATGAGCATCCATTTAGCAATAAAATAGATGATTTGTTGTAAAAGTCCATCATGTAGCTGTGAAGGGCTTGAATTCTGTCTCAATATGCTAGCTATGAATCATTATTTGTTTTCTGATAAACACTGATTTACCATCCATTTGAGGCCATTTTATCCTGTTTGTTTCTGCTTTATTATTAGATCTGATGCAAATGTGTCATACCGGTAGTGTGTGTATTCCTGAATATTTTAACCACTGTGATTAGTTCACAAAGAATAGTACTTGACTGCTTGTAGATTAAACCAGCCTGTGTAGTTACTGTTTAGTGGGTTTTGGAAAACAAACTCCTTTAAAAGAGAAGATGAAGGCAGAGGTCAGCCCCTCCCTTCCTCCAGTTCTCTGGTGATTCTCTGAGCAAACACCCCTAATTAGAAATATCACTCTAGGTTTCAGTGTTATGATCTAATATTCAGCTTTCTCAAACTGACACCAGAGTTCAAACATTTTTCTAGATCTAGTTACCAAGGTTGAATTAAAGTGAGTACTGACATTACCATGTGCATTCAGTGAGCCCTTTTATTGAATATTTAAGAGCTGTTTTTTTATACAGAAGGTGTTAAGGTTGATTTTCATAAATTCAAAGCTGACTTCATTATTGCAAAGGTTTTGAGCTCTCAAGATTAAATATGCTGTTTGAATGGGGAAAAAAACTACACTTTTTAAAACAAGCATGAATAAACTATTCTATTTATTTAGGGTCTTTGCAGTGGGCATTATTTTGCACTAGGTTCAATTGTAAATAATAAGCATGTGGTTAGGATTAATTTGTTTGTTGTTAGAAGCTGTTTTTCCTTTCTGGTGCACTAGACATACTCTCTTAACTCTTGCTGTTCCTCTTACATCTTTTGACTACATAGAAGGGTGCAGTTTTGTGTTTAGTTCATGTGTGTTTTCTTAAAGCTAAGTGCAAAATGAATTTTTGTGAGGAAAAAAAAAGCATGTTTTTTAATACCAGCTGGTAGTGGCCTTTTCTCTTGGTTTTTTTTTTTAATGTGGTATAATAGAAAACTGAGGAAAATGGGTCTGTTTATGCAAAGAAAGTTACAAGATTAATAAATGTGCCAAACACATACTTTCATTAAAACTGACGCTTATGTTGCAAATATGTAAAATATGCCCCAGCTGTTTGACCATGGCCAGTGTCTTTGCTCCCTGATTACCACAAGGAAGCTATTAGTCCTGTAACCTTTGGACTTTATGATCAATAGGGAATTACATGGCCTGGAACTGGAGCACCTGTTTTCCATTTAGTAAAGGCTTCTTGCAGGCTTTACCTAAGCCTATCCATACGTTTTCACTTATTTGAAATTGTTGGATAATTATGAAAAGTGTCTTTCTTTAAAGCTGACTTGGGTATCAATGACTCGCTATGTGATGACCTCAGCATGGGCATGCCTTGATGTAGATTATGACATGGACGGACATTGCTTGACATCCCCAAATTGCAGAGTTACAGAAGTGGTAAACTGAGGATGATGAATGCCAAAATATATTAAATTAGTTAATGTAATGCACATTATTAATAATGGTATGTAATACTAAGAGGAGTCTGACAAGATAGAGTTGCACTACTATGTGTCATTCTAATGTTCTGGATTTTAGTAACTTTTTTCACCCTCTGCTGCAGTCAAGACAGGACTGTTAATTTAAGGCCACGTGATGTGTTTTTCTACTGGAGAATCTTAACTTTCATCTTCATTTGCAATATGAATAATAAACTAAAGCAGCAGGTATGCTACTTGTATAAAGTGGTGCTTAGCAGTAGAACACTTTATAAGTGATTTTTCTTCATTGTCTTGTTATGTATTTAGGAATTTGTAGTTTGTTTGGCTCAGGCCATTTGTCCTTCATGTAATACTAGTTTTTCCAAGAAATAGCCCTGGATTCTACATTCCATATGTTGTATAATGTTTGCTAAACCTATGCCAACCACAGATGTACAATTTAATCTGATTTCTCTTTCCTTTTTTTTTCTGTCTCCTTTCCAAACACTGGCTTATACAATACCTTAGCAAATATGGGTCAGTTAAATTACATGAAGTCAAGTTATCAATAAGCTATCAAAAGGATTTTTACGCAGTTGTAATAATGTAGCAGTCAATATAGATAATCTGTGTATCTAGAATTTGTCTGTGTATCTAAGATTTCATTTTTAAGAAGTATAAATATGCTCTTCACATTCTTTTAACAAGCTCCAGGTAATATTTTAGATAATCTCAAGGATTTTTCAGATCAGCATTTTCCTGGAAGCCCTCAGCACACAACAGAGTTAGGCCAGTGAAAACTGGTACCACTGCAGGCATAAAGGGAGGAAGATGCACATTATGAACACTGTTTTGTTTTACCTTCATCTTAACATTTTATTACGAAAAATATTCAAAACATTTGTGTTTTTGCGTTTTTGGTTACTCTCTAGCCTGTCATTCTTTGAAAAATTCTTTGCAGTTCTCAATGATATTATACTTCAAGATAACTAAAAGCTTTTGTAATGAATTATAGTTGAGTCAAATTAAAATATGTTTTGAAGCTTCTAATAATTCCTACTGAGAGGTATCAACTTTGTTCTCAAGCCAGGACATGTTTGTATCCTGTCCCAGAAGCATGCCCTGCATTTTTACTGAGGAGGTCGTGAGGAGAAGAAAAGATAGCTCTGATGTAACCTACATTTTTATTTTCTATAAAAGAGAAGATTGTAATCTATTATATTGTCAGTTATCTTCTGTGAAATAAATGGTGGGGAAATGATACAGAGAGAGTTGAGTTAAAATTCCAGAACAAGTAAATCTATTGGTCTGCCTATAGCTTGAATCTACTATTATATTCTACATTAACATAGCATCTAAATACTAACTACAAATAAAAAGCCAACAGCAGCTTCCACTGAAAACTACAGCTATGTATGAATCTGTTATCCTCTCAAAGCTTAGCTTATAAAACTGTGTGTACTTATAAAAAAATCTCTACAACAGGGCAATCTACAGTACATGGCTGCAGAAGTCATACTTCTCAGTACAGTTTGGTGTGAGGTCAGTTTAGTTATTCATGTAGAGATGTTGATAAGAGGTGTGTAGTTTAATAAAAATTGTACATAATGTATGGGTTGATGCTGTAGACTGCTTCAGCCTGTACCCTGGACTATCACCTGGTTTTGATCATTGGATCACCCCCAAGTCACGGCCATGAAGTTACTTTTGCTTGGATGTACCTTAGATCCTGTGAAGCCTTTGCATAGCAATTTTCACAAAAAAGAAGTTTTCATCCTGCCCTGTTGTGGGACATCATATAGTCTCCATCATTAACATACACATCTTTGAAAACGGGTACTTGGACAGCCTTCTGAGAGGTTTAGTTTTCATGCGATCAGTTTTTTTTGTCCTGGTGCAGTCTTGAAATACTATCAAAATCAGCAGAGTAAAATAAGAATTAATGAGATCAGAATCTAAGATTTATATCTGAAGTTCAGCATTTGAGGAGGGATGCGTGTGTGTTGTATGTGTGACAGTCACTGGGGGACCATGGGTCTATGTCTTGGTTTGAGACAATTTCAAGAATACTCTGGAACGAGTTGTCTCTATAGGTTTAACCAGTCCCTTTCCACCACTAAGGAAAGAATGAAAGTAGAGGTAAGTGAAAAAGACAGCAGTTTACTAACAAGCGTAACAGCAACAGGCAAAAAAAAAAAAAAAAAAAAAAAAAAAAAAAAAACCAAAAAACCAACAACAACAAAATTGCTCTATCTCGAGAACAAAGAGAAGCCCAAAAATGCTGGGGACAACCCGCCCCTGCAAGGTGGTGCTCCGCAGTCGAGTGCGTGGTTCGAAGGACAAAGGGAAAGCTTTCCTCCTGCCCCCTCCCCGCTCTGTTCATCTCCTCGACAGCTGGTATTCTCAGATCAAGGGGCTAGAACTCGGGGAGGGACTTCGCCTTCCTTGCGGCAGGAGACAGCGGGGCAGGCGAAGCAAAGCGACTGCTCCGGGCTGGGGCGGCCCGCGGTGTGCTGTCCCGGGCTTGGGCACCGCCGGTGCCGGGGAGCGGCTTGTGCGGCAGCGGGGGCTTGTCCCGCTAGGCAGAAACAGGAACAGAAACAGCCTGTGGAAATCGCCCCAAGGCAGCCTCTCCGAGACGAGAAAAAAGGAAAAAAAAAAAAAAAAAAAAAAAAAAAAAAAAAAAAAAAAAACCGAAAAGAGAAGCCAAAAAGGGGAACAAAACCTCTGCCTAAGCATTGACCAAACAGCCAGTCAAGCAAACAGCACACGGCAAAAGGCAGGAAGCTGCCCGGGGAAATCGGTTTTAAGAACGCCCCTAAAAGCACTCCCCACACACAAAGTCCTTGTTTGCAGGGTCTTAAAGATACAGGAACGATGCGGAATATATTAACATTTGAGATTACCTCAGGACAGTCTATAAACTGTTGAATGAATTACACTTAGCCCCTGTACATGGTGTTGTTCACCTGTGACTAATGTAATGTGGGTGATGTTCCTTATGAAGAAATCCAAGTATAATTCCAATACATTGTTAAATCAAATAAAGAATATGTCTAAATTTTGTTAGCTATTTAATAATGTGACATACTTTTTCCTCTACACTGAATATTATTTCTTAATGTAACTAAGCAGATTTAAATTCTTTGAGGCCAAGCAAAGTGCTGTTTTCACCTAGGTCCTCAAAAAGTAACTTTAGGGTGTAGTTAAAAACATCTGTGTGGCCTTCTCCATGACTTGGTAGAGAAATAATGAGTGTGAAAGGAAACAACTAAAGCCCTTTACTGCTGGGTTTGCTTTGAAACCTTCGTACGTGTGCAGGTTGGTTCATACCTTACCTCTACGTGATTTCAAAAGTGGCGAGAATGGACAATCAGCATTCTTCATTCTCTAACAGAATTTCTTGAAAGTAGTTTCATGCAGAATCATGAGATCTGAGTTCTGTTTAAACTACTGCTATGAGCCACTTGCAACTCTAAGCAAGCCATGTAGTGACTGATTTGCCAGCTGCCTGAATGTTTCTTCAGGTTTGTTCATAACTCCATGTTTTTTAACCTTCCAAAGGACAGCCTCAAACACCTTTGGACAGATGCATTTTGAGCATTTTCTACATCGAAGTGTATAGCCTATAATACACAACAAATCTTCTTCTGAGTCCCAAAGGAAGCAGAAATGTAATGTGTAAGTGTGGTGGGTTGACCGTGGCTGGATGCCAGGCACCACCAAAGCTGTTCTATCACTCCCCTCTGCAGCTGAACAGGGCAAAGAAAATATAACAAAGGGTTCATGGGTTAAGATAAGGATGGAGAGAGATGACTCACCAATTAGCATCACAGGAAAAGGAGACTGAACTTGGGGATATAAATGTAATTTATTACTACCAAGTCAGAGCAGGATAATGAGAAGTAGAATAAATCTTAAAACTACCTCCACTTGTCTCTCCTTCCCAAGCTCTACCTCCTGTACTTTAACAATGCAGAGAGATGGGGAATGGGGGTTGCAGTCAGTTCATCACAGGTTGTTCTTGCCACTGCTCTCAGGAAGAAGAGTCCTTTCCCTGCTCCAGCATGAGGCCTCTCCCACAGGATACAGTCCTTGACAAATTTTTCTACCCTGAGTTCATCCCGTGGGCAGCAATTCTCCATGAACTGCTACAACATCTTCTTCTGCACAGTACATTCCTTCAGGCACAGGCTGCTCCAGCATGGACCCCCTGCAGGGTTAACAAGTCCTTCCAGGAAGCCTGCTCTAGCAAGGTCTCCTCTCTTCATGGGTCTGCACGTCCCTGCTAAGACCATGCTCACACATGCATTTCTCACAGGGTCACAGCCTCTTCTTAGGCATCCACCCTCTCCAGCCTGGGTTTCCTTCCCAGACTGCAGGTGTGGCATCTCCATGGGCTGCAGAGGCACAGCTGCTTGAGCATGGTCTTCATCTGGGGCTACAGAGAAATCTCAGCTCTGGCACCTGGAGTACCTTCTCCCCCTCCTTGTCCACTGACTTCGGTGTCTGCAAAGCTACTCCTCTCACATATTTTCACATCATTTCTCCCTGGCCACAATAATATCTGTGCAATATATTTTTTTATTTCCTTCTTAATTACGTTACCATAGAGGCATTACTATCACTGCTGGTGGGCTCAGCCATGGCCAGCATTGGGTCCATCCTGGCTGGCATTGACTTTGCCAGAAACAGGAGAAGCTTCCAGCAGCTTCTCATAGAAGCTGCTGTAGCTCATCCCTTCCAAAACCTGGCCATGCAAATGCATTACGGTAAGATACAACTTTGGAAGTCTTAGAGAAAAGTGATGGTTAGGATGTGGTAGCATGAGGTAAGTGCTGCATGGACCCAGTTTCCAGTGGAGCATGTGGTTGACACAGTGTATGTGAATGAGAATGAATGAGTGGCAGAGGTGATGCTGTGAGAGAAGAGGGTGCTCAGCAACATAGCTGTGTGCAAAATGGATGCTGTATTGTAGTCTGGGTTTTCAACTGAGATTTGATGCTGAGGCTCGCTCTACAACACAGCTGAAAATCCACAGCTTAAGTTAGGTGTTTGTCTTTGACTTCACAGATAGGCTTCTGAGGAAGATTGCAACCTCAACTACAAAAATTTGCCAGGACAGTTGATCAGGCCTTGTTGTGCTTTATGGAGGAAAATAAATTGAAAGATTATGCAAACAATATGCAACATGCATTTTGTTTACAGTTTAAAATATCTGTGTGTCAGTGGAAAATTTTATATTGTTTACTTAGTGTAGATGTGGGTCAGTGATGAAGTTGCAGGACAGATCATCTAGTCAAAAAATATTCCTGACAAAATGAAAGAAGCACATGTGACCAAACTATTTAAGAACAAAGTTCATCCTGGAGCAATGTGGTATGGAATTAAAAAGCTGGTGTTGTGCAGCAGCATCTTAGGACATATCACAGCGTGGTACAGAGCAGAGTCTGTCACTGCTCAGGTGTAATCTGCTGACAGATTAAGAGGCAAGTTTAGCATAAAGCTTTTGGACAAATAGTGCATACCGCATGCTTTGTTCTATTTCTGTTTTGTTCTATGATAGGAATTCTATGCGTTTACTGATAACTACTAGGAAAGTTCCAAAGGTAAGAAGCATGTCCAGGCTGCTCCTGCCTGAACTCATGAGAAGTCAAGCACTGGGGCCAAATACCAAAGAGGGCAATGGTTTTTGTGTGGATTTACTGACTTTTCTGTTGAGCTGCATGCAAGAGTACCGATGCCCACCCATGAACCCTGTTGGAGCAGCTGTGAGCTGTGAGCTATGAGCTGAGGAACTAGAGCTGGAACTGGGAGAAAGAGCAGCAGAAATATAAAAATAAACCAGTTAGGGAGCAGGAATGGCCGGTCCTTGGGCAGGCAAGGACATGGTGATGCTGAGACCTGCTTCAGGAGAAGACAAGGAGGGAGAGAGAGGCCACAAAACCCCAGGTGCAGGTGTGCTGGGGTAACAGGTGTGGATTGAGGATCCAAGTAAGAATGTGCCTTAAATCTCCCATACATTAATTTCAGATCAGTTGGCTTTGCCATCTCAGTAGTTCTTTGAATATAGTCTTTGGTGTACAATTTAGATAGATTTGAAAATTAGAATTTATGGCATATGGAAAAGCAATAAATGTTTGTTTTAGCACTCTGACTTGGTATTAAATGTGACTTAAGGACCAGTAAGGTATCTGTGTTACCTGCATGATCAGCAAATGCATGTTTGACTGGTTCAGGAGAAGTTGAGGTTATATAGTAGGTTAATGTACAGCTGTAGCAGTCTGACTGGTGTATTTAAGTTTGCTTGTCACAGTGCTTAGTGCCTGGGGTAGTAGAGCAAGTTACTTTTCCACTGAGTTGACCCCCAAGTCCCAGAGTCTTTCAATCAAACTCTTTAGATTTCATACACTGGCAATTCCTTTCCTTTTCTAATGGGCTGTATTAAAGGAAACGTGTCACCTTTTGCACCATATAATACTAAATCAGATCAGAATTAATGCACAATTATATCAGTGGAAATAAAATATTACAGACCTGTTTATCTCAAGATAGCACATGGAAAAATAAACTTCACAGCTGACAGATTTACTTGATTCTGTAGATAAGTTTTTTGTAAGTAATTGAGCTGAGAAATGTGTATGGATTTTTTTAATGCATATTAAAAATATATAAGAAAAATTACTAATAAATATTTAAGTATTGTTTCTTTCTTCTTTCTCTTTCTGCTATTTCCTTTCTTATTACTGTATTTTCTTGGCCTGCTCAGGTGCTAAGGTAACTAAGTCCAGGATGGGAAAAAGAGATTTACAGAGTTATCCTAGCAAACTATTTTTGTTCTGAAGGCTAGCAGCTTTAGAAAAACAAAATGGATACCATTCCTTTATGTGATGCCATAGATACTTTAATGCCAGAGTAACAGAAAGCTCTGAGAGAAAAGAATTCAATTGAAAAAGTATTGCTTTTGGTTAGTCTTTAGTAGAGTGAGTAAGTTAGAACAGCATTGCTTATCTGAAGCTTTCTTGCAATCAGAAATAGTAATTTAATATCAATCACTTAGCAGATGTACTTTTAGTATTTTACACAAAAGAATGGTACAATTCCTCCTACCCTAAATGTATTAGGAAGTGCCTTGCTATGCCTTTAATGCACGGTATTAGCTATAATTCAAAATTAACTATGGAAAAGCCATTTGTTGACTTTTACTTACTGTTTGATTAAAAATTTAAATACCAACAGGAGAAGAAGAGTAAATGGAAATTCTTTGTAATGCCTTCTCCACTGCTAATTTGTAGTTAGGTTTTTTTTTTATTTGAGAAGAATTTGAAATTCGTGCATATGTTCACATCAAAGTGTTTTCTTTTTTGTTTTCTCTACTCATAGGACTGCTTTCCTTCCTAGTCTTAAAGAACAAATGCTGCTTGAATATTTTAGATCAGTACACAGCATATAGTGGAGATCAAGAAACAGTTTACTCAGCAATTTTTCTGAAGTATAATATACACTTCTGCATTTTGATAGAAGAATGGTTTTCCCAGTAATAGTTGTGATTTCTGTGTAGTCTATTAAAGATTAAGGTTTTATAGTCTGTTCAGGGAATGCTTGAAGCTGCATTATCAAAAATTACATTATATAATATTATAGATGAAGAGTCAGTTTCTTACTAAATAATTGTTTCAAGCAGTTCTTACACTTTGTAATCCTTTTCACTCATCTACCTCAGGATATATGGATTCAGAAGAAAATTTATTTTAACACCTTGATGTTTTTAGAAAGAAGAACTTCATGCTGAATTTTGAAGTCTCAATGCGTAAATACAGAAATGTCATTCCCTGAAAGTGCTAAAGATTTTTTTTCCTCAGTGAAATGTTGTCTGTTTATTGAACATTGGAGTTTCTTTGTTTTTGAGACTGGCTGCCTTTGAAATGAAACCACAGAAGTTTGGTCTGTGGCTATGTTTTCCTCTGATGTCAGTTAGACTTTTTGGAACTACCATAATGCCAAAAAGGTCTGACCAAAAACTATCAGATTGAAAAGCAGCACTTCACACTGTTGAAACTCCCCAAAAGAATTTGGAGAGTAACACAGCTGTTTGACAAGGCATCTTTGAATCTGGTCAAAGATTCAACCCCTCATTGGGAGCCTGCTGGGAGAGTAATATAGGGAAAATTCAGCCAATTCTGTAATTCAAAATTAATGCTTTGATTAGGACCTAAGATGTTACTGCACATAAACACTACCTATTGAGTTTATAAAAATATCATTGGCTATTAAAAGCAGGTCAGCATTACAGTGCAAGGAAAAGTAGAACAATATACAAGGTTTTATGAAATATGTAGGAAAAAAACTGATATTTTTTCTGGATTACCAAGTCAGAGTAGTTACAAAATATAGATAATAACTGTGTAGGTTTTCATGTTTCATAATCTGAACATGAAAAACATTCAGAAAAAATAGTATTACCTTTTAAAAAACACAAAATAATCTTCAGTAAGTGGCATCTTACACAATATTCTTATTTCAATGTTCCTGAACATTTTGAATAAGTTAGTTTGTAAGGATGATGTCTATAATGGCTTCCAGGGAGTCAGAAAGGATATATTTAATCAAGGATGAAACTTTAGTTTCAGCAGAACACTGTTAAAATCATGCTCTTATAATATCCTGCTTTGCTTTTCCCATCATGGGTGGAGGGGATTAGTCAAGTATGGGAAGTACTCAACACTGCTATACTACCTTGACCTTCCTGAAGTGTTATTCAGAGATGTTGAAAACACACAGGCACTGATTCTTCAGATCACTCTCAATATCACTGTTGGAGTTGTATCCCAAAAAAGCATGTAAGAACACAAGGCAGGAGCATAGCCAGAGCTCTGACACAAGGTTATAAAGGATGATATACTGGACAAGTTACCTGCTTTTAGGACATTGAAAAATGTTTGTGCTTAGGAAAGCTTTATTTTTTTCTATTTCTGGCCTTTTTTCCACAAATAATTCATCCTACTCTTATGCTCTAGGAGAAAATTGAAACTCTGGTTATATATACTAAATTATCTCTAACATAAACTACATATAATTCACAAAATTTAGTTGTTTTACATGTTGAGGTGCTTATCTAAACCTCTTCAGTGGTGGCTGAGGTTTTTAAAATGTTGATTGAAAGTAGGAACTGAAGGGAAAATTGAATGTGGTATGGATGAGGTTAAAACACAGTGCTGCAAAAAACAAACCTTCTGTTTTGCTCCATAAGATTAGTCATGGTGGTGAGGGGAAAGCTCAGTACAACTCTGCCACTGGAATCAGCCAGGGCATTTATACAATGTAAATGGGATATAAAAAGTGTTGGAAACACATGGCCATGCAGAAGGGTGTATAGTTAATAGCCTCTCACCACTGAGCAGATCTCAACCCTTCTGACTCTGGAATCATCTTCTCTGGAGCAGAAAATTGTTTTTCTGCCCCCTGTTTCAAGGGAACTCATCCTCTGGGGATGTTGGGACCCAGCAGGCTCTGCTCTGACAGGTGCCCACTCCCCTTCCTAGGGCAAGCAACAAAAAAAGTCTTAATAATGGTAATAATTTATTAATATTAATAATATTACCAATTAATGTAAAGAGAACTACTAACAAAGAGCTTTAGCCATTTCTCTGTGGTAGGGAACAATCTCAAAGACAGCCCTGGAAGGGTGCCCAGTCAGGTTCTGCTATCTCCAGGAGTCACAGGATTTTCCTTACATTCACTTTATATTATCATAACACAATAGGGTTGTCTTCCAGATACTGGAGGGAAATGCTTTGCATACTACACACATCCATGCTCCTTTATTTTGAGTAAGGCTGGTTAGTGAATTCTCTTGGTTTCTCTCCCTTGTAGTACTATATTAATATTTTCCACCACATTAGTATTTTCAGCTGCACAGGAATCAAGAGCACTAACATCAAAACAAAGATGGTGAGATTCTGGGGCCAAGGCAGTGCAGTAGGTTGCGCTGCGGGAGTTGTGTGCTCAGGTGTGCCAGCCTCTACAGAGCTCAGAGTCCACGTGTGGATGAAGGCTAAAATCTCAGGAGGAGGAAGAAATTACTGCACAGTACAGAGGTACTGACTCATGGTTAGCTGATTTCTACCTAAAAAGTAAACAAGCCCTAACACCCCTGCCCTCCCCACTTCTGTATTTTGATATGTAAAACAAAGGTTGTCATGTGATTTTCAGTTTGAGATAGGGTTAAAGATATTAAGGTATTAAGATTTCTTCTCTTCCCTGAGAACACCAGAGCTCTTCTTACATATTTGGTTTGCACATGCTATTACACAACTGTCTAGTAAAAATGAATCTATTTCAAAGTGTGGATTGGCAGAATTCACCTGAAGGAAACATAAAATAGGTCTCATGACATCAGGATTGGTGCAAGTGGTTAGTGTTGCAACTGTAGGCATGCCAGCCGTTCTCTTAGTCCCAGTTTTCATAACCAGAAAAAAAAATACACAATAAAATTACAGATTTATTCACCTAGGATGGGAATGGTTAGCCAAAAGTGTATTTGCAAGGTTTTTTCCTTCTAAAAGAAATTAGTGCTGTCATGGAAAAACACTTTTGTGACCCTGTTTGTTTGGTAGGAAATTTATTTTTACTGTATGGTTAAGGTGTTTTCATAAATGTACAATCCTTTACAGTAAGTAGTGGACAGTACTTCTCAGTACTTTTTATGTAGGCTAAAATGTCAGAAGTTCCATGTTTCTGCCTACTGATTTCTTGTTCTACTACTCCTCTGAAATGTTTTAACAAATGTGCAAGTGCCTCAAATAGTAAATAGGAAAGGTTTCAGCTTATAGAATCATGTAGAATAGTTTAGGTTAGGAGGGACCTTTAAGATCATCCGTGTGTATATTGTCTATGCTTAATTTTCATAGTAAGTTTTGCTCTGTATTCTGACTTAAACTTGTGTTCAAGTTTCAAGAGATATTTTTGAAATGTCATATTTTTTTGTGAAATGATGGATAGTTGTCCTACCTAGTACTTTTCCTACTAGGAAAATGGTGGTGTATATATTTAATTCTGCTGATAGTTTTATTAAGTTCTTCATACTAATGCTGCTTTGTCAGCAAGGTCCACTGGTGAGTTTTCCATTGAATGGAAAAAAGGAATTTACTTTTATCAGCTTTATTTCTGCCTTTCAAGTATTTAGAACATTCCTCTCTACAGTCTTATGAGAGTAATTAAGAGTCTCAATTTTTTCTCTCTAAACCATTAATTATTTTAAGTATCTTTATTATATTCATTAATCTTCTGTGTAAATTAAAATGTCCTAGTACTTTTTGTTGCTCATCATCTTAATTTTTCTCACATAATTTTCATTATTTCAGATATCATGTCTGCTTTTCTGAATCTGATTTTTTATCTTTATTTTTTAATTTGGATTCAGTACTTTAGCTGAAATTGTTAGGCATATACCATGGCACTAAGTAAACTACTAGTGTTAGTACTTCAGTTAACTTCACTGTATTCCTCAGAAGTTTGACATCACATTTTAAATAATTTTGTCACCTCCAAACTGGGCATCTCAACCTTCCTTCTTTTTGATCTAGATTTATAAATAGGTTAAATATAATCTCAATTAATCTTTACAATAAATCTTTTAGTGTATATATATATATATACATATATATATATATATACATATAAAATATGCTCTTTTGCTTCTTTCTCCTTGCATATTTATTTTGATATCCTTTTTTCTTTTAGAAACAGCCTAACATTTATTTTAAGCACAATGTAAATTATCATTTGCCTTCTCCTTGTTGATTTCACTGTTTTAAAATTCTGAAAAATTTCAAGAACTTTGTAAGAACTAATTTGCAAATATCAGTGTACGGTACTAGGAACTCAAAACAACCTACCCATGGGCCTTGCATTTAAGATGTAATCGTAATTTCTTGCATGTGTATTCGTTATGGAAGACAATGGTGAAGTTTCCATAGGGTTTGTCTGCTTCAAATCAAGCTTTGTTAAAAGAAGTTACGGAAAAAAATCAACAAAATTAATAATAACAAATCATCAGGACTGGATAATTCTGGTTCTGAAGGAACCTGGAGGGAAATAGTTGAAACACTAACAGTGGTGTGGGTTCTTGAAGCTTATGTAGGTCCAACATAAAAGTGGGCAAACTCAGGGAAGGAAAAAACATTGAGAGTAACTTGGAACACACAGCTGTGGAAACTCCTGTCACACCATTCTCTGAAAGCCTGAGAAATATTTTGAGAAGTCCGTATAACTGTTTGACCTTAATGTGCTCATTTCTCTTGGCTGTTCTGTTTCTGCACAAGCACAAGTCTACCCTGTGTTGTGAGTGAGCCATCCTTCCCTATGTTTGATAGCAAAGAACTGTGCTAAAATACAAAAGGCTATTTTTGAGTATCATACAAAGCTGTTGCTTTTCAAAAAGCTGTTTCAATCCAGTGGAGTTGCTTATTATAGCCTGTCAGATAATTCTTGTGCCACAAGTCTAAGCACCTCACGTGTCTGTATGTTTAATCCCAAACTGTCAGACTAGAATAGCACGGCTTTCTAGAAGAATGACACCTGCTCTCTTCCATGTTTTCATGTTTTCTCTGGGAAAAGCTTGAATATGGTATCACCTCTTAGCCAGTTGTTTCTGTGATAAAAATTTCACATCCCTTCTTTCTCCCTGTTTACTTAGTATTGCTGTGCCCTAGATATGACAAAGTGCAGATCCAGGAGAAATAATGAAATCTACAGAAAGCACTCACAAAGGAGAAAAAAAGATATTTTACATAGGCAGCCTTATTCCCTGCTGTTGTCGGACTGCATCTGGGTACTGTGTTTGCAGCCAAGGTTGAAAAGCATTTCAACTTTTATTTACTAGTCAATAAATAATACAAAGACTACTGAAAGTTGAAGAGAGCTGTCATTGAATTATTTCAGTGTGGCTGGTGGTTGTTGCTTTTCTGAGTATCACAAAAGCAAGCAATGAGCTTAAAATTTTGGAAGAAGTAAGCTTTTTAAGTATAGAGGGCTAATTTGTCCTCTCTGCTGAAAAAGCCTATGTGAATAAAATAAGCTATCCTAAACAGTCTGCACCTTATTAGGGATGATGTACAACACACACCATCAGAGCAGCAGTAGTGGAGCTGAAGAAGCAGGAGATGGCACGGTGCTTCTGCATCTGTGGATGGCTGGTGCCAGCAAACCTGTGAAGCTGATGCCATCCTACATGGATCCCTGGCAGTTGTGAAAACAATGCAAAAGGCTCAGGAATTTAGGAAGGGAGAGAGGGTCTTTAATTCCCTTTACAATTTCCTGTTTTCTCTACTGAAAATAATTCTGTGTTCAAAAGCATCCCCTTTGAGCAAGGATGCATCATGGTTTGAGTGCCAGCTCTTTTGCAGCTTTTCAGGCTAAGTGCTGTTGGGTGTCCCTTTTTGCTTATTGTAGAGTCTGTCTCATTCATTTATTTCCTTAATGCCCAATATCCACTCTGAATTGTTAAACAGCAACCATTTGTTAGTTTGCTGTCAGCTGCAGGTTTCCCAGCCCTCCTCATCTGGCATTTGTGTATCTGTTGATCTCAGTACTTTAAAGTTTTTAAATAGGCATTATGCAAATTAGGAGATGATGGGGAAAAAAGGTAAATTGGTGAAATACATATCACATGGTGACTGGTTAAAGTACTTTGCTTATTTGTTTTTCTTCAGGAAAGCACATAAATTCTGTTGAATGCTTATTTTTTTATCTTATATTCGGTATAACTCAGCTGGGTTTTTTTCTTCTTTAGTTGCGAGATTTAGTATAAATAGTATCATCTGTGACCCAGTATGCTTCCTGTGTCATGAGTGCTCAGTGGCCGAGTTAGTCATTCCCGAAGAATGACAACTGTTTGTATTTCCTACCATTGTTTTTTTTTTTTTTTTTGGCTGTCATTCCAACATTGCAGTAATCATATGGTTTTTGTATTTATTTTAACAACATTTCTTTCTAAAGACCTCCATTCATTATTAGTTGAAGTCAGCAAGTCCTATTATTCAATTCTAGAAGGAAATTCACTTTAAGTCACTGAAGACAAGCTAGTAGCTTTTTCTACATCATTTTTTGTGAAGTAACAGATATATACATGCAGTGCACAGTCAAAGCCTTTCCCTCAGCTACAAATATTTGTTTCTTCTGGGAAGAAAAACAGACATTTGAACAAATAAATGCCTTTGAGCTACTCTTTTTCTTTCTGATATTGTAGTCTGCAGTACATCAGCTGAATGTGAGCACCTCTCACAATTTTTAGTCAGAGTGTGATTGACTGTGGACCAACATAAATAAGTGCATTTTTACTTCTGAGAAATTAGCATGCTGAAGCATATTTAAAATTAATGTAGAACAGACTATTGTAGTGTGCAGACATTAATAAACATCATTAAAAATCACCTTTTGTTTTGATTTTTGCATATTCACGATACCACCCCACCATCACTACATGGCTCACATTTAGATCTTTTCCAAAATTTCAGTAATTCCTAAGAAATTAAAAGGAGTGGGGTTTGGTTTGTGGTTGTTTGGGGTTTTTTTTTTTTTTTGTTTTTGTTTTTCGTTTTTTTTCTTTTTGTGGTTTTTGTGTGTCTGTTGGGGATTTTGGGGGGCTCTCTTGAGTTTTTCTTGGATTTTTTTGTTGGGTTGGGGTTTTTTTTGGTCATTGTGTTGGTTTTTTTTTATTTTGTTTGGCTTTGTGGGTATTTTTTCTGATTTCAGGTAAGTAAGCATAGAAAGAAAATGGGCAATGGAGCGCTTTCAGAAAATCTTTCTTAAGATTTTCTTAAAAGACATGCTAGAATTCTTGGTTCACTCATCATTCCTTGCCCACTGTACGTTTGCAGGGTTATTTTCTAGATGCTGCTCTTTTCTTCCATCTTATATTGCTTTGCCTCAAATGCCAAACTATTTTTCTTCATTATGTAATTTTCCAAAAGCAGAGTTTGAATATTTATCCAGGGTAATCATGTAAAAAAGGAGTGGGTTTGAATGGCTTGTCTTCTTTCTTTCTTCAATTTATCAGTTTGATACATTCTTTGGATAACTGTGCCTGCTGTTTGAAATGTGTATTTATATATCCACTGTCTTTAGAACAACATGTAATCTTTCCTGTTCTAGACGTCATAGGATTTCTTCTGAGCTAAAGTAACAGAGCCAGTGATTACGATCATGGAATTGTTCTTTTTGATTTTCAATATTCATGGTTCTTTTGACCGTCCTATTCAATTCCAAAGTGCTTTCAAGATGACTTCCTTTAAGCATTCAACTCATAAAAACAATGCCAACCAGACTTCACATACTACTATTTTCATCTTCATTGCTATAAGTTCATGTTTAGAATTTTGTATTTCGGATAATCTACGCTTGCTTGTTTAGCTGAGCTATGGTGTAATGTTTTTCTTTTCCACATCATATTCCTAATGATCGATCACTTGACAGCAATCAAGTGTTTAAGATTCTAGGGTTTGTTTTTCGACTGGTATAGGCCATCCGGGCTCTGTTGACCTCAGAATATGAAAGCAACATGTAGCCACTAAGAATTTTATCACTCTGTGCCGTTGCTCTTTACAAATAGTGTCCCCAGAAAAATGGTTTTGTTTTTTTTCCCATAGCAACTTGCCATTGAGTTAAATCACTGAAATATAAAACAGACATTAAAAAGTTTGGATTAGTTGTTCCAAAGGAGCACTGTTTGGGCAGCAAATACCAACATAAAGACATTTCTGTAGTCCTTCGCTCAATAGGCTTGACCAGGCCCAGGCAATTTCACACCCTACTGTGCTAGTTGGGAAAGGAGGTTTCAGGGAATGTCTTGTGATTTCTGAGAACAAAAAGCGTGAGTGGTCCAAAGTGTGATCACATGAATTTTGAAATACAAAATTACCTTTTTCTCTGTTTCATCTAAAGATGTTGTTAATGTGGAGAGTCTGAGAGAGAAACAAGAGAGCTGTTTGTTTAGGTGCATGACATATTAGGAGTTCTAAGATCACAATATCTTGTCAACACAGGATTGGAAAACTTCCAGAGACAGTATATCTAAATCTGCAGAGTTTGATGCAGAGTCTCCTAGTCCAGTGTGGAAGTAATCTTGAATAGTCACTCTTGTCCTTTGTGGAAAAGCATATTTAACATTGTAATATTTACAAGGAGAAAATGAAATCTACTTTCTACATACACTAAAATATCAAATTAACTTTTACTTCTGCTACATCCAAGAAAATGTATTTCAGAATTGTAATTGAAATTTTAGATTACTAACTCCAGCAGTACTGCTGCATATCAATTCCCTGCATATCAGTTAGTGACTCATGTATAGGCACTTATTGAAAGATAAATTTTCAGGTTAGTTTTACTTTCAAAACAGAGTACTGTATTATTTTGATAATTATTTTTGATTATCTCTTTGATAATGAGTGGACAACAAAAATGTGTGTGTATGATTTAGATAAGCAATGATTATAAATTATCTCAATGATTCAGATGTTTTGCTAAGCTCAGTCTTTCAGCATTCCCTTTTGGGTTTCTCTGTCTGTTTCTTTCATCCCTACCTGCATGCAGAATTTTTATACTAGCTGGTAGGTCTTGTTTTCATTGCACCATTCTTCCAGGCTCTTGCATTATCAAGGTTCTTTTTATTTAAAATAACTTTTTCCAATAAAACTAGCAGGCTCTTTCCTTACATTTTGAGGGTTATTAGACCCTTGAGATTTACCTTTTGTGTCCATCATCCTCACATTTGTATAAAAGAACTTGAAGAGCTGCATTAATGAGCACCTTATTAATTGCAGTTTTCATTCAGCATAGGGTAAACACATTAGAACTGCTGGAATTTACAAATTCAGCTGTAAAATCGTGGCCAAAATTTGATCTTTAGTAGAATACCAGAACTGTATTCTGACTAAATAAACTACTGCAAACAGCTGATGCACAATTATACCAAGATTTCTGTGTTAGCCTCTTTTAGATTACATTGATGTGGCTGGGTACAAAAGAAGTATTAATGCGATCAGTGTCAAGCTCCAGTGTTGTTCTGACTCAGGTAAAGTAAGATATTCTCTCTTCCCTTCTTTAAGCATAGTCAAAGAGGTAAAGAAAAAGACATCCAAAAGAAGAATTTCAGGTACTTAAAACATTGACATGCACATTCATTGCATGTATTCTAATCACCCTGATGCTGAACCCTACAGCGCCTTAGTTCTACGAGATTCCTTCCAAAACAAGGCCAAGAAAAGCACAGCAAAATGTGTGCCTTTTGTTGACTTTTTGCTCCTGAATCTATCACCATGAACAAAAAAGCTCTCACCCTTTTCAAGTAATATATTTGCTTAGAGTATATATGAAATGAACACCTCATAAAGCTTTAGCATTAGTCAGAAAGGTATCATGCAAGGAAAATTTAAATTTTTGTTTCTCCTGACTAGATGGCCCTTTGGTGGAATGGCATGTTGCTCTATAAACTGGCTCTATTGCTTCCATTTCTGCCTTTTATCTGAAGTGCTGTCCTTACAGTATTCAAATGTGCAGTAAAGGAGAGATCAGGAAGGAACATATGTTAAAAAAAGCACTGGACAGCACTGTGTAATGTGATAGGAAGAAAGAGAAAATAAACAGCACTAGTAAAAAATCTCCATTTAAATGTAATTTACATAATTGCCATTACAGTGTTATTTCTTTACTCTGGAAAGCTTGCAGTATCTTCATTTACTTTAGAATTATTACTGTTGATCTTGGCATATTTTCCCCCAGTTTTATATTTATCTTCTAGTTCTGCAGCAATCTATGAAAAAAATCTAATTCATTACATAGGTGGTACTGCCAAAAAGTCACAGAAAGTTCAAAATTATTTTTATCAACTATCAGTGTAATGTTTGAGGAAGAACAGACTATTGTAATATTCACACAGAATCACAGAATTCTTAGGGTTGGAAGGCACCTCTGGAGATATCTAGTCCGACCCCACTGCTAAGAGCAGGTTATTCATGCTCACAGGTGTGGTGTCTTCATGAACAGTGAGTCTGAAAATGAATTATCATTTTGATAATTTACTCATTGACACTGAGTAAATTTGACGCATTTACTCACTATCAAAGAAATAGCAAGAAGGAAAACAGAAAACTAGGAAAAAGCAAAGAACTACAGAAAGCAAGAAAGGTAATCACCACCAAGAATCTGTGAAGATCCTTCTTCATTTGTCTGTTGGTGAGGAGGGCTCTGAAAAACTCGCTGTGCACTCACTTATATAGAGGCTAAATGGTGCATTATGGCAGCTTTATGGTAGTTCCACTACCAAATGGTGCTTTATGGTAGTTCCAACTCCAGCTTGGGACCATGGATATGTATTCACGGGATATTCCCATGATAGGTGATAGTTAGCCCTGCCACTACTATGGGCCATCACAGCCCATTATCAATGGATGCTCATGGCCCCTTATCACACCAGGTCTTCAACTGCACATCTTATGAAAGGCTGGGCAGTGGTGAAAAAAGTGTCTGTTTAACAGTTCTTACCTGAGTCGTCAGTATTTTCTTCCACAGGTTTATATAATTTCTGTTGTGCCTACTACCTGGTGTTTTAAATATGGAATCTTACTAGTCTATAACAGTTTATTGCTTCTATTTTTAATAATCATGACCACAAGTATAATTTTGCCGCTGTGTCCACCCTGAAGCCCCCTGGCTTTGCCTGCCTGGCAGAGGCATGGTCAGCTGTGGGGGACACTCCCCTGTTTCCCGAGAAGAGTCGGGGAGTGGCTAAGACAGAGCGCTATGCTGGCTGCCTAGTATGGAGGAGAGGTGGCGTCTGAGGAGGCACTAAGGGAGCCAACTCAAGGCTGGGAAAACAGTCTCGGGTTTAATCCATGCTCCGAGGAGCTCTGAAGGCCAGAGTATCTGACAGCCGAAAGTGCCTTTGAGGCTTTTGCAACATTTTAAGTACTGGGGTGGTAACAAGGGGGAAGGGATGCCCATTCACCAGTGGGGGGATTTGGGGGAGTGGAAGGCGGATGGATAGACAGATACATAAACCAGTGGGGGAAGTTTAAGGGAGGGACTCCTGGCGCTCATCCACTCACTCAACACCCCAGGTGGAAGATTCTGGGAGAGTGGGATGAGGAGCCAAGTGATGGAGAGGGTACCAGGGAGGTGACAGGGGAGTGACTGAGCATTTTCAGGGAGATTGGCATTGAGGGAAAGGCGGGAAAGCTCGGGGTGGAACCATTGGGAGAAAATGGGGGGTGGATGGGCAAACCATTACAGAACTGTTACAGAAATATAAAAACACAATACGACATAATTTCTCTCTGTAAAACTCTACTTTTCATTATTATGTGGTTTTCTCCATATTTTGTAATCCTCAATCTGAATTCCAGTGAGGCATGATCAATTATTTTCAGACCTCATCACCATGTACACATAAAGACATGTGCTAGCTCATAGATTTTAAAGATGACATATTGAGCATTTGTAGACAGCTGATAGTATCTGAAAAATGTGGTCACTTAAGGTGTGGTGCCCAGTAATATGGGTGAAGTTGAAGCCCCAAGTTTAAAAGCTCGGTTCTGGTTATCTACATAACCCATGGATTTGATGTCTGAGGTGAAATGGTGCCAGTGCTTTGATGTTGAAGAGAGAACATATGCAGGTACCTGTCTGCTGGAATGCTGTCACTATTTGAAATAAGTGAAAGTCTCAAGAGTTACAATCTGGCTTACTGAAAGGGTGGGAACTTCATTAGGGTCCCACTGAGAAGTTTTAATATCTCCAAGAGTCTTCCCATACTTTTTCAATTTAAGAATTGGGAAGAATAATGTGGTTGTGCTGTTCCATGAGTGCCTGCAAGGGGGGAGAACAGTTAAAATAACCTGACTCTCTCAGCTCATAGGATGTAATGAGGAGGCCAGTCTCAAGTCACATTACGCACCTCTCCAGATCCTATAGACCATTCAGCTTTACCTCAAGACCTGCTTCCACAGTCAGCTTTAAGATAACAATATCATCATAGTTGTCTGTCCTCCTTCTATTTACCTGAGGATTTAATTGTAGCAATGGGAAACAAAGACACACAGACCTTCTTGCTTGATCCAAAGAAGATCGTTTATTGCAGCAAACTAAGCCTTTCTATGCTCTAAACTTAACCTAAACCAGCGTGCATTGGCTGCCACTGCAGTGTTGCTGTTCACACATCTTTTATCCAAGCAGCTCTCTGATCACATGGTGTCCATGCATCTCCTCAAAAAATCACTGCCCCATGCACACGCTGACCACACACCAGCCATGCAACCGGTTCTCTGGTTACAGGACTTGGTTTTCACCTCGCTGTTAGTCAAACCTTTCCCAGAGTGCTTTATGTTGCTCACTAGAAGTGAACAGGATTTCTGTCTCCCACATTTGATAAAATAAAAACTTAACTAGGTGTCCATCTCCAGATCTGAGGCATTCTGATAGAGATTCAGGAGACTTTAAGGAGATCAAAGGCCTCCAGAGCTGAAACAGTATTGGCTTAATATCTTCTAGTTTGTGGGCTTTACAGACAGCAGTGGTTAGGGTTTGGAAGGTAATTACTGAGGTGGGCTTTTGAGCAGTGGCCAGACCATAAACCAATATTTCATGTTTTTTTCTGGGCAGTACTAATGACTCCTGCCAGTAAAGGACTAATGCATTTACTACCAACTACTTTTGGGTCTATTTCATCAATCCACAAAAGGAAGTCTGCCACAGTGTAAGAGCTCTGGGTATAGCTGCGTCTCCTGCTGAGGGATGATGTGGGTGCCTATTTATGGACTCTACTTTGGACACCAGTTATTAGTTGAAATAATCTGAAGAGTTTTCTCATAGAAGCTTCTGTTTAAGCAATAGAGATTTTTTTGTCTTGTTACTAAAAGTCAAGGATGATTAGAGGGGTTCTTAACTAATAGCAGCAGGGCTATACTTTTGCTTTTGCAGCCACAGGTGACAGAGACTAGAAGGGTGTTTTTGGATGCCTGTGTGTAGGGGAAGGGGCCAGGCCTTGCCTGGTGGGGCAGTGAACTGCCCCACACTCCTCATCCTTAGAGCCAGTATCCTGGCCTTCAGCATTTGCTTCTATTCTCAAAACTCTCCTCTTACGATCTGTGCCTTTCTCTCCAAATTAGAAGTTACTAGTAGGACAGTTATCCACCATAAAATGCTCAGAGTTTTATTCTCTGTACTTAAAACTTTTTTTTTCTTTTTTTTTTTACCCCTTTTCTGGCTTAAACTCATTACCTTTACCAGAGTATACCTTTGAGTCTGGCTTATTTATTTTTCCTTCTTTCCTGGTCATTTGAAAAGTTTGGTTTTTAAATGCACTTTCACTTGGAGAGGAGAGAGGTTTGGGGTTACAGATATAATCCTTTCCTAAATCACCCTATTTTGTCATGGGGTTGGAAGCACAGTCTGTTGAATAAAAATACTCAGATAACATGGATTTTATTTAGGGATTTGTGTAAATTAGCTCAACATAGTTTAGAGCTAGTAATTTACTTGGTTTTGCTTTGGTTTCACCAAAAGGAAAATATAGTTCTGGCTGAAAATCAGTATGTAAATGCTAAGTATTACTATTCATCAAATAGCATATCAATCATTAATTTACAATTTCTTGTGAAAGAGGAGTAGGACATCTTCTCAGTCTTTACTTTGGGTTCATACCCTTTTTTAAAATTCAGGTCAGATCATTAGCATCAATTTGACTCTGCTTTCACAGTTGGCGCTCACAACCATGCCCTAGCAAATCTCTTGCTTTTCAGATACCTTAAGCCTACTGCAAACAAATAAATCACACAAATGAAATAGTAATAAAGCTTTGTATTAAGCTTTGTTAGCTAAATTTTGTTAGCTAAATTTTTTATACTATTTAAATGACAATTATGTCCAGAAAATTGGCAGTCGTAGTCATGCAAATTATGAAATTGATTCCAGTCAATTCCAGTCATGGCTCATCTTCAAGGCCCCAGAACTCTCTTGCTGAGTCCCTTAAAGGGGCTTATGTGATGTTTTTTTTTCTTTTACCCAGAGTTAGATGCAAGGGAGAAATACCGACAAGGTATTTCTCAAGAGTCAAAACAACAAAACTTTACTGGCAACTCCAGAAAATCAGGGAACTTTGGCAAAAGTTTAAAGCAACATTGAATCAATGTAAAGCATTTCACAAAGCAATAAATTAGCAAACTACAAGTCCATTCAACTTGACAAACTCCAACCCATCTGTTTTTAAGTTACTTAGACTTCAAGAAGAAGGAACTGGAAGAAAAAGAATAAAGACAGAAGAGATACCAAAAAGAACAAATATGACTACCACTGGTGGTTCCAGTGGTCAAGACATGCTTGCCTCATGCTCTGGCGTGAATACCCTTTGGCTTTCCTGGGCCCTTCCCCCAGGTGGGACATCTGGTAGCCACTCTGGTGCTGGGTTAGGGGCTCCAGGGGCAGGTTTGGGACATTTGGGCATCCACTGTGCCACTGCAGAGCTGGGATACAGGCTCTGGGGGGTGGGGTGGATGGAGCAATGCACCGCCTCACCAGGGCAAGACTTGTCTTACCCCTTATCCCATTCATGCAACTGAAATGTTTCAAGACAGCAATTTCCTCCAGTCTCTCACACCATCTTCCTCTGGAAAGGAAATGCCAGTAGTATTTTAAAAATTAATTATTAAGAACTCTAGGTAGCTCACGTGTTGTATTTGATAACATGGCATCTTGCTGGAAGAAAATAAGTGCAATTTTGCCCTTGTCCAGCTTATTTTTTACACAAATATTTGGAGCAGGAAATAAAAAACACTAAATAGTTGTGGGATGTGTGGGAGTAGTAGGAATAGTTTAAGCAAAGATGAACCATGATTCTTCTGACTGCCTCCTCTTTCCTGTGCTGTTTTGTCTAATCCTGCCTCAGAGTAGGTCAACAAATTTCCTTTAAGCTCAGAAGGTGCAGTGGTTTGGAAATAGTGATCCTTTTTCTGTCTTATTCTGTCTTTATGGTATTTTTGGGAAGTGATTTGAAACTGATATATTTTTGGATTGTCTGGTTCCAGCTAGGACTGGATGAATTTTTGCAGTAGCCAGGAGGGGGGATGGCTGGAACCCAGAGGTTATTTTCTACCATCTCATATAGTTGTTGGGGGCAGGGAAAAGTGATTCTCTTCCAGGACAAGGGGTTTCTTTTGGTTGAGTAAGTGTGGCAGTGGCTCCGAGCTGGAGGGAGTTTTTGATACTGTCGCTGTTGTTGTTCTTTTCCTTATCTCATTGCTGTTCTCAGTAAATTGTTTTTATCTCGACCACGATCTTGTGGCTCCAGTCCTCCTCTCCAGCCCACCACCGGGGTAGGGAGGGAAAGGGAATGAGCATACTGGAAAGTCTCAGTGGGAGCACTAAATTGGAGAGTGCCATTCCTCAATCATGACATTAATAAAGGTACAAATTTATTGTGTAAGATACTTATAAATTAAAAAAGCCTCAGGACCTTTGAATGTAATCCCTTTGAATGTAACTTGAGTTCTGGATATGCCACAGGTTTTGTTAGACTGCAGTAATTCTTTTTTCACACAAGTTAGTTATAAATCAAAATTAATTTACAGGGAGGGCAAAATCTCTTAAAACTAAAGAGGCGAAGGGTATACATATTTAGAAAGCAGAAAAATACCTGTATGGTTTATTGTTCATTTCTGCTGTGCAAGAAAACATTATACTGGAAGTATGTGTTTTACATGAAGAAATAGAGCAGATGCCTATTTCCTGATGACAAATGAAGCATGCTGGATATACGATGAACATCTTCAGAAACTGTATACCTGAGGAAAATAATGTGTGATTACAAAGGCTCCAAGAATGCAGTAAATATTAAGGAAATAACTTACATAAATGACTCTGTGTTGCTGTGCAGCACTGGATGTAGTTGATATCACTGGTTCTGATCCATTATGGTCATTTTCAGAAAACAAAAGTATTTCTTAGTGATATAATAATTATTATTCTTATGTGAAATATAAAGTCTTTCACATTGCCTGAGAAACTGGTGAAAGGTTTTGCTTTGTCTGAAGTGCTTGGTTTATAAATTACACTTAATCACTGAACATTATTTTCTCATCTCTGTCTGCTTCTCTTGTGGTTGTTTTTTAGATAATCTGTGTTCTCTAACTAAATTCTTTCAAACATCTTCACAGGTAATCTTGACAACACCATTGTCAGTGAACCAGTGATGTTGAAATGATTAAAGGATAAATCATGTTTTCTTCCAATCTAATTTATTATGATAGCAAAAATGTCAACAAAATGAGTGAACAAATATACTGTCTGATAGTTACGTATCAGGGGAAGAAAAAAAATTAAATGCAACATATATTTTTAGATGCTGAACTTTGGAGTCAATGACAGAGACTGTTGTATCATATGGCTTGTGATTACAAAAACTTGAACTTCGTTAATGAAATATTTTCCTAAGAGTACAAAATTTTCTTTCCATTTCTTGTTTCCAGAAATCAATAATCACATTCAAACTTGATAGGGTAATATGGCAACAACCCATTGGAAATGTTGAACATTACCTTTTGTCTTATCTGTGGTCTGGTGAAAAATAAAGAGAATTTTTTTTTCCATTGTGATACTTCATTTTAATCCCATCTAACACAGTGTTGTTAGTGGATTTGATGCTGCAAACATGTTTAGATTTAGAGATAGATATCTGGGGGAAAAAGAACAGCTCTCTATAGGAGCTGAGGTTTTCTGGTTTCTTGCTCAGTGCCTTCCACCATAAATGTTTCTTTTCCTCTGCTTACATCAGCTCAAGAACCAACATTTCAACAAACTGCTTTTATTCCACCTTATGACTCTTGTCACTTGACAGAGCACACAACATACAAGGTTGACACCTTCAGCATGTTTAAAACCTAGAGACCTGGATTATTCAAATATGTGTTTAGAAACTAATGCAGTGACAGACAAAATTGTGTGAAGCTCAGCAAATGTACTAAACCATACATATTGCAATAAGCACTGTTTACAGGACAAGAAATAGTTTTCTTTTTGCCAGGTTTTACCAATTCCTTTTACATGAATGTGTAACACGGGACTTTTTGAAACTTAACTGATGGCTACACAATCCTTTTCCTACACTGAGAAATTCTTTTACTCAACTACTCCTATTCTTTTATTTAGGACAGTGAAAAGAAAGGATTTATGAATAGACTTTATGCCATCCAGGAGGTGTGTGTCACTGTGCAGAATATCCTAGATGAAATTGCTTCCTTTGGTGAAAGAATCAAGAAGTAAGTGCTGACACAGGTGCTGGATTGCTCTCCAATATTCTTCAATATCTTTTTCATGCAGAGATATAATACACTAGACTTTTTCTTATTCCAGGGGAGTCCATCATTCAAACTCACCTATATTTACTTTGCTTTATGGAGGCTCTCAGTCAGTTGAAATTCTGTTACGTTAATTCTGGAGTTTAGAACTATATTAATTGGGACAAAAATCAAAAAGTAAGGTTTTAAATTAAAACAGAAAAAGCATATTGTTGTGAGGTTGTTATTTAAAAGCAATAATAAAAATGCAATTCTGATAAAGGAAATAAGCAGAACTAAATAGGCATTTCATATTTTAAGGATGTACATATGTTCACTTGCTGGAAGTTTTATTTATTGGTCAGCAAATCCTTTCCTTCAGAGTATTTGTAATTTGTAACATCTAATGCATAATATATAAAAATTGCCAACAAATCTGGACATTAAGAAAGAGAGGTTCTGAGATTTACTGCAGGAAATATATTGGTGTATTTCTGGCATGGACAGTGGACAGCAGCACAAGGTTTATTACTTGAGGTCAGACAGGTTCCAGAAAGACACCTTCTACTTGTCAGCTGCAAAACATGGAGAGGACTGACTTGGTGTTCTGTACCTTGAAAGCCAAGAGCACCTCACCACTACCCAATTCACTTTTGGAAGTAAATTTTAGGAAACCTATGCCTTGGATGGAGGTCAGTCTGCAGGAAT
The DNA here is from genome assembly GCF_031753505.1 of Anomalospiza imberbis. Taxonomy (NCBI): domain Eukaryota; kingdom Metazoa; phylum Chordata; class Aves; order Passeriformes; family Viduidae; genus Anomalospiza; species Anomalospiza imberbis. Next base: position 43,900,263 of record NC_089721.1, read on the forward strand.
CCCGAGGATCATCTCTAATGCTGTCCTGTTCAGTCTTGATGACAAGGACATTGCCATTTATGCATTTAAGAGCAAAGTCCCCAGTGGGAAAGCCTGGGAAAGTGTTACCATAGGGACAATTCCAGGCAGGCTGTGTTCACAGCAGGAGAAACAAGTGCAAGCATATTGTATCACACAAGTTCTCCAGTTAGAAAAATGAACCAGTCTCTGAAAAAAATACTTTTTTAAAAGGCTATTTGTGGAAGTTGTCTTGATGATTAAGTAGTTCTAATTGTGCATTTTGGAGGAAGGGTTTGTTCTATTATATACCAGAGGAGAGCTACAGAATTTTGTAAACTGAGTGAGACTATAAATCTTTGTAATTTGCTCCTAAAACTGAGAATGAGAAACCTGTACTGAATGCTGTGTTAACATAACCTATAAGGAGCTTTGCTAAGTGAGGAGCCAGTGTTCCCACACATCGTGGTGTGTCTGTGATCATTGCACAAAGCTGAGTCACAGGAACATGAGCAGACCCTCAAACTTCTGTTCATCCCAAATGTCTACAGAAAAGGGGAAAAGAGCAGGTGTGCCCTGAGGATAAAGGGAGACGTCCTACACTAAGTGACACTAACATAATGTTAGTGGAGACATGCTGAAATTGCCAGGGAAAAAAGAAGACAAATGAACACAGGAAGCCAGAGCTCATTGTGAAAAATATGGCTTGCAATTCAGATAATTGCAATTATTCATCTAGAGAAGCCAAAATTTTGTAATCACATTGATTGAGAATGTAGCAAGTAGTAATAATTTAAAGTGCATCATGAGACTATTTAGATTTAAAGTCACATTATCCTTCTGGATAAATGTCATGCAACACTTTTGAGATGGCAGTGCCTTCACAAACAAATACACTGAGCCAAGCTCCCCTTAACCAACATTCCTATGGGACATATGTATAAAATTATCATCTGGTCTTTCTCTTTTCACTGAACACAGGAGTTGGAGAGCCACAGGATCCTTTTAAGATCCATTAACTCTCCCTTCCTCACACCTCAGTTTTCCAGAATGTGGTGACCAGCAGACTTTTATCAGAATAATAGAGTCTGGGACCCTTAGTGAGGATGTTTTTATCTATGACTTTTTTTGGAAAGGTAATGTCCTGGAACTCTGATGGGATCCCAGAAATTCTCTTCCTTTATTAATAGATAAATAACATTTACTTATTTCAGTTTTTTTTAACTATCTGATTTTTTTTCTTTTGATATTCAGAGGTTTTTTATTTCTTCCCTCAACCACTGCTGTTGCATTATCCCTGTCTTCATGACTAACTATTCTATCACCTCCTTTTATTCCCCTAGTTCTCTCCTTCTTATGCACATGGATGAGTTTCCACCTTTGCATAGCCATGCACTTGCCTTTTCCTTTTTGCCCAAAGCTGGAAGGCACCTGGCTGAGGAGTGCACCTGTACCTCAGACAGAGGGGAATCACAGAATCACAGAATAATGAGGTTGGAAGAGACCCGTAAGATCATCAAGTCCAACCTATGCCTTAACACCTCAGCTAGACTATAGCACCAAATGCCATGTGCAGTCTTTTTTTAAACACATCCAGGGACAGCGATTCCACCACCTCCCTGGGAAAACAATTCCAGTACTTTATTGTTCTTTCATTGAAAAATTTTTTTCCTAATATCCAGCCTATACCTTCCCTGACATAGCTTGAGACTGTGTCCTCTTGTTCTGTCAGTTACTGCCCAGTGAAAGAGACTGACCCCCACCTGTCTACAACCTCCCTTCAGGAAGTTGAAAAGAGCAATAAGGTCACCTCTAAGCTTCCTCTTCTCCAGGCTAAACAACCCCAGTTCCTTCAAACGTTGCTCATAGGGCTTGTGTTCCAAGCCCTTCACCAGCCTTGTTGCCCTCCTCTGGACGCTCTCAAGCACCTCAACGTCCTTCTTAAACTGAGGGGCCCAGAACTGGACACAGTACTCAAGATGCGGTCTCACCAGTGCCAAGTACAGGGGAAGAATGACCTCCCTGCTCCTGCTGGTCACACAATTCCTAATGCAGGCCAGGATGTCATTGGCCTTCTTGGCCACCAAGGCACATTAAGGCTAGCTCATCATTTTTTCATCATTTTTTTCTGCCACCAAGGCTGGCTCATAGTCAACCAGCTGTCGACCAGCACCCCCAGGTCCCTTTCCGCCTGAACACTGTCCAGCCACACTGTCCCCAGCTTGTAACGTTGTAGGGGATTTTTGTGGCCAAAATGTAGAATTCAGCACTTAGACTCATAAAACTTCATGCTGTTGGACTCTGCCCATCTATCCAACCGATCTAAGTCTCTCTGCAGAGCCCTCCTTCCGTCTAACAGATCAACACAAGCTCCCAGCTTAGTGTCGTCTGCAAATTTACTAATGAAGGACTTTATGCCCTCATCCATGTAGTCTATAAAAATATTAAATAGAACTGGTCCCAGTACAGAACCCTGAGGGCCACCACTGGTGACTGGCCACCAGATGGATGCAGCACCATTCACCACCACTCTCTGGGCCGAGCCATCCAGCCAGTTCCTAAATAGACAACATCCACAGCCCTTCCTGCATCCACCAGGCGGGTGACCTGGTCATAGAAGGAGATCAGGTTGGTCAGACATGACCTACCCTTCATAAACCTATGCTGACTGGGTCTAATACCCTGGCCATCCTGTAAATTCTGTGTGATAGCACTCAGTATGAACTGTTCCATTATCTTACCTGGTACTGAGGTCAGGCTAACTGGCCTGTAATTACCAGGATCCTCCTTCCTACCTTTTTTATAAACAGGTGTCACATTGGTCAATTTCCAATCATCTGGAACCTTGCCAGTGAGCCATGACTCTTGATAAATGATGGAGAGCAGCTTCGCAAGCTCATCTGCCAGCTCCCTCATCACCCTAGGGCGGATCCTATCTGGTCCCATTGATTTATAAATATCCAGGTGTCCCAGCAGTTCTCTGACTGCCTCTTCTTGGATATCAAGAGGACCATTCTGCTCCCTGGCACCACCTACGAACCCCTGAGGACAGCTGTTTTGAGGACAAGTTGTCTTACCACTAAAGACCGAGGTGAAGAAGGCATTAAGCATTTCCGCCTTTTCCTCATCTTTAGTTACTAGGTTGCCTGCCTCATCGACTAAGGAACAGAGGTCAGTTACACCCTTCCTTTTACTATTAATATATTTGTAAAAACTTTTTTTATTATTTTTAACAGAACTTGCCAAGTTAAGTTCAAACTGAGCTTTGGCCTCCCTAATTTTTTTTCTACGTGCCCTAGCAGCTCCCTTAAATACTTCCTGAGAAATCAGTCCCTCCTTAAAAAGATGATACATCTTTTTTTTTATTTCTAAGTTCTTTCAAATCCCCATCGCTCATCCAGACTGGCCATTTGCCTCATCGACTCATCTTTCGGCACACAGGGTCAGTCTGTTCTTGCGCCCTCAAGATCTCTGCTTTGAAGTTTGCCCATCTCTCCTGGACTCCTTTGTTTTCAAAGGCTGTTTCCCAAGGAACTCTCTGAATAAGTCTCTTAAATAGGCCAAAGTCTGCCCTCCAGAAGTCCAACGTAGAGATCTTATTGATACACTGCCTTATTTCACCAATTATCAAGAATTCCCTAATTTCATGATCACTCTGCCCCAAGCAGCCTCCAACCTCCACATCACCCACCAGTCCATCTCTGTTTGTGAACAACAGGTCCAACATAGTCCCTCCACTGGTGGGCTGGCCCACGAGTTGTGACAGAAAGTTATCCTCCACACACTCTAAAAACGTTCTAGACTGTTGTTTTTCTGCTGTATTAAGTTCCCAGCAGAGGTCTGGTAGGTTGAAGTCACCTACAAGAACAAGGGCTGATGATCCTGAAACACTGTTCAGTTGCTTATAGAATAAATTGTCCACCTCTTCATCCTGGCTGGGTGGATGATAGCAGACTCCCAGTAGGATGTCAGCCTTGTTGGCCTTCCCCTTAACTCTTACCCATAGGGACTCAACTTCATCATCATTAGTTTTAATACCTATGACATCAAAAACTTCCCTAATATAAAGGGCCACCCCTCCACCTCTTCTCCCTTTTCTGTCTCTTCTGAAGAGCTTGTAGCCATCTAGTGCAGTGCTCCAACTATGTAAGTCATCCCACCATTTTTCTGTGATGGCAACCACATCTTAGTTCTGCTGTTGCACCATGGCCTCCATCTCTTCCTGCTTGTTACCCATGCTGTGTGCATTGGTATACATGCACCTCAGCTGGGCCACTGATTTCTCCCCTAACACAGTCTTGCCATCCTTGGGCCTGCTTCCAGACAGCCCAGATGCACCCCATTCCCCCTTCAGACCTAGTTTAAAGCCCTCTCAACAAGGTCTGCCAGTTCATGAGCTAAAAACCTTCTGCCCTTAACAGAGAGATGTATCCCGTTTGATTCCAGTAGAGCAGGTGCCATAAAAGTTGCCCCATGATCAAAGAATACGAAATTTTGCTGATGACACCAACCCTTGAGCCACTTGTTAATGATGTGAGTTCTCCTATTTCTTTCATCATTTTTTTCTGCCATCAAAGGGACTGAGCAGAACACTACCTGTGCTCCTGCCCTATCAACCACTTGACCCAGTGCCATAAACTCCCTTTTAATCGCCTTGACACTCCTCTTTTCAATCTTGTCACTGCCAGCCTGGAATAATAGCCAGCAGTGGGTAATAATCAGAGGACCACAGCCTCTAATTAATACCCACAGCCAGCAGTGGGTAATAATCAGAGGACTGAATCAGCTTGGGAAGTCTCTCAGTGATATTTTGTACCTGAGCCCCAGGGAGGCAGCAGACTTCCCTGTGGGATGGGTCCTGTTGACATATGGGGCCCTCTGTTCCCCTCAGAAGGGAATCACCCACTACAATTACCCTTCTTTTCTTCTTGATGTTAGAGGTGGTAATCCATTTTTTAGATGACTCGTAATTGGGAGGCTCACTGGGCAGATAATTTTCTTCTAAATCACCTGGCTGGCTGTCTAGATCCGGGGCCTCATACCTATTCTGAGGTGGCACCCAGCTAGGAGATGGGGGGCAGGAGGGATTTTTGTTATTACCTCCCAGAGCAGGGATGCATTTCCACTCCCCTTCATCTACCAGGTGCCCCTCTATCGCCTGAGAGTGAGAGGCATAGGAGTCCTCTGAGTCTTGGTGGACCACCCTTAAAGATGTGAGGGCTGAACTCCACCAGTCTATTTCCCTTTCACTATCCCTGATACTCCTTAATCTTTCAACTTCTTTCCTAAGCTCAGCCACCAGCGAGAGGAGGTCATTCACCTGTTCAGACCGTAGGCAGGCCTCCTCCACAACACCCCCTGAAGCCATTGATAAGCTCAATCACTCCACACTGTGTGGAGTGATTGATAAGCTCAATCACTCCACACAGGAATCACTCCACATGCGTCTGTACAGATGCATCCTTTTTAAAGGGCTCCACTTGGTCACATACATTTGTACCAACCACAGATTTTGACCGGGTTAAAACCATTACTAGGAGAAAGCCTGAAATCAAACAACCAATGAAAACACCTCACCTGACTAGCAAGAACCTGCAACCTTGCCTGCTTCCTCTGCCTGCTCGAGCTGCTGCACAAACTGCTGTGACCCTGTTTGCCTGCCCCTCTTCACTTCGCTCCAGGTCGCCACACTCCCCAGAGGCCTCTTAGAATGAGTCACTCAGGAATGATGGAAGCTCCACCTCCTGCTCCTGAATGGCTCACAATGCCCCTGTTGAATGTCCCTGTTCAGCCTTTAACTCCTTGTGCTGTCCTTACAGTGGAATAGGGAGGAGATGAAACATGAAAGCCTTAGCAGTAGTCTTCCAACTATTGTATCCTACTCTACCATGGTGTTGAGAAGGGAATGTAGATTGCCTGTGCAAGTACATTTGGAGAGTAGGGAGCTCTGTAGGTTTTGCCTGGTGCTGAAACTGGGATTAGGCACTGAGATCTCTGAAAAGCAGAGCAGTCATTCATCTGGCAGATGCACACTGCTGGCCTGGGAGAGTGAAATTCAACAGGCAAATGGGCATAGCTAGGGCCTCCTTTCATTTCCACTGACAGTGGATCCGAGCCCAGGCTCTTCCTGATAAATGACAAATGCATACATGCCTTCATTTGTTCTCCCTGATGGAAACTGATACTTCTCCCACTGTCCTTTGCTCTTTTACTGGCTTTGTTGGCTTACCTCAGTTCTGACTTTTGTTAATTTTCTTTAGTATATTCAACTGGACTGTCCCATTCCTGAGCTGGCTGGCAATTGTTGCCCTCTCTGTGTTCACCATCATCCTGTATTTCATTCCACTGAGATACATTGTCCTTGTCTGGGGTAAGTAAAGCCCTTTTAAACTGTACTGCTTTTAAAACCTGGCATTTAATGGATGACTTACACTGACAGTACTTCTTGGTATTTGTGGTCATGAAGCTGCCCTACAATGGAATTAGGCATGTTAGTTAACAGCAACAGTGTAAATGTTTAGGCCCACCAGCAAAATGCAGTTTTCTTGGCTGGCATTTTAGACTTAATCATACTATAAACATGTAGCCATGAGAATTCTTCATATATCAAAGTGTAACTTTGTCTAGATATTACTCTGATTTATTTTCACCACTTATACACAAACAGAGACATTTCAATCTATATAATGCATTTAGGATAATATGCCATTTTTACTGCAGTACTTTATCTTGTGAAAGTATATGCAAACATAACAGCAAGAAACCTGTTTAAGAGGTCACCTTTAGTTAGAAAGGAATAGGTGGTATTGGCTGGTTGATAATGAACAGAAACTCTGGGCAGGTAGGGGGATGGAATTATGATCCAAACTTTCACTACTTGTGTTTTTATCTATTCTTTATACTGATTTTTAAAAGTTACTGTTACCACATCTGTTGTAAATAGTGCTCCAGGTTTTCATTTGTATATCTTTTCATACATCTTCCACCATCAGCAACTGTACCCTTACCCAGTAACACAGACTTATGAAGAGCACAGTCTCAGTTACATCAGAGGCTAGGTCTTCTTTCTAAGGAAAGAATAGTAATCACAATTTTGTAAAAATTTTTTAATTCAGGAGACAGCATAAAATCATTGAACTGACTCCAAAGAATTTATTTTTTGTTTATCAGTGAATATTAGTAATTTTCTTAGAATGTTTTCTCAAATTATCATAGACAAAGCAATAAAGAAGATATGAACAAAAGCATTTTTACAAAATGAACAAAAGCAAGCATATGGGCTTCCTTTCTTTTCCTGTCTTTGACTTTTTTTTATTCCTCCATACCATTCATCACTTAAATGCAACCCAAACTCTTAGTTTGTTCCCAACATTTCATTTCTTCTAGCACACACATAGGAAGTTCTAACTATTTGTCTGTGTCCTTTTCTATCATTTTTCAGACAGGTCTGACATCTTGCTTTTTTACATTAGGTTTGATACAATAACCTGAGATTATAATACCCCTCCAAGATCCACATAACTGTAGAGCCAGAACTGTTCTTTGAAAAACTCATGACTCATACCCCTGGAAGTGTCACACTCCCACAGAAATATCTCTGTTTCAGATAAGACAGAGTCTCAACTCTCAAGCCTCCCAAAACGTGGATGGATCGTGTAAGCATAAATTATTATAAATGCACCTTGACTCTCTTCATCTCTTCCCTCCCTGCCTTCAGGTTAAATAGGCTATATAGATATAACTTCAAGCCCCTTGGTTCACTAGAGGCTTTGACTCCACCTTTTCCTCCTGCATTTCAGTTCAGGTGACTTCTTACTCAGCAAGTGTATGTGGATCCCTTCTTTAGGAATCTTTTTCTCTTGCATCATGGCAGGAGACCAGACAGGTACTGCAGGTCCCACAGTCCAGACCTCCTCAGGGTGAAAGGAATTCTCACAGAGCCATGTCATACTGAGCATAGCTTTGGGCAGCTGTCCCTTCAAAAATTGCAATATTCCAAACACCTGTTTTCTCCATTACTGCATGGTTCTAGCCTCTCCTGTGTATATTTCTTCATCCTATTCATCCATTCTGCCTGTGGAAAGCCATTGATTTCTCTTTTTTTTACTTTCTTCCATAGGAATGTTTGAGCTAGTCTGTACCAGCATCTATCCATTTTGTTCTTTGGAAGGCAGAGTTTTTAAATGAAAATTTCTTCATATTATGTGTCATGTTTTGTATAGCTGTCTTTCTTCTGTGCCTCCATAGGGTCTGCTCTAGCAAGAAATTCTCCATCCTTTCCTAGCTGTGTCTCTCCCAGTGGAGACTACGGGTCCTTGAAGATGTGGTGTGTTAGGTATGGTGGAGCAGGAACCACGTCTCTATCCTAATCCTTCTTGATGAAGTGCTGAGTCCTGGTAACAGCTACAGCTGTTTATGTGGAAAAATCTGTAATTACTTTAATCTGAAAATTTTCAAACTGTTGGAAAAGGCCAATCCCCTTCTTGTATTCTGCTTCTCCTGTAGTGTTTCCTCTCATCTGTGCAGTACTTTTCCTTTCTTGAGATTTCACACGCTGACTGGTATTTTTTCTTTATCAGATGTGATAAAGTGAGATCATACTACCAGAATTCACCCATGAGTGGTCCTGTGGCTGTGTGCAATGAACAGTGGCATTCACCTTAATTTTTGCAGTCACTTGCCGATGCAAAATATCTTCTTAAACAAAGGTGTTTCAAGGTCAGATATTCCTTCTGAACACTCACTATCCAACACCATATAAAGGGAGGGCAGCGTCTCCTATCTATGCTGCAGAACTGAGGATTCATGCAGTTGGAGGCTGTGGGTGCTGTTGACACTGAATCTTGCATGCCCTATCCAAAGGCTTTATGTCCCTGCTAAAGCTTTTTGAAAAGTCTGGGCATCAAAGACCTTGTGGAAGATAAACTATGTTATCTTATATCTGATAGAGCCTGGATAAATTACACAGAAAGGCATATTTTTATAGTGTCCTGGCTTTCTCCTGCTCACATGAGAGTCATTGCAGTTTGCAGTGTTCCTGTCCATGTTTTAGGCATGTGTTTCCAGAGCCCACAGACCAGGTTCTCAAAGTGTATGAATCTGACTCGGTATGTAATGATAAGAAAATATGTCTAATTTAAAAGCCTGCTTCCTGATTATTTTGTGGATGATTTTTCTTGGTGCTTCTGAACACTAATTGTCAATAGGCATTATAAGACCATGATGTCTAAGGGAGACATATCCTCTCTTCTCTGCACTGCCATCAGCTCGTCTCTATCTGTCATTCCCACACAGAGGTTTGTGCAAACTCTTCTAAAGCCTTCACATGGTGCAGACTTCATGCTTCCCATATGTTTCATTGTCATTAGCATGAAAAATACTTTCTTTGAATCTTCTGAATCTTATATGAGTCTTGTGTCCTCCAGTTAAGCCCATTTCTGTTCATCCTCTGTTACAGAAATTAAATACTTTTTATGCCTCTGCTTTTGCCAACTTCCTCATAATAATCACAGTTTCTGTTACTTTCCAAAAAATATATTGAAAGAATTTGAAAATGTCCCTAGAACTTTTTCATTTTGAAACAGGGAACCACAGAAACAGAATCCCACCTTTGAAGCCCAAGTTTGCAATTAATGCACTCATTCGGTGCTACTGTCAGGATTCAGAATGGATCCTAAAATCTGTTTTAAAACATTGCCAAAAGTATGTATCTTTTCATAACTTATATCTTATGGTAGTAACATTTGACCTTTCACTTTTGCAGGCATCAATAAATTTACAAAGAAGATTCGAAATCCATATGCAATTGATAACAATGAGCTACTTGACTTTCTGTCCAGAGTCCCTTCAGATGTGCAAGTGGTGTGTATATTTATTTATTTATTAAGAATTTTTAAAGCAGTTATTTTGATTTACTATTATTACTATTCCTTGGCAGAAAGAAATTGCAAACTCAAGCTGAGGATAGTCCATTAACCAGAAGGAGGCTCCTAGATCTTTTTCCAATGAGCAAGAAGTTCCTGCATTGTTGTGCCTCTTAGGATCCTTAGAAACAATCAGTAGAAGGACAGGTATTTGTGAGATGGTAGCTAGAGCTTGTGTTAAACACCATCCAGCATAATGTGAACCTGACTGGGATAAGGCACTGTATGGGAAACACTGGAGCTGGGGCTCTCAGGCCAGGCAGAGAAGGAACAGGAAGGTCAAATAATGGAAGAGGCAGACAGCATCGCTCAGCACTCTGAGAACACTTTGACCTTTCCTTTCCAAGGGGTGAAAGCTTTTGCTGTGGCCACAGTTCAGCTGGGCTCATAAACGCCTTTAAAAAAAAAAAAAAAAAAAGCTGGTTGTGAATTACAAGCTTTTATGGTGCAGTACACAATCCCCCGAGAGCGTTCAAGATTTAAGATAGGATCAAGCCCATAAATCACATCCAATGTCACAAAGATTACAGAATTCCCTTGTTTCTAGTTTCAGTTCAGAGCTGGTATTAAGTAGGGGATATGGGTGCAAACACTCTATCTGTACCTGATACCCTCTGTGGTAGGTATTTAGAAATAACCAAGCTTTTAAGAAACATTATGGTATGCAACATGGTCAAAATGATAATGTTTGTTGTCTGCTAGAGCTCATGGAGAAAACAACAACAAAAAAAAAAACCCTAGTCTTTTCTAAGTTTGCATCAGCATGCAGTGTTATTTCCTGGTAGGATTTTCCTGGTGCTCGTTTTCCTTCTTATTCTAAATCTGTCATTCTGTTGTTGGTGAATCACAACTGCAAATCCTGTGTCATTTTTAGAGGGAAAATCTTATTTTTTTAACCTTTTATCCCCTGACAGAAAAAAAGGATATATTTCTTTTTTTTTCCTAACAAATGCCACCTGACAACTTTCTGAACTTTGTGTTTAAATAGATGCAATACCATGAACTGAAACAAGATCCTACTCACAGCCCAAGCAAAAGAAAGAAAAACAATCCTGCCTAGCCAACTTCATGTGTTGAAGAGACCAGCATCTGCCAGGGGAAGATAAAAGAGCAAGACTAAGAAGCATTTCCTTTCCCTAAGATTTTTATTTATATTGCCTTTTTATCTAGTGGGGAGATTTTGTAACAGTATTAAAAGGTGGAAAATGGCTTCTCATGGGAAATCTATTTCTCATTGTAAAGACATTTGTTTCTAGTAGGGGTTTTGCCATTTTAAAGCCTTGTTAGAAACAATGTAACACATAAAATGAATCAATCTAAAATGGAGACTATCTATTGCTACTTGGTGGTCAAAGATACATGAGATAGTCAAATCATGCAAACTAAGCCTACAAAATGTTTAAATCTGACTCAGAAATTTCTCAGATTTTATTTGTGAGCATTAATATTTTTATCCAATAAGTCATCATTACAGTTTTCTATGTTTTATATATTGCAAGAGAAATACAATGTAGTGGAGCTTACTGCACTTAAGTTTTAGCAGATTTTTTAAAATTTCAAACCCTGATGTTAACTCCTGGTGCAACATTTTTCTATGTGGTAGGGCTGCTTATAAGACAGTGAGAAACACCAAGTGCAAATCTCTTTCTGGAGCTCCCTAAAGCAACTCCTGCTGTCTTTATCATTCCATTGTAAGACCTAAGAATCTCTGTTTCAAAATACTGCCAGGTTTGTAATTGACTGCCTATCATATTTTTCTACATGTACCAGTAGTCTTCATTTGTACTACATAGCTTAGCTCTAATGGATAAAACTAACTCCATACTGCTTTGGGTGTCATGCTATGAACACTTTTTGTGCACATAACTATTTTAATATGGATATATTGCAGAAAACATTTTTCATTCAAATCACAAGATTGTACTAATACGCTTTATGGTATAACATTGCCTGTTACCAATGTGAAATACTGTGTAGAGGAAAAAAATGCAGTTGTGGTAAAGCTGATATATACCAGGGTTTTTTCCTTAGTTAATAATGTCAGTTCTTCTGATATGATCTTTCCCTACTGCATGGAAACTGCATTGTCTTATAAATTACATGGAACATAGATGAGAAACATTTACATTTCAAATGTCTTAGTGGCCACTGCATAACGAGTACTTGGGGATATATTCTGGTAGCTGCATGCAGACTTCCACACTCAGCTCCCCACATAGTGAGCAGAGACTCATTCCTGAGGGACTACCTGTGCACAGCTCCTCATTATTAGTTCCCAGTGACATTAAAGGGGATTTTTTGCCCAGGGGAGAGCAACAAGACTGCATCCTCAAGGGGGGCTGTGGTCCTCTCTGGATTACCTCTCACTGGTTGCAATTTCAGATAAAGTTATATTGCACTACTCTAAAAATACTTTTTGAAAAGTCTATTTAGAAATACTTTGCAAGAACATGTGAATATGTATTTGTCCAAAGAAGTATGTGTTAGTTGCTTTGCTCATGAAGGATCATCCTGGATTTCTTTGTTTTGCAGATAAGATGACAGGCAAGTTCTTATGTGACAGTTACTTTGATCCTTCTCTTTGTACATTTAAAAGAATGCCAATCGAATTAAGAGTATGCAGAAAGCCTTGGACTTAAACAAGCTCTTGTTACATCATGACTTTGAAATAGTTTAATTTTGCAGCTTGTGTAACCTTTTGGCTGTATCCTACCTAAAGAGCAACATACTATTGGTGAAATCAGAAGCACTGGTCAACCTATTTTGTTTTAAAAAAAACAAATTTGTGACTCAACAAGATGTGAATGTTTGTTGCCTGTTGTCAGTTTTGCACATTTCTTTAATACACTGCAAGCCTTGTACCTTCTTAACGTTGCCCACCAGCCTGAGTGTGATTTCTTGTTGTCTTTTTTTTTTTTGTACATAGTTTCAAATGTCTACTTTGGTGGTAATATCTGAGCTGGTTATGCATGTTTGCAGAATTAAACACACTTCTAAGCATCACTCTATTAGATATTCTGAAGTCTCTGTCTTTGAAATCCTATGTTGTCGTTTTTCCATGAGTGCTGTGATGGGCAAGTGAATTAAAAGATGGTATTTCATTTTAGTATTTCAAATTCCATAACATGCAGGGATGGGGGGGTGGGGTGGGAGGGCAAGGAGAGACAACAAACATCTGTTTGTTGAAAAATGGTGAACTCCTTTTAAATGCCTCACTCAAAATTGATCTCACTGAAAATATAACACACAGAGGCAAGGCTAAGAATACTTATTGATTACATATGATTCTCTTGCCACAACAAGACAATTTAAAATCACAATTTAAAATAGTTTGTGAGTGAACTCATTTTCATTATTTGCAGTTGGTCTATGCTGCTTTGTGTAGGTGGCCTCTGTAAAGAGACAATCCTGTCTTATGCCATAAATATTACAACATATCTTCCTTTTCCAGACTGATTCTGAAGTCCATTTCTAACCTGTTGGATTTGGCAAGCTTTATTCCAAAAGCAACTTGTCTGTTTATAAACAATCAAAAAAGAATAAGGCATCTCAAAATCATGAAATTGTCTTTGTTCTCAGTAAATAAAATATAACTTTATGTGAGTTCATAGAAAATTATTAGTTTAGCTGGGGTCCATATTTAGACTGGATGTCAGAGCACTCAGAATTCACTAAGGCTGATTAATCTGAGAGGCTGTTGTTACATTCCTGCTGATAACTCACAGTGCTGAGCTTGCGTACCCTGTTTTTATAGTTGTTCCTCTTTGTAGGAACACCCAAGTATTTTTCATTATAGCAATGAGCTTTTAACTGGAAGAGCTGCTGTATTATAACTTAGTATTTTAAATCCAAGTGCAATAACCCCCAAGTTTTTTTTTTTTTTCTATTGTGTTTAAACCAACAGTGGAATAACAAGAAAGTAATTAAGCAGTCTTCATACAGTCTATCAGCTAATTTGGTCCCTTAGAGCATAGGCTTCACCAACAAGAGGAAGCGCTGCCAGGAAGTACCCTGCATGATGCCAAGGTATTTAATGTGAAGATAATCCAGGAGCATGAAGCAAAGGAGGTAGAGGAAAACTTATTTATTTCATCATTGTTAGATTACACATGCTACAAAACATAATTAAAAGCTTTGCAGCTCTCTGCTCAGCAGTCAGGGTTCCCATCCTGTGGTTTAACTGACTTGTGGTTTACACAGAGATTGAGTGCTTTGTGGCAGAAACTCTTCAGTTGACACTGACCCACTTGCATCTGCACCTCAACTCCCAGAGTCTGCTCCAAGCCTCTACCACCTCCTCAATGAATGGCCACAGTGAAAGGTATTGGCTTTTTGTTGAGCTGGGTAGTCAACAAAAAAAATCTCTTTTCCAGTGGTATCTTTGCCACATTATAGGACTGTATATGCAGTGTGATGCACTGACCATTTCTCTGACTTGCAAAAATTTAGACCTCAGAACCAGACTGCTGGGCACATATATCCTTGAGTTGCATTCATAAAAGGAGTCTTTTTGCTGCCTCTTGAACAAATATGGTGAAAAAAAATGAAACATATTTTCCTTACCCATAGGATTTCTAGCCCTGGGATGTGTAACAAGCTCAATAAGCAAATCTACTTGTATCAGGAGGAGTCTGTTGTTTACAGTCATGAGGTAATGATTTGATGAGAAGAAATGAGCTTGGAGAGTAAAGCAAGACCTTTCTTACACTATGTTTGTATTCTTCAGGCTGAGTTCCTGAACACATCTGTTGGGAAAAGGGAAGAAGAAATGGGGAAGGAATATCGCTTAAATAAAATATTTACTGAAAATTGTGTAATTACCAAATATATCTCAAATTCTTGCAGGACTTTTTTTTTTTTTTTGTAAGGACTGGGATTTGAGTAAAAGACAAGTCTTTCTGCACTGTGTATCTAGAAGTATCTTTCTTACTTAAAAGCAAGATCAGTCACTGCAATTTGCTGAGGCAGAGTACAGTTTTGAGAAGACAGGACTGGAAAAGATTTGGGAAAGGATTATAGTGGATTATAATGCTGGAAGTAGCCTGTTCCTGTTTTCTTTTCACAGTGCAGATACATACTTTCCCTTGATGTGCTTATGGAGACCACAGCTCAAAACCACAGTTACATTCACACAGTTCCAACAGCCACCCTATTCCCCATATCTTCCCAACTTCAGACATTGCTGATGGCATGCCATGGAGTTGGCCCTACACCTCTCAATGTAAAGGGTCCCTCTCTCCTTTTGTCCACTTTGGCCTGTAGTCTCTACATGACCAAACTCTTCATTTCCTAGTCACCACTGATACTAGCAATTAAACCTCAATTAGAAACTGTCATCCATGTTACCCTCTCCTGCTTCTTCTCCCTATTTATTCTTTTGACAGGCTACTTTACCTCATCCACACTCTTTGACTAATTCACTTTTTTATAAGATACAACTCCTTGACAATAAGGTCACAAAGCTTCAGCTGCTGGTTTCATGTCAGCACTTCAGATTTCTCTCACATGTCTCCTACCTGGAGCTCAATGTTTGGTTTCTCACTGCATTAAGCAGTCACACATACCTGTCTTTCATCAGCTCTGCTTCTCTTGGACCTGCAGTGATTCCCATCTAGACCAAGCTCCTCACACGTTCAGACTTTGTTGTCTCCTCACTCCCTGGTGGTGACATATTTTGAAGCTGTTCTCTATGATAGTGCAGAAAAGAATAGTCGAGGAAATTAAAATCTAAGTTTAAAGGAAAAGAAATTTCTGGAAGTTGTATAACTCTTCCTGCAATATGCATGCATCTTGCTGTTGGTTACTGGCTTCTGAAATGTATGAGCTTGCAGCTTTGCTCTGCTCCAGTTAAAGGATTTGGACCTCTGTGTGACTTGCATCAAGTCATAGTAGGCATTTGATCTGGGGGGAAAACAATTAATATAAATGCATGCCAAAGCAGAAAACCTGTTGTTTATGAAGTTTGTGTCTAAAATCAGCAATTGTAGCAAGTATGGGTTGCTTAGGGTTGAAGAAGATTGTTTTACTGTATTCTCCATCACAGAAAATAGGCTTTCACTATGCAATTTACTGTTCTTTGTAAAATCCTCTGATTCATAATTAAATACAGCACCATGATTTTTGTAGTTTGGATTCCTTCTCTACAGGGTAATGTGTAGGCTGCACATATTATTGAGGAGACAGAGAGTTGAACACTGAAGTGTGCTGTCTCAGAGCTGCCAACACTCTGCATGGCTGACAGTAACTGAAACTATCATGGCTGTATCAGAGGAGGTTCGAGATGAAGTTCCTATGAAGAGCTTTATAGAACATCTGCCCAGCTGCCTTGTCTCAAACAAGTGTGTTATTTTCAAACAAGTTCCTCATTTTTGTGAGTGCTAATTTAAATGATCAGTGTACAATATGAAAATACATAATGGTGCAAGAGAAGGAGGGAGTTTCTTGGGCCTTCTCCATATCTACCTGATTGTTAAACCTTCTTTCTAGTCTGAATACACAGTTGAGGACACGTGACATACATCACTGCAGCTGAGAAGTCCTGAGCTTTTAGAAACCCCAGTTCCCATTCTGAAACTTCAGTTCCTTGGCACAGAGTAGGCTGATACTGGACAGTAGCCATTCCCCTTACATCACACATTCATGCAACAAGGCAAGGTCACATATCTCAAATTCTCCCATCTCAATGATAAGAAATGTGTAAACTCTGATGTAATTTACAAATAATGTCTTTTAAAATTAATTCCTTAGTCCAGACATTCAATGAGTAAATGCAGCTGGCAGCTTTTCTCCTAATTTCAGCCCTATTCAGCCTGTTACCAAAGGCAGATATTTGGCCATGAAAGAACTGAAGACATATAACATGTGTAGACTCCATGTAAGAGACTCTGCTATCATATGAGGAAATAAATTTTCAATCTTAATTCCTAACCTGGCTACTTGAGCCAGAGGACACAGATCAGGTGGAAAAGTATTTTTGTAAGGCCTGTGACATTAAAATGGAGGAAGTTTGATGGGTGAGCTATTTGATGGTTAAGGAATTGGCTGGATGGCTGCACCCAAAATGTTGCAGCCAACAAACAGCTCAATGTCAAAACAGAGAACAGTAGTAAGTGGTGTGGTTGAGGGGTTGGCCTAGGACCTATTCTATTCAATATCATCATCAATGACATAGTGGGATCAAGCATACTCTTGACATATTTGCAGGTGACACCAAGCTGAGTGGTGCAGTTGGTTTACTGGAGGGTGTGGACATGTATCAGGCTTTCAAAAATGGAATGTCTTTTGACTGATGGAAGAAGGATACAACTTTAAAAACTAGTATGGTTTATACTCAGAGTAGAATTGAAAGCATCCTACCACCCAAACCCACAGCTAAAACATGACGAGGGGTCAAGAGGATGAGCAGGTGACATCAAAGCTTCCCACTCATCAGATGGGAAAGCCACTCTTATGTTGTAGCTTGTCTAAAATGAAGACTGTGCTTCCACAAGGACTGATAAAACACTTTCAATTTCGCATAAACTGTTAGAAGTGTTTAGGGGTCATATTCCCACCTCAGAAAGAAGTCTTACTCTGGAAATAGAGGCAATAGCTAAAAGGAGTGTCGGTAAAGCCCTGAGCACTTGCCAGAAGTGTTCCCCCTCTACCAGCTGGGGACAGAGGTCAGCTTCAGAAAGGCTGCTGGAGGGCAGGTACAGACATGCAGAGCTGTGATTGTGACAATCACAGCTCAGATGATGTGAAGCTTCCCCTGCTGCAGCTCCTCAGCATGCCTCAGTAGTGGCATGGCGTTCCTAGACAAACCGCAGTTTTAGTTTCTGTTCAGTGTGGGTGGACACAAACTCATATTTCCCAAGATGATGCTCTGGTAGACATGAGGCTGTTCAGATGAAGGAAGAGGGATAGTGGATCTAATCAATTAGAGTATCAATCCTCTTGCAGCTGGAGCTCAGCGCAGAAGAAGATCCAGAACTGACTGTTCAAGAGACAGCAGAGAGGGGCTGCAGCCTTGAATGCTCCCAGTGGGTAAGAGAAAAATTTGGAAATATAACTAGCAAAAATTTATGCAAATTTCATGAAGATATTGCAGAAAAAAGGGTGTACATATGCTCCCCAGCAGGAGAAAAGAAAAGAAGTCTTCTCCCCCTTTGAAAATACTCTGGCCAGTGGAAATTTCTGGGGAAAGATACACTTTTGAAAGATAAGGTCCCATTCTGCTTTGTAGGGACCTCTCTCCCCCAGTGTCACTAGATAGAAGCCTAGAGGGGATCTGAAAGTTTTCCTTTAGAACAGACACTTGCTAGAAACTCATTTGTCTTTTATTTAGAGGCCTTTACTTCACAATTCTGCACAAAATTTGTGCTTAAATTTATAAGAAGTCAATATTTGAAACAAGAGCCTGATTGCCTCTTTGTAGTCCATTATGCAGAGGAAGACTTTTTGCTCTTTCCACTTGAACAGCTCAAAATATAGCCCTCTAGCAGATGCAGAGAGTGTTGTTCATTGATGGCTTGCAGTCACTGTAGGCAAACAAGATAATAATAAAGCAACCCTTAAACCTGGTCTTCTGTCTTAAACCTGGTTCTTAAACTGTGGTACAACATGCAGTTAAAAGGTGTTTTTTCTTTGTTTTTTTTTTTTTTCCTTTGGTTTTTTTTTTTTTGTTTTTTTTTTTTTTTTTTTTTTTTTTTTTTTTTTAATTTGGGGAGAAACTAAACCAAACCAAACCTAACCAAAAACCACTCTGTTTCTGGGTAGAACAGGGTTAATTTTTGCAGTTGCTGGGAGTGGGAAGGGTTAGCATACAGTGGTTATTCTGTATCACATACTGCCATTGCACCTTCTGGAAAAGGACTCTCTTCTGGGGAGAAAGGGTTTCTTCCAGTAAAGAAATTGTGGCAGAGAGAGCTGTCTGGTATTGTCTCTTATTGGAAGGGTCTCCATTCACCCCTGAACAACTACAGGATGCTGTAAAAGTAGCACAATATTTGAAAGAAAAATGGTGGGGCAGTTCCAGAGAGGAGGGAAGTTCTACAGTGTGCCTGGACCCTGGCTACTCTTTATTGGACACTGTGTGATACTAAACTGCACCCTCAGGGGGAAGAGGAGAAAAGCAGAAAAACAGGCAGGGGGCCATGCAAACTGCAGGTGAACCACTGAACAACCCAGTACCAGTAGAAGTTGCCCCTATAAAGAAGAAATCCAAAGCCAAATCAGTTTCTTTA
Source organism: Anomalospiza imberbis (assembly GCF_031753505.1). Lineage (NCBI taxonomy): Eukaryota > Metazoa > Chordata > Aves > Passeriformes > Viduidae > Anomalospiza > Anomalospiza imberbis. The sequence continues at coordinate 43,919,407 of NC_089721.1, forward strand.
GTAAGGGATGAAGAGGAAGCAGGACCCTCACAACAGGAGGAAGAGGCAGGGCCAGAGATAAAAACTGCTCCATATCCCTGGGTGAGCTGTGAGATCTGCAAAGAGATCTCGGCACCAGATGGGTCATCCCTGCTGACCTGGCTGCTCCAATGCTGCAGTATCATGGCCCATTATATGAAACTAAATGGTAGTGAAGCCAAGCAACTGGAATCCCTGACCCAGGATCTGGGCATTGACAAGGGCATTGGGAAGAGGACAGAAGCTCTCAGCCTTTGGAGGTGACTCCTGTCAAGTGTGAAAGAAAGGTACTCTCTCGAGGATGGTCTAGTAGTGCACCCAGGCAGGTGGGACACCACGGAGAAAGGTATCCAGTACCTGGGGGAATCAATGTTCTGGAGGTAATCTATAGGAGTTCAAATAATGTGCAGTCCCCTATAGATGCAGATGAGGTCCAGCGTGTACAATCCACATGGCAGAAGTTTGTATGGAGCACGTGATCATTGTACACCAACTCATTGATATTGATGTCCATGATGGGAGGAGAACAAAGTGCTTTAGGGTGATTACCTAGCTACATCCATGTGATGATCATCTTTTTTCCTCCCTACTGACCTACACCTTGTCTGTGGAAAGTCTGTCCAAGACTGTGGACAGACTCAAAAGACTTCAGCAGATCGGAGAGGAAATGTCCCATGCCCCTCCAGTATGGACCAGCATCTAGACTGGGAGCAAGTACCCCTCTGCTCGAGAGAGGGTACAAATGACAAGGTAATCTGTGGCTTTTGCTGTATGACCACAGAGAGGATGTGGGATGGAAAGTGGGAAAGTAAGGAAGTGGGATGGAAAATCCACCTCAGTGCTGGCAGTACAACTATGTGAGTTGAGAGGAAGAATAACCATCACAGGAAATTCAAAAACAAATGCATCTCCTGTTTCCAGTGGGTGAGTCCTCAGAAAGAGTAGAAGGTTTGATGTTTTTTCCAATCCTCTTAAAGTTCTCCACTTTATATTTAGAAGAAGTGAGCAACAAATACTATGGCCATAATTAGAGAGGCCCTGCCTCCAGCCAGGTGGAGGAAGAGGACAATAGCATCTACTGGACTGTGTGGGTCCAATGGCCTGGCATGTCAGTCCCTCAGGACTATCAAGATTTAGTTGACACCAGCACATGACACACCCTGATGCCATCAAGATATGTAGGGGCAGAATCCATCTCTATTTCTGGGGTGACTGGGGAATCCCAACATGTGACTGTACTGGGAAAGAATGGCAAACACCCCCCATTGTGACTGGCCCAGAGGCCCTGTGTATCCTGGGCGCAGATTACCTCAGGAGAGGATATTTCAACAACCCAGAAATCAGGGTTCGGGAGAGCTGTAGAGACAGAGGAAGTTAGGCAACTGAACACCTTGCCTGGTCTCTCAGAGGACCCCTCTGCTGTGGGACTGCTGAAGGTAGCATACCATCACTATCACAATTGTGCACCATTGATAACACCACATCAGCCAGGAGTCTGTGAACCCCTATCCATGAGATGATTAATGAACTGGAGAGCCAGGGAGTGGCCAGCAAGACTTGCTCACCCTTTAATAGCCCTATGTGGCCAGTGTGTATGTCCAGTGGAGAGTGGAGACTGACAGTGAACTATCATGGCCTGAAAAAAGTCACACCACCACTGAGTGCTGCTGTGCCAGACATGGTGGAACCTCACTATGAACTGGAATCCAGGACAGCAAAGTGGTGCCACCAATGACATTGCAGATGCGTCTTTCTTCATGTCTCCAGTAGCAGAGTGCAGGCCACAGGGATGTTTTTGTATTGCATTCAATACACCTGGAACCAACTGTCCACAGGTAGAAACCCATGCCCACTATTTGCCTTGGACTGATCCACACAGCTCTGGAAAAGGCTGAGGGTTCAGAACACTTGTAATACATTGAGGATGTCATTGTGTGGGAAAACACAGCAGAAAAAGTTTTTGAGAAAGGAGAGAATATAATAGAAACCCTTCTGAATAATTTTGCCATAAACCATAGCAAGGGACATATCCAGGAAATTCAGTTTGTAGGAGTAAAATGGCAAGATGGAGACATCAGATTCCAATGTAGTCAATAAAGTAACAGCTGTGTCCTCACCAACCACCAAAAAGGAAGCACAGGCACTGTGGGTTTCTGGTGGATGCATATTCCAGATTACAGTCAGATTGTAAACCCTCTTTGTCATGTGACCCAGATAAAGAATGATTTAAGGGACAAGCTTTTAAACAAATCAAACAGGAGATTGTTGATGCAGTAGCCCTGGGGCCAGTCAGGACAGCAAAGATGTGAAAAATTGCTCTACACTGCAGATGGGGAGAATGGTTCTTCCTGGAGTCTCTGGAAGGATAACTGCGGAGACTACAGGATGAACCCTTGAGTTGTCGAATCTGGTATACAAAGGATCTGAGACCTACACCCCAATTAAAAAAAGATATTCTGACAGCTTCTGAAGGAGTTCAAGCTACTTCAGAAGTGTTTGGCACCAAACCATAGCTCCTCCTGGCACCCTGCCTGCCAGTGCTGGCCTTCCACACATCATGGCACTGATGCCACATAGAGTAAATGGATTGCACAAATCATACAGTGAGCTCCAACAGGAAACCCCAATCAGGGGTCTTCGAAGTCATCATGAAGTGGTCTGAAGGTGAAAATTTCAGACTATCATCATCATCATAGGAGGAGAAGATGACATGTGCTATGGTAGTCCCTCCATATATTCAGATACCAGGAAAAGTGATACACTCTTTTTACTGGTGGTTCCTGCCATGTTGTAGGGCTACATGGAAAATAAAAAGCTGCTGTATGAAGTTCTATGTGGCATGTCACAGAAGCTATGGAGGGACAAGGTGCATCAAGTCAGGTCGCAGAGCTGAAAGCCACCCAGCTGGCTTTAGATATCGCTGAATGAGAGAAATGGCCAGTGCTCTACCTCTACACTGACTTGTGGATGACAGTATGTGCACTGGAGGGGTGGCTGGACCAGGCTGCTGAAATGTGGCAAGACGTCACTACCCAGGTAGAGAAGCTATCTGTAAAGGTATGTAAGGTGGATGCACATGTACCCAGGAGTGGGGCTGCTGAAGAGCTTTTGAAGAATGGACAGGTGGATTGGGCTGCCAAGATTAAACTGTCTCAGGTGGATCTGGACTGGCAGCATAAGGGTGAATTATTTCTGGTTGGTGGGCCCACAATGCCTCAGGCCTTCAGGGAAGAGATGTAACAATACAGATGCACTCATGGCCTAACTATGGGGTGGATTTAATGATGGACACTGTTTCTCCGGTGATCTATAACTGTGAAACATGCACTGTGATCAAGCAGGCCAAGCAGGCACAGCCCCTGCAGTATAATGGATGATAGTAAAAATATAAATATCAGGAGGTTTAGCAGGTTAATTACCTGACAAATTAATTAATCACATTCCCGCAAACCCACCAAGGCAGGCCCTGAGTGCTGACAGTGGTGTAAAGAGCCACTGGATGGCTGGAGATGTACCCTGTGCTTCACACCACTGCCTGGAACACCAGCTTGGGCCTTGAAAACCACAAGAGGCAAACTTCTCTGTGTCAGTACTCTTAACAACTGGTATAAATTGATTGTTCACTCTTCAACTGTTTCATTTCTGCTACATTCAAGATTTTTGGCTAATTTCCAGCATCAGTAAGATAGTTCTTCCAAAAGACTAAAGAAATTTGCACTGAAAGAACTCAGGAAACAGGATCTCAATTTTTTAGCTAGACTTGAACTTGAGTTCTCTTCCTCCTTTTGTTCCCTTTCCAGCCAGCAGTGTCTTTGAATGTGAACACAAAGTACTTCCTGATGTTGTTGAAAATCATCAAAATAGTCTAATTTCCCTTATTTTAAAATGTATATTATCATCAGCTATAAGGAGATAGATGTATTATTTCTTAATACTTCTAATTTTTTTTTGATCAATTTAATTATGATCTCCAAACACTGTTTCACAGATGTCTGTGTAGATATTGTTACTGGAGCTCTGCAGCTTTACAGTTTCATCTCTTCTACGGGGAATTCAGTGACTGCCTGCTGGACAGTCTACTGAGCTCATGCAGTTTTTTAAAAAGGCATTTTTTATTTAGTCAGATGCCTAAAATATGCTATTATATATATTTATTTATAGCCTGACTTAAACCTTCTTAGACTTCTTAGACTAATCAGAATCCTTTTCCCCCTTTTTTTCCCTTTCAAGATTACATGTTTGGTTGATAAATCAGGTGCACTTCCCTATCTTTATGTGAATATAAGTGCAGAAATGCATATTTTCTAAAAGTTATTTTTAGAGCTGTTTTTCTAAAAATGCATAATTTCACATCCTAATAAATATGATGACAAATTTAGGAATTTCTAAGGATCGTTATATATAACAATTGGATGATTGTAATTACTTTATATGCATTTAATAGATTAAAAATTGAGTTATTTGACAGATTTTAAAATTAATTCACTTGGGAGAAATAACTGATCTTGAAATGATCACAGAGTGAAGTCTGTACTTACCTGAAAATAAGCTGGAGCTGGATCCCTTTGAATTTACTGGGCACTCTTTACCACACAGGAGCATGGTACTGTGCTAATGCAAAAAGGCTCATTGTGGGCCTGGGACAAAGGGGCTCACTGTCATAGACTCAGAATACCTTAGGTTGGAAAATACCTCTAAGATCACCAAGTCCAACCCTTAACTCAGCACTGCCAAGCCCACCATTAAACCATATCATTAAGTCCACATCTGCTCACCTTTTAAATCCCTTCAGGAGTGGTGCCTGGGTAGCCTGTATCAGGGCTTGACAATGCCTTCTGTGGGGGGTTTATTCCTGATAATAATCCAGCCTAAACCTGGCTAAAGCTGTTTCATCTTGTCACTTGTTACATGGGAGAAGAGACCAACCCCACCTGGCTACACCCTCCTGTCAGGCAGTTGTAGAGACTGATAAGATCACCTGAGCCTCCTCTTCTCCAGGCTAAACCTCAGCTCTCTCAGCCACATTTCATTTGACCTATGCTACAGACCTTTCCTTAGCCCCATTGCCCTTCTCTGGACATGCTCCAACACCTCAAGGTCTTTCTTGTCACAAGGGACCCAAAACAGAGCACAGTATTCAAAAGCTGATGCGGGGGATGAAACATCGTTTGGTACCTTTTGCAATACAGTGATTTAACTGCAGTCAGACTTGTAGATGGTGAGGGAAGAACTTCAGAAATATTCAGTTAGATTGTTTAAAGGGAGCTCAGACTCTGAGGTCTGAACATCTCTGTTATAACAAATTTTAAATGCTTGTTGAAGCTGCAGCAGTATTCAAATTTCATATGCAAAATTTTGCTTCCATATAAAAATAATTCAACAGCAAAACTTTTGAGGCCAGACTGTGATATTATGGTGGTACTTACTTGCCACTGTGAGTGACCATTTTGAAATCAATAAACACCCTGCAAAACTTCTTACAAGCAATTTTTGACATCATGTGCTTCCTATCGTGTAATGCAGTAGTGTGAAACAAAGAATGTACGATGCAGTGAGAGGGACCAGTTTTGTTTTTATTTATGCCTCAACATATGTTATAGGGGCCGTACATGTGCTTGGAGGCCTGTCCCACGGAAGGCTTTGCCTGGCAACCAAACAGGGCAGAGAAAGCCTCCATAATCAGGCAGTGAGTGATCCCCCGCATTGGCTGGTGGGGTAAATGCCTGCCAAAAATGCCAGCCAAATCGGGCTGTGGGAGGAGCCATAGCAGATTAGAGCAGTAAGACTAAGTAAAAATTTAACAGGGTAGAAATCCATTTAGATTTAGGTGAAATGTGCCTCTTTGAGCTTGCTAACATAAGTAAAATATGCTGTTTAGTAACTGCAGCACTAGCAAAACTGCCCCAGCTAGGGAGAAAGAATGCAAATTTCCAACTAAAGAGATAAGAGATAAGAAAGACTCCTCGGACCTTCAAACAGACAGCACAGAGTGACCCAAGAGTTCTTGCTGTACTTTCTGACAAAAACTGAATACAAGTGTAACTAGCTGTAAGTGTAACGTGAAATTAGAAGAATGAATATGCATGAACCTATTGTGAAATTCTATGAATATGTAAATTAGCTAGAGTAATAAAAAGGATCGGGAGTTTTCAGGGGCATGCATGTCCTTTGAAGGGAAAAGATGCCTCACATAAGTCCAGCACTGAAATAAACATACCGTGCCTTACAAATCTATCGGAATTGTAAAGTTTTGATATTTCACCGCAATTCAGCAGCTAGCTGTGACACAATGACAGCCATTTTTGCTTTGGGTTTCTTAGACGGATCAGGGGCTCTCTCAGAGGGTCAGCTTGGTGCTTCTCCGCCTCCAGCCTCCCGCCTTTTTCTCCCAGTGGTCCTGCTTTCTGCCCTTACCTGCTTTGCCCTGCATCACCTTTTGCAGAACCAGTTCGCCACAGGGATGACCTCGTGCTCTGCTGCATCCCCGACGGAGCAGGCACTGCTGCAGCCAGTCACCCCCATGGTGTTTCCCGGGCACACCCGACGCCAGCCTGCACCCAGCCGCACCCGCCACCGTTGCTGTGTTTCCTGTGCTGCCTGCTGCACTAACCTGCTGTAGCACTAGCCCGTAGTGACCAGCCCGTCGCCACCTCGGCACCCAGCCACCACTGTGGCTGCCACTGTGTTTCCCACGCTGCAGCCGCAGCCGCCACCGCTGCCTGCACTTGATTGCGCCCACAGATGAGGAGCCCCAAACTGGGAACCCTCAGGTGCTCCAGGACGGCGTCTGGACCACGACAACCTGTTCTCTACTGACAGAGGTGTTAAAAACGGGACCACACTCCCAGTACTAAAACTTATTTCAGCATTTATTGTAATAAAAAAGAAAGGCCTAAATTGAAATTGCTTTAAGGGGGCCAGCAGGCTGAGCAGGAGCGTTCCCATCGAGGATGCTGCAGCACTGGTGCTGGGTCTTCTGAGCAGCGATGTCCCTAACGTTCCAGGTGAAACGGCACAAGTTCAGTGGGTCAGATGCCCCTTTTTATCCTGTTTTTTTTTGTCCCTTTGGATCAGTTTCTTTTGGATTGTTTCATTTGCATGCAGGTTTAAGGCCCTTGATTGGCCCATTACAATTCTGTTCAGGCTGGCTTTGCCGGAGGGATGGTGCACTTTACTTAGATGTATTATGGTACATAGAGTACCGTATTTCTTGTAACTACCCTTTTAACCATAACCAAAGTAACAGTACATGCTTAACAATTATCAACTATTTTACAACTGTTTCTAACCTATTTTTAACAGAGGGAACATGAAGCCTGCTGCAGTTTGGAAATCATGCCCAACCTGCCACGGGAGCTATGCAAACACACTGTGGTTCGCAGCATGCATGGTCCGCCTGCCAAGCCGGTGCTGACAGAGGGCTGGGGTTCTTGTGGTAGCGCTGTCTCTGTCTTCGGTTTCTTTCTCCGTCTCTCTTTTTTCCTCTCTGCTCCTTTTCCTATCTCGCTTTTGTAGGAACACTTACCCTTCTTTATCAGTAAACGGGTCTCAGATCTAATATTGCTGCATTTACGCTTTATTCTTGTCTGAGAAATCTATGTAAAAGAATCCTCCCCGACTGCCCGTTTTCTAGTGGGACGGGACACAGAGAGTATACAACACTGAAATTAATGCTTAATGCAACTTTTTGGGCAACTTTCAAAGCTTGACCAACATGTTTGTGTGCAACTAAAATTCTTGAGTTGTGTATCCCAGTGTCCTCTACTGTTTGTTTCAGTTTGTTTTACTGCTATCAATTGTGCTGACCTCTGTTACTCACCTGACTGGGAAGTAGCATTGCAGCATCATCATTTGGTGCATATATATTCTCCAACTGTATGCTGAACATGAAAAATAATTAACTTTTTAAAGACTTAGGAAAAATAGGATTGATTGAGGGAATCATATACCTTATCATATATTTATATTCCATATCATATATGGAAAGACCTATTTTTGTGCTTCTGAAGTATGTCAGTGTGTGAAACGTGGGCATTTAGAGAAAAAGGGTGATTTTGTTTGTTCTTTTAGCTAAGACAGGGTACCCTACATACCAAGATAGGTTTTAAAAAGCAAACAATTATCAAAGCAGTGACCTTTGAAGGGGGAATAACACACTCTGTCTCCACTTTGCAGAAGGCTGAAAAAATTGCTTTTAAGCTGAATTATATTACATTAATACTATACTATCCTAGAACTGTATCATAATAAAAAGATATGCAAGAAAAACCCGTGACTGTCTCCAGACAGTCACGACACAGCTTTGACTCAATTGGCCAATCAATCCAAACACCATCACCGTTGTTCAATTAACAAATCACTCTTTGGTAAACAATCTCCATAAAATATTCCTCATGTGCCAAACAACAGGAGCAGCGAATAGATACAAGAATATAGATATAAGATTTGTATTCTTCTTTCTCTGAGCTTTCTCACTGCGTCTTACAACTTCCCAAGAAAAATTCTGGGAGACAGAATCACGTCTCTCTCTGTTCAGAGAATGTGAATACCAACATCAATCACTTATTAATAGATCTCAGTTTAACAGAAAAGTTTTGCTATACTGAAAGAAAACAGGTACTCTGATAAATTGGATGAAGCATATTATTTTATGTTAAATATGACAGATATGCTTAAAACTTTTTAAGGGTATGAAGTTTGCAAACTTGAGTATATGTAAAACTGAACTGCAAGAACTGGGAAATAACAGGAAAACTTTCAGTGTATGATCCTTCAGCTAAGTGATCATTAGAACAGAATTATGTTACCATATAAAGACTGATGATGTGCACAGACAATGTTTAAGCTGGGGCTACTTCTGGAATGTAATTCACATATTTGCTAACTTTTGACTGTTTTGTTTTCCAATGTTAATAATGTTCATTTAGCATATGTTACCTAGATTATCTTGGAGGAAGGTACTTGAAATTACTTTAAATAATGAAGTATGACTTTTATAATGATTGATGTGCAATTTTTTTGTTTCTAAATGATATAAATAATAACAAATAATTGCGGGCATATCTTGCCTAAATAAGCAGAACCACCATCAGGCCAAAATGAATGAAATGAAAGCTTTTCCTGCTGTCATTTCAGTCAGTGGTATGTTAGAATTCTGAATATTTTAAAGGATTTGCTTTTTGAGACTCACCAGATTTTTTTCAAGGTCCTCTGAGTCCCACTTATTTAAAATTCACAATTATGCATGAAATTATTGACTAAAAGCAACTGTTATTATTGGAAACTTAAATTTATGTTTTGCACTCCTTAGAAAGTACACACATAACATTTCTTTAATTTTGTCCTACAAAAGGAAATACTGAAGTTTATTAGTCCGTTTCATATATGACAAAGGTTTTTTCAGTGTTTCTTACTAGAGAAAAATTAAAAGTGCACAGACAGAAACAAATCCAATATGCACTGATGTTTTAGTCTATTAAAGTAGGTTGTTCTGCCTGCATGTATAAAAATAATAATTGGTCATTAATAAACATGGAACATTTGTAAGGAAGGTCTGGTTCCAAAGTCAGCTTGGTTTGAGCATCTTCTGTGGATTGCTGTAAGATCATATATCTCAGCTTCAGAAAGGTTAAATGGAAATTTTAATGTGCACATGCTGGATGAATCAATGGAATTGAATCCCTCTAGTCAAGCAAGATCAGTTACATAAGCAGCTCTTACTCCACATCCTTTTTTTTTTTTTTTTAATATTATAAACAGCTATTACAGAAGAACTGGAATTTGGAATGTTGCTTATTCGTACCTACCTTTTAAAGGCTAAGTTTTTAAGTTATCTATTACTGAATCTCTTAGAATCTCAGGTATCCTCACTCTAAAGCAGCTCGTATTTCTCTTCTCTTGGAAATGAAAGGGATAAACTTCTGTTTGAGTGTCTCTCCTCCAGATCCTAGTATGGAACTATTTAGATCTCTACAAAGATGCAGGGCAGGAATTATAGTTGTTTCTGTATAATAGAGCAATAAGGGCTCTCCAAAACATGTAACTCTTCTACAACCCCAAACCCATAAGCACAATTAGGTAATTCAGCTGCCTTGCCTTCAATACCTTTTAAAGAACAGCATGGGAATTTCTCTTTTTCTTAATTAATTTAAAAGTCTGTCTGATAGAATATGTAGCATACAATCCTAAATTGTTTAGGGCATTAGTTTAGAGGTTTACCATGTGTAGTTTGCACGTACTCACAGAATGGAGAATGAAGGTTTCATATTAAGTGGGGCATAATTTTTAAGGATATCCATTCTTAGTTTCAGAATATGATGTCCAGTATATACTTAAACTCTTGTTCTATCCTTTGTAAATTCCTCTGCCAGCATAACTAGATCTGGGCCACTGCTTCCACCTGCATCTTCCTTTGAGGTAGTCCCAGGAGTGATACCAGATCATTACATGCCAGAGTAATGGTTTTATCAAATCACTGCAAGTCAATGAGTTGGAGCAGAGCCAAGGACAGCCTTAAGTTTTGCTAAGGGTGAATTCAGTTCTTCAAAGCATCATTGACTTGGGAAGAAGCAAGCTGTACACACTGGAGTTTTGCAGATCACCCAAGTATCTGAGCCAGTCTCCTTCACTTGGTCACTGGACAAATAAATGAGACTACAAGCAACATAGTGCTGATGAGAAACAACATTTTCCACATCTTTGTGTGACCATTTCTATCAAACAAAGACATGGGAAATGTTATATATTCATTCTGTAAATATAAAGTGCCTTCTTTTTTGAATTTTGCAACAGGTAATTAATTTACACAATATAATTTATTTTTTTATAAGTAAAATGAAAATGGAGAGAAGGAATTTGCTTTTCCATATGTTTTTATTTCATGACATATTTATAACATTATTTTTATTAAGGGATATCAAAATATGTAGACACAAGCCTTTCTCAGGAAATGAAACAATCAACTGCTTGGTTTAAGTTTAGGGTCACTGCCTCTGAAAACCAAAGAGAAATATGGAGAAGAGAAAAAAAGAAGAGAAAAAAAAAACCCAACTTCCAAGACAGTTTAACTGAGTGTAAATGATACAGCACATCCCTAAGATTACACAAATGCAGATCTGTCAGGCAAGTAGAAGGTAGTTACACTCAAGATTCAGCCAATGTGGTTGTTTGGAATTTAACCGCTAGAAAGATTTAGGCACTTACATGCTTCTACCATAGTTTCCAGAACTGCTAATAAGGCCTTTGCCTGTTCACCAGGGAAGAATAACATGCTTTCAGATATTTCTTGAAGAAACTGTGGTAGTTTTTCAAAAGTTTCAAGCTCTTTAAAATATGTATCTACCAACCAATCTCCAGAAAATGCGTTTTTCATCTTAGAGCTGTCACAAACCATTACCGGAAGTACATTTGAACAAGATATCGCTCTAAGAGTTACAGTCAGGGGTGTAGACAAATTATAAATGGAACAAAAATTAATCAGCATCTTAGTAAATGAAATCAAACACAGTTCTTTCTTCTGATTGCAAAAATCTTGTTCTCTGCATTCACAGAAGTTTTCAATGCTCTCTCCTGGATAAACAAGATTCAAAAGTTCTTCCTTTGCTGTGATTGACTCAACATAATCCAGTGGCAGTTTCTCATGGGAGTTCCTTTGCTCTAGAAGGACTGGCCCTTCAGGAAAAACACAAACATTAATAACAACAGCACATTTTGTGATGAAGTGGCAGCTGAACAAGATTTTTGGGTTGCTTACTCCAAGAAACCAGTCAGTTTAAGTTCCTTTTTTGTACCAGGTTATGTTAATGTAACTGATGACTTACACATTTGCAATGCAAGATAGAACCTGTAAAGAGATCCTTTGTAAGAAGTTCTTTACAATATTGTCTTAACTTGCATAGAGTATGTAAAAATGTAATGTTATTACTTTCGTAAAATTCTATTAGGTACTTTGTAGACTAGGCTATTTGCTGACACTGACTTCGGATTAAAGGCATGTTACTATAATGGTCTTTATTTTGCTTTTCTGGATGGTGTGGCCAATCTTGCCTTATGCTGTGCAACAAGGTAAACTGTTGGGGTAGGAATCCAAGCCTTCACCAACAACTGAGTTTAAAAATTTGATCTTAACAGACTTCTGAAGCACAAAACATAATTACTCTAATAAATAGATTTAAAGTAAGTAAATGGGACATATTTGTTTGTTTAGAACTAGTCTGAACAAATAAATCCTTTTGGTATTTCCTGTTTATTAGTACAAGGGACCTATTAATATTTAAAGCTTACACATCTCTTGGGAAGTTTAAGAAAGGCTGCATCAGTAAGAAAAAATGAAGGCTGTTAAGATACTACAAGTGTTTTTCAAGTATGAACACATTAGGAATCTTCTTACATAAATTTGCATTACTATGCTAAAGTAATGATACCATATTAACATGAATGCTTCTTCAGAAATATATTTTAATGTCAAAAGCTGAACTCCCACATATCCTATCAGTTATAGATATTTTAATTTTGCTTGGATTAAAGCTGTATTATTATTATTACTGATTATTTACTATCATTAACTTCTGTTTTCTAAATTACTGAGCTAAGTAAATTCACACTGAATAGGTAACATGCTTTCTACCATGGGCCCGTCAGTTACTTGACAGGCCATAACTCAAGTGTGACAAAGGCAAAGATAAAGATACGCACAGCCTTACACTTGCCAGAAAACCCTGATGAATGCAAGTGCAAGTAGACCTCTTCCCCTATGAAAACAAGATCATCCACTACCTATTCTTCACAACAGCCTAGGAAAAATACACATCTGTTAGTGCAGTGCCATTTCCAGCTGGGCTTACTATAATATTGGCTATTGCATCACTTCAACAGATAGCACTGAGCCCAGGTATTGGCTTGGCATGTTGGATGCCAAGGTGACATGGCACAGTAGTGATATAAAACACCTGGGAGCTATAGAACTGAGACTCAGTAAACAGAGGTAGAACTGCAGAAGCAATGTATTGATTATGATCTGGTGCTTGCACAACAGACACAGACACAGCCTTTAGGGGGCAGGAGAAGACTGTAAATACAGAGGGTCATATGCCAAGAATCTATTAAAATTTTGTTTCTCTACCTTAATTAATAGGCTGCCTAAATACACTCTTCTGCCTCATGACTACGCACAGAATGATTTTTACTGAAAAAATAACTTACACAGTAGGGCAATGGTACATATATTGCAAACACTCGTTGCAATGAATTAATCAAAAGAAAGAAGAGTTGTTATCCAAGTTGATTCTTTGCAGATATTTGGGGGTTTGTTTTAAACATGCTAAATTAAATGCATTGGTACAGTACATACTTCAAGATACAAATACCCTGTCTCTGAATAAAAAGTATTGTTTAAAACATTGTGTGCTTGCCTAAGGGGCAAAGTACTTTTTTTAGAAACTAAGGCATCCCTCCCACTATTATCCCTAAACAGCAGTTATCATGATTACAGTATCAATTACTTTCTTAAACTAATTACTAACCTAATTGTGTTCTTCAGAGACCATCACATCAAGTTTCACAGATGCTGAAAAAATTTATCTTGAAATACATGAATATATAGAGATTTAACTGATCTGGTTTTGTGTTGTGGTAGAAATAGATCAAAACAAGAGAAAATACTTAGCCTTGATTGGTGATTAGGTAATCTTTATTTTCATTAGTGGAGATTATAGTTGCAATGCATGTGGTGTAAAATGCAGGATAAAAACATTACTATATTGGAAAAACTTGTGGAAATCTTAGTTAGTTTAATATTCAGCTGATCAAGATAAGTGTGAAAACAGTATTATTTTTATTGTAAACAAACCAGATTGGCTTAAAAGCGTTCTAAAATATTTCATAATAACTTTGTGTTTTAGGAAACTATCAAGAAAAACACTGAAAACTTCATATAGATTCAGAACAGCGGATAATTTCCCTAAACTAGTTTAGCATAAATGCACTCACCCCCATGCTGAAGTAGCAGCTTGCCAATTTCTGTATGTCCATTTGACAGTGCATCATGCAAAGGAGTCACCCCATCCACTTGACTGAGCAGGTCTACCTCTGGACACCGCTCCAGAATTTCACGGACACATGCTGTGCTACCATGGTTACAGGCTTCATGCAAAGGCGTCCAGCCAGCATAATCTGAATTATAAATCAAGGGAAGTTTTAAAACAGCAGAAGTAGTACTGAAATGTTAATAATGTCATTCATTAGACAGGAAAACACTTTACTTTTTTAGTACTCATTACAACTGGAATGGCAGCTTGTGATTTCAAAACAAGAAATTCTATTGAAAAATATCTGAAAATAATAGCATTTTTAAAAATCAGTAGAAAATGTGATGTTAAAATACTTCAGTTATAAATTCATCTTACCTTAATGTTTGTTGTAAAGCCCACAATTTGTGTTATTTAAAAGAGTTTTAGATTGTATAAATACAAACTTGTTACCAAAGAGATACTAATATAGTTCTTTATGTGTCTTAATTTCTTGGTTCGGTAGAGAAAATGAATAACTTACCTTTAACATTAATGTCTATTCCCGGCAAAGAGAGAAGCTGAATCAATCTCTCCACTTTGTTATTTCTGCAAGCTTTATGCAGGGCTGTCTCTCCTACCATGAAAAATTAATAGATTACACTAGACTAGACAAGATAGCAACTAAAGAAAATAATCAAAGGGTCTGGAACTAGGAGACCTGGTTATGAGCAGAAAACTCAATAATGAGTACGATTTTCCTTTATCCTGTTTAAACATCTTAAAAGAAAAAAAAACCCCACGGAGCTTCTGTTCCACCAGAGATCCAGCAATGAAATTGTACTGCAAATGGTTTAGCACAGGAATTATCTCCCCTCTAGTTCAAAGTTTAAAGCTTCAGTCACACTATAAAAGCACCAAGTGATCACAAAACACCAAAAATACTGGGTTTTGAAGCAATAAAACTTTAGAGTGCAGTTGCCCTCCCTTAAATTTATTCATGAACCTACATTAAGATGTATGGTTCTTTTTACACAGCATTTATAGCTTAATTCAAATGAATGTTTCTGGCTAAGCACAAATGCCTCTACATACTCAAGTATAAATCAAAACTTCAAATCTATTAGCAGATGTTTTGCTCTTTCTCAATAGGCTCTCTGACTTGGCTACAGCAGAGAAGGAGGGGAGAAAGAGGAAAATTAGTAATAATAATAGAATTATTATTAGTAGTAGACCCTGGGAAAAAAAAATTCCAAACCTCAGTACCATGTACAGCTGAAGTAAGTGTGAAAAATTAAACAGCAAACAAGTGAAAGCTGCTGCTTATATATGTACACCACTAGCTTCTATATGTACACCACTAGCTTCTGTGTTATAAAAACTTCAGACACATTCTAAATGCTGTTTTCTTTTCAATAATTGATTAGCTTTGAACAAGAGCCAGAGGGAAATCCTGATACCAGGTGAAAGATGATGAACCAAACATCTTAGAAATTCAAGATATCTTAGGCTACAACTCTTAGCTTTTATAGTAAGATTTACATGGAGCATCTTGTTATATTAATACCTTTACTATGTAAATCTGTCAGCTCCATGCCCATTCTTTCAACAGCAGACACTAATAATTTTAGCAGGGGGGAATAGAAAAAAAAGCAGGATTGATTTGCTTGGTTCCACTTCCCTCCCCCTCCCCTCTCAAGTTCCCCCCCTCTTCAGCTCACTTTTCTTCATAGAAATCAGATGTAATAATTCACATCAATTTTACTTGCAAAAGCAATAATAACAAAGGGATCCAATTTTAAAAAATGTATGGTCTGACTCTGTTGCTGAAGTTTTTTTAAACCTTTAAAGGAGGTGAGGTCTTCTTTTGTTTGTGATAATAATTCTGGTTTTAATTTTTTTAACAATTCCAGCTTGCTTTTCCCTGTTTTTTCTGAGCTTTCTCCTGGGTGCATATTAATACAGTTTTAGGTAAATTTCTGATGATAAAGATGAAAAAGTAGTTCCAGTAAATAATTCTGTAGCAAAGCAAACCTCATGCAAAGTACAATTATTAAACTTTTGTAGTAAATAGGAAATGAATTAATTACTATAGTGCTGTTTTATTCCTTAGGTACATGAGTTCCAGTACAGTTAAAACAAAAGCCAAGTGCATTTCGTAGTCTGGGCTGAATGCCTGGAAGAAAACAGTCCACATGCTTAAAACAGCTATGTAACATAGCATACTCCTCAGTCTTTGTTCACAGAATGTCTAGGACTCAGAGAGATGAAGACTGAATTATACTTGCAAATCAGGACACGTTGATCCTACCAAGCACAGGTTGAGGTGGATTAGCAAAGTAAGGCAAGCAAGACTGGAATCAGTTCACACAAACTGTAGACTGTATTTAATGTAGGGAAGGAGGAGGGTAATGAAGAAAGCAACTTTATTTTACCATATATACAAATTCCTCCTTTTAAATAGACATTGGAAAAGAGAAACATGGACCATAAGAAAATAATTCTTGGGCATAAGCTATCATTTTAGTCCAGCATTCATCAGGGGAAGTTTTTAAACATGAAACTATAAATTCTAATCACCTTAAACTTCTTAACATTAATTAGTTATGTAGAATACCTTTAATATTTCTCTTGTGTACCGCTTCAGCCAAACGATAACTCCCTTTGGTGTGTGCAGTCTGGACTTCCGTTTCTGCTCTAAGCTTATTAAAGATTAAGTCACCGAAAAGAAAGCAAAAGGGACACATTTAAAATCACTATTTCGTATTTAATGTGTATGTACTTAATGGTTTTAACTGTGTACATACAGGATACTTAGATTTATCCATTTCAGCATAATTTCTGAAATGTCTTAATTACATAATTTCTATGACATTTAATTATAACTGTATTTAAAACAGAAATCAAATAGGACTGCCCACTTTTAAAATTTCTTTGAAGCTAATTCTATGAACAGTGAACTTCTGTATATACCCTATAAATTTAATATTAGACAAATAAAACTACATCCATGTGCATATACACTGAAATTGATGATCAAAGAGAAAAGGGGAAATCCCAGCCCAGAGGTGTTACAGGCTTACAATGGAGCTTTCTGTCAGTTGAAGTAATTTGTAGACAACAAAACAGGTCACATAAAGTTCAAGAAATGTGTCAGGTCAGAAGCTGTCCCCCAAAGCAGAATAAAACTGGTGATGTTATAGGTATTACTTACGGTAGATCAGGCAGCACTTTGACTTGATTCTGCTTATCGTCATTTAGCATCTGTAATGTCCTTTGAGACTCAGGGCATGGCTGTTGCCCTATTTTCTTTTCCTTTGCTTTGTGTATCTCTGTCTCACGCATCCCTATCTCTCGCAAAGCAGGTGAATAGGAACAGACCTGTTGCAAAAGTAACATTTTATAAATGAGGAAATTTTCTTTTGTTACACTTGCTGCAAAGTAGCCATCTATATCCACATGTATCCATCTATATTCTTGATGTATCTCAGTTTTTAAAAATCTGATCCAGTCAGTCAGTCATATGAATGACTGTACATGTAGATTGTTTCAGCTTGTCTTTTGCATTCCTTTTTATGTTTTTGTAATTCACTCTTTACACTGGCCTCAGTGAGTGGCTTGTGTCTGAGACAGAAAATGGGAAATTCTAGGCCTCTCTCAGGTTTCTGGTAGCTGAGAAAATCTGGATCTTTTCAGCTGGACATAAGATTGAGTACAGTCAAATGACTTTCATGTATTAAAACTAAGTATTTACAGACTTCCCGCTCCTAAACCAGGGAGCAATTTGGTTAAAGACAGTCTCACTCAACTCCTTCATCTCTTCTGAGATAAGGGGTTAGATTAATTCTTTGTGCACTGCAAAGGCAGTAAGCCAGTTATCCCTTAGCTGCTCTCTATTAGGACAGCCTTGGCTATTGTAGATGTTAGTCTCTTTCCAGTAACATAAACTTTCAAACCCACTTACACTGCTCATTTAAAAAAGTTATCCAAGTTTCTGCAGTTTGCCAAAAGTGTATGAAAAAAGGCTAGTGAGGGGAATTCATCTAACACACAACAATTATATTTGAAGAAAGGTATTAAGGAAGGCTTTGCGTATTTAGCCGTTCACTGTAGATCTTGCAGGCAATGTGCAATAGGTGAGGAACACCTTACTTGCACCTTCACTGCACATTTACCACCAGGGAGTTGTTGAACTTAGAGAAAAGCTGAGCTGATAAGATGCTGTATGAGAAGAACTGGCAAAACTGGAAAATTTTTACTGTATGGAATGAGAAAGAAGACTTAGTCATACTAAGGAAAACAACAAAAAGCACATAGACTTGTTTCAAGCACTGTAACAATTTTTAAGTAGTTGCAGAGAATGATCAGTAGGCATGGCAATGCTGAAAGTAGCAATTCTGCTCTATATGTGGCAATATACATAAAATATTAGTATGCAGTTGGTTTATGTTAAGAATTCTGACAGTCTTTTGTTCAACCTCTGTTTAAATGTGCTGTATTAACAAACAATGACCTCTCTTCACAATAAATTCCTGCAAAATTAATGAAAACTTGTGTATGGGTAATGTACAAAGGCATAAATTTGGGTTTTTTGTGATTCTACCTGTAGAATAGTAGAACACGGACAAACAGCTATGGATTCCATATTCTGTTTAGTCATTAGTATTAAGATAACTGAAACGAGACTCTAGATCAGGGCTTGACATTACCGTGTGATTGCCCTGATTTGCCTGCATCCTGCCAGCAGTCATGGCTTTGAGAATTTCTTTTGCAGCTTTTACCATGTTTTTCCTCACTAACTATCACAAATTGTGATTTGAAGGCAAGCAAAGGTCTGTGAGTAGGACAAAGTTTTTAAGAAGAGAAATTCACAGGAATATACTGCGGTTCAAAATCATAAAATCTTGTATGTAATAAATGCCTGGACCTATCTCTTCAAAAACCCTGAAGGAAAAGGTAGCTGAGAAAAATCACACTATATTTGGCATTCTCCTTAAGTACAAATGTAACACTGCAATCATTATATCAGGGATTACTTTTAAAAGCTTTCACTGCTGTTGCATTTTTTCACTTTCATGTTAACTGCATGTAAACAGATACCAGGTGTGACAAATTCTCTGGCAAGAAAAATCTTACTATTTTTCTGGACCCAGATCTCAAGCAAAGAGAAATTTAAATGTATGGAACACATGGAAAGACAATGCAGGCAACAAACATTACCTTAGACCACAAATAAAAGATATATTGCTAGACTTTTATGAATCAAATTACTTGTAAAATACTGAAGTGTGGTAAGTTTTACTTACTATTTTCTGAAGAGAAAGATGTTCTGTAGAAACAGCAATATTCCTCTGTAAACACATTTGTTTGAAAATTGCTTCTGCAACAAACAGTTGAAGCCATTCGGATGGTATGGCACAAATAAACATTTTTAATTGACATACAGAAAAATCTGGATAAAAGCAATTGGAAAAAAATAAAGTAAGCCTAAAAATGAAAATACAGAAATCTAGATACCTAGTTATCTAGAAGACAGATCTTCCAGGCTTTTTGTTCCTATTGCAGATTCAGAAGCTTATTCTCCACAAGAATTACTAAAATTCTTCACATTAAAATAGATTATAACAATCATCTGGTACAATGATAACACACTGAGAGAATGTTAAACATATTTTAGAAGACAAAGCATCACTTTTTGTGTGAAAATTTTTTAAATGCCCTTAATACAATGTTATAAAAGTTATGCCTTTATTTTGAGAATAAAATTAATTTTTGTGAAGTTCTGCAAGTGATCACCTTTTAAATCTCGAAGAGACACAAATTCAGGTAAGAGTTATAACAAATGAACAAGAAATCTGCAAATAACACATGTGACCTACAAGTTCTACATTAAAAGTCACCATAAGCAAATCGCAACTCCATTCAGATGTAAACAGCTTATACTGTTTAAAAAAATGCCCCACACAGTGGCAGAGAAACTTACATATCCATACAACATATATCAATATGTATCAGGCATATGTCTGACCTACCTGTTTTGGTAAAGAAGACAGAAAGACTGATTTTTTTCTTACAGTAGTAAGATTTTGTATTTTGATTCTAATAAAATAATTTTGTCAAAATAACAACTGAAATGGTTGGTAAGTAAGACCTGCAATAAGGAAGGAAATCTTTACTGTATTGAGGGAATCTTCTGTTCTGCTATGAAGTGCTCATAAATTAACTGATCTGTAGGCTCAATCAAAACAGAAATCCAAGTTTGAGAATACATTTGCTACTCAAAGTATAACTGAATTCAGAAAAACTCACAACAATTTTGCTTTGAGTGCTGCAGATTGTACTACGTGGTACAGGTCAAATAATCTCTATAAACAGACTGAATCCTCTTCTTGTTTTCCCTTTTGTATACAGGAAAGTAATAAAGTCTTCCATAAATATTTATCCAAGATTGTCCCGATTATATGACGGCTAAAATATCCATTGAAGTGGTACATATTAAAAACTCCATTGATTTAAACACCATAAAGTTCAAACTGATTTGGCCGTCTAAGGACTAAGTCAGCCTATATAAGTTCTCATAATTTGCTTTCTGTAAGACTGGAGTGGAACAAATTGTCCAGAGATTAAGATTTTAGTGTAATTTATTTTCATGATGGTTCTTCCCAAGTGCCCAGGTAGAAGGCAGATACAATTTACATATACCTGTTACCACAGAACATGATGAGTGGAAAAGGAGTCAGGGGAAGCTTTGGTGGGAATTGATTTTGAAAATTAAATTAAAATAATTCAATACTTTCTTGAGATAATTTTGTCTTCCAAGCTCCTCAACTCCTTGCTGCTAAAAGTACAGATACCTCAACTGATATTCCATATGAAATGATAATGGTTATCTGAGTCATGAGATTTCTGTTTACCTAGTCTATTTAATGAGAAGGAACTACAGTAATTCATGGGACTCAATGGAATTTTCTCCCATTCCCTCCATTATGTCCAAAGATTTGTAAGGAGACATTGTAATGTTTTATTTGAAGTTGTAAGAGTCACACAGTTCAGCGTAGGTTTTAGACTTATGACTAAATTGTCTTTAGCAATCTATTGATTTTCTGGAGTGATAAAATTTGCCTAAGTAAGGTGCCTCCGATTGCTTGTCTGAATTTAAATTTTATTATATGCTCAAAGCTTCTCCTAAACTGAAAAGAGAGCTCCAAAGTTTTTTTTTTTCTTCCTCAGACTATGTGGTCTTGCTTTCACATCAACATTTAGACATTTATTTAGAGGGACTTTAATAAAAAACCCATTCTATTTGATCTTTGCTTGACACCAACAGGCACATACAAAATAAAATGGTTTCCTGCATATGTACACACCATGCAGTGCACAGCTGCAACACAGGATAAAAAACAATTTGAAACTAAACCAAGGATTTTAATTAGGACTTAGTGTATCCAAATAGAAGACTTTTGAGAAGCCTTGCAAACACTCACCATCACATGAAATGGCAAGGTAATGCGCCAAATCAGGCACTTGATGAAACACATTTCTGTCCATAAGCAAACCTGAGATGATCCAATAGTCCACTACAGTTCCAAGAATTGCATTTAATAGACCAGCAACTTCACTTCTGAAATCCTAAATGGAAAAAAGCATAGGCGTATCTATTGATCTGTAATATATAAAAAATTCACACTGATAATGTACCAGAAATAACATCGAGAACTTCTTTAGATAAAAGCCCACTCTGCTGCTCCTTCACTGGCCTTTTTTCTTCTGCTCAAAAGCTAACTATTGCAGCCAGATAAACAAAATTAGTGCTACTGATGCCATATCAATTAAGATTTGGTACTGGAGAAAAACAGGTTCTATGAAAACATCATTTAAAACTATATGCAAAATGGTGTCAAAACTTACAATTGCAATGTGATTTCTTTTTAAATTAGGTTTTGTTTAACCGTAAGAGTGCAAGTACTGCACTTATTCCAATTAGCCTTGTGTTTAATTTGACAATTGCAGAGATCTTTTTCTCCCTGTTCTATTAGCACTGCCTTTTCCTGAAGATTTCACCATGAAATAAACCTCTTTTTGTGACTATGTATGTCTGTGCCAAAAGGGAAAAGAATGCAAAGTGTTAGTTTCCTCCACAGAAGACATTTTGGCAGTCATTTTGCAAAAGGAAACTTTCTTCAGCTACTAAAAATTTCAAAGAGATGAGCAGCTGCAAATTTAGGAAAAAAGCCATATTTCTGAATATTAACCCTACAATCTTCTACCTTGAACAGGCACACACATTAAAAAAAAAAAAAAAAAAGAAAGAAAAAAAAAGACCTTTATATATGTCTACATATATGTATCCTTATGGCTCCCTTCCAAGTCAGCTTATTCAGTGATCCTGTGAAAATGGTCATGAACAAGTAAAGAAAGCTGAAGTGTATTTTCTTCAAGAGGCATCAAGACAACAGACAGGAATTTAGCTATCCAGACACCACCATAAGATAGATGAATGCATTTATTCACCCATATGAGAACTTAATCAATACTGGTCAGGTAAAGCAGTGTTTCTAGTGTCTGAGTTAGTCTGTGCAAAGTCACATCTCTCTACATATCTTTCTGAGCCATAGTAGAAATATTTTATAAAATTACTCTGAAATAAGTTATTCCTCTGACCTCATGTACCATCAGATGTTTTGAAAGCACAGCTTGGAAGAACACAGGCACCATAGTAGGAACACATTAAATTCATCTGACCTAGGTCTCTACCAGAGAATTACTATTGTTACACTAGAGCACCAGTTGATATATGGCATCTTGTGAAAGATAATGAGTACTTGAAACTGGACAGTTTTGGATAAGAGACAAACCAGACTCAATGGGTACACACTACAGTCAATGATTTGTCTGATACTCCTTTGAGAACAAAAGTATGTTCAAGGTTGGTTTAAAATAATTTACTAGGATTCCTTAGGAGCTGAAATGCACCAAAACCAGTTTGAGCATCAGTAAGTCAAACAGATGTACATATGAACAATGGAGATGGTGACATAGAGGATAATAAAAACACTATAAAGTAATTTGTTGAAAACTATACAAATACTGTCACTACAGTTAACAGTTACTTGTCACTCAAAATAAAAGGAATAAACACAAAAAAAAATAAACACAGTGTGGGGTGGAAGCATAATCTCCATCTGTCAAGATTTTTAAGAACTGGCCAGACAAAATCTGTTACGAATGTCACCTCCAAGACTGCTTCCAGGCCTACTTCCTCTTACTTTCTTAAACTCTACTCGATTTGGTCTTCCCCTTCCTTTACTATGTCATAATACTTTATTATAAATGAACTGTGAAATCTCATAATGAAAAAACCCTGAGAACACAGATATGGCATGTCAAAAACCTGAAAGTATAATTTTTAAACTAAAGTTTAAATATTTAAAAAGGTACATTTACACTCCCTATCTTCTGAGGATTCAGGAACAGAAACTGAAGAACAACTTAAATATCTGAAATGCATTTACATTTCGCTTAAGTATGCATACCTCTTATCACTGGACCCCAAAGCAAAATACTGGGTGAATAATTCCACCAATAGTTCTTTACTGGAAATAAATTTCACAAACTCAGCAAAT